>NW_026889803.1:55737500-56460000 GCF_033153115.1 Saccostrea echinata | reverse complement strand
TTATTACCTTGTAGAAGAGGTTGTCTATCTGTAACGATATTTCTTTAGACAGTCATTGCCAAGATCAACGACATACACATGGTGATCTGGTGACGTTGCCAGGCCACTTGGGCGCTTCAATCGATCACTGTTGCTGTCTATACAGAACATCACCTTTCCACTCGAGTTCATGACTTGCACAAAACTCTTTCCCTTTTCAATTTTTGTGGCCAAAATGTGACCGCCAGCATCCACCACTAGGCCACTGTATTGCCCTTTCTTTTGGTCTGGAATTGAGCGAGAAAATTTGCCATCTCTGCTAAAAATTTGTATTCTGTGGTCAGCGACTAGTATTTCATCACATTTGCCTACAGCTATGGCACAAATAAGCTTAAATTGTCCATCTTTTTCTCCTTTCCCTCCAAACGTAGTAAGGGGCTTACCATTGGCATCAAACATGAACATTTTGTTGGCACCATGATCTGCTACTATGATTTCCCCTCTACTGTTGACGGCAATTTCAGTTGGCTCCTGAAAATCGGAGCAAGTGAATTTGTTGACTAGCTCGCCCTCTTTGGTCACTATGGAGACAGTCCTGGTCCTCCAGTTGACAACTGCTATATTGCCTTCTGGGGTCAAGGCCAGACCAGTTCCTCCCTGATTCTCGAGGCCCACAGGGCCAATATGTCTGATGACCTCACCAGAACTGCTAATGACTTTGATTCTACTGTTACCCGTATCAGAAACAAACAGAGTCTCTTCACTGTCCATCACTACTCTCACCGGCTGAACAAAATTCTCCTCACCCTTTCCCCGAGATCCTAACTTCCATACTGGATTTATGTGATCCGATACATCAACCGCATATGGACTTCCTTTGATTGGTCGGTTAAAAATACTGACAAAAATTTTCACCTTTCCTGGCCTTGGTGGAACATACTGCACTTCATATGAACCATCATCTCTATCCCGAACTTTTGATTCCACAAGTTCTCCCTTTTCTGTACGCACTTCTGTACAAACTGGGTCAGAACCACTTGTTCTGGGGTTACCATGGTAATCCACTGTGTTGATAATCATGGAGGACTTGAGGTGAGTAATAGCCTCTCCTGTTTTTGCTGAACATAAAGCAGGGAAGGTTGTGCTAGTGTTAATTTTACCAAACTCATTCAAAGCCTTGCTAATTTCCCTCATTGAACTATTGTGCTTGAACTCATATTTCATGAAAGAATTTTCTCGTGGTTCTGATAAAGTATTTGTTGCATCAAGCTTCTCATTGAGATCCCCAATTTTCTTTGTAATGTTTCGGACCTCTACTTGGAACTGAAGTCCATCACAATCACTCTGTACCCTGTCTTTTTCAGCCTGGATCAAATCCAGCTGTTCACGCAAAATCTTGCGCTTGTCTTCTCGTATTTTGCGCACCCACTGTAGGCAGTCATGCCTTCGTTTGTCCACCATGGCTATAATATCTTGGAATGATCTGTTTATAGATTCTACAGTTTTTTCTACAGAGTTTTCTAAAAGTTGCATTTCAGCAGAAACATTGTCATATGCATGGTTAAGATTTTTGATACACAGATGCGCCTTATACAGCAGTATTTCCGACATCCTTTTAATGGCAATGGAGAATGGAATCACAGTGTGTTGACTAGCCCCTGCCCCGTTATGCTGACCCCCACTACACTGGGTACAAAATACGGAATCACAGGTCTCACAGAAGAGCAGCTCCTGGTTGGAATGTGTTGAGCACTTGGGTATGACGTCACGACGCTGTTGCTGCATCAAATCTAACAGCTGATTCACAATGTAACTAGGAGGAAATGCTACAACACCGCCTCGAGGAATGCCAATGTGTTCTCGACAGATTGGACATCGGAAATAGCCAGTGTCATGGACTTGTGCTTCAACGATCCTCTCTAGGCAATTCTTACAAACGGTATGGGAACATGGCAGAAGTTTGGGTGAATGTTCCACTGCGTCATAGATACAAAGACATGTGCCACAAGTCAGGAAGCTGTCGTTAAAATCTTCATAATTTATGGACACTGTCTCCACCAGAGTTTGTGACATCATATCTGTAAAGATTTAAGGATATGAAATATTACTTTCTATCGATCATTATCAATGAAATATTCAATATCTGTATGTTTTTTTATTCATTAAGTTTACTTCCTTGTATACATATGCATGATAAACAATGGGAAAAGAAACCAACCTGACATCATGTAATATAATTAGGATACCCCACATAACCACACATAAATACCAGTTATCCTACTATATTTGTCCTGACCAAGTCATCTAACATAAGAAACCTCTCACATCAGCATAGTAGTTATGTAACAGTGAGTTGTATACATGAACTACTCCACTCTAACAGTACATTATCGCTGCCTAATGACACACAGTGCAGACATTTATTTATTTACAGTTTACGCCTCAGTAATCAGGTCACTGATCCAAATGCTACAGTTAGTCACAGATGACTGAATAGGTTAACTGAGGAGATCAATTTCTGATACTTTATCACTCTGTTTCAATGGGATCTTCTTACCTGTAATGATCACAGGTGAGAAACATTGCCACACCTCCAGGTATTCAGTGTGTTTTACCTGTCTGAGGAATGCAGTTGTACAGACTTAAAACATTCAGGAAGGATAACTCATCTCAATTTACAAGTTTTTTTTTTCAGGATAAGAATGTGCATTTCAACAGATTTTATCAATCATCAATGATTTTTTTTTTTTACTTGAGCTAGGGCATATCTTTATTTTTTTTTAAATTTTAAATATTTAAATTGCAACATTCTGGTAACCATCAAGGAAGTTTGACTTAATGTGTACCACACTATGATGACACAAAATACATACATATTTAGATTGAAAAATATCTATGTCTCTGGTGAGAGGTTTTTTTTTTAATGTTTCTACAACACAGTTATAGAAGGACTTACCATTTAACAAATTAACAGACATGCAATCTGCCTACTATATGACAATTTCTGGATTATAACATCAATACTTCTAGTCAGTATTGATCTCACCCTGAGGTTATCCTCAATAGACCTACCAGAATGGGGTCTATAGCCGAATTATACATGACTACTGAGCCAAAGTTTTCTGTTAGCCTTCTTCTAGGTGCCAGAACACAGAATAATGCAATACACATTTGTAACGCTACCATCCCCTGCATTATTGATGGGACCAAACCTATAATGTGAGACCAATACACAAACCTACTGTAAATGTTCTGTCAATAATTAACTACTATCACATCATTCCATTAATTGCCACTAATCAATATCCTCTACCAGAAATCCTCAAGTTCCCGCTGACCCCTTCACATGCTACAAGATATTGACTTTCACCTCCAACTCAAAGGCATGAAAACTGCCATTCAAACAAGCACATTACTTGACTGAATTCCTGTTTTACAAATACAATAACTATCTGTTAACCTAAACTAACCCAGTAAGCAATATTCCAACTGGAAACTGCATCTTGCTTATTAAATGTAATCATATTAAAGCTTAAGCTGATGCCAAGAAAATTCAGAGTTTACTTTGAGTAGACTGCAGGGTTAGTGAACGTGATTGCCAACAGGAGATCAGCTGTCCAGGCTTATCACCTGCCACCATCTGTTGCAGGCTAACAGGACTGATAATGAAGACCTTAATTACTGGCCACTGCTCTACTGTACAAAAGTTAATCACCCTTACATCATTTCTCATTTACATGTACTTGTCATAAAGTTAATAACAGCAGGAGATCATCCACAATATCTGATATAGTTCTCTCCGTACAACTGAAATACCACAATCTAAATAGGAAATACTTCTTTGTACTCAGTGCAAATGCAAAAAGAAATGGTGAGGTTTCCTAGATTTTAAAATATTTTTATTAAACCCACATTTCTTCATTCTTCAGTAGGATTTGGCAAAATTATATTCACTTATCTTTTATATCTTTAAAAAAATATCCAAAGTGGTCACTGCTATGCTAAGCAGCTAGATTTAATGAGAATAATACAAGTTATTCTAACCTGTTAAACTGTGACTTTTTATTAATGTCAACTTATAGATTATACCAATTCTGAGAAATTTAAACAAAGCAGAACATTTTAAACTTTTATATACATATCAGGAAGTCTCAGCTTGTTTAGGGAAACAAATTTTGACATGTACTGGTTTATATATGTTGGCAATTACTAACACTCTACAAGAATACTCTTAAAATTTAAAAAAAAAAAAAAAAAAACAATTAGTGTACATGCCTCACATAAAGCTTAAATGCACTTTCCCTCTGATGCTAAATCAGTAGTAAATGGTTAGGGAAGATTTGTAAAATCTTGTAGATAGAATTTTTTTACTTTTCAAGGCTGTATGAACATCTGTTCTTCCTGTTGTTCAAGTAACTTCAATAAAATGAAGCTAATTCAAGTGAATTTTCATTACGACAAGAGTATGCTGTTTAACAACAAATACCAAAAGGCAACTTACAACAAAAGACTAAACTCCACAAAATGCCCACACAAAAATGTTATCACCCATGTCTGTAACATTAAGTGTTCCTTCAGATATCACCCATGTCCGTAATATCATGTGTTCCTACAGTAACTGCTAGCCATCTCACTTCTTCTCTGTCCGGTAACTCCTGGCACAATCAATACTCCTACACCAATCAGTGTTATTTATTGGGAGTTAGTCCGACCCCCTCAAATGTCAACAATGTAAACAGCTGAATTCAGAATTTATAATCCGTTCACCACAAAATTTCAGTATTAGGACACTTTATCAATCATTCTGGATGGCAATAGACTGGGATTATATCATCCTCTATTGTATACCTGTATACCCCTAATTATAAATTCCCGTGCCATTTCTGCTATAGATATCATCATTTTGGTGTTAAATGGCCCTACAGTCCCCTCTCAACAAACACACGATCTTTTCTGTACACACTTCAACAATTAGCCACAGACAAAGAAGGCCAATATAAGACTGGAGATTTCACAACAGCTTTGATTTAACACCATCCACCTTGTTTACAATCTGTATCTGACCTTCTCTGAAACCAACACCTTCAGATAAGACCTTCTCTGATCCAGATAAGCATGGAATGAACCCAGGTCCACTACTGATACCCTGCAGGTACAAAACTATGCTGCATCAAGCAGCTAACAGGTGCCAAGATGTCAAAGTCTTGGTCATTCACCTCAAATTACCACCTGTTTGTACCTATATTTATCTATGTATGTAGGAATACTGATAGAACACTGCATTGACAGATATATGTCATATGACGAACTGTTGACAAACAGGGCAAATGAACTTTATACATCACTGCAGGGGTTCAACAATGTAAAAGCACTTTCCATCCTCATTATTTTATACAGGAAAAAATTTAATTCATATTCTAATTATACATGTACAATGTATCAGAGGTGTCCATGTGAAATAATATACAATGTGCAAATTAAGGTGGGCTGAGGTTTTAGATTTTAAAATCCATATACACTCAAATAACAAAACTGATAAAAAATGATAAATTGAGCAAACAGCGTGAAAACACACTGGTAATCTATAATTTAGTGGTAATAGTTTATGAATTATTGTATTAATTAATGCAGGACTTAGCAGCTGTAAGTAGAATCGGATTCCTCTGATCAGATCCCTCAATCAATCACACATCCAAGAAATGTATGAATTATCTAAACACACTTAACTTAGTTCACAAAAATCAAATTTTAACTTACTGAGAGGCAGAAAAAGACAAATTTCCCCTTATATGGCTAACACTGCAACATGTCAGCCATGCTCTGAGTGATGAACAAATACAATAAAAAGGAAGATCTGCACATAGCTGGATAATTACTCATAGAGGCAGGAACAATGCATTGCATCATTATCATAAACAGCCTCCTATGTGTATACAGAGACAGATAGTAACTGCACGCTGCACTTGTAAGAAATAAAACCGATTATTGTAATGACAATCGGAGAACATCTTATGTAATATGTATTTTGTCTGGGAGACCACTCCGGTACATAAAATAAATTTATTAGCCTCTGTTCATGGTTAAATCTCAATCTTATAAGAAAAGAAGATGACAGCGTATTGCTTAGAACTGTAATTGTCTTACTAGCAAACTTCTATATATATTTTGTCTATAAATATACAAAAATAGCTTCAATCAGATTTAAACTGTTCAAGGTCATAAACAACCCTTAAAATGTCATCATACAAGAAAAAACTTTAAAATAGCCACTTCTGAGCAAAAAACATAATTATGCTTTCTGAATCTTTTTCAGAGCTCATTATTTCAAAGTTTTAGAAAGAATGAAAAAAAAAAGCATTGCCATCAGGGTGAAGCAGTGCAAAGTTCAACCTGTAGGCCACTTCTGAAACCAATAGTTTCCCCCTCAATCAATTCAGGAGAAACCACTAATCGTTCTCGACCTCCTACACTGAGCACCAACTGCACACAAGCAAAAACTGCTGAAATGTGTTTCCAGAGCTCTTAAGAGGAAAATTAGTTAATTGGAAAAAATTGTGATGAGATGCTCAGAATGATACTCTTTCCAGAATGGAGCAAATGCCTTCCTACAAAACAAACCTTTGCCAGACACAAGAAAATACATCATGTATATCACTTATGAATTGGATTGCATTCTGCTCTTTAGCCTTACTTCTCTGAGTAATTATAATGGGGATTTAGGATAACTGGTATATCAATGTCAACTATGTCTAATTCTATGCTCTCCCTGGCTTCATGAGAATCAAACAATGGATGTAGCATAAAAGCTGTGAGATCAGCAGATAAGGATAGATGTACTTGTCAAAGAACAGTATAGAGTCCTATCAAAACTGTATATCAAGATAAAAAAACATACCAATAACACATAAAAAGTGCAGAAAATTGTTCATATTTTTCTCCATTTTTACTTTTTTCCAATTTGATTAAACTACATGGTAGTTAAAGAATCTCAGAAAATTCAGAGCAAAACCCAAATTGCTTCAAACAGCATGAAAAAAGATAGATCCAAATTACACTATGTGCATAAATCACACCAGCTCAGCCTCCACCTCAGTTTGAAGAGTCAATGACTTGTGAACAGTATTAGATATATATTAGATTATAAGCAATGAACATGCAACATGCTTATAAATATCTACCTGTCAGAAACCCAAGGTGACTTCCTATAACAGATGTAGATTAGAGTCCATTGAATATTGGGCCTCATTGGGCTATTCCTTAGTCAGTCTGGTCTCCATGCCTCAAATCTACAAAAAAGTCATTTCTATTAGTTTGGTCATTAATTCTGTGGACAGATGGATAAACTCTTAAAATTAGTTTCCTCTATGAATGAATACTTTGTGGAGGAAATAACAAGGTATTAAGACAAATTGATTTTTCATGTAAAAATCAGCTAATAAGTTGATAAAACTTCGATGTAAGATATGATGGATCAATGACCATCATTCTTGGCAACCTGTGTAGCAATCCCTAGGAACACTGACAAGTAATTCCTTGGAAGGGCAAATTGGCTGAGATCATGCAAAAAAAAAACCTCCAATGAGAATTCTGAAGAAAAGATCCAGAAAATTCTCCAAGAATCTGAACCAAAAGTTAATATGGTATGCCAAACCCAAGGGCATTTCTAAGATGTCACAATCAACAAATTAACAGTAATTAATATGTCTGGTTGTAGTGTGCGCTTTTCTTCCAAGAGACATTTATATACAAGCCAGACAATAACGGTCAGAACTAGAGAGTTGTGCCAGACGTTATGTTTCCTAACAACAGCTGTTTGAATTGGTTTACATCTGCTTGACTCTTAAGGTTTTTTTCTGCATCAAATCAATAACAGTGCATACTGAAGCAAAGAAATGGCCACATTAAAGTCTGCAATCAAAGGTGGGATCCCAAATCTCACTATCCACCCCACACATTAAGAGATAAGGCTCCTCACTGAAGCTTCCTCAATGCAGCAAAAAAACTTACCCCTCTATGATAAAATATATCTTTTACGTTTCTATAATCACTACATCATAGTTAATCAAACAAATTGAATTTGACATACAGCAGATTTATTCAGCTACTGCCCTGTCATATTTTATATAGTATCTGAGGCAATATGTACTCCTCTACAAAATTTCATCTGGTAAAAAATGTGCCAAATCTTTTTACACTTTGAACCTTGCATTTGATAAACTCCAGAGAACACAGTGAAATCAAAAATCCTATAGCTCACCTGACAGTCCTGTCAATGAGGGAGGCACAGTACCACAAGGCTTAAAGTTTGATTTCATACAAAGATGCACTCTAAGAATTCATCATTATACTAGGCCTTTTATAATTTAGAGAGAAAAAAAAATCTGTTTCAGTGCATGCAGAGTGTCGTTTTGGATGGAAAGATGTAGGTCACCTGCAGCATCAAAAGCATAATTGGTCACACGTATCCCAAACTCTGTGTAAATTTACTAACACTCCTACGTATCAAAGGCCCATGGCCACATTGCTCACCTCAGCACTTTGGCTTCTGCTAGAAAAATGCAGAAAAAAGTTTAAATATAAAAGTGGTCCCATCCTATCCCTGGGGGTGATGATTTGAACAAATCTGAATTTAAACTACATCAAGATGCTTGTCATCATTGCTATGCTGTTCTTGAGAAGAATATTTGCTAGGTATTTTTCCTTTATATTCTATTGTAAAAGTTTGATCTTCTATTGTTGCCCGCCCTACCCCAGGGGGTCATGATTTGAACAAACTTGAATCTACACTACATCAGGATGCTTCTATATTAATATGACTAATCATAGTTTTGCTGTTCATAAGAAAAAGATTTTTTTTTAAATTTCCTATATATTCCTATGTAAAACTTTGATCTCCTGTTGTAGCCCTAAGCTACCTCCAGGGATCATGATTTGAACAAACTTGAATCTTTACTCCCTGACATTGCTTCTGTATTAATATGACAAATCATGGCTTTCCTGACGATTTTTAAAGGTATTTCCTATATATTTCTGCATAAAACTTTGATACCCTGTTGTGGCCCCATCCTAGCCCTGGGGGTCAAGATTTAAACAAACCTGAATCAACACTACCTGAGATTGCTTCTGAATTAATATGACTAATCATAGCTTTGCTGTTCTTTAGAAGAGGATTTTTAAAGATATTTCCTTCATATTCCTATATAAAATTTTGATGCCCTGTTGTGGCCCCAAACTAACCCCGGGGTCTTGATTGGAACAAATTTGAATCTTTGCTACCTATAAGTATGCTTCTGTATTAAAATAACTAATCATGGCTTTGCTTTTCTCGAGAAGACGATCATTAAAGACATTCACTATATATTTCTAAGTAAAATTTTGTTGCCCTGTTGTGGCCCCACCCTACCCCCATGGATAATGATTTCAACAAATTTGAAGCTACATATACACTACATAATAAAGCTTTCACTCAAGTTTCATCCTTTCTGGCCCAGTGGTTCTTGAGAAAATTTTTAAAAGATGCCATCAAATTTAATAATCTTTCCTTGAAAGAGGGCATAGCCCTTCATGTGAAAAACTCCAGGATATGCTTTAAATTGTGGCAAGTTTGGTTGAAATTGGCCAAATGGTTCTTGGGAAGAAGACGAAAATATAAATGATGACACACAACAGACAGACAGACAACAGACACTTTTTGATCATAAAAGCTCACTCAACCCTTCAGTTCAGATGAGCTAAAAACCTGCCCAATTTTTAGGGTTTTGACTTTAAATGCATTTTTAAGGCAAAGCAAAAGATGCAATCAGTCTGCAAACCACACATAACCAAAAGACCACAACAGTCTCACAATATTTAGAAACTGTATCCACTCTGCAATTTTAAACACAGCAAATTACCAAATTATGACATCATAGGAGAAACTTTCTGATGAACATGCCTTTCCAGGCCAGTGTTTGACAAACTGATTTTCCATAAATCATCAGATATTTGTTCAGGGAAAAAGGATGAGGCTAATTTGTCATAATTTCAATCTTAATGATCAGAGTCTGTTACGATAAAACAATTTTTACCTTAGTTAATTGAATATCATAAATCACAATCAAATGATTTATCAACAATATTAATTAACAGTTATGTAACGTTGCTGAGCCTGCCTTAACTTCCATTAAGCTTTGCAAATCACTTTTCCCCAAAAATGACAAAGATGAATCAAAGCAACCATGGATACAAATTAATATTATGAAACCCGAAAACTTCAAGTAATCATAATTTGCATCATGTTCATTTCTCACCACACATTATAATTTAATAAAATTGTCTTTATCTATATCCTCTCTCTGACATGGAAGTTACCTCTGTCATCTGAGGAAAATACAAGTACATTGACATGGTTCGATGAACATTAAAAATCTTGTTATAATTTAAAAAAAAACACTAAATATTATATCTAATTCTACCTTATGAGTGAATTGCCCTTTAAATATTCATTTGAAAGAGACCAGGTCTACCTATAAGCTCCTGTTTGTTAAAGTTTACTACCTGAATCCATAATCCTGCTCTAGATTTTTTTAATTGTGTATTTGTAAATTTGTTTAAATTTATAATTTGCTTAAAATCAAGAAAAAAAATTGACTTTTGTAAGAAATTATAAATGGAACACAGAAACTGGAGCATAATATTTCAGTATTAGGCCATTCCAAGTTTTTTCTAGGCCATTCCAAGTTTTTTCTATGTTAAAGAGTTCGCCTTGGTTTTGGACCTCCCATATCAGAAAAACAAACAAAATCAAGAGTCCTGAAATTGATTACTCTGGTCAAAATCTTTGAATTTTGTCAATTTCTTTAAACATTTGTCAACAATATGTCATATTAAGTATATTTTAAGCATTCAATATGTAGGTAGGTTTACGAAAGATGAGTGGTTCTAAACGGAGAAAAAACTTGGAATGGCCTTACCAAATGTGCATACATGTAATTCTATGTACCATATTTTACAATGTTTGGTTGATATTGATACATTGTTGATTACTGAAATTTATTTAAAAGAAATCAATTAGTAAATTTGCTGACAAAGAATAGCCTACATTAAATAACCTATATAAAATTGCAACAGGTGATATTATTTACTGTACAAATGTTTAATATATCGACAGATCTCTGGCAGAATTATACAAACAGAAATAATGAATGTTTGGTCAGTAGGGAATAATTGATTGGCAGAATTATGTGAACACAACTTTATTTGAACTCTTCAAATCATGCACAGTCCTAGCATAAAAATAATTAATATTTAATAAATTGGGTAATTTCATCTTGCAGTGGAACTAGTATACGTACTTCATAATCTCAATGAAGGCAGGTGGTGCTATGTTTTTGTGAAAACTCTATGATCAATTACATCTGTAATGATCTACAGCTATTCCATAAAGCTTCTCATTTCTCTATGAAGGAAAATCAAGTTAAAAAAATCATCCACCAACTTGAGGGAAGCTGTTAACCCTGGCCCCTGAAAGCCTTAAAATCTGTCTCCCCTCCCTGCACCTGCCTATCATATAGCAATTGTTGAAAACCTGTAAATTATCTTCCTCTAAACATATCATCCTCACAGTCTAATGAGTATTATATAAATACAATTTTTTGAAAATTACTAAGAACAAGCATTTTGAAATTTTCAACTTGTGAAATTCACAAATGCCAGATTGTTTGGGTCTAAAATAAACATGGCTTCTATTAACCATTAGATAACATCAATTGCGTCATCTTTGATCAATTTTTACTGAAGCCCAAATGATGGGATGGTTTAACATCTGCAATACATTTTGCAATGTGCAAGCAACATATTCTTTACAATGTATATACAACTACTAAAAGCCTTCCCCATACCTTCCAAAGATCTATTCCATAGACATTTCACTTAAATTTAAATCAAGCTTTAGTTCTCACACAAGCCTCTACCTGATTTCTCCTGGTCCTATCTATTTCTGTGAACATTCTTAACAATTTTTCAATAGCTTACAAATAACTCTCATTACGTAATTCTTTATAGTGTAACTCTGCAATGTATGATATGTATCTACGACAACTTATCCTGCAATAAAATAAAGCTATTTAACCAAATCATAGAAATCTTAAGACCGATTGATACAATATCAATTGACTAATGTTTAAATCACAGACAGCGATATTTCATTGAATGGTATGGAATGATTATGAGGCAAATTTTGATTGACTGAATCCTTTTCCCCTGCAGTAAATATTTACCTTTGTGGGGTATCAGCAATGTGTGATGGAACTTATCAATACAGACCACGTACCACGTGATAAAATACAGTACATCAACAGAAAGGAAAAAAACGAAATTAATGTTGACTTGATAAAAGTCATGCATGAATGTTACTATAAACAAAAATTAATACAGGTATCTACAGTGGAATTTCAATATCAACTTCTAAGTTTATATGTACTACTTGTACAAGAACTTCAGTAACACAAAAATTACCTCTTTTGCACTTCCAAAATCCTTTGTACTTAAAATGAAACTTAATTATAAAAGATTATTTTTCCACAATCATGACCAGAATGTTTTTTGTAACAGAATTTACCTGGATTAAACTTAAAAAAAGAGTTTGTGAATTTTAAATTATATTTGTTCCATTGGGACAATTTTATTCCATTGCAATAGGATTAAAGGTAAAATGGGTAAAAAGTACACTTTTCAAACCCAGACATGTTTATCTTACAGTCTCATCTTTGGTTGGCTATGACCTCCAAGATTTCTTTACCCTTGTGTGTCATTGAACATCAGCCTTTCTTATAAATCCAGACTAGGATTTTTTTTTTTCTTCTCTTAAAATCTTTCATCAGAGAAGTCACTCTATTCAATTTCATATGCTTAATACTGGTATTTATTTTTGTTTTAAAAAAAATCCTACAGATTTCTATATAAGTTTCTTACATTTATTTTAGAAAAAATACCATCAACAAAATATGAAATCAGCAGTTTCTGATTTACCTGATTAATATAATGACCAGCAACTTCAAGCCAAAGAAATTTCCCTTATCCAACCCAGCCTGTTGTGAATTAACCAAATATCTTCTACTGATGAATTGTCAAAATGATTAAATCCCACACTGGTGATCTCAATGCACTGGTGCTGCAGCACCAACACCAAACTTTTATACCTGCAGGTTTGTTATGGTCTTGAGGCTTTACGCCTGGAGGTCAAATCTTATCTATGCAGTTTAATTACTTGTGATCTCGGGTTGTTTTATGTGTGATGAACTGATCTGATAGAGCCCAGAATACTGCTCTTTCAGAAATCTGCTCCATGCATAAATTTACTGATGAATAGAACCACCTCCTTTTAGTACAAATTTAAGTATGCTTCAAGGGTGGAACAAAAACTATTTAGAGGCAGGGAGTGTAAAATGTCCAGGACAGTTTCTCCTGACATCAGTTAAGCCTTGTTAATGGGTATCCAGTGTGTTTATGAGCTGTTGTTCACTGGGGTTGGGAGATATAATGAGGGCATTGGGAAGAAAGGAGGGACTTTATGTACTAAAAATTACCAGGGACTGTAATTAAAGAAGCTTTACAATGGACATGGCATCCAGTCATTTATCAGGGCTTAGCAGCTTATGCCTATCTTCTCTTTCATCTTTTATTGTTGCAGTAATTTCCTCCATGTTTTAATTATCTTTACAATCTGGGAAGCAGCATATCCTGTTCTTCTTACATTTCCTACTGCCTCACTTGTTAAACTTAAAACAAGAGGCCCATGGGCTACAATGCTCACCTAACTCACTGGTCCAGCAGATTTTTTTTTTAAAAATTCCCTTTTTAATTTCATAAATATTTTTACCTAGAATCCAGACATAAATGAGTTAGGATTTATTCAAAGTTAAATCAATGCAACATTGGGATGCTTCAATATCAATATGATCAACATGGTCCTGCTGTTTTATTGGAGATTTTTTTTCCCTGTACACATGCATTATAAATTTGAAAACTGGATCTCTCATATAAGCTGAACTCTAACACCAGAGCTCATAATTTAAAAAAAAATCTACTCTACACATCTTAGTTATGTTTTGCTTATTAATAAGATTTACTGTGATCTAGCTTGCAACTCGATCTTTTTAAAGATTCCGTACAATGCATTCCCTTGTAAAACTCTGATCCCCTTTTGTTACTAAGTCTCAGTCTATTCTCGAGGGGCCTGACCTGAACAAACTTAAATCTAAACTAGTAGAGGTTGCTTGCATATCAATATGCATTATCATTGCTTTGTTGCTCATTAAAGCAAAAAAATTAAAGACATTTCCCATACTCCTATGTAAAAACTTTTATCTCCTATTGCAGCCCATTTCTACCCCTGGGGGTATTTATTTGAACATTAAGTTTGAATCTACACCACCTGAGGATGTGTCCACATTAATATGACTTAAAATGGATTTGCTGTTCTCCAGAAGATTTCTGTAGATTTTTTTTCAATACATTCCTATGTAAAATTTTGATTGCCTATTGTGGCCCTGCCCCAGCCCGAGAAGTCATGATTTGAACAAATTTGAATCTACACTACCTGAGGATGCTTCCATCTAGTAAACATGAATATTCATGACCCTGCTGTTCTCAAGATTTTCTCCAATATATTCCTGTGTAAAACTTTGATTGCCTGTTGTGAACCCATCCTAGCCCTGTGGGTCATAATTTGAACAAAACTGAATCTACACTACCTGGGGATGCTTCCATATAAAAATATATAATCATGGTTTTTCTGTTATTGAGAAGATTTTTAAATATTTTTCCTTTATACTGGTATTCTTATGCAAAACTTTGATCCCATATGGTGGCCTAGCCCTAGGCCCAGGGGTCATGATTTTAAAACAATTGGAATCTACATTATGTAATAAAGATTTCAATTAAAGGGTTTTTATCACTTATCTAATTTTTTTAAAAATGAAACACATTATATTCTTGAAACATATAATTATTGTTTAATTATGAAATAACTTTGAAAACAGTCATAATTAGGTGATAAAATGCCCATAATATAGAGTTCTCAAAGTAAAAATCTCCACTAATTAGATAGGGGTCACGTGGTACTGAAACATCATAGGTGTCAATGGTCAATTAGAACTCATAAAGCTCATCATAAGAAAAATATATCAAATAGAATTTGATGTTAAATAATATACACTACACAATAAGGTCGGTGGAAATTTTGACATCAACGAAATTTCTTTAAGTTTATATGGACGCGGCAAATAGAATTTGATGTTAAATAATATACACTACACAATAAGGTCGGTGGAAATTTTGACATCAACGAAATTTCTTTAAGTTTATATGGACGCGGTCAATCTTTTATGTATGAACATCTAGCAGAGAGAAATAACCAAGAAAATATGCCGACAATAGGAGAGGACACCGAAGACGAAGCCATTGACAACTCGGGACTTCTGACTGAATAGAATGAATAACTAAAGTTGGACTTCGTAAATATTTATAAATATGAGAATTTTAAATTCAATGTCTTCATTATTTTAATAAACTGTATATAAATATTCTAACTGTTCCAGTGAATATCATGTACTAGAAATGACATTTCTTCAACACTGTTCAATGGCGCTGTACGCCATTACAAAGTTCACAACATTCCTAATAGCATGTACTAGATTCTGTGTGACTTTAAAAATGAGTGTTGGGCATTTTTTCCATTTTAAAAAGGTACCATGTCCTTAAAATATTTTATAGTACAGAAACAGGCATATACGTATGTTCTGAATGGAGACAAAGCCCTCACGTTTGCAGAAAAAAGGGTCCCGTTCACTTTTCGACCAAGTCAAGGAAATATGATAAAAAGTCTTCCTAAAACCTTTCTTGTGCGCATTTGTGCATCCTAAAGCCACAAATTATACCTGACTAGCTGTCAATTATCCAATTATCACTTATTTATTTACCAACAGGTTCAATAGACACAACGAATGAGCCATTTTGTATACACAGTAAGCATCGGCGATCAAAATATGCATATTGAGAAATTCAAACTTTGAATTGCTGAAACATCAAAAATATTATATTTCTAGCAAAGATTTTTAAATACTGTATATGATTTTAATAACATGTAAACTTTGTAATATCAAAAAATTTTGAGACGTGATAAAAACCCTTTAAGTTTTGTCTTTTCTGGCCCAGTGATTCTTGAAAAGAAGATTTTTAAAAGATGCAATTAAATTTTCACTTATTCTTAATTATCTCCACTTGAAAGGGGGCACTGCCCTTTATTTGAACAAACTTGAATACCCTTCACCCAAAGATACTTTATGGCAAGTTTGGTTAAAACTGGCCAAGTGATTCTTGAGAAGAAGTCAAAAGAGTGAAAAGTTTACAAACAACCGAAGGATGCCGGACACTTTTTGATCAGGAAAGCTCACTTGAGCCTTCGCTTTAGGTGAGCTAAAAAGATCTATCACACACATCATAAATGTGATATGAATGTAATATATTCACACTTACATACATCAGAAAAATATGCACTTTCCAATCTTTAATAAATTTTTTAATATACATGTGTAATATGTGCAATATGTCTTTTGCAGTCATTATATTACTGTCATTTTTTGGTACCTTTGGCAGAAATCATTCTATCTATATCTACCAGTATATGTTGACATGAAATCTCTGCACTATCAATTAACCTCACATTCCACTTTTTTTTGCTTGAATATTTTTTATTTATGCTTGGAGGTCGTCCATTTAGAGGTGATAGCCAGAAATGACTTCACGGCCAAACTGTGCCAAAAACTTCTTGGCAGATTCAGGATTGATGGGGCTACATTTCCTTAAACCATTCTAATGTGTTTATCAAGGTCATGACAAGCTTTTGTAAGCTTTCATTTCATTGACTTTGTCAAAAAGAAACCCACCTCTTAATGTTCTTCCTTCAACAAAAAGGCCATACCAAATTTTTTATTATAAGTGACAACAAGGTCACCCCATACACCCCTTTCCTGTCATAACAATTAATTATCAAAAGAGAGAATTTTAGGTCATTTGCTTATTTATATAAAATGGTAAAAGCTTAACTCAATGTTTTCCAAGTCTTAAAATCAAGGTTAAAATGTTAGAACACTTAGTGCACAAATTAAAGGCCCTCATCATAGGGCAATGACATTCTGATGGACATCAGCAATCCTAGTACATGCTCAGTAAATCAAATACAGCCTCCTCTTTTCTGATCAGAGGGGTGTACACGTCAATGACTGTATCCAGTGTCTACTGAACCACTGCTCCACTCAGCATTAGCCTTATCTCTGCCACTACCCAAATCATTGTTTCAGTAAAGGATTGATGATCTTTGCTTATTAAACATGACTTTGATGAAGTCCTATCTGCCATAAAGATTAATGAAGTACTGATCACTTGGATGATAACAGCTATTGAGAGGTCTGTAAATTTAAACATGCTTGAAGGTCAAATGAGATAAATATCAACCCATATTGCACAAGAGTTCAAGTAATCTAATAGAATACAGTTCAAATGGTATTACAAAACACAGACCTGCAATACACCTAAAACTTAGTTAGAAGGGCGTCTTTTCACACAAAAATAACCAAGAAGCATTTCTTTTTAAATAGAATGCACTCATTAAGCCATGTTATGGCCCATCATAGCTGACACATACAGCTGATAATACCAAGAATTCTTAGATCAGAGCTGACACTGAGAGCTGATAATTTAATGTTTAGCTTACCTCTGATGACCCTTGCGCAACTGGAAGTCATGTGCAGGGAGTGCTTATTGATTATATAACAAGTGCAACACATAACTTAATGAAAACTCCCTCATAAAGTAACTCATAATGACAGCTCCCTGAAGAAATCGACCCACTGACTTATACAAGCAGGCACCAAACATTTCAAATCTGAAGAGTTTCCCAGAAGTTCAGCATGTGCAGATCTATAAATAATGACTGCTTAAGATTCTAGAAAGTCTGAGATGCTGTTCTAATACCTGGTAGTTCCCTAAAGAATTTTGCAATTCTTCATTTAATAGAAAGTACAAAACAGATGTATCTGTCAGTGTGATCTGCCCTTCCCTTGCTTATATCAAGAACAGAGATACAGTGAAGTCATGTGGAGGCACAGACAGACAGATAGACAGGTAGATTTCAAATGTATAGTAATATGAGTGAATGAAGCCAAAAACACACAAGAAGAACTAACAAACAGATGAAATTCTTCCTTAGAATGATCCATCAAACCTATTTTACAGATAACCCAGATCTTTGTGCGGAGGTCCAATTTCAAAAGAATTTGCCGTTTATCTTCTTGCCAAATATTGTTTGTGGGTTTACTTATGTAACAATTATTATGTAACAGATTCCATAAAATGCTTCATATATCCCCCATCAGCATAACACAAAATCTCTCTATCACTATTAACCAATACAATCAGTTTCCTTTCAAAATAATGAAATCGTAACTATTAGATAGGCATACATACCTCCTTAATGTTGTGTGTCCTTAATCTTCTGAAAATTTCGTTATCTTTAATATCTGAAAATAGAGTTGGATTTTAGTAATCCCTAGAAGCACATAACTCTAAAGAGTGTTGTTGTTAGATTGTTGATAAACAAATTGATCTTTTTAAATTTGTTGACTTTTTGCCCTGTAGGAGCTTTCAGGTGAAGAGTGCGATTCGTTATTGAGTGGTTATGGGATTAATATTACAGGTAACTATTATATAAATACTGCATGTAGTTGAGTGTAACATTGAAAATTTTCACCCCAAGAAAACCATTGTCAACCGAGGCGCAGCCGAGGTTGACAATGGTTTTCGAGGGGTGAAAATTTTCAATGTTACACTCAACTACATGCAGTATTTATTATATTATACTGAATGTTTTATACAAATACATATTACAGTGAATCTTGCGCGCATGAATTCTGCGCAGTCAATATTTTTTGGAATAACACCCGTCGTCAAGCAATGTTAACTGTTGCTACGCTGGTGGGCGTGGCTTCATTATTCAGCGGGTAATAGTGTTTTTTAACAAATGTTTCTCGACGAATCAGATTTAACTAATTTACATGAAAGTATAATATTTTATTTTACCTGCTGCCATACAACTGTACCTCACTCTTACTACCAATCAGAGTGACAAAGGCACATATCACGTATGATTTTTACTGCACAATCCAAGGGCACTGGAAATTCATGTAAATATTGAGTATGTGCATGTTTAAAAAATATATACATACATATATATACTCAATATCTACATTAACTTCCAGTGCCCCTGGCACAATCTGACCAGTGTATGCTACAGTAAGAATTTAATTTCACTCTGCTGTGTGATGCATGGCAACCCTAGAATGTTTTGAGTCATTCAAATACAGGAATTACGTGACAAATCAATGTGCAATAATTTACAATTAGTCTATGACACTACACTGTTTTGCTGCATTGCCAAACAATAATAAATTTTGATGCAATAAATGTAGAATTCTTTGCAAATTCAATGAAAGACATTCTCAGAAATCATTTAAATGACACAGGATTCCCAACAATGTCATAAATCAGAATCTTTCGCAGTCCCATATATATGTACATGGGAAGTTTTAAATTCATAATGTTGCTCCTTATTCTTTTATTCAACAGTAATATCAGCGCATTTTAATACTACAGGTTTTTACCCGAAAAGTCACTGATGTGCAGAGAAAATTATTAAACAAACATTAAATTTTGATAATTTAACTATGAAAGTTTCGGAAGATGGAAATTCATATTTTTATAGTCATTCAATGAAAACTTCAGACTAGGAACACATATAGCCTTTTACAGTTGATGGGTATAACTGAGGAATTAATTGTTGTAATTCATGGGTGTGAAGTGTTTGACATATTGTAATAAAAGTAAAAATTTTAAACACTTACAGCCTATTAGAACACAAGTCCTTACTGAAAAATAATATTATGATATATCCATAGCAGATAAATAAATACTTATGTAGGTTCAGACACATCATGTGCAGATAACATTCACAATTAATGCTAACATTTATAGTTACAATGACAAAGAAAACTCCAGAGCAGCTAGCATTTCAAGGTTACCTTCAAATCTACTAAAGGTGACATTCCATACAACACACTAATGAAATCTTTTTTCAGTTCTTTACATTTCAATATTCAGTGTCCTTACAATCTAATAGTATATCCTCGGTGTCAAAATTCACCACAATAACAAAGCAAGGTAAAATAGTCCTGACTTCAGTGACTTGCCAATTAAAACTTGATATCCTTATGTGTATCAAACACAAATGACAAAGACCTGTTTGTATCTTTATGATCAACCCTCTAAGCCTTTGTTGTCATACTGACACATTGACATATGACCAAGGTCCTGTGGAGTCAAGGGTTAACTCCCTTTATCTTGGTAAAACCAAGATGACAAAGTCACTCTTACTTGCATAGGTATGAAGTCTGCAGTCATTGTGATGTAACATGCTATCAGAATATCAAGTCAAATTATTATGCAACACAAGTGATAGAAACTACATGTACTTATGTTTCTGCAGTTAAAGCACATACAAGCTCATTTCTACAAAACTTAATTCACCTCTCTCCATCCTTCCTTCATGAACCTGTTTAAGGCCAAATAAAAAAATATGTGTGGGTCCGGTTACCCGACCTTCCCTATTTTATACCCCCGACCCTAAACATTTTTTTGGCAATTTTCATATTTTTTTCTGGAATTTCCCCAATTTCCATCATTGGCTCCGGTTTAAGTTTTAGTTTCAGCAATGACGGCCTCCTTGCACAACATAGTGCAAGTGTTTAATAGTGTTAAATCCAAAGAAAGCTAGCATGTAGTTGTCCCCCTACCAATATTGACTAGTATATTATCACATCACATCTAAATGTCATTTGCAAAGCAGTGATAGGTATTATTTAGAAAAATTAAGAAAATCATTTTGTTAAAAAAAAAAAAAAGAAAAAAAAAAAATTCCTACCTACCTACCCTAATTTTTTTGGAGGTGTAACCGGAACCACACATATTTTTTTGTTTGGCCTAATTGAAAGTCAAACCAATGCTAGTAGTATACATACATACTGTAAGAAGTGACAAACCCAGATCTCCTTACCTCGGTGTTTAAGACTTTCTGGATAAAAAATAGTCCAGAGCATATGATGTTTTATAATGGCCATGCATGTCAATATCCTGCTATTCACTGCTCCGATTATGATCAACATTAAATAAGAAACAAAAGACACAGATATGAGGAAGTATGACTCACTGCTACATCTAAGCAACTAAACTCAGGATCAGTTTAAGGATCAGCTATAGTCTGTACCGGTCTGTCCGGAACACTGCTGAGTGTGCAGGAAGGAAAAAGAATAGTGTACATTTAGAGTTTAAGGAAAACTGTACGAGATTGACATTTCTTCTGCTTCAATGGTACAAAATATATCACTAGAAACTTCTGCATGAATGTATTTTTTTGTTTTTGTTGTTTTTTGGGGGGTGGGGGTCCTAACTATTGATACCTACCATCAGAACTGAACCCTAAAAGTTCTATAATATATGAGGTGAATATACTGTGTGTACCGAGGGCCTGCATGAATAGATACAATGGATCCCATAAAGGTGTATTCCTTGTATTCCTACATGTAGGTATCTTCGGAAGGGGTTGGATACATATAAACCTGACTTATCTCAAGATGGGTGTGTCCTTGTGATATCCAAACATCACATATTAACAATCAATAAACACACATACCATGTGTTGCTATGGATCCTAACAATAACCCTTAAGCCACATATTTAACAAAAGATCAAGTTCTGTTTATTTAAGATAATGTCCATTTTACATTCAATTATAACATATTTTCAGACACTGAAGCTGACTTTATTTATTTATAGTGTTGCTGCCCCCAGAGGGAATGCTCTATTTGGTCACTTTGTTCCAAGTTAGTAATAAAATCTTTACTGAACACTAGAAACTCACAATCCTTCAAAGGGATTCCTCACTGGGATTATATGATTATTAAAAACCTCTGAAGAAATTTATGATCATGAAATACAACTTCAGGCAGTTCGCACATTCTTAAATCTTGTTATTAGCCTCAGATTAAGAAATTCTTTTCTCATAAAGTTGTTAACATATCCCCTATGAAAGAGTAGCACTTATAAACACATTAATATTAATACAGGGCCTGTGGTTTAACACATCAAATACCTACTAAATCAAAACAGTCAACAAACAAAATTAACTGTATAAATATGACCATGCTTTGTAAAACAGATTCATTAAAATATTCTGAAATTATCACTTTCCTTTTTGAGAGGTCATTACATTACCATAATTCAAGCTTTCACCTTTGACCTTGCATATTTAACATGAATAAAACAAGTCATTGCTTCATTAACACCATCAATAAATATATCTCATAGGTTTACCTTTCCATTATACAAAACAAGCATTTTTTCTACATTACCTTGAAATCAGCTGATGGCTGGATTATTCTGATTTTTTGCGAGGAAGTTCTCTGCTCTGCAATTCCTCACGCCACCACCAACAAGCAATCATTGAACTGACACAAGGCTAAAAATAGATTAAGAAAACACCAACATGACTAATATAGCCCAGCTCATAAAATACATAATCCTGGCCTATTTCTTTATCATGAAAGTGTGAGAAATTACCTTTATTTTAAAGTTAACCCTATGGCCACACCAGGACAATTTGAAAGGGTTTTTAGGATTTCTCACTTGTCGTGTTCAGACACATAAATACAATTATAAGAAACAGTTGTGTTTCTCTATGCATACACTATGAAATACAGGATGTATATATTTTAAATGTCCCTTTTCTGCACGCTTGAACACGGGTCATAAAGAGATAGGCATGTCTTTGATATATCATGTGGATTTGTATGTACATGAACTTGTCAACCTAGTACATGTATTGAACTGCTTTGATAGACATGAACTTGAAAAGACACCTATTGGCCCTTCTAAGATTTGTGACATTTCATCTTTTATTTTGACAATATTGTGAAGTATTTATATACAATATTATACAGGTTGACTCAGTAAAGCATATAATTTGTTGGGCCCCTGAAGGACAAAATGATGGCTGCATGGTGACAAGATTTTTATTTGGGTCCAAAAAATTATAAGCTGCTTGAATCTCAGTCAATATCTGTTTTTATTGTACATGTATTCAGTACTATCCACCATACCCTCCACTGAATAATTAGTATTGTGACTCTATATGCCATAATTATATAAAAAGAAAACCAAATACTCATACAGTTAAGGTAATTCTGTCATGCCAGAAATCTAAGTTGTCTCGTAAGTCTGACCAACATATAGACCTGACCCTGCTATAACTTGTCTGGGCCTGGATATAACTTTTGACAGTAAAGTAGATTGATCTTGGTAGAATCTATATTCACCTGGAAATTACATTTCAAGCTTTAATATTTTCTTTAACACCTGAGATGTCTGTGTTTATATCCAGCAGTTATTAAAAAACACACATTTTTAAAGGTAGATATCATATTTCTTCACAGAAAAATTAAATACCCATAAAACGTTTGCAAGGAGGGAAATCAAAGTGAGTGACAGATGTATAGAGTTGATTTATTTCCCCAACAAAAACATGATAAATAGAATATCCAGAATGTCTACCACAAGTTTTAATGCTGTCAGACATGCAATTTTAAGTTTATACAGAAGTAAGAAATGTTTTATCATTTTTGCACTTTAGACATAAAAAGCTTAACTTTTACACATAGAAGACTTAGATTCTTCAACATAACAATAGAAAGAGCACTTGATCAGAACAACCAGTGTTCCCCTCCTACAATGGCAATATTGAGGGTGTCTGGTGTATTGATATTGTAGTGTTATTATCAATAACAAGTGTTAAATATGACAAAAGCAGGAGATGAGACACCTGCTCCGTACTGCACTCTGAGAGGTGACAAAGTGCCCTAAATATTACAAAATTGTAAACATGTTGCCTGTTTGTTCAGGGTCTATATATACAAACCTGAAAGCTGTTGATCTGATGTTTGTCTGTCAATACGCCCTCAGCAAAGTTATGCAATTTTCTTCCCCAGTCTACTTTCTCTTTAATCCCAATGACCTGAAACATGAAGAATACCATTGTTATTTATGAAATGACCAGACAATATTATGAACAAGATATCATTCCTAAAACTGCAGATCATACAATGCAAAGTTGTGGAAGTTCTGAATCACAACTATGCAGCAATATCGATCACTAAATGTGGTGAGATTGAAGCCGGCATTGAAGGAAAATGCAAGTTTGACCTGCTCTCTTCTCTTTTACAAAAAATCAATCGAGCTTCGTAATATACAGCATGCAAAAACAGATCACTTCAGAATGTGGTGCATATAGATTTTTAAGGAAAATTTATACTTCAGGATCAAGGATACAAATAAGAGGGTACTGCATGTCTTGCAGTCTATTGTCATTAGAGGAAATGGAACAGCACACTTTAGCTATAGAAAACATTTAAACATCCCCTAAATACCTAATAAATACAAAATAAAGAAGGTATGTATACATGTAACAGATGTGTTTAAAATGGCATGAGAGATAATCTATCTCTTTGTTAACAAGCTTTAAAATGTATACAGCTTTACCTGGTCAGGCAGATTAACCTGACCCCCAGCCTTGCCAAACAGGACACTGGCTTGTATTCTGTATTGATTTCATGGTTCTTGACCTCACAAAAGCATTGGTCAGAAAGGTCATATGAATACCATTCCATAATACCAACTTACAAATGCACTTATTTCTTTAAGCATATAGGTTACTTTGTCAAGAAACTACCACTGGTACACATTTCTTCTTTTGTACTTGTAATTCTGATGTGTCAAACTGCCTCTAGTACTGCTTAATAAACATATCAAAACTACAGGCAAATGTAATCTGGTTTCCTTTAAAAATTAAAAAGGTGTAATTTGGTCAAAAGTAGAACAAAATGCAAACTTTAACTTATAAAGTTAGAAATCAGCTCAATATCTGCAAGCATGTAAAAAAAAAAAATAGTGTCGAAAACCCAGTGCCTGACCCACTGACAGACAGATGGTCAGACATGGAGGAAACCTATGATCCCCTTAAAGTTTCACCAGTATAGGACTAATATTAGTACATTGAAAGGTCATAAATATATGGTTAGTTAATTTTATCCAAAAATCATCATGGTAGAAATCAGTTAATATCTGCAAGCATGTAGAAAAACCCAGTGCAAGAGACAGATGGACAGACATGGAGGAAACCTACAGTCCCCTTCTGGTCTCACTGGCAAGAGACTAATAAGTACCTAATAAGTTCATAAATATATGGTTATTTAATTTTATCCAAATATCATGTACAATACATTTTCAGTAATTCTTCATGTATTCTTTTTCATTTTAAAGACTTGTTGTTTCACATTAGTTAGTGGAATGAAGAAAATATTTTTCATAGTACTTAGTGGACTATGCTGAAAAAATACTGTGACTTTAATTTTACACTGAATTACAACTCTAAGAATCTCATACTACTGTATGTAAATCAGAATAAAGCAGAAATACAATAATTGTACTAATAAATAGACCCCAAAAATGCATTTAAAAAACACAAAAGGGACATCACTGTTTTATATTTAAAAATGGACATAGTTCTGACAACACAAAATACCATGTCAAGTGTAATGATGATACATGTATATATTCTAGTATTCGGGAAAGCTGTATATGTCTTATTACATTCTAGATGGTGTAACTGCACTTTCTCAGTTTGTTATGTCACTGCATATATTGACAAGAAACACCTTTGTATCAGGTTATCAATTGGTGCCCCTCCCACTATCACCTGTTAATTGATTTTTTGCTTTAAGTAGGTAATAAAACATCTTTTTATGGTGGGCCCCTGATCTATAACAGATGAGGTTTAGCACATTTAATACCTCTCTGGAATAGTTATTACCTTAGCCATGAAATATTGATATGTATCAGACCTGACCATTATCACATATTTTACTCTTACCTGCCAAATCAGGTAATTAAGATGTCACACCTGGAAATGCCTACCAAACTCTGCATCTTATTTCTATATCCCCAAGATAAAGAAAATAACCATTATACAGTCAGTATGAATCAAATTCATTTGACTATCCTAAATCACATTTAACTACTCAATAAATTTCATAAAACTTTTATATCTTTCATGAAAAATTTGTTTTCCAATCAAAAATCAAGCTGGTTATACAGGATTTCCTCTATAAAATGTTACACATGTACCAGTTATACAGTATTATTTTGTTTTTGCATAAAATCAGCAAACTCAAAGGTACCAGGAATGTTGGGTCACTGAAAACAAGTTTTTCCTCAAATAGGAAAAATTCAATGCTTCATTTATACAAAAAATATTAATAATTTCCTCCAAATATACTGATCATGTACATGCCTGTATGCCAAATACAGACCTTAATTCTAATAGACTGACAGCTTGTCAGATAAAAAACTTTATATAAACCATATAAAATCTGAATCTATCATGTTTCTGCATCACAAAGGCCATGCATTACATTTATTTTACAATAGACAAGCAGTCTACCTACATAAGCCTTGGGTAATTAAGAAATAAACAACAATGTTAAAAAGTTTATTGGAAAATGAACTTGGATGATCACATGATCAAATCCTGTGACTTCTCAGTAGATTTGATAATGGTACACTTCTCATTAGATGTGATCATGTACCAATCAAGGTAATTTCTCAATGAACTTTTTAACAATGTTTTTCTTATATTTACGTTTGAGACCAATATTCAAAAAGAAATATTACACAAACTGCCCGCCATATCACTATGTTGTAACACACAGTGACCTAGAACTGGAAGTTATTTGGTCATGAAAGTTCACCTAGCTCCAACTTTTGAATGTTTATATTGATGTTTCACTATCCATTTCAGGAAATCTTCAATTTTCAGATATGTGAATTGTGTTTAAATCTTTGTGATATCACATTTCTTAAAATCTTTGTGGACAATGCATGTGGTCTAGTTATTGTCTGAAAGAAAATTCCACTAAAAATTAATTAAGAAACTGCAACTTAAGAAAATACAGCAAAATGCACAAATTCATGACTTCATCGTTGGCATTTAGGAGGTCATATAAAAACGCCCAAAAGTCTCTGACCAGACTGTAGCTCTACTGGTTTGTACTTATAACAAAGGAAGAGAAAAGTGGCACATAAACTTAAAACTTTGCAACACCAATATTTTTATAAATAGAATAATGGTTCTCAGTTTAGTCTCTTTGTGGCAAATTTATTGCAATCTGACTAAAACTGTACAAGGAGTAGCCTTTTAAAAGAATTTTACAGAAATTTCTATTTTAGTAACCATGGCAACATCATTCATCAAAATCAAAACCTGAGGCCATCTTTAAAATAATGTTTGTTTGCCCTGTCCCGACTCAGGGTTAAATTATAGGGTAAGTAGGTAGGTGGGAAAAATTTTTTTCCAGAAGATTTCAACATATTTGTTGACAGGATAAGAGGAATAAAAAGAAAAAAACAAGAGGCCCAAGGGCCTTAACGGTCACCTGAGTATAAAACAACAATACATAACTAGGATCCATGAAATATAAATTGAAAGCTGCAAAAAAAAAAAAAAAAAAAAAAAAAAAAACCAACCCCGGTTATACAATATAAATCAATTTTTATCCAATCAAATGATGTGTTACAACCAAAATTAAATTATACCGGGTACTAAAATGACTTATCATGGTTTTATTGTTTTTGAGAAGATTTTTAAATGATCTTTCCTATAAATTCCTAACTAAAAAGCTTTCATTCTGTTGTGCTCCCTCCCTACCCCAGGGGGTCAAGATATGAACAAATTTGAATTAACATTACCCAAAGATGCTTGCATATAAATAAGACAAATCATGGCTTTGCTATTCTTGAGAAGAGAATTGTTCAAGATTTTTCATATGCATTCATGTGTAAATCTTTGATCATCCATTGTGGCCCTACTCTATCCCCAGAGTCATGATTTGAACATACTTGAATCTATACTATCTGAGGATGCTTCCATGTAAATATAACCAATCATGGTTTTGCTGTTTTTGAGAAAAAAAAATTTTTTCAAGATTTTTCCTATGTATTCCAATGTGAAACATTCATTGTCCATTGTGGCCCTACCCTACCCCCAGGGATCATGATTTAAAAAAATTAACTTGAATCTACACTACCTGAAGATGTTTCCACATAAGTTTCATCTTTCTTGGCCTAGTAGTGGATAAGAAGATTTTTCCAATGTATTCCTATGTAAAATTTTGATCATTCATTGTGGCCCCACCCTACCCCAGGGAGTCATGATTTGAACAAACTTGAATCTACACTACCTGAGAATGTTTGCACACAAGTTTCATCTTTCTTGGCCCGGTGGTTCTGGAAAAGAAGATTTTTAAAGATTTTTCGTATGTATTCCTATGTAAAACTTTGATCGTCCATTTTGGCCACACCCTACCCCCGGGGGTCATGATTTAAATAAAATTGAATCTACACTACCTGAGGATGCTTGCACATAAGTTTCATCTTTCTTGGCCCAGTGGTTCTGGAGAAGAAGATTTTTAAAGATTTTTCCTATGTATTCCTACATAAAACTTAGATTGTCCATTGTGACCCCACCCTACCCCCAGGGATCATGATTTGAACAAACTTAAATCTACCGTATATACTCGCCTATAAGTCAGTTCGCCTATAAGTCGATTGTATTTTTGAGGTTATTTTGGAGGGATTTGCTATTGACCCGCATATAAGTCGGTACAACTTTTTGCCAGAATCAGTTGACAATTTCAAATCAATGCTATGATGTTTTAAACTGGTTTTCGATTAATATTTTCAGAAAGGACACCAATATTTAATTTTGAATCATTACAAAAAATAGAAAATGCACATTTACGAAAAAAAAGTAATCAAAATATGTAAATACTTGTACTTTGTGTTATTTTAGAATACATAAATGATATAATATATGCAAACCTTGTTCAACAATAATCGTGGAAAATTTTTATAAAAATGTTACATTTCGCAACCAGAAAAATACTAATCTTTTTATGACTCGCCTATAAGTCAGACATAGAGTTTTGGACCAAAATTTAACTCCCAAAAAAACGACTTATAGGCGAGTATATATGGTACACTATCTGAGGATGTTTGCACAAAAGTTTCATCTTTCTTGGCCCAGTTTTTCTGGAGAAGAAGATTTTTAAAGATTTTTCCTATGTATTCCTACGTAAAACTTAGATCGTCCATTGTGACCCCACCCTACCCCCAGGGTTCACGAGTTGAAAAAACTTGAATCTTCACTATCTGAGGATTTTTCCATATAAGTTTCATCTTCCTTGGCCCAGTGGTTCTTGAGAAGAAGATTTTTAAAAGATGCCATTAATTTTTCACTAATTCTTAATTATACCTCCCCTTGGAAAAAGGCTTGGCCCTTCGTTTAAAGAAACTTGAATCAACGTTACCCAAGGATACCTTGTGGCAAGTTTGGTTGAAATTGGCCCAGTGGTTCTTGAGAAGATGTTGAAAATGTGAAAAGTTTATGCACTACGCACATCCACATCATGACGGACGAACACAGATAGCAATAGGTTACCTGAGTGACTCTGAGGTAACCTAAAAATATCA
Organism: Saccostrea echinata; assembly: GCF_033153115.1. Taxonomy (NCBI): domain Eukaryota; kingdom Metazoa; phylum Mollusca; class Bivalvia; order Ostreida; family Ostreidae; genus Saccostrea; species Saccostrea echinata. Next base: position 56,430,294 of record NW_026889803.1, on the reverse strand, counting down.
TGTCCTGCAATGTAAAAAAAAAAGCTTTGAGTCAAGCCATTTTCAGTCAGGCGGTCGGGAGAGGGCAACCAAAAAATTTTTAAAGAAGGCCTAAAAACAGAATTATGTATCTCAGTGTATTCTACTTGTCTGCCAAGTTATATTGAAAACAGACCAAAACTGTAGGAGGAGTAGCATTTTGAAAGTATTTCACAAAGATATTTAATTTTAGAAACCATGGGCAAATCATTCACAGAAATCAACAAGAGGCCCATGGGCCTCAACACTCACCTGAGTAACTTTGGCCTTGCTGTTCTTCACCAGATTTCCCCCTTGTAATACTCATTGTGGCCCTACACTACCACGGGGGAGGGGCATGTTTTGAACAATTTAGAATTAACACTACCCCAGGAAGCTTAAGTTTCATTTTTTCTGGCCAAGTGGTTCTTAAGAAGTAGATTTTAAAAAAAATTTCCTACATGTTTCAATGTAAAACTTTGATTCCCTATTGTGGCCCCACTCTACCCCTGGAGGCCATGATTTGAACAATTATGAATCTACACTTCCCCAGGATGCTTTTACATAAGTTTCAGTATTTCAGGCCCAATGGTTCTTGAAAAAAGATTTTTTCTAGTTTCAAACTTGGATTTTCTATTGTGGCCCCACATTACCCCCAGGGGAGCTAAAAAATTAACAAAGTTACCAAAAAAAAGCGAAATTACAAAGAAAAATAGGCAAAAATACAAAGTAGTACAAAAATTTTAGTCTTTGATGTAAATATTCTAAAAACTTTTCAAAGAAATTTTATTATGTGTTGAGTGTAAACTCATCCATCGCTCTGTAAAAAAAATTTCCCACATGAAACAATTGCTATTTTTAGCCATAGCTGTATTAGACAAGTCCCAGTCCAATACTCTAATAAATGGCTACCGAATAATATATTCTCTGATTAGTTTATTAATATTCAGGATAATCTAATTTTATTAAACTGCATGTTCTGATTCAGGGTTTTTTTAGGGGTTGAAGGAGGATTATTCAATGTCGCCATTCCCAACAGTAAAATGTGTCTGTTTTTCCCAATTTCACTAATAAAAGAAAATTCCCAAAAAGACTATTCAAAACATAAACAAATACATGTACACGCATGGCTAAAAAAATGTCTGAATTCAGTAAAGCAGGATCTGTGTTCAGAGGAATCTAATACATGTAATGTCATATAAGAAAGAAAATTAAACTTCAGGACAGCAGGCAAGTTAAACTGATTTACAATAATGATTGACTGAACAATGCTGAATGAAATATAAGACAATAAATTAATAATTAGCTCTTACTTGAATTTATTTAGAAAAATGTTAAGCATGATATTTTTCGTAATTTCAACCAAATGTCACTATCTTTTCCCAAATGGAAAGGCTACTTTTTATAATCTTTCGGCATGTAACGTCACAATGGCAGAAGTGACGCCTCGGTGTATATTTTTGTGTGTTATTGTCAACAGACGAGGCAAGACTATAAAATTTGGATATGTTTTTTTGTGTTATTCTTCTATAGGGAACATTTTTTGGGGACTCGGTTAATATTTATTGCCTCAAAGATCATAATGGAATCCTTTCCATTGAAGGACTCGAAACAGAAAATAAATGATGAAGGAAGTGGAGAATGTGTTTTCTCTTGATTATACGCCAAAATACATGTATTGCAAAACAACTGACTGAAAGGTAAATTCAATCACTCATTCAACAAATTCATGCATTAATAGAAAAAAGCATATAACGAGAAAAATTTTAAGTTTTTTCTCAAATCTCAGCTTACGTGAGATAAATCTCAGAAATGTTGGTGGCACAGTGTTTTAGAAAAATCTCAGCTGAGGCAGAAATCGAAGATTTGAGGTTGAGATTTGAGCTGAGATTTTTATAAGTTGGTGGCCCGAAGCCAGGCCCTTGATTTTAAGACTTATATAACTCAATGATAAACCCAACTCAACTGGGTGATGCATCAAATAGTCTGTCAAAAAATGCACAAGAGTAGTCTCAGTCAACCAGACACCCAGCTGTCTCCATTAATCTCCGATGAGCAGTCTCGACTCTGCTCATTGGAGACTTATGGAGACAGCAAAGCATCTGGTTGAACTAGACTAGCTCGGGAGACAATGTCTTCATTAAATATGGTAAAGCTATCTCATTAAAATTTACAGGTTATTAGAAGTAAATTTGCAAATGGTCAGGGAAAGTGATTTTATTGTCAGGGCTAGTAAAAGTATGGAGAGTAGCCTAACTGATTCAATCATGAAAATTAAAGTTAAACCCTGTAGTTTCCTATAGTATGTTCCTGATATTATCATTCACTATCTAAAATTTAACAGGAAATACAACCAATGTGGATTATAAAATGGAAGATCATCTCAGATGGACTTGTACAATTCAATTCAATTCAATTCGTTTATTGACCAATTAAGGGCCCTCATCGGGCAAAAAGAAAGTACATTGTTAAAATGTATATAATGATTATGATCATACACGAAATACAATATACATATACATAAGAGGGAAAGAATTGCTTGATTGATAGAAAAGATATACAAGTAGGGGAATACCCAAAATATTTTATATGAACATAAGACTTGTTTTATAGGTATATATATACAGTACATCATATATATATGCATATACATTACTATGTTGTAGCTGTACTACTTGTACCTGCACATATGCCAAAATTCTGTCTTTGAATCCGCTGTTGAACTCAAATAAAATACATAATCAAAGAATTCAAGTATTTCCTTTCTTACCTTTGCATTTCACAAGATCATTACAATGCAATGTAATCAATTGCCAGCTAATGTAGTGAAAAGTCATTAATTAAATTAGTCCGTTTCAATACTGCGGATTGGTTAATTCAAATTTCACGTACGTTTAACAAAATTCACTACTGTATTTTGAAATACATGCTTTTATCAGATGTCACTGATTTCATACATAAATAATGAATATGAAAATGGGGTTTTCCAGTGAGTTTCTATTTGAGAAAATTCGGAATTATAATGAATCATAATATTAGCATATCGGATTTCCTAGTCAGTGAGAAAACATACCTTCAAATGTTTGAAACAATTCAGAATGAATTCCTATCACTTATTTTACATAATAACTGCAATAAAAACAAACACATGGGAGGGAAGCTAGTCAGCAGCCGCGCAGATACTTGTACCCCACTTTTTCTATAAGCCTAAGGAAAGATAACTCTATTTTTTTCAACATCCTTTCGATTGTTGCTTTTTCAGTGATGAATAATATAGCAGATACATCATGTTTAAGATATTATTTACACAGTGATTATTCTTTAAAGTGCATTCTTCCGAGGTTTCATTAATATTTATGCTGTTCCTAGAACTGTACTCATATCTAAAAATAGATTTAAGCCGAATGTAAATTTATATATGATGACATCATTCTTCAAAATAAAATAAAAACGACCTTACTCCTAACGTTATACATACACCCATCAGATTGACGCTAGGATTTATAGAATGGATAGGTATGATTATACTCCTTTTTATTTTTAATTTATCATTGTACGATTTGCGTGAAAAATATGCATATATATATTTTACATAAAATTTAATTATCATAAGATGAAAGCTTTTACTAGGTATTCCTTGTACGCATTTATGCTTGAGAATTAGTTACATGTATCTGAAATAAAGGCGTCGGAAGCAAATTGAAAGTGGGGTGGCTAATTGAAAGGGGGGGGGGGGGCTAAACCAACGGAAAAAGGTAAGCTCCAATTTTCAATGCTTATATTATGCCTATCTTTGAAAAAAAAATGGGGGGGCTTAGCCCCCCCCCCCCCCCGGTTCCGACGCCTATGTGATTGCTTTAAGGTCAGACGATACGTTCCTCAAATATCTGTTTTGTATATCTTCGAATTATGTGGAAAATATTCAAAATTTTAATTACCTTCTGATTTATAAACTGGTTTCTAATTGTTTTTTTATTAAATGAAACACCAAAACATGTGTTATTGGCTAATTAAGTTTTTTCCAAAAGAATTTTATAGGAAAAACATCCTCTGGTATCTTGCACAAATGCCTGGTAAGGTACCTCAATTTTTTGCAAGTAAACATGTTAAAGTAGTAATACTTCAATGACAAAATCTTACGGAAAAAATTATATATTATTGAGGAACGTATCGTCGGTCCTTAATGAACATCGGTATAATTATATTATTCCATCAGGGACCTATATACTAAGTATATAAGTCTCTGATTCCATTGTATCATAAATTATAAACATTTCACATTTGTCGGACTCAGATATTCTGTGCATGTATATATGTATTATGAAAGATTTGTAAACTGAGTCGCATGTTAATTTATATAAGTTTGTGGGATATATAGGATTTGCTTGATTTGTCTACACCAGACACAAATGTACGCTTTTCTGTAATTATGTGCAAAGGTGTACACTTTTAGGTGTACAGTACCTACAATGTGTTTGGTAAATGCACTGAAAAATTTACAAATGCAATATGACTGCAATATGACTGAAAAATGGAGAGACAGTAAAATAATTTAAATCGCAAATTTCTCCCGATTTGGGAGTGCCGCTGTGTAGTAAGAGTTGAATGGTCGTATTGGAGTATGAAGATATTTCAGGCCCGTAGGAAGCAATTTCAGTTGGGGGGGGGGGGGGCACAGCTATACATTTTCAGTTGAGGGGGCACTATCAACTACCATAAATTCCTTGACAAGCAAAAAAAAAAAAAAAAAAAAAAGGTCATCAGACGTTTTTATTGAGGGGGCACAAGCATATAGTGGCTATGTCTTCTATAGTAAACTATATATCGGCAAAATTATTGGGGGAGGGGGGCACGCCCCCCCAAGGTTCCTACGGCCATGTATCTAGATATGTAGTGAGGGCTCTCGAGTTTTAATATTTGGGCAGTTCAAGGCCCAATTTCTAATTCAAAAAAGGAACATTTTTTCCCCAATTATATGCCATATGCTAATTTTCCCAATTGCCATTTCCTTAAGAATATATAGTTAAGTATCTAATAGCTTAATTTGTTATTTATAATCCTTTATCAAGAGTTGATAACAAACACTAGAAACCCTATGTTTTGTGATTTTGATGTATGATGATTTTCCCCGAATTCCCCAAAAGATCGCTAATTTTCCCAATTTTGATGGCCCTGACCCCATTTTCAAAAGGTGGTGTGAATACCCTGTGTTATACTTAAGCTGTTTATGTGTGATGGGTCGACAGAGGATGCTCACTCCTCCATGACAACTGATCCAACCTCTGTTTTCAGAGGTCCATGTTGCTCTATATTATTTACTAGTAATTGGACTTTTGAGCATGATTACCGTTCGTTATCTTCACATTTCATAACTACGGCAGCATAAAATTAAAAAAAAAATCTAAAATGGAGGTATCATGTTATAAATTTTGCATTTACCTCCCCCTAGTAAATTCAAAATTTACAACATGATAACTCCACCCTTCTACCTTGAGCTGGTGTTGCATATTTAACGTCCATATTGAATATTCTTACACTACACCAGAATTCACTTGATTGTGAGAAGTTAATCGTCTATGCCGGGTATACAATAGCTAGTAAAGACAACTCAAGCACACCCGTACATAGTAACTAATCATAAAATTTCTATATCAATACACATCCTTTAAGGACGACAGATTTATTTATTATTTTCATTATTTAGAATACATTTTTCCACTTGTAATCATGTTTTTAAAAAGAAAAAATAGCTGTAATTATCGAGAATTTAGCTTTCATTGATCATGCATAAAATTGACGACCGTCAAGCAAAAACCACCCTTAAATCAAAAATTTTACATTTTGAGGTGTTTAGTGATCCTGATAGAAAAAAATTCTCCTCTTTAAAATGATATATAACAGGTCATTATTCATAAACTAAAAACAAGTGAAAATTTAAAATAAAAAAACAAATTTTATGTCATGACGTTGTGTTTTATCAGAAAACGTCATTTATTTTGTTCTCACATTTCCATGGTTGCGTTGTAAAAACTGCACAAGAAAAGTCACCTCGGACTACAGATGGCATTGCATATGTGATTATTATTTAATTACTTTGTTATTGTTCTGTTTTATGATCGATAATTTTAGCATTTTCAGAAGAATTTCAGGTTTCTATAACACCCCCCCCCCCCTTTAAAAAAGAGATCCCAGACAAGAGATATCATTTTGTTTTGTTTCTTTCTTTAATTTAATTTAGTTTTTTTAATCTTTTTTCAGCTTATTTTTAATTTATTTTTCTTGGGGGGGGGGGGGGGGGGATTTTATTGTGTCTTTATACACTACACCAAAATTCACTTGATAATGAGAAGTTAATCGTCTATGCCGGGTATACAATAGCTAGTAAAGACAGCTCAAGCACACCCGTACATGGTAACTAATCATAAAATTTCTATATCAATACACATCCTTTAAGGACGACAGATTATTTAAAATATTTAAAATTTATATTATTTAAAATACATTTTTCCACTTGTAATCATGTTTTTAAAAAGGAAAAATAGCTGTAATTATCGAGAATTCAGCTTTCACTGATCATGCATAAATGTATGTATCAAATCATGGAGATACCGTAGTTAATTGTGGACTTAAGTTACATTTTTGCTGTGACATTACGTATCGATAACACCCAATATCTGAAATATTAGTATTGCTTACAAAATCAGAAACAATTGTTTACTCGTACTGTATAGATTATCCTAATCCCAGATGAAATGGATCCATATACAGGACCGTTGCCAGGGGTGTCCCCTCACAGAGGCCACAATTCTTTAAAAAAAAAAGGGGGGGGTACCATTTTGGTGGTTTCTGTGCATTCTCGAAGTCGTTGTAGTTTTTCGTCCTTTGCAAGAAGATTGTTTAACTCGTGTGAGACGTCACCATATCCTGGTGAAGTGCTTTAGCTCAGCACTCATGGTCATTCTATTTTATTTTATTGCCTAAAAGGGGTGCGATCGCAACCAAAGCACCACCCCTTGGCGACGGCCTTGACGCTTTAAACCAGAGAATATCAGTTTAGTTCCAATACTGCAGTAACATGATAAATATTCTTTATGTTCATCAGCACTAATAAGTGCAGTTTATTTCTTTACATTTTGTTGACTGAGTTGCATCCTGGATCTTTCAGGGATCGGATTTTAACGGAGCTTGGTGATCAAGGATTTTCTGTGGTAGAAGGTGTTCTCTCAGAGGAGGACTGTCAGCTATACAGCAACGAATTCAAAGACTGGGTCAACCAATACAAAGATAACAATAAGACGTTCGGTAGCTTTGAATCCCTGGTACAGTCATACAGGATTGGTCACTTCAACGCATCATGGGCCGTTCGCCTTAAAGTCAAACACGTGTTCACCGAGCTGTGGGGGACAGAAAAATTACTGTCCAGCGTGGACGGAGTGGCAGTATCTCCACCGCCCGAAATGATGCCAGGTACCAGTCATTTTTATTTTTCAATCCTCTGTTTCAGTATACAGTTTTTAAAAAGAATTTTACAAAATAAAGGAGTACATAGTACGGGGAAAGAAATTATGAAAACTTAGCACATAGATAAAATAGTGCCAGTCTCCACCGCCACCTTCCCCTACCCCCTACACACACAATAAACTTCTTCATATCGTCGATTATTATAATATCAAAGGATCTATTTTAGCAGTGTTGTTATGATTTTAAACCTTTCAATATTTTATCCAGATCGCCCAAAATTTAGAACCAAAAAGACATTTCTGCATTTGGACCAAGGGGCAAAGAGACAAGGTCTTCATGCATATCAGAGTGGTGTGTATTTGGAGGAATCTTCGTCCAGTGACCACTGTTTTCGAGTCTTGAAGGGATCCCACAAACTGATCAAAGAATTTTATGACAATTTTTCACTGGCAGCCAGACAGTCAAGCTCATTTGAATATTATGAACTAGCGAAAGAAGAAATTGACTGGTATAAAGACCACGGGTGTCCGGAGACAACAGTGCCCGTACCCAGAGGAGGGATGGTCCTCTGGGATTCTAGATTGGTTCATGACAATGCAAGACCAGTAGAGGGTCGACCTCATTCTGATAGATGGCGTCACGTGATATTCGTTTGTATGACGCCTGCGAAATGGGCTAAACAATCCGATATTAAAATCAAAAGAGAGGCATATGAACATCTTTTAATGACCACTCATTGGCCAAGTCAGGGGGTCTCCACGTTTCCCGAATACCATCCCACAGGAAGAGAGGACATCAAAGAACTAAAAGAACTCCCCGAAATAGCTAAACAGAAAGAAGTGAGACTGCTGATGGGAGTAGAGGAGTACGATTTCAATGACGGAGCACCGAATGGACCCAAGGAGCCAGTATGGATATGATGGGGACATCAGAACCAAATTCATTTTAATTGTCTGTTTAGAATATTATTGTTTTGATTTTTATCTGCTGAAGTACATAGATATGCAATTGAATTAAAATGAAATTTATTTATTTAAACTAAATCCTTGAGGGTCATACACATGTGCAAAACTATAAAATATTTCAATAAAGAGCTAATTAAGGATATCAATGTGTTACTTTATTTACCTGTAAAAAGTTTTTAAAAATATTTTGTGTTGGAATGGGGTGGATGTAGCTACCACAGAGAAAAAAACGTCTTCATTTAGTGTATCTTGGGGGGGGGGGGGGCTTTTCCGAATCGGGAAGTATACAAACAAGAGGTCCATGCAGGGGTCACACCGCTCACTTGAGCACTGTGGCTAGGAAAAAAGTAAAATCAGTTTAATGTTTTGAAAAGCTTAAATGCATAAGTGGTCCCTACCTACCCCTAAAAGGGAGGGGGGATATGATTTGAACAAACTTGAATCTACATCACCCGAGGATGCTTGTAATAGCTATTTTTTGACTGTGACTTTTTTCCTTACAAGTTTGAACTTTCACCCTACTCCTGGGGGTCATGATTTGAACAGACTTGAATCTACACTATCTGAGCGTGCTTCCATATAAATATGACAAACCATGGCTTTGCTGTTCTTGAGAAGAAGATTTTTAAGGATTTTTCCTATATATCCCTATGTAAAATTTTGATCATTCCTATGTAAAATTTTGATCGTCCATCGTTGCCCCACCCTACCCCTGGGGGTCACGATTTGAACAAATTTGAATCAACTACACCACCTGAGGATGCTTCCATATAAATATGACAAATCATGGCTTTGCTGTTCTTGAGAAGATTTTTGAAGATTTTTCCTATATACTCCTATGTTAAACTTTGATCGTTCATTGTGGCTCCACCCTACCCCCCGGGGGGGGGGGGGTCATGATTTGAACAAACTTGAATCTACACCACCTGAGGAAGCTTCCATATAAATATGACTAATCATAGCTTTGCTGTTCTTGAGAAGAAGATTTTTAGAGATTTTTTCAATATACGCCTATGTAAAACTTTGATCGTCCATTGTGACCCCACCCTTTCCCTGGGGGTCATGATTTGCAAAAACTTGAATGTACACCACCTGAGGATGCTTCCATATAAATATGACCAATCATGGCTTTGCTGTTCTTGAGAAGATTTTAAAAGATTTTCTATATATTCCTATGTAAAACTTTGATCGTCCATTGTGACCCCACCATTTCCCTGGGGGATCATGATTTGAACAAATTTGCATCTACACTACCTGACAATGTTTCCACATGAGTTTCATCTTCCCTGGGCCATTGGTTCTTGAGAAGAAGATTTTTCAATGATGCCATTAATTTTTCGCTATTTCGTAATTATTTCCCCTTGGAGGAGGGCGTGGCTCTTTATTTGAACAAACTTGAATCCCCTTTAGCCAAGGATACTCTGTGCCAAGTTTGGTTGAAATTGGCTTAGTAATTCTGGACAAGATGAAATTGTGAAAAAACGACAGACAACTGACAAAGGATGTATTCGTTGTAACAAAAGATTTGACCTATAGGAGAGAACAATTTTCCGGAAAAAGTCACTTTTAAAAATCAATGTTCTTTAGGTGTTTTCAATCGTATGTTTTCAAATTTGCATTTTGAACCTAATTTTTTTTATTTGCAACTTTGAAATTAACCTCCAAAATTGATCAAAACAGTATTTTGTCCGAGAAAGCACTAATTTTTGCGTGAATTTTGGCATAGAAGTCCTTCAGGGCAGGCCTGCCCCTAACTTAAATTATGAAATTTTGATAGATTTTGATCTAAGGAATAATTTAAAACAAGATTTTTTTAGGGACACCCCTGCCCTAGGGTCGAAATTCGTAAAATACCTACAAAAAATGCGAAAACCTATTTCTATCATACTGGTTTATATTTATGACAGATGTGTTTGTATAGTTAGTATAGCTCAAAAAGATAGATTGCAGACTCTCCTTCTGAACATTTTAGTGTCCTGGTTCGAATCCGTCTGTTGGCACACTTTTATTTTTTTCAAATTTTCACCTGTATAAACACGAATTTAATCTTTTTTATACAGGCTTTTGCATTTTACTTCTATTTTCTTCCTTAAATGTATGTTTGCTGTTGATATAAAAGACATTTATAAAAATGCAGATCATAAATACACTTTAACTAAACGCAATCATCCGGAACTATACCACAGTGTATGTACACTGTTCGAGGACACGAATCATTCATTTTGTGTTACTCGATACTGCAGGTATCACGAAAAAAAAATCATGCCGAGCAAAAATTGCTGCGTTTGTCTTTCAAGTACATCTCTGGGTAATAGTACTGTTGTGCAAGTGGGAGAGATACTGCGCTATGCAGAGTAGATGCAGTTATTTCTCGGGAAAATTGTGTGCATTGGCGACATGTTATGCCAAAAATGCAGGAGGAAGGTTTACAGATTAGAAAAGAATGTGATAAGGTCAGTTAAAGTTTTATGTCCCCTTGCCATTACCCAGGCATCAGGTAAGGACCCTCATACAAAGGATGTATCTGTAAATACCGATGTAGGGTCATATGAACACACAGTTTACAACTAAAGCGATACATGAAAAACAAGAAACTACACGCATGTGGCCTAAAGTCAGCGCCCGAAAGACTGAAACCAATATCGTCCCTATAGGTCAACACATACTTACCTAGAAATCCTTTCGATCAGATAAGCTCACTTGAGCCTTCGGCTCAGGTGAGCTAAAAATGTCACACTGAAAAAAAGTGGATCCAGACTCTCCTCGCTAGATTCGCCCGCCTTTTGCATATACATGCTTAATTGTTTGTTATATAGATATACATGTACTATGAACAAATTGGGATGTGTTGCATTCAAGGTAATAGCAACGAAACAACATAATTTTTATGTCGGAAAAAGACAACGAGGCCAACTGTATCAGGCCAGTAGGAAGCAATTTCACTTTGAGGGGGCACAACCATACATTTTCAGTTGGGGGGGGGGCACTATCAACTACCAAAATGCCTTGACAAGCGAAAAAAAAGGTCATCAGACGTTATTATTGAGGGGCACAAGCATATAGAAGCTATGTTTTCTATAGTATTCTATACATCGACAAAATCACTGGGAGGGGGATACCCCCGTGCCCCTCCCCCGTTTCCTACGGCCATGTGTGTATAGGACAAGTAAATAATCATGTACCATTTTTTGACTCTCTAATTTGAGGCAATTTCAGAATGCTTAAATTCCTATCCTTTTATTGTGTTAAATGCTTTGCCTTAGGAATAAAGTATTTCCCTTTCGACAGATTTTGTAAATTAAGAAAAATGGGGACAAGCCATAGATGAATGAACCCAAAGGGAAAGTGATTGACTGTAACTAACGAAAGTACAAGGAAAGTCTACTTGGATGAAAGGTTAAAGTGTTAAGCAGCTGCAGTCATGATCAGTAAATATAAAAGCCATTGGAACAGAAACGGAGCAAACAGTGGCACGTCTTAAAAACGTGCCACTTAATAACACTTAATAAGATGATACATGCAGTGTTCGATAAATAAATTGAAATCCTTCTTTTGTGCTTTTTTTGTTTAACAATTCAGTCACATACTGAGTACATACTTAAATATGAGTAAAGTTTTGAAACATGTACTCTAATATTTTATAATCAAAGAGCAAGACAAAGTTTGTTTGTTTGTTTGTTTGTTTTTGTTCTTGTTGTTGTTTAACTTCCCTCTCGAGAACTTTTCACTCATATGGAGACTCCACCACTTGCCGTTGGAGAGCTGCAAATTTTGACCTATGCTCGGCACTCAGGGCCACTGAGCAGTGAGGGATCTTTTTCATGCCAACATCTACTGCGACACGGGACATCGGTTTATATACGGTCTCATCCAAAGGACCGGTCTCCACGACCGACAGTTGTGCAAACAGGACAGACCTACTATATCAACTGCGAATAAAATAAATTATTATATGATTGAATAATTCCCATCTCTCTGATTGGCTGAGATCCAACAATGTTAGAAAAATACTACGTTATATTGACCTGCACGTGACCTTCCAGGTCAATATAAGGAATTATTTATTCTACAGTGGACCAAAAATAGATAGGGAAAATCCAAATTGATGCAAATAGTTCTGGAAAGTTATTTCACGTGCACCTGACTTCCACTCATATGAACATAACATTAAAGCACATACATGTAGATTCTTGGATGAGAGAGAGAGAGGGGGGGGGGTTGCAGGAGGTCTGACCCTCTCCCCACCTTTTGAGAATGTAAAGTTTTAATTTAAATTTTAAGGATAAAAAATTTCAATGAAAGCCCCCTCCCCTCGTTTATGGACCTTTACATCCCACCAAATAAAATTTTTGAGTTGGGAGAATTCTTTTCCTTTTTTCGGGGGGGGGGGGGGGGGGTAGTCAAAGATTTGTTTTCAGGTAAGTTGTCATTTGTTTCCCCTTTTAATGCCTCTTTTTTCAAAATCAATCCTATATATATGTGCCTGACATTTATTTTTTTCTATATTGCACCTAAACTAGAATTAAAAATTCAAAATAATACAAATGTTGTTTTTTTTAACCCCGTTTCTCTCATCATGTTCGGCTAGCACTTCAGTAGATGAGAACAAGTAAGATGGCATGGATTGCTTACTGAGTGTGTGTCATTTAATCATATAATAAAACAATTATTGCTGTTTTTTCGGACAATACGATGATTTAGCCACCTTCGAAATACAATATTCACCTCGCCCTTCGGGCTCGGTGAATATTGTACTCCTCAGGTGTCTAAATCATCGTATTGACCTCAAAATCCAGCAATAAGTGTATCAGATTTGAAGTTACATGTATTTGGATGATTAGATTTAATAAATATTGTATTTGACACGGAAGATTGATTCTCTTTCAGAGTGAAATCTCTCATAGAATTGAAAGAATATGAAGATTTCTACGTTCCAAGAAGAATCTCTGTTGTTTAATGTCAGATGCTAAATAATGAAAACCCAAAGGTTAAAAAACAGTAGACATTCAAATGAATTAAAAGAGAAACAAAGGAACAGTTGAACTATATATTATTTTTATCTTCTCAAATTGTAGGTTTAAATGCAGCTGTTTATTTTTTGATTCCCGACTACCCACGTGGTTGACCTTTTGAATGGAAATATTGAATGTAAAAAAAAAAAAATAAAAAAAAAAAATAAAAAAAAAAAGCCTAAAACATCCCATTTGAATAACAACTGAAAATTAAGCCACCTGGTCACGAACATCATGAATTATTATCTTTGCATTGTTGGTCATTATATTTAATCAATTCTTTTTTTTTTCATATTCAGAATAAGTGCAGCTCCACAGAGACCAGTACACCCCGTCCTTTGATTTCGCTCAAGGTTCTGGCGGCAGTTCACTATCACTGTCAATGATTTTGTTCATCTAATAAAAGAGTTGCAATTAAGTATTAACGTTTTTGTAGATTTTTTCCTGGCAAAAGACAGACATCTTTCGGAGGAAGAATTCTTAAGTATCTCGGATTTATTTAGTGGCAAATCCTATAGCTGAGAATACAGAGAATGAAAGAATGAAGACCACTGCACATTTAATAATGTATTTTTTGTAATTTCTCTTCCTTTCTTTTTCTTTCTTTTTTTTTTTTTTTTTTTTTTGAAGGGGGGGGGGGGTTGATTTAGGTTAACATGGCACTTGCAGGTCTCAACATTGTAATCGGAACAAAGGACATAGCTGTACAGAACTATGATGATATTTGATTAAGCACTTGAAGAACTTAGTCTCAACCTAATATTTATTGAATTTCATAAATTTAAACGTACGAGCCAAATAATCTGAATTGTTTATATTGATAAACTTTTTAAAAATTTCGCTTTGATCGCGAGTTTATGATCATAAAATTTCAAATAGATATTGGCACCCAAAGAAAGTACATGTATAACCCGAAAAGTTATCGTATAATGAACACAAAATTTTTCAATTTGTCCTTTGTTTCATTTGTCAAATTGCAAAAATAATAATTATTATTAAATTGGTTGCATTCTGAATTCTAATTTATATATTTCCCAGAAAAAAAGATTTCTGACGTACACATGTTCATGTATAAATGTTAGATAGAGACAGATTGTATGTGTATGGATTAATTGGATTTTAAAAAAAAATCAACAGCACGGAATTAATCCAGGTGTCTTAATCTGCCTAAATTACTTTGTTTTCATGAGTGAACGTGAGATTTTGAAACTGTGCTATTCTGTAGTTTCTCTACTTTGTAATGCTGGGGGGAGGGGGGGGGGGGGAGGAAGGTATTTCTACTGGATTCTCTTTTTTTCTAATGTGTTCGGATAATTTGCCGAGCCCATTTGGATTGATTTCTTGATTAGTTGTTGTTTTACGTCCCCTTCGAGAATTTTTCACTCATATGGATAAGGAGACGTCACCATATACCGGTGAAGGGCTTCAAATTTAGACCCTCGGCACTCAGTCAGGGCCATTGAGCAGTGAGGGTTCTTTATCGTGCCATTTCCACAGGGTTTTAAGGTCTCATCCGAAGGACCCGCAATTTTCACTCGAACACACGACCTTCGATCACGGAGCAAGCACTCTACCGACTGAACTACCGTGACGGACCTTTTGGAAATGTAAAACAAACAAACACATTTCTTCAAATAACATCTATGGTTTCTTTCCTTCTTTTTAGATGCAAACCCGCTTTATATGTGACTATTGGTTTTATTGGTTAATGTTAACATATATTACATGTATACTTTAATTGTTTATGTCACACAGTATTATACATCAGTCTCAAAGTATTGTAAGTCATTTTTTTTTTCAAATTAAAGATCAAAGGATATTGCAATGATATCCCGTAACACGTTTTTCTATAACCCCAACTCTGACTTTTGTATCTTGAAGTTCGTCATTTATTTTTTCGACATTATTTTCCAGTCTAGGTATTGCGTCTACATTCTTCTTTAGGCTTGGTATCACGTCTACTTTTTCTTTTATGGACATCAGAATTCTTTCTGTTTGACTTAGATTGGAGTCCTGTGGTCTTGGCGAGCTTTCTTCGGGTAAATGAAATCTTTTTAAACTTTGCACGGACAATCCAAGGTCAGTAAGAACGTTCTCTATTGGTGTCATCAAACAACTACCATGTGAAGTCGTAGCCACAACCATCCCGCAGCATTTCAAACCGCTTGTATCGGGCATCTGCATAAACACAAGGGAACCCGAATCTCCACTGGTGGCGAAATGCTGTGCATTAATATCTAGCGAATCATCCAACACAGGCTGAACTTCATACTGGTTGTTCATTGTAAAACTTAAAGAAGAATGTGCTTTTGTTACTAGTTTTGTAGTGATTTTTGCATGAGCTCTACTCAGTTGCAGCAATCCTTTTGTAATGCCAGATACTGCACCAACTTTAATCAATGTATAATGACAACTCTCAGAAGAAACCGCGGCAATTTCTCCCGTGTGAAAAGTTGGTTGGAAATTGCAATTGTATCCTGAAAGCAAAAAAATCAAGATAAATACAAACAATACAATATTTTCTGAATACAAAGATTTTTTAAAAGAAAATACACTCTAACCTATTCTTGATAACTCTTCTTCCGTGACCTCCCGAAATCTTCCATCTTCTGGGTACCTGCTCTTCAGCTTGATCAACGCTGCATCCACACTGATGTTATTACTATTGTTCACGTAAAATGCTACCTTTTCAACGGTACCTAATGTTTTCGATTGTGGAGGACAAGTTACCTCTATGCAGTGATCTTCTGTGTAATGCGCAATGCAATCACTGTCTGTGGTTGTTGCATTTGACAGGACAGATGCGGGACAAACTACGTGAGCGCATGTAATAACCCCGACTCCGCCTAGAGGAAGATCAACAAATCCCCCGATAGTCCCATAAGATTCCATAGTTTTGGCTCGAATTGAATCTCCCATACGTAACGATCTTTTGTCCGCAGAAAAGACACAAAAAGCCTCTCTAACATCCACTTTGTAACCATTCCAGATTGTCGGGAAACATCCCTCCTCTACTGGAATAATTCCTTTGATTCTGCAGTAAAGCACAACGCATGGTTCAAGGATTACTTTAAGGGCTTTGTTGGCATACCCTGAAGATTTTATTCGAGAGCAAGAAATCATGATTAATTTTGAATGACAATTAAATAAATCATGTACTCTATCAGCAATATGGAAGTCTTTTAAATGTTTCAGAGTTGATGCAAGTCTTTGCTCATACATCATGACTTCTCGTGCTTCCATACTCACAGCATTTTCGTTTCTGTAGTATATGGGAATTCCCCAAAATGTTTGTGGGCTTCTGTCGAAGTCTATGGAATAAACAAACACAATACAGTAACGTTTTCTGCTTTCATCACAATAGTATCCCGGCCAAATTTCTTCCACTGCATAAGACGATTCGTATTTTTTGAAGAGAGATACAGTAGCTAACCAAAGGAAAGAGTGTATCAGTGTGGTATCGTTTGTGCTTAAAATGCTCTTTGTCACAGAGCTGGGTTCAAACTTCCTTGAAATCAGCAATTTGACTGCATATCTTTTTACAGCATCACTCGAAGTTGAAGTGGCAAATTTCACGATTTCATCACTGGTATTATCACATTTGTCAAGTATCCACATATACCACACATCGGAGCTGACTTTCTGATGAAAATCTTCAATCTTTGATGACACCATCGACAGTTCAACATCAGGTTCGCTAGTTATACTGCTAACCAACTTGTCAGTAGATGTCTGAAACTCGATATGTACTGCACATTCGATGAAATCGTGGCTTACTGCTAAGTCTAAGGACTCTAGTGTGTAATCTTTGTGTCGAAGATCCCAGCTGACTTCAACACCACACACACCCTCTTTTATGTCCAGAAGTGTTCCATCTAAGAATATTTTTGTTGTACATATTAATAATCTAAATATAAATGAAAATTGCACGTGTAAATAAAGCAAAAATCATACAAAAAATCGGAAATTTTGAAAATTTAAGACAAGACCGCGGAATACTAACTGCCAAGATTGGAAATATGCAGCTTATGTCATTTCCATCTGTTAGAATCAAAACATTTGATGACAGACTTCGAAATGGGCGGGTACAATTCGACAGCGCGTCAGAGTAAACATTGGACTGAATATCTAGATTGAGATTCATTTTCAATCCACCTCTGCTAGGCTCGATTATTTGTTTGTTTGTTTATTGTTTAACGTCCCTCTCGAGAATTTCACTCATATGGACCACTTGCCGGTGGAGAGCTACAAATTTTGACCTATACTCGGCACTTAGGGCCATTGAGCAGTGAGGGATCTTTTTCGTGCCATCACCTACTGCGACACGGGACCTCAGTTTATACGGTCTCATCCGAAGGACTGGTCTCCACGTCCCCAGTGGGATTCGAACCCGCGACGTAAGGATCAACTCCTTACTCCGCGACTCTAGAGCGAACGCTCTAACCACTGCGCCACGCAGGCGACCAGCTAGGCTCGTAAGCACAGTGTTACTGATTGATCCAGAAGACAAATAATTTCAACTTCGGAATAGTTTTTTTTAATTTATATAAATTTATATAAATCAGAATTTTCTGCCCAGTGTTTTGAAAGAAATAAAAAGGGAAAGACTATTTGATTTCTATTTAGGGAGAGGGGGTTGATTAAAGATCTTGGAATTAAAAGAGAGGTTTTTTTTTCGTTTGGACCCCCCTTTTTTCCCCCGATTTTACTTGTCAAACATTTTTCAGTGAAGAAAAAAAAACAAGAGGCCCAAGGGCCTTAACGGTCACCTGACTACAATACAACAACTTAGAGGATCCATAAACTGATAAATGAAGCTTTGTAGCCCACAACCAAGAAAAATAGTATGATTAGCATCAATAAAATAATTGGTCTATTAGCAACCTGTCCCCCATTTATCACTATTACTATGCAGACTATTAATAAAATGTCTATTTTTTTTAATCCCATATTATTACTTCTCACATTGGCCTCTCTTGGTCTTTGAAGAACATTTAAAAAGATAAGTTATTTTTGTCTCATTTTTATTCATCTATTATATCCAAGTCTACCTGATCATTAAAACTACGAAAGTACTTTTTGTATTATACAATAAATATTCTTGCATAATTCTCGTATTCTATTAACCTTTCAAATACATTGTTTACAGTGATTAATTATCACAGGTGAATGGTAAAGGGGAATAACTTTGCTCAGCAGAATATAAGTTAATAGAGCCCTGGCCAGGACCAGAACTCTTGACTAAATGGTCCAAGTGTTCAAAATTATGGTAAAAATACCTTTGCATATTAAAACTTTTACTCTGTTTGCCTCAAATATGCCCAGAAGCATAGAAGATTTTCAAAGAAACGCATTTTCACTATGTTATTAAATAAATAAAGTCCCAACCTTACACCAGAACATCTGACCCAGGGGCCATGAACTCACAATTCTGGAAGAAGCACCCTTGCTCATCATAACTATACACTTGTTTCTTTGCTTTATAACCAGTAGTAGAAAAAATATTTTGAAAGAAATTATGCATTTTCACTATATAATCAACAGAGCCCCCCCCCCCCCGCCCTTCACCAGAACCCCTTACCCAGGGGCCATGAATTTCACAATTTTGGAAGAGGCATTCTTCCATCATATCCATGCACTTCCTTTGTTTGAATAATACTCAGGAACAGAAAAGAAGATTTTGAAAGAATTTATGCATTTTCACTATATAATCAATAGAGCCCCGTTCTAACACCAGAGCCCTTGACCCAGGGGCCATAAAATTCACAATTTCTGAAAAGGCAGCCATGCTCAGCATAGGTATGTTCTTAGTTAGTTTATTGCATACCCAAGAGCAGAGAAGATTTTCAAAGAATTAATGCATTTTCACTATATAATCAATAGAGCCCCGACCCAGAGGCCATGAAATTCATAGTTCTTGAAGAGGCAACCATGCTCATCATAACTTTGCACTTAGTTAGTTTATTTAATACACAGGAGCAGAGAAGAAGATTTTCAAAGAATTAATGCATTTTGGGAAATTTCTAGTATGCCGGTCCCCAGAATTGCGCATGAGCAGTTATTTCCCTTGCCGTTGCTATGCAGAATGTAAACAAACCGCCATTTTCCCCTCGCTTCAACAAAACGCATTCGATCGAGTGATTAGGGTTAGGGTATTTTGTCTTAAGATTGGAACTGTTTTATAAATCCACTCTTAAATCTTCCTGACTTTGGGCTAATTCATGTAATTTTTGCTTACAAAAGGCACTGCCAAGTGCCTTTTGTGACCAAAAACTTGCATGAATCAGCCTAATGTCGAACTGTGCCGATATACCATCTTATAGGAGTAAAGCATGAAACATGCAAAACTTAAACAAACCGTTAATTTAATATGGCATTGTATGCGATCTACGGATTAGGGTTAGAGTATATATAGCTCGGATATTGTAACTGTTTTATATTCACCCATGTTCGCATCTTATATCCGACTTTGGGTTTATTCATGTATATATGCAATTTTTGCTTACAAAGAACCGGAAGAACAGGAAGGTTTTGCGAAACATGGATGAATTAGCCTTGGTCTAATGTTGAAACATACCCGATATTGTGCGCTAAGTTTTGGCAAGTAATTGGTAAAAGCGACTTACCGTTTACTTAAGCTCGATATCCTAACCTCCTAATGTCCATATTCAGAATATTTTTTTCTTTCAAATCAATGGTGATGCACAATACAATCAACCAATTACTAATAATTAGTTATCACTTGTTAAATCCCTGCATTTCTTACAAAAATCTCGCAATTTTAGTAGCATTTCACTTTGAGTCCTATCAGCTACTTCTTCACAAGTCTTCATTACGTCAAAACACAAGTGACGCACGTCATGAATATTTATGAGATTACGTCAAAAACTGATCATGTGACTACATTCCTAAACAACGCAAAATGGAGTTTTATCTACTCAACAAGTACGTTATTTTGCGAAACCTTTTAATTCTCATTTAAAAAACTGTGTTTAAAAACCAGTTTTTTAAACCCAATTTTTCACAAGGATCACGATTTTTGGCTCAATTTTGCGATTTGTGGCCTTTTTTTATCGATTTTGTCGATCGCTCACGCGATCGTATTATATTGTACACCACCTTCGGCGGCACCTATTTTAGCGCCATATTTATAGGGACCGGTATACTAGAAGTGTTCCGACTAATTAAAGATACTGTATATATCTGTTTTCTGAGCAATTTGCAAATGTTTAAATTTGACTCGTATTCAGTATTCTACATGCATGTATATTTTTTTCAGTGAGTGAGAGAGAGAGAGAGAGAGAGAGAGAGAGAGAGAAATCAATGCACATATACACTTCTACATTCTTAAAAAATACCTTCATGTAAAATGTATTTAGCCATTTTAATTTTGATCCATAGTTAATCATATCGATATGCGCAGTTAGACCAGCTCAGGGTGAAGCGTCGATATACAAATGTCAATCTGATTAAAATCAGATCCTTTGATCCGCTCACATAGATCGCTTGTGTAGCGATCTATGTGAGCGGATCAAAGGATCTGATTTTAATCAGATTGTCCAAATGTGTGTTTGAAGGGGGGGGGGGGGGCAGAGATCACTGGAAAGCAAAATAAGAAATCTCCGAATAAAAAAGCAATCGGTAGTAAAAGTTCAATCTAAAAAAGAAAATCTTTTCGGGGGGGGGGGGGTATAGATACTGGTATCATGGGAGATTCGAACCTCTCACTACAACAACGAATGAGAAGGGGGACGGTCCCTATATAGATAATGCTTTGCTAAATTAACAGCAAGAGAATATGCTGAGGGGAAAAACGGAAGAAGGGGATGCCACGGAAATTTCGCAAAAAATAAATTAATATAAAAGACATTCTGTTACGTTAAGGCATAAATATAAATAATCTGATTCGACAAAATATGTCAGCCCCCAGCCCCCCTTTCTCCAGAAGCAAATGGCTGTCCCCTGAAAGATCTTTTATATATATATATATATTCCCTATCTATAACTATTGCATGTCCTTAAAAATATTGCATAGAAAATTCTAATATAGTATACATTAATTTCAAAGTATGTATTTGGGAATTGAAATTATTTGTCTTTTGGATCATACATTAACACTTTGCTTATGGAATTAGCACAGGTGAATTGAAAATGAATTTTGAACTAGAATTTCAATCCAATGTTTTCTCAGAAGTCCGTCTCGAATTGTTCCCGCCCATTTCTTTGTCTATCATCGTAAAAGACGGAAATGACGTAAGTTGTATATTTCCAATCTTGCCAGTTAATGTTCCGTGGTCTTATTGACTGCACAACTAGGGGTAATGATTTTCTTCTGTAACTAAAGTTTCATGAAGAGCCGTCTAAGAGAACACTCGAAGACAAAACTAAAGTGAAACAAAAACAAATATGCTATTACATCGTTCCAGTGGCTGAAGCGATAGACCTTCTGCAATAGATTCCATTTTTTACAACCATTTTGATACAGTGGAGAGATTGAATCTTTATAAGTTTCAAGATTGCTTGATTCGTTACTGATAAAAATTAAAGAATTTTCTTTCTTCATGAAATTATGGAGATAACGAACAGTATTCAAGCTCAAAAGTCTATTAAACAATACAAAATATGAGCAGAGCAAACACGGACCTCCAAAACATCAGAGGTGGAATCAGGTGCCATGGAGGAGTGAGCATCCCCTGCCGACCGGTCACACCCGCCATGTGCTCCTTGTCATGATCGGGAAATAACGGAAAAATCCGTCGACAATTCAGTGTGTAAATAATAGTCTAACAATTAGTATGAAAAACGTCAGTCAGCATTTGACTCAACGATAAATTGTATTTGCTGACAAGGTCATTGTATCGACAATAGAACTTACGAAATGATGACTTTAAACGAGACTGCTGATATTCTTGTTTCATCAACTTGTTTGTCAATAATTTACCTCGTTTTAGAAATTGTACATACGTAGAGCATGCTCTTGCGTATCGAATCATCTGTTTTCATGACAACGGTAGGTATTAAGAAAATATTGAATTTTGACTGCACAGCTAGAGATTCATATAATAATTTCTGTAAAGTTTCATCAAGATTGTTCAAGCAACCTCTGGAAATATATGCGTTTCGTTTCTATGGAACTGTGTGCAACCGCCTCCAGTTTTTTTTTAGCTCACCTCGACGAATTAAAGTATCAAAATTATTGCTGTAAAGTTCTTAGAAAAATGAAATTAAAGACTCTTCGCCTGTTTCCATATTAACGATGGCCATTTTGATATTCTAAATGGTGACTGCACAACCAGAAATGGTGATCATCATGACTAAAGTTTCATTAAGATTGACCTAGCCATGACCGAGAACATTGTCGGACAAAATAACAAACATAACTGGTCAGGTGACATTAAAGTTCATGTTTCCATGGCAACACTGGCCATTTTGAATATTTAAAGTATTGATTGCACATCTGGAGTTGGTAAAGTTTCCTAAAGAATGGCCAAGCCATCTGCGAGAAAATGCTAGGACAAAGTTACAGGTGGGACAATAACAATATGTCGCCCCGACTTTTTTTTCGGGGCGACATAACTAGAACGTCTGTTATTGCAAGCAATAGCGTATGTCTCCCCGAACTGCCCCAAACGCCGCGGTACTGAAGTTGAAAACAATGCAATGAAAATATGGACAAAGCACACTCAAGAACACACTGTCAGTCACAAACATGTAACAACTTTCTAACTCCTGAAAGAAAAGAGCTAACTGTTACTAGTTAATTCATTCGTCTGTATCTATGGCAACCGAGGCAATTTTGAAAATTTCGAAGTATGCATCTTTAGAAACATCGTCAATGCAAGATTAATCAAAAAAATGACAGATACTTGACAATGGACTTTCACCTAGCTATCCATGCATTCAAAAAAATGTGAGGCATTAAGGAACAGTGATTAGTTTAATAAATCCAGTAAAAATACGAATCGTGAACGGGGAAGTACATAGAGATAGGGATACTATATTTTTTTTTCGAAAATCCTAAAAAAAAATACGTATTACACTTAGGTAAAAGGGGTGGGCTTTTCAATTTTAATTCACACATTATACAAACACCATCACACAAATACTCACACACACACCCCACAGGGAAAACACGTACCGTGGAATCACCAGAGATGGGATAAGGTGCTTAGGAGTGAGCATCCCCTGTCGGTCACATTCGCCGTGAGCCTTCTGTATTGATCAGGTAAACGGAGTAATCCGTATTTAAAATTATATAAAAACAAAGACCTAACAATTGGTGGGGAACATGTAAGTCAAAATACGAAACAACGACAGGTTGTATTTGCAAACAAGATCATTATAACGACCATATAATTTGTCAAATGCTGACTTTAAACAAGATAGTTGAAACCCTGTAATATCAACTTAATTGTCAGTAGCATATCTATGTTTAAAGATTGATTGTACTCAGAACATGCTACTGAGTATCGAATCAGTTGGGAGATAAAAACACCATATGCAGGTGATTATAGTATGAAGCAGACTCTGAAAAAGTTAAAGATAACGAACAGTAATCAATCTCATTTTTTTGGCATAACTGTAATTATAAAAGTCCAGTAAAAAATAAGGGCCCCTGGAAATGCCAGAGGTTTGTGTGACTGGCCGGTCCCTTGCCTACCAGTCACACCAACCATGAGCCCTCTGTATTGATCAGGTAAACGTTTGAAAGAAAATCGCTGCGCTTCATATTTTTAGTACTAGATGAAATCCCGCGCAAGCGCAGGGAATTGAATTTATAACGCAACCGACAGAAAATATATTGTAGTTTCTACTGACAGCCTACAGGCTTATAGAAGGAAGAAATACTTTGTTCAAAATCACACAGGAAGTAAATGTACGTCTCCACCCCACCCCCTTTTTGTAAAAACTTGAAAAATAACAATTTCATTTAATTGACGTTTATTGTGAAACCTGTTATATAATGTTATGGATATTGTACTTCAGATGCTCTTATTTCATTTCCGCTAAGGATAAAAGGAGCGAATACACATGTATGCACATTTTACTGATAGATTGATGGGGGGGGGGGGTAAAAATTCACAGGTACTTGGGTCTTGGTTTATAAATATGTATGTACCTTATTGATATGCAAAAAATGTACTTTACCTTTTTTACATATCAATAAGGTACCCGGTACACACATATTTATATTATACCAAGACCCAAGTACATGTACCTGTGTAAAAAATTAGCTGCTTAACGCCCTAGAATAGGCCGAGTATTTGATATAAAAGACTGTATTCAGAAAAAAAACTGAAATTTATTAATTAAAGCACAAAATTTTACAGCTTTAATTATATTTGAACAATATCTTATTCATTAATTTTCTCTTTTTTCTCTTTTCATGTAAGAAAGTTTATTACGAAGTACAAATTGTACTTCGGGTTCGTTGCCACGATGCTCTCAGTAAGGAAAATACAAATTTTACCGATAAATTTACAAATTTTACCGATAAATTTATTAGAAAAACCTACTACATATATGTAATAGTCTTTCGATATATAAATATATTCACAATTTATAGTGTTATCAATGATTAACATTATTTCAATGACCATTCATTATTTTCGTGCAGCTATAATCGCCTCATTTTTCTTTTTAATATCGGACTCGATGCTATCTGATGTTCTAGAAGCTTCCGTCAATATTAAGATCGGCGAATGACGAAAATAATTTGCACATTTCCCATTTTAATCGGTTATCACAACTTATTTCTTTTATATCATTTAAATCAAGTTTTGATTAAATAATAAAGTGATGGCGTTTTATGAAATAAATAAACGATTGCTTGTTGTCAGTTTCATTAAACTGACAGTAACTTAGATCCGCCAACCGGAAACGCCACCGTACTCACGTTTTTGCTATTTCATGACTGTTTATAAAAATAAAAGTAGACTTTTAATTTAATGTACGACACTTACTATGCGAGTGAAATCTAAATATAGTTTACGGACATCATCTTGTATATAGCGTTTTGTTAGAGGAGTGAGTAAGAACTCTGATGCACCCGTTTCGGAGTTTATTTGCAAAATTTATTAATTTATAAGTATAGATTATTAGAAGCAATCAAAATAACACTCTTGTTTACTACCACAGGCTCATTTGTAAGGGTAACATACCTGCAGACATTGTCAGTACTTTCCTTCCGACCTTTCCAAATAGGTAATCAAGCAATAGGGAGGTAAATGGTTCGTGTTTCATTTCTAAACAAAGGTACACATTGTATTTAGCTTCTGAGACATAATAATTTCAGTGCTATCTGAATGAAATTTCGACAATACAGTATATGTATGAAAACACAAAACCGAAAACACAGTAAATCAAACCTATGGATAACAGTGTTTAAAAACTCCTGGAAAAATTAAATATCTTTACCACTCAGTCCCCTGCGTAGATGTTTGAGACCAGTGTTACTTCTGGAATTTGTGACAGAGTATGAAAATATTTCCCAATCTGAAAAAAAAATCACATGGAAAAAATTAAAGATAGTGAAATGAAAAAAGGCGAATTATTTTAGAATATCGACTTTATTCATGCAAAAAGTATAGAAACCTTCATCATGTACATGATTTCCTGTTTTCAAACATTCTATACCCCGAAGCACTGCACCATTTAATGCACACGTTGAAGGGTTTTCAATCTGAATAATTTCACAGTCACACTTTTCTCGAATAGTTTCTTGCAGCTTGTTGACTATAAAATCATCCGCAGACGCTCCTGTTATTATTATTTTGTCTGTTCCTGATAGAAGTTTTGCAATTGATAGAAACACAGAGACGGAACTTTGAAAGGTAGATTTGTAAATATCCTCAATGACTTCTGTTGACAGTGGAAGCATCTGTTTCTGAGGTACAGCTTCTGTAAAACTGGGTGCACGGAATGCCATCGGTAGATCAATTTCCATATGGAATGGCTGTTTTGATTTGAATTCTAAGCAACAATGTTCAAATCTTCGCCGCAATTTTTGAAAGCCAGTGTTGTCCTGTCTCTGAAGTTTTGATATATCATCAATTTTAAGAATAGCTGCTAAGTATATCAAAAAGGAATCAAATGCACTTTCATGGGGCCGTCTTTTCAAAGCTTCGATGGATCCGTCTTGCACTATGGATACTTCTGAATAGGTCTCTGTTTAAAGATGTGAAATAATAAGAGCAATGCATGAGTAGTATTCACTTTTTCTTAATTTTTCTATCCCTTTCCACTCTCAATCATCTCTCTATTTTTTTGTTCTATTCCTTTCCACTCTCAAACATCTCTCTATTTTTTTTTCTATCCCTTTCCACTCTTAAACATCTCTCTATTTTTTTTCTATCCCTTTCCACTCTCAAACACTTCAATTTTTTTTGTTCTATCCATTTCCATCTCAAACATTTCTCTATTTTTTTCTATCCCTTTCCACTCTCAAACATCTCTCTATTTTTTTCTATCCCTTTCCACTCTCAAACATCTCTTTATTTTTTTTTTCTATCCCTTTCCACTCTCAACTCTATTTTTTTCTATCCCTTTCCACTCTCAAACATCTGTCTATTTTTTTTCTATCCCTTTTCACTCTCAAACATCTGTCTATTTTTTTTTTTTTTTTGTTCTATTCCTTTCCACTCTCAAACATCTCTCTATTTTTTCTATCACTTTCCACTCTCAAACATCTCTCTATTTTTTTTCTATCCCTTTCCACTCTCAAACATCTCTCTATTTTTTTCTATTCCTTTCCACTCTCAAACATCTCTCTATTTTTTTTCTATTCCTTTCCACTCTCAAACATCTCTCTATATTTTTTTTCCTATCCCTTTCCACTCCCAAGCATCGCTCTATTTTTTTTTTTATCCCTTTCCACTCCCAAACACCACTCTATTTTTAAGACAGAAATCTTACTTTCTATTTTCAAGACAGCAATTTTCTCCATTCCATTCTTTGATTCACTTTGGTCAAGGAGATCAGCGTTTTCAAAATATAATTTTTCTTCTTCATAATCCACCCAATCTTTGATTGGTGAATCGATTGGCCAAGCATTATTTAGCGATCTTATCTTGGCATCATTTTTACAAAACTCCATTGTCGCAACGGAGTCTGGGATGTAGGTCACCATGTCATTGCAGAGGTTAAGCTGATAAAAAAAATACAAGTAAAACAAAATCCTCCTTTAAAGTAAGAGTAGAGAAACTGAGATGATATTGCATTGTGTATATCTATTTTGAATTCATACCATTGCAACTGATTTTTTTATAAGATTGGTCATCCGGGAAAAATCTGTTCCTTCCAAAGTGAAAATTAGAAATACATCGCTGAATAAAACATCTTGACGGAGGAGTGAAAACGTTCGAAATTTATTAGATTCTTGTAGAAAACTAAGTATGATTCTTGACATAACCATTTCTTTATCCACCAGTTTTCCTGAGCTGTCTGCAATTTCTTCTTCCTAAATAAGATGAAATTGAAAACATACTTCTATGGAATAATTATAGCCAACAATCTTACAAATGACATGTAAAAATTTATATCTTGAATGGATTTTCAAGCAAATGAAAATTAATGTAACGCCCTTTTTTGTGGCCCTAAACAATGTTTGTCCTTTCTTGGCCCCTAATAATGATTTTCCCCTTTGTCTCCCCACACAATGATTTTAAGAGCAAAAAGGTCAAAATGTTAGTGAAAATGTCATTTATTTTTATTTTAATTATCATTAGGTTTTGTTTTTGTTTTTTTTTTTTTTTTGTTTTTTTTTTATTTGAACAACAGTATACATGTACCTGCATTCACTGGGGATGTTTGCATATTTCATAAGTAATAATCTTGCAGCAATGTATAAAAATAAGCTTTTTTACCTTTTGGAGATCTTTATTGAATATTACTCTGTAAAACTTTAAAACTGTACTGTGGCTTCAACTTAATCCAGAGGCATATATAGATACTGGTATATCTTTGAACCCTTGTTGTGGGAAACATGATTTGAACAGTTTTGAAAGTTAACTACATAGGGATTCTTTATCAAGTTTGGTTAACCCAATGTTTTTTTGTTGTTTTTTTTTTTTTGGAAAATATCGAAGCATGATAAATTAAAACGATGGTGGACAGACTTCAATCAGTATAGCTGAATTTCAGTCGTTGAGCAACAAATACGTATATTTCAATTACCCATGTTTGAAGACATCTTAAGTTTGGAAAGAAGTAATAATCCTTGATATTAATTCCTTGGTCCAAGGAAGTAGCAACAAAGTCTTCTGCTGATTTCCCAAAGGAATGTACAGTAGTATCTGGGTATAAAACCAGAGAAGAGGGACATGACTCGAAGAATGTTTTTTCGTTTTTCAATGATGAGAAAGCAAAACTAGTTCGGTCCGATTGAATGTGAAATGCAGCAACGTACAGCACTTCGTACTCCGTCATATTGATGACAGCTCCATTATCTGGAACACGAAAGGCTAAGTAAACATTGCTGTGTACAGAACCTTGAAAAACGTATAACAATACATGTATCAACATCTTACCCCGGCCTTTATCCTATTGACCTCATAATGTATAGAGTTCTTTTTTTTTAAAGAACATAGTGATTATGATCTAAAATTCCAATGCAAAAGCTTAACGATTTTAGAGACATCATGGACGGACGAACAGAAGCGGGGAACAAAACTCATCCCGAGGAAAATCGCAGAGATACTCAGTATTATAAAATGGCTCAGCTCTTTTGTAGTGGTTTATCATGGTATAATAGCTAATCTGATCATCATGAAATCAACATTGCATTTGTAAAACAACTTTAGTTTTAATTTTAAAATTATCGTGGTAAATATGTTCTTTTCTCGTTATATAATATGGTCACTTACATTAACATAGAAGTGTACATACAACAAAAATACGACCCACCTGTGAAATTCCGATGCATTTTACCTGTCTTTTGTTGATAGAATGCAGTGTAAATTTAAGTAACTAGGCCTTGGTCTTTTAAATGCTGTTCAAAATTGTCTGTGTGAAGCTCGTTCTTTTTTCTTTTAAATCTCCGTAGTGCAAATCACTGCTTTATTATATCATTTATGTGCAGTGCTATTTTAAATGTTGTCACATATTACATGTATTACTTATTTATGGTATCCGGATAGGGCAATTTGCAAAATCTCAACAGCGCGTTCAGAAAAACACGCCATCGCGCTAACACACAACACGCCATCACGCTAACACAAGTATACAAAACACGTCATTGCGCTTATACAAAAAACGTCATCGCGCTTATACGTAACACGCCATCGCGCTAACACGCTCCAAACAACACGCTGTTGTGCTAACACAACTTAACACAACACGCCGTCGAGCTGTCACACAACACGCCGTCGCGCTAACGCAACTTTACACAACACGCTGTCGCGCTATCACACAACTCGCTAACACAACTTTGTGATAGCGCGACGGCGAGTTGTGTGTTAGCGCGACGACGTGTTGTGCGAAATTGTGTTAGCGTGACAGCGTGTTGTTCAATGATGTGTTAGCGTGACGGCGTGTTGTGTGTTAGCGCGACGGCGTGTTTTTCTGAAGGCGCTGTTGAGCTTTTGTTGCAAATGGCCCTATCCGGACATACTTATTAGATTGATTGTTTGTTGTTTTACGTCCCATTCGAGAATTTTTCACTCATATAGAGACGTCACCATATACCGATGAAGGGCTTCAAATTTTGACCTTTACTCGGCACTCAGGGTCATTGAGCAGTGAGCGATCTTCATCGTGCCAACGTCTGCACACGGGGCCTCGGTTTTTAAGGTCTCATCCGAAGGACCCGCAACTTTCACTTCAAAGTGCCGAGCGCATTGCGAAGGAACAGTTGCTACCCATTTTTTAAGGAATTAGGTCAGTCGCGGCCGAGATTCGAATCACGACCTCCCGATCACGGAGCGAGCGCTCTACCGAATGAGCTACCGTGAACGGTCCGTACATATTAGAAGATAGTATATACAGGGTTAAAAATTTGGAGAGGCTAAGCAGGCACGTAGTGCCCCCCCCCCCCTTTTCCGAAAATAGTCTTGCTGTATATTTAAAATGGAAAATTTTCATTGAAAAATCAGTTGCCCCCTCCCTCACTTTTTGATCCAGTATGGTAAAACTGTCGAAAAAAGATAATGCAGTACGGATACCAGTATAAAATCTTACGTGCTGTCTGATTCTGCTTCGATTTCATTATCTGGCACTGTTCAGTAAGTTAGGCCAATGATCTCTTAATGAGTTTTTATATTAGGCCAATTTTAAAATAATGTTCGTTTGCTCTCTCCCGACTCAGGATGAACAAGCGAATTCAGAGAATTTGTGTCCCCCGCTTAGGGAAAAAAGAAGAGCATGTGCAGTTCGGGGGGGGGGGGGGTTCGGTCTCCCTCCCCCTGGATTTGTAGAATTATTAAATGTATATAGGTATATAGAAGCAAATAAAAAATGCCAAAATGGATATAAAGATTTGATTGCTTATTCTTTAATATGTGTATAGAAGATTCTTTTTATATAGAATATTTATCACACTGTAATAATGATTTTATGAGTTTGTACACGCCAGACGTCATAACTTTTTTATTTCATATGTTGAATACTATCATTTAGTAACCCACCCACCCCCCAAAAAAGGGATCGTCTCGGATTTGAACCCGGGACCTCTCACTTGCTCAGCAAGAATCATACCCCTATACCACAGAGGCACTTGTTTATACATCAAATTAAATGCAAACATTAGGTCACATATAATGTTTATATTCACTTTCGATATTGTCAAAATTTTACACAATACATATGATGTCTCATTTAGCCTTTACTAAACAGTTCTAATAGATGTAATTAGAATATAAATTCCGCCGATTACCTGTATTATATGTAATAACTATCCACATGCGCCTGTGCTAAAAATATTGCCAAGCGACTTTTATACAATAACTAAAAAAAAGGGCGGGGCACTTTGAGAGGAGCGAGAGAGGCCATAGGGAGTTACAGTATAAAATTTCATTGCAAAAGCTCAAAAGCTTCTTGAGATATCGTCCGGAAACGAAAATGTTACACACAGACAGAATGTCTGAGTTGACGACCTTGAACTTTTACCTTTTGACTTCAAAATCAATAGGGGTTTTTCTAAGGTCACAGGAAGTTGTCTTGTAAAATTTAATTGCAAAAGTTCAAAGGATTCCCGAGATATCGCGCGAAAAGTGTTAAAACAGACAGAATTTATGAATTTATGACCTTGACCTTTGCCCTTTTGACCTCAAAATCAATAGGGGTCTTTCTTAGGCCACAGGGAGTTGTTTTGCGAAATTTAATTGCGAAAGCTCAAAGCGTTCTCGAGATATCGCGCGGAAACGAAAGTGTTACATACAGACAGAAATACAGACGGACGGACGGACACAAATTAATATCCCCCAATTTCAGTGAAAGCGGGGGACAACAATTTTTTTAAAGATAGCCTTCAGTGTGTTATCAATAAAGGGAATCATTAAGCCATTTTTTAAAATATAAAACAGTTGGTTGGGGATTCTCTTTATTGAAAACAAAGTTGATATAAAAACCAAATTTGGGGAAGTCAGAGAGCTTTTTGTCTAACATATCTGCTCATAAGAAAGCGGAATTAATTTAACTCTTAAGGTACTGGGAATTTATACATTTGACAAATAACAGTTTTTCAAAAATATCTATTAAACGAATAAGCAAGAGAAGTGCTAAATGTTTCCGCCATCAAGGAGCGACATAGTTGCAATACTTCATTACACAAGATGTACAATTGACTTTCTCAAATGTCATAACTAAATATTACAGGTTAAAGAATATCTAAGACATGCTACTGTTTGGTCATTTATTAGTTGGCCCACGGGCTGACTCAATCGGCAATCCTCGGCTTACTCCGCTACGCTCCATACAAACCTAGGATGTGATTGGTGGAGGAATATGCATCAAATCAATACATTTCTCCGCCGGAAACTGCCTTGTAACTCATTTTATATTTCGCTCTGCATAAAGTTCTTCAAAAAGTTTTTTTTTTAACTTGTCTAATTTTTCCTTGTATATTGGTTTTGATTTCAACCTTATGTTAGTAGTCTTTGGAAGTAAAAACAGTGTTGGGCGTGCCACAAAGTAACTCAGATTTCAAAGGTATGACATTTGGAGGAATTTCAAATAAGATCACATGGCTGTATCAGCAAAATGGTAGAACACCGTTTACGTCCAAGGTTAGTGTGTGAGGTACGAGCCACCCGAGGAGTGGGGCTGACTAGTTACGTTGGGAGGAAACTTGCGTAGATTGGAATTCTGGGAAAATAGTTAGACGAGTCGTTCTAAACAAATTCATACTATCTTACTAGAGGGCATGCTTCTTCATGCACACTCTCTGGTCAGTGATAGGTTGATGAGACGGCCTCTATTTATAGATTGGTCTGTTCGTTATCGACGACGAAGTAAATTGCGAACAGTTTTAACTAGGAAAGTTGTCTTGAAGTGTTTGAGACGAAAATGCTTCAATGCTGCTCTACGACGCAAAGTAAATGGCCTGTACACTTTATAGCTAGAGCAAAACAAGATACTAATACCCTCCCCCTTCCGGGACGAAACTCACTTGCGATGATGGTCTTACCATATATTATGAATGAGTTTAAAATACATCTTCATGTACAGTTTTAAAATCGTTTACAGTTTTACTTTTCAATCAATTTCAGGACCTTTCTCATTTCTTCTATAATACCATGGGTTTTTTATTTTTACGAAATGAAAACCAGTCCAGATCATGATGTCTTCTTCCTTCTTTACTTAGAACCTTACGGGAGTGAAGCCAATTCCTCTACGGGTACTGGCCACAGGCACTTGTTTCTGTAATAAATTTTTGATCCATAGAATAATAATAACACAAGGTAGAGAGCAAAATTAAAAAAAAATGAGTGGGTTTGAAAATTCAATCCCAGTGTTTAAATATTGCAGTGAATAAATAAAAATTTGTTTACCTCTCATTTTCCATAAAAACACTACAATATTTTTATGATGTAATTTTAGAAACAGATTTTTAGCCAATCAAAATCTTTGCCCGGGATTAGCACATACCATTTCATGGTTAAATTCGACTTTTCCACTCGCCGAGCAGAGTTTTGACGTTGTTTACGGAGATAAAAGAAAATAAAGACGTGCATGCCATATATGGTTGTGTAGATAAATTATCGTAGAAGACATAGGTATCAACAGTTTGCCTGTGCATGTCCTCTGAAATTGTAAATGAATGCGATTCTGAGGCAGGGAGGTACTCAGTGTAATTCGGAGTTGGATACCTTGTGTTACTATTATACTACGAGTTAAAAAAATTATTACAGAAACAAGTGCCTGTAGTACTGGCCTACACTCTTGTCACTGTATTAAAAGGAAATCCTTCAGCCCTTGTTCATCACAAAGCATGGAATAATATGCTATTGGCTGACTTTCTAAGCTTTTTTAAAAAGCTTATCTTGTAACGTACACTATTTTATAATACTGAAAGAAAGGTGAAAAACAGACTGAATCAAGAAGGGATGTCCCATTTACCAGGTGAAGGGAGTTTGTTTATGATTGGACTAGTCCACTTATGGGATAACCGGGAAACAATATAGTAAAAATAATCAGCAAATCCACTGCTTTAGTGTTGCCTGCCCAAATACAATGTGTTATTTAAAAAATTAGAGAAAATTTGCAGTTAATAAAAAATCTGAAGATTAAGAATCATGTTAAAAAACAATATATATTTCCATAGAAGTTATCACACCCATTCAATAGAACAATCCAAGAAAAAGTTTACTTGTGACATTTGGCGCGAAATGATTGTGTCAACCCTTTCGTAGAAAACAAATGGACTGATCCAGTAATTTAGAAACGCAGAAAAAATATTATACGGACAATTGTCCTTATAGAGAATCGAAGAGAATAAACAGGTGCATGCAAAAGTAAACACAACATTATTTTGCATCAGTAATATGATTCTTTCTTCTGCAAACCGTATTTGTTAAAATTGCAGGTAACAAATTCCGATGTAAATCAGCTGGCACAAAATCAATCTCACGAAGTATGATCGCTTAGTAAATTGATCCTTATACTGCCTGACGCACGTGGCGTCAGGCAATAAAGTCATATCACAAAAGTAAAATTTATACAAGTATTAGCTTTCCTAAAAAGCTTGTCTGACTTGAGCAAATTCATTTTTAAGTGAGGAATCAAGAAAAGTTAAATCCAGTGTAATCAACATGACTCTTGAGTCATGAAATGAATTATTTTGCTAAGAAACAAGAAAAATTCAATTCAAAACAAAAACTTGGACATTAAATTATTCGACCTACATGTGCACTATATTACTTGTAATTTCCTTTTTTTCATTGTTGTAGGAACCGGGAGGGGGGGGAGGCACCGTGCCCCCAATAATTTTGCCGATTTACACATAGCTATTTTATGCTTGTGGCCCCTAAACCATGTAATCATTAACTTCTGATAACCTTTTTTATGCTCTATAAGGAAATTTTCCTTGATAGTGTCCACCCTAAACTGAAAAAAAAAATCTAAAATTTCTTCCAACGGGCCTGGTCATGGATACAATGATATAACCAGTGCTTTTAAACGAAAAAGTTACAAAACATAAAAATCTAAACATCGATTGGTGAACAATTTTGATAATTAAGAAATGTTTTATTTAAAAAAAATGAACGTGTTACCGAGGAGCTTACATCTTTGCATTTAAGCAAAAGAATATTCAACATGTATCCTTCACTTTGATATTTTTTGAATAAATTAAACGTCTGCAAGTTATGAATATGTGTAGATTTAAGGTAGAGAGACTTAGTATGCATTGGAAATAAACATCCATTAGTTAATCTGATAAAGATAATCGACAAGTGTTGACCTGACCAGCTTCATTCCTTCTGTTTTGCTGGACATAAATGATGCATTCGAGAATGGCCAAATGTTATGTAACTTGTAATGTATAATGTGAAAATAATGATATCAGGTCCAGTGCTCGGGCTTGTTTGTTTGTTTAGCATGTTTCATTTACTCCTCATGCTCTTCAGTTGATAGTTAAGATAGTATGAAGTTATTGAACGACTTGATCAACAAGCCTTGGCTAAATCTAGTACTGTCTGACGCCATGACGTCAGACAATTAATTGGTAGTCAGAGAATCTCTGGCTTGGGTTGGAAATCTCGCCTCGTACGCTGTAAGATGGCGGATGAACAAGTGGGCGTCAATTCTCCAAAGGACTGCCCCAATTAGTCAGATTCAGGACCGGAGATGACCGGCAAGGAGGCTAATTACGGGATGACCACTCTAGAATTAACAGTTTCTGTTTAAGCACTAATTTTAAAGTAAACCATTCTCTCCCCGCACATGGAGTCAGAAGGTCTGGGAAAATCTTGGTCTCTGATCGGAGATCCTACCTTCATACCAGCAGCAGTTAGGGAATGTCCACTATTTAAATGGCATTAATGGAGTCGTACTTACGAAGCAAATCATTCTCCTCTGGACATTAAGACAGAAAGTCTAAAGAAAGTTTTATTACCTGCGAATCAATTGTACTTCGTAGTAAACAACAAAAATAAGATTTAGTACTTTCCCTCAGCATAACGAAGATAGCGATTCGCTCTCTCTGATTGTCCGCTTAAGAAATGATATTTGATGATTACAAGAGTAAATTAAAGTCATGGTCAAGTTAACCTGGAATTTAAACAAAATATAGAATGATATAATTATATATAGAATGTTCAAATTTAAAGTTTATAAATCTAGGTTATACAATTATACATGTATGAGTCCTATTAAAATAAGTTCAGTCTCCCTAACTAATTGCAAGGGCTATTTTGTAACACATAGTTCAAGAAAGATAGATAGATAGATAGATAGATAGATATCAGTTCACCTGTTTTGTTACTATTGTATAAGATAAGAAAATTGATTGACTTCTCTCATGTCATCTTCTTCAAATGTTGGTCCTTTCTTGGTCATAACTCTTATTAACTTTATGTCTTTAGCCTCTTTTTTTCCGTCTCAGATGTTTTATCTTGTCTCTCTGTTAGAGTGTGAGATAGAAGTGAACGGTCTTCTGCAAAGTCTAGGTCGTATATAATCTAACTTAATTCCTTTTACACTTTGGTTAATACTCAGTCAACAACTATCAGGAATAGTGTTAGTAATAAGGGACAACCCTGTAAAACCCCAGTTTTTTCAGTTTTGCAATAAATGATTCAGAGTTCTTTTTATGAATTAATTGTACATTTGACTTCGTACAATGTCTTTATCATGATGTCTCATAATGTCTCAGTAGTTTCTTTTAAACAATTTCTATTGGTGATATCAAACGGATTTCATGTTGGTGCTGAATATTCTTATTTTGCATCTCTTATGTTTCTGTAGACTTCAATGCTGGTCTTAGCATTGTAAAATCTGCATTCCTTTGCTTTATATTAAAAGTTTATGTTATTTCCCCTGTTTTGTTTATGACACTACCAAGATAAGAAAATTGATTGACGTACCTAAATTATATCATCTTCTTCGAATGTTGCAATTCCTTTATTTTTAGTCAGGTCTCTCATTTTTCTTGGTATAGATCTTGAGCTTCTTTTTCCATGTTTCATAGGTTGTATTCTGTCTCTTATGTCTGTTAGAGTGTGAGATAAAAGTGGAAGGTTCTTCTGCAAAGTCTAGGTCGTATATTCTCCTGAAGATGATATAAGGGAATAAATTCCTCTTGCACTTTTGTGAAGGGATCTTGTTACTCAGCCGGCAACTTCCAAGAATAGTGTTGGTAATTAAGGGGATAGATAATTTGTTTAACTCCGGTTTTTACAATAAATGATTCATTACATGATTCTATCAAAGTTATTTTATGAATTATCTGTACTCTTGACTTCGTACAGTGTCTTTATCATGTTGTCGATCTTAAGGGATTCCATAGTGTTTTAGTAGTTCCCCTAAAACTCTGTTTTGATGATATCAAACGGTTTTTTAAAAAATCGTTGAAGTTAATGTAAAGTGATTTTTGCCCTCCTATATGTACATTCTGCATATTTCTCTATAAGAATGCGTGGTGCAGCTTTTTAGTCTGTGCAAATTCCGATGAATCTAAATCTGTTTCCTTCGTCTCTTAATACTTTGTCTATTGTCTCTTTCAATCTATTTCAAATAACACTGTTTAGAATCTTAAGCAGACGGCAGATTTTGCTTGGTACAAAAAGCAAAATGAAGCTTCTTCACTTTTTGCAGAGATTAAGATC
Organism: Saccostrea echinata; assembly: GCF_033153115.1. Classification (NCBI taxonomy): domain Eukaryota; kingdom Metazoa; phylum Mollusca; class Bivalvia; order Ostreida; family Ostreidae; genus Saccostrea; species Saccostrea echinata. The sequence goes on along the minus strand of NW_026889803.1, from coordinate 56,392,599 downwards.
TCCCTTCTTTGGTTTATTTAATTAGACAATCAGTCCTATCTTCCACTGATTAGGGATTCTCTCTGCTTTTCATAGTTTGGTTAACAGTCAATAATACATTCCTCTTTTTGTTGTCAAATAATCCTCAATGCCTCAGTTAGTATTTCGTCAATTCCTGCTTTTTTTTTCATTTTGAAAAGATTTAACACTAGTAGCTGTTTTCAATTCCTTCTTTCTTCTTCCAGCTATTTTTGCATTCAGGTCTTCTCCAAGGTAAATCGTATTGGTCTACTAGAGTTTGGTCTAGTACTTTATTGATGTGTTTGTTCTATCTATTTAGTTGTTTATCTAGATCTAGTTTTACATATTTTGCCCAGATTTGCTACACCAGATCGTCTCTTTTTCAGAGTTTTTATGATGTTATGTGATGTTAAATGCCCTCGAATCTCCTTTGTAGGCTGCCAGCTCAGCTTTCTAAATAAGCTCATTTATAAAGTCTCTTGTTCTTGTCTCCAGTTGTCATCGACTTCTTCGTCTAGCTCCTGATATTTAGTTTGGTGCTAACGTCTTTGCAATCTTGTTTTTTCATCCTCCTTAGCTTCCTCCCAATTGTTTTAGTAACATCAATTCTTTCATTTAATTATATATATATATATATATATATATATATATATATATATATATATATATATATATATATATATATATATATATATATATATATACATGTATATATATATATATATATATATATATATATATATATATATATATATATATATATATATATATATATATATATATATATATATATATATATATATATAAAAAATGCCCCCGTAATCGAAGATTCGGGGGCATATAGTTTTTGCCCTGTGCGTCAGTCTGTCTGTCTGTCTGTCTGTTTGTCCTAAAAAACTTTAACCTTGCCCATAACTTTTGGTTGGTTGGAGCTATGGCCTTCATAGTTCACATGTGTATTCCTTGTGACAGGACCTTTCTTTGGGTACCATAAAATTTGACCTTTTGACCTTGGAGTTTAACCCAATTTTGCTAATTTTTTTTTTCAAATTTTAACACTGGCCATAACTTTTGATTAGTTGGTGCTAGGGCTATCAAACTTCACAAGTGTATACCTTGTGACAAGACCTTCCTTCGGATATCAACAACTTTGACCCTTTGACCTTGACCTTAGAGTTTGACCTAATTTTGAAAAAAACCTTAACTTTTGAACTGTTGGTGCTAGGGCTTCCATATTTCAATCCTTGTGACAAGACCTTCATTTGAATACCAATAACCTTGACCCTTTGACCTTGACCTTGGAATTTTACTTACTTTTGCAAAACTTTAACCTTGGCCATAACTTTTGAAAGATTAGAGCTAGGGATTTCATACTTCACATATGTAATCCTTATGGCAAGGCCTTTCTATTGATACCATCAACTTTGACCCTTTGACCTTGATTCTGGAGTTTGACCTACTTTTGCAAAACTTTAACCTTGGCCATAACTTTTGAACGGTTGGTGCTAGGGCTTTCATTATTCACATATGTAATCCTTGTGACAAGACCTTCCTTTGGATACCAACAACCTTGACCTTTTGACCTAGACCTTGGAGTTTGACCTACTTTTGTAAATATTAAACCTTGGCCATAACTTTTGAACGGTTAGTGCTAGGGCTTTCATACTTCACATATGTAATCCTGACAAGACCTTCTTTTGGATACCAAAAACTTTGACCCTTTGACCTTGGAGTTTGACCTACTTTGAAAACTTTAACCTTGGTCACTACTTTTGAATAATTGGTGCTAGGGCTTTCATACTTCACATATTTATCCTTGTGACAACACCTTCCTTAGGATACCAACAACTTTGACCCTTTGACCTTGGAATTTGACCTACTTTTGAAAGACTTTAACCTTGGTCATAACTTTTGAACGGTTGGTGCTAGGGCTTCATATTTCACATGTGTATTTCTTGTGAGAAGGCCTTTCCTTGGTTACCATTAATTTTGACCATTTGAACTTGACCTTGATGTTTGACTTACTTTTGAAAAACTTTAATTTTCCCATATCTATTCAATAGTTGCTGCTAGGGTTTTCATATTTCACTGGTATATTTCTTGAGACAAGACCTTACTTTGGGTACCAACATATTTGATTTGCATTTGAGAAAGTTTAATCTTTTTTATGAGTTGCCATACTGGGCATCAGTGTTTCACAAACACATCTTGTTTTGGGTTAGGATTTCAAATACTTTTTTGGAAAAAATGTTTTTGCCTGCATCACATTAATTTACGCAGGTCTTCTGTGGTATCTAGACTTTGAATTCGATTTTGTTGTAGGATTGGAAATTTTTCTTCGATTCGTGGCTTTCTATTTTTCAACATTTTATTCTTACATAACTGAGGTCCGAACTTTTCATGTCTGACTTATCATGGCAAGATCTTTCCGGATTTTAATAAATCCATCTTCAGGACTCTATGTTTCTTTTTAGAAATTCATATGAGGGAATATGGAGTCTCCGATAACAATTTCATCTATTTCACGAAATTCAGCCAGAAGTTCTTTTGCTTTCACGTCTCCAGATGTATTATGTAGATACACCATGCCTTCCCTTTGACTTTTCTCTGTTTTTACTTTCTTGTTAATCTTTGCATTTATGTCACACTAAAGTGTGTCGTTTTGGAATTTCTTCTCACCATCTTAGTGCATGCAACTCTTGACTGAATTACAATATAGAAATAATTTACATGAAATGCCGAATTGAATTGCGTTTTGAAACGTCATTCAGTTTTTATTTTACAATGTGGTGTTTAAGATGTCTTTAACAAAGCTTAATTATAACCAAAATATATCACAAATCCGCCAAAGTGTGATAAATATTACAGTAAATCGATCGTTTGTAAGTCTAAATAATATAGAAATGTCGCCACTTTGTTTCAGCGCAGCCATCTTGAAAATGGTGGAATTTGCGATGGCCAACGATGATTTTAGAAACAGTTATCTGACAGATAATTGTGCCAAATTTCATGCTTGTCTCCACAAGTGAAATATTTTCGTGAAGTTTTGCTCTAAGCCGCTCATGTACTAGTCCATTCATTTATTTTCGGCCTAGATTCCAATTTTTTCCTTGTCTATATGCATGAATTGATTTTCCATTATACACCTCTGTAAATTTTTTGAGATTTCCCCTGCTCTGTCAAGTTATCCATTCTTTTTTAATGAGGTACGTTTACGAGATGCTTGATTGAAGTAATTTTCACTATATGTACACGAAATTTGACGGAACAAATAAGTAAAATATAGTTATATATACCCGACATTTAATCTACCGTTTAAAATTCTATCAGACTATTGATCTTTATTGAATGCCCAGCTTAATCGAAAATCTTAGTTTTATTCTCTTGGCTGGAAGCCAAAATAAATCTGGAACATACTTGTTAAATTCATTTTCCGTGTCAAGTATAAGGATGAAGCAGCTTTCAAGATAATCATGAAAAATCTTAGTGAATTTTTAAACAGCACATTCTCCACTAAACCTTCGATATTCCCAAGACGAGTAAAACGTGGAATATTTATGAATTTCGATAGAGATCGAGATTTACAGCAGGAAAAAGTTCCAGATTTACAGCCTAACAACGAAAACATATTGTTGAGTTCCGGTTCTACCAAGGAAGACTTATGGAACATCAAGGTAGTCCTGTCGGGATGTTTGTTAGTCATAACTGTTCTAGCTCTGGTTTTGTTTGTATAGTATTTCGAAAGAGATTGGACTATAGACTTTACAGAATACGACAACATTTAAAACAACGAAACCAGCGCCGCAATAAAAATCATATCTTGCTAGAAGATAAACGCTATGATGTATATTTGTCGTATGCAGAAAGCGACTATCCATGGGTATTAAATCATTTGCTTCCGTACATCGACAACGAAGAAATGGATGAAAATCATGCTTTTGGCGGAAATTTTAAAACATATTTTAGTGATAGAGATGCTCATCAAGGACTAACAGAGATTGGTAATATGTGTCAAAATATTGAAATGAGTAAAAATTGTCTTATTATTTTATCCCGAAACTACACACAGAAGCCTTTACATTCTGTTGAATTAGACCACATGTTATTGTGCAAGGAAGATTCAATCATTCAGAAAATTATACTTGTAATGATAGAGGAACTAAAATTTGAACAAATCCCAGTTGCCTTGCATCGCAAAATAAAGAAGGAGGAGGTCCTTCGATGGGAACATGGTCAAACTAAGGAAAGACAATTTCAGAGTGACTTAGTATGGGCTCTCCGGCGTAATTAATGCAAAAGTCAGTGTTACGAGGGTTTTTTTTATTTTTATAAAAACACACACAAAGCAGCGAACCGTGTTACATTCAAACCATTATAAAATGTCTTTTTAAATGTCAGAGCATTTTGATTTGATGATTGAATTTGAATATTATTCAAATTGAAACATAAATCATATTAAAAAAAGTTTTTTTCAAAGTCGATAATCATATACAGGTCACCGTTTTTATTTTATTTTGTGCAATAGTTCGTCATAACAGAATTAAAGTTCTACTTCTATAAAAATCAGAAGTTTATAAAATCAACCTGACCTCAATTCGTTCATCGATGTTCTTTTTAAATCTTTGTTTTATTTTTGTTGTTTTTTATTTAGTTTTGTTTTGTAGTTGTTGTATTTCTAAAAAAAATATTTTTGTTTAGAAAGACCGTTCATTAGCTCTACCGGTCAGAGACCAGAAGAGCTTACATGTATGTAATTGTAAGTTGTCCATCGTCCGTCCGTCCATCCGTCCGTCTGAAAACTTTCCACATTTTCATCTTCTTCTCGAGAACAACTGGGCCAATTTTAATCAAAGTTGGATTAAAGCACCCTTGGGAGAAGGGAAGTTTAAAATAAAGGGCCAAGCCCCCTTTCAAGAGATAATCAAGAAAGACAAAAATAGGATGGGGTCGTTAAAACATTTTCTCAAGAACCACTGGGCCAGTAAAGCTGAAACTTATGTGGAAGCTTTCTTAGGTAGTGTAGATTCTACATTGTTCAAATCGTGGCCCCAAGAGTTAGGTTGGGGCCACAATAGGGAATCAAACTTTTACACTGAAACATATAGGGAAAATCTGTAAAAATCTTTTTCTCAAGAACCACTGGGCCAGTAAAGCTGAAACTTATGTGAAAGCTTCCTGAGGTAGTGTTGATTCTAAATTGATTTATGTAGAAGCTTTCTGAGGTAGTGTAGATTCTAATCATGGCCCCCGCGGTTAGGCTGGGACCACAATAGGGATGCAATTTTTTTTTTACATTGAAATATATAGGAAAAATCTTTAAAAATCTTCTCAAGAAACACTGGGCCAGTAAACCTAAAACTTATGTGGAAGCTTCTAGATTTTCAATTGTTCAAATGATGGTCCCGGAGTAGGATGGGGCCACAATAGGGAATCAAAGTATTACAAAGGGAAAAATCTTATGAAAAACAGCAGGGCCAAAGTGACTCAGGTGAGAGTTGTGGTTCTTGGGCTTCTTGTTAAAATAAGGATTAAATACCTCTCCCTGAAGTTGTTTTCTCAGCTGACTATTAGCCCACACAACTGAGGTTAACACAGTAGTTATAATTTGCTACTGGTAGACTAAGTTTATCAATTGCATATCCCCCCCCCCCTTCCCCTTTGAAGAAAAATGTTGATGCTATTTTTTTCGCCCAGAAGAAAGAGAACGCCACTTGATTTAAATCGATTGTAAAGCTTTTCTAAAAGTTTTGACGTATTCTGTAATTAATACTTTGATGAAGAATTGAACAAAAATATCACACTAGTCTACTAATGTCTAGAATATGAAAAAAAAGAAGACATAACAAGATTTTTTGTTTCGAAATACTGTATAGTAATTGAATAGATGCAAAAATGCACTCAAAAACAGAGAATATACTTTGCATGTTCTATTCAACAAATAGCATTCCTATTATTTTTACTTCTCGCCTAAAACTCTTATGAAAATCAAAAACAAAATCATTTTAGTCACTAATAAGCACCATTTTAAACTGGCATTAAAGCTGAACATGATTCGTAAAAGGGAGAGAGTTATCTTTGTCCGCCATATTTTAGATTTGACCGTCATCTCAAGCCGTTATACAAGTCTCAGCCTTGTTCAGAGTTCAGTTTCTCTCAATGAAGAATGCCTTTAATTATTTTTTTTTACTTTAATTAAGTGGTTGATTTACGAAGGACAATCTAAAAAGTTAGAAAAGTTTGCAAGACTGAACACTCAGTGAACAATCTTGCTTTTATTTGCAAAATATATGACAAAAAACAGAACAAAACAAGACTTAACAAAAAACAGAAAAAAAATGTTCATCGTTTTATTCTGTTTACAAGTGAAGCGTGCTATAACTTGTAAAACACCGAAAACAAATCTTAAAACGGAATTTTCAAACTCCAGACTCAGTCTCTTTTGCAGAAGGGAGGAGCAGCATTTGTTTGCAGGTAGAATTTGCCGTGAACATTCTTATCGACATGGTAACCCATTCTGTTGCAGCCATTTGCACACGACATGCACTTGCCACGGTAGAAGTCCCAATAAGTTGTACAGAGGTAGGCCTTAAATCCACAAGAGGAATTAATAGACTCGATAAAGAAGTAGATAGCCCGCATATGACTGCATGCTACGCTTGCTGAAATCTCTGTAAAAAGAAGAATATATTAGTGTTCTAGCTGCAGATCTGCATCTCGCTGGTCTGAAAAAATTAATTAAAACGATAAGTACATTTTTGAAGAATAAAATGTTTCTTTTTTTTTTTTAAAGAAATTTAGTAAAGTGAATAAAACCCTTTAATTGAGATCATATTACGGTTGTTATTGCGAGAAATGGGACTCTAAACATTCAAAGTGCTACAGTAGAAATTCATAGAGCACAGCGGTAAAATGAAGAAACAGCATTAAGAAAACTAGTACGTACTTCCCATTTTTCCTTGGAAAAAATTCTGAATGTTGCTCCACAGATTACGCTTACATCCGGGTTGTCTTGTACCCCCGTTTGGATAGAAGTCAACATGTCCATTCGGTGTCCTGATTCCAAAAGCTATGAGGAAAAAAGTAAGACCTTAGCCAACAATTTCAGATGCTCTCCATGAATTTCGTCAGATTTGTTACCTACCCATTTCCAGCAGCGAGGCCCCATCGGTGTGAATGACGTCAACGAAACTCGCGTCAGAGGGATCCAGTTTAACTTTGGTGTCAAATTTTTCAAAATATAAGCCAGCCGGGTCAAGTCCTAAAATTTAAGAGCAATGTCTCATTTTATCCTTGAAATAGACACTGTTACTAACTTATTTGTGAAAAAGGAAAAGAAATAGAGCTCTTGTATCGTGAAGAATCGATCAACTTCAAATCTACTTATAACATGAAAAGAGATTGGTACGGTGCACTTTACACTTGAAAAGAAATCAAGAGATGGTTTTAAAATAAATTTAAAATATCTTCATTGCAATATGATATACGGAAGCAGCAAACGAAAATATACGTTAAATACCCGTTATTCTGCCAATTCCCCGTACCCAGTCTCCGGCATACCCCATGATTTGGGCACCGAGACTGTGACCAATGAGGTGGACCTGTCCCAGAGGTAAGCTGACGCTGTCTCGTAAAGCTTTTATCATGTTCCCAATGGTGGCCCCAACCACACGAGTATTGGCGGCGGACTGACGGTAAATTGTACCTTGAGTGCCCTTTGACCAGTCAACAGCTATCACATTCATGTCTCCCTGAAAAAAAGCATAATAAAAAATATATATTATTCGTTGTCATCTTTATCTAATATACGTTTTATTTTGCCCATTTGGATTTGAGAACACATTACTAACAGATGTTACAGGGGTACATCCGGTTTAACAGACTTGTATAATATTATTAACTGACATTAATAAGAAATTTAGCAGAAAAATGCCAACATTTTCGAGAAGGGCGTCTTTCATCTCCAGTGGCCATCCAGATTTTGCTGTGTCTTGGAATCCGTGGGTGATAAAAATAGTCGGTAGATTGGAATCAAAGTTGGAATTGGAGACGGTGTTTGTATTATATGGATCCAGGATTTGGGCAGTATCTCTGTTCTGTCTGGTGTACAGGCTGAATGTGGTTTCAATCTTGCTCGGAGACTGGGGCAAGGTTCCCCTTGCATTGTTGAATGGCTTTGCATTGCTGAAACACCCTACGTGTGGGTAACAAACTTGCTTTGGCTTTGATTTGAGAAACCACAATCCTACAAGAAAAGATTGTCTTATAAATTATATCAAGAATGTACAAAAGTAGCTATCTCGAAATCTTTTGCTTGTTTAGTTCCAATTCGACACATTTTGCACAGAATATTTTAGTTTGGGATTGAATTCTTCTAGATATCAGATATTTTTGTTACCTTGGGTGGATGTAAGCAGAAGCAGAAATGTTAAGCTTTTCAACATTGTGGATGAATTTGGAACAAGTTTATCAATGAGCAACTGAAAAAGAAACAATAAGTACAGTTTCTAACACCATATAGCATACTACAAGAAATATGTATTACAGATACTTATTTATTCTGATCCGTCTTATATCCGGATAACAATCGTATAGTTATATTCAATAAGAGTTGTTCTTATGGAACTAATTCCTCCCACCCCTGCATGGCAACTAAAGAAAGGGCGTACTTTTAAATAAATTTAAGAAAAAATTTACCGTCTTGCAGTAAAATATATTTCAAATTTATGGGGTGTGTATTTGTTGAAATGTTCCTGGTTTAAAGTTGTAACGTCTCTTTTCATCAGAAACCTTGGTGTCGATTATGAAAATTGAACTTTCAAGTACAGGCAATTAACAGATTAACGATCAATAACATTTAAAATTTTTTGCTATGTGACATTGGCGATTGCCCAGGAGCCCATTTTACAAAAGAACTTAATACGACTAAGACCAAAAACTTTATTTCATTGTAAAATTTTGTAAAATGAATGATTTTGTTTAAATTTACTAGCGTAAAATATCTTTCTACATCCCTCATAAAAAGATTAAAACCGTTTTCAATTTAATGTAAATTAGAAAGTTACAAGCAGAATTTAATTTTGGTCTTAGTCGTAAGTTCTTTTGTAAAACGGGCCCCAGAAGAAGAGACTTCTTTGTCAATAGCAATCTCTGTGGAATGTTCTGTAAACCCTCCTGATTCAATTCCAGTACAAAGTTATACATGTAAAGAAATTGACACTGCTTAGCCCTGTGGCATTGACCTTGTCCAAATAACCTTGGTTCAGTGACTTATTCAATTGTAAAGTTATCCCATTACAACATTATAAGATTTAAAACTAAGGCAAGGCTTTTATGCTTTGAATTCACAAGAAATTGATGTCATTGCGAGGCGCAGGTTTAGAAACTATTGCTCTAGAATCACTTAGTAAGGGGTTGACCCTTATGTCGATGGATCGATTCCGACTGCCGGTCGTGGAGACCGGACCTTGCAAACCGAGGTCCCGTGTCGCAGTATGTACTGGTACGAAAAAAATATCCTGCTCAAAGACCGTAACTGCCTACTTCAGGTGTAAAATTGCAGCCCTCCATCATCAAATGATTGCGTATTTATATGAGTAAAAGACTCTCGAAGAGATGTTAAACAAAAAAAGTTTCTTATCACAAATAATATAAAACACTGAAAAGTCCGTAACTTTTCAAAATTTTAACAAATCCATTTGAAATTTAGATGGTGCTTCCAGTGTGTACCCCCGCTCCACTTCGTTTGTATTGTATACATCTCGAAAAAAAACAAGTCAAAATTAATACAAATGTCTTTAAAACCGCCATTTTCAACAATCAGCTTTATAAAAGTCACATCTTTTTGAAATACCCCCGAATCTATATATATACATGATCATGTGGGTTATTCTTCCTATAAGATTCTGGAACTATTTGGTATTTACTATTAACTGTTTACCGCAATTAAGTTGTTTGTCTAATCATTAAAGCCAAAATATGATCAAATCAAGATAAACTGGACGCGAGTCACAATAGTATCTATACCTGAAGACTTCAATGCACATGGGATGGGCTTCAGTGGTACCTATTATTTGACAAAAACAAAAAATTACCCAGTGCTACCGGTAAATGTATTTTTCAGAAGGCAATGTTTATTGCTTTATATATATAATTGTGAAAGAGCAATCAGTTAACAAATGCAACTTTTTGTTAAGTATCATTAATTGCATAATAATATAAATGCGCTTAAATTCCTAAATCAAGATACATAATATATAAGAGCAAGAGGCCCAAGGGCCTTAACGGTCATCTGAGCACAACAATTTAGAGGATCCATAAACTGATAAATGAAGCTTTGTTGCCCAATAGCAAGGAAAACAGTATGATGAAGATCAACAAAATAACTGTTCTAGTATCTTTCTATCTGTCCCCCATTTATCACTATTACCATGCAGACTTTTAACAAAATGTCTATACTATTACCTCTCACATTGGCCTCACTTGGCTTTTGAACATTTAAAAAGATAAGTAATTTTTGTTTCATTTTTATTCATCTATTATTTCCAAATCTACCTGATTATTAAAACTATGAAAGTACTTTATGTATTATACATTAAATGTTATTGCATAATTCTCTTATTTTATTAACCTTTCAAATACATTATCTACAGTGATTAATTATCAAAGGTGAATGGCAAAGGGGAATAACTTCACTCAGTAGAATACAAATTAATAGAGCCCTGGCCATTATCAGAACACTTGTCTAAATGGTCCAGATGTTAAAAATTCTGGTAAAAATACCTTGCTTATTAAAACTATTACTCTGATTGCTTCCAATATGCCCAGGAGCAGAGGAGATTTTCTATTTAATACCCAGGAGCAGAGAAGAAGATTTTCAAAGAAATAATGCATTTTCACTATATAATCAATAGAGCCCCCCCCCCCCCCCAACACCAGAACCCCTGACTCTGGGGCCATGAAATTCACAATTTTGGTAGAGGCACTCTTGCTCATCATAACTATGTACTTAGTTAGTTTATTTCATGCCCAGGAGCAGAGAAGAAGATTTTCAAAGATTTAATGCATTTTCACTATATTATCAATAGCCCCCCCCCCCAACCTAACACCAGAACCCCTGACCCTGGGGCCATGAAATTCACAATTTTGGTAGAGGCACTCTTGCTCATCATAACTATGTACTTAGTTAGTTTATTTCATGCCCAGGAGCAGAGAAGATTTTCAAAGATTTAATGCACTTTCACTATATAATTAATAGAGCCCCCCCCCCCCACCACCACCACCACCACCACCAGAACCCTGACCCAGGGGCCATGAAATTCACAATTTTGGTAGAGGCCATCAAAACTATGTACTTAGTAAGTTTATTTCATACCCAGGAGCAGAGAAGAAGATTTTCAAAGATTTAATGCATTTTCACTACATAATCAATAAAGCCTTGCTCAACATAACTATGTACTTAGTTAGTTTATTTAATACCCGGGAGCAGTGAAGAAGATTTTCAAAGAAATAATGCATTTTCACTATATGATGTATATAGCCCCACCCTAGCACCACAACCCCTGACCCTGGGGCCATGAATTTCACAATTTTGGTTGAGGCCTCAATCCTTATTACAATCATGCCAACAGTTTGACTGCTTGATGTCCAGGAGTAAAGAAGATTTTTAAAGATTGCATTAATTTTGGTGGTTTTAGCCCCACCCCTCAGGCCCAAGGGGGGCAGGGACCATGAAATTCACAATTTTTGTTCCCCTTTACCCATAGGTGCTATATGCCAAAATTGGTTGAAATTGGTTGAGCGGTTTCAGAGAAGAAGCTAAAAATGTTCAAATGTTAACGCACGACGAACGACGACGGACAAAAACGGATAGCAGTAGGTCACCTGAGTGACTCAGGTGACCTAAAAACTTAGGGAGAGAAAGAGACTCTTGGACCTAAGAGGTTAACTAATTACATATCTAAACAAAGTTTCAGAAATGTGCTATTACTTCCCTTCTCTATTTTTTCTACTTATCTTGAGATGCTCGCTGTTGAAGGACTGCAGTTTTAGATCTGTACATGGCACTTCGGCAGTATGAAGTCTTTGAGTAGTGAGGTATCTTTTTTGTGCCAGCACCCACGATTTGCAGAGGCGTAGTCACAAACTTAAAACTTGGAGGGGGGCTCAAATCCAAGAAAAATGTAAAACGTGTAATATTAAAGAAATTAACAGGCCCGAAGGAAGCAATAATTTCACTTTGAGTGGGCACAACCATATATTTTCAGTTGGGGGGCACTATCAACTACCAAATTTCCTTGACAAGCAAAAAAAAAAAAGTATATTACATTACTATTACTTCAAGAGAAATGCTTACTCAGTTGTTGCTGAAAATAAAATAAATTTGCCATAAAATGAGGAAATGAGGTTTACTATAATTTCAACATACCGGTAGCTGTGATTTTGTTCTACATTAAGTGGGGGGGGGGGGGGCACAGGCACACTCTTGCCCCCCCCCCCAATATCTGAAAGGGGGGCTAGTGCCACCGCTGCCCCCTCCCCCGTGACTACGCCCTTGATTTGTAGGTTTCATCTTAAAATCCCGCAGTTGGACATAGGAGTCAACTTCATAATTAGCGATTGCAGAACGTTTAGGCTCTAACCACTGAGCAACGCACGCGACAGGATCCAAGTTTATTTATCGAACACTTCCGAAACTTTAGATGGAATATTTAACATCAAAACTGATATTCTGTTTATCAAAAATTTGATATATATAACCGCTTTATGGCCAAGTAATAGAAAGTAGACAGTATGAAAGTTTAGTACAGTTCTATATGCAAGTAGATGTTGATTTTGGACACAGTTAACCCTCCATTATGTAGCGATGAAAGTTCTTGCTACCTGATTATTTTAGCATAAACTTTGTCAGATAAGCCCAAAATTGAAGCATTTAAAATTTTAAGGCAAAAAAGAGACAACTTTCAAAACTTACCTGTCTTTTTCCCTTCTCGCCTTGTCACATGCAAACCAAAATGAACGAATGTCATGCTTTCTAGGTCTTTAAAGGGATGCATGATATCACGTGTCTCCTGTTTGTTTTTTTTTACAGGCTTTAAACCTGTACGGCGGGTGAAGACGGCATTATGTTTTTTGATACGGTCTGTTGAAGATGAACGTTTTTTTTGCAAGTGAATATCTCCTGTCTGTTTTATGTTGATATTTGTAATGTACCAACCATTGGAGTAATCATCGTGGCTTCTTTGTGAAGAACTTTTACAAATGTTTCAAAGTTATATTTAGCTTCTCTGAAGAAAAAAAGGACATCTATGACTTTTCCGATAAAAATATACCATTTATCATCGTTTGCATCGCTGTAAGATAAAATATACTCCACAGTATCTAACCCACATACTAAAATTAGCGGAAGAAGCGTGTAAACAAACCTAGAGAAGAACAAGTACCTGTTAAATTGCAAGGTAGGGATGATTTTCGACACATAAAGATGACGAATTTACGTAATTATCATTCAGCATATCCCACTGAATAAGTTTCAATTGTTTGTATTAAAGTTGTATGAATTTGTAAGTAGAAATTTGAAGAAAAAAACCCGCAATCGTTTGCTCACATATTTATGCATGTAACGTTTGTACGTTGTCTATAATCCATAAGAGATTTTTTCCCAAAAATGGTAAATATTGAAAATTAAGATACAGATCAATGTCATGTATGTTTCGGAATTTTATATTTAAATGTTAAGGTTTGAAATTAACACAACTGAAAATACCTCTGTCATTGTAATCACTGTATGCGTCGTTTCAAACGAGAATGTTCGAATTGTACATGTATTGTTCGTTCCTAAAATAAATGCAAGTTGTACTGGGGTGTAATTCAACAAACAAGAGATCCACAAGTCTTGACGGTCACCTGAGTACCACAGTCCATACATACATTTAACCTCCCACTCAGGGAGTTTCATACTTTCATTTAAACTTAATTTTGCCTTCTAAATTTGAAAAAAATTAACAATATTAATAGTTATCAATAAAAGATTGCCTGATTAAATAAATCTCTTGAGCAAATTTTCTTTAATCTAGCATTAGATACATGTACCAATGTTAATTAGCATGATATGAAATTAGACCTGATCTGTGATGTCTAGCAATGATAGCACAAGCATTTTACACTATGTATTATGTAACAATTGAAGAAAATAGAAGAATTAAAATACTGTATATTAGCATAAAAAAGATGCAACTTTCTCCAAATGCCTGGATACCTATAATTTTTTATCCTAAAATATATTTGTTGATCAATTTTCACTAAGAAAATGCACACCTGGTGTTTTTATTCGCATTTCCTGAAAATATATTTGAGATTTAATAATATTCCCTTTATAAAATGATTAATAATGATGACCTTTGAGGAAATACCATGGGTAAATTCACGTTACTCTGTGAAATCAGAGACAATTTTTGCGAGCATTTTCCATTACTTAATAAGCTGATTGTCAGAACCTGAGGATCGGACTACCTTAAATAAAAATTTTTATTCCGAAAAGCTTGAGTTCCATCTTAAAATTTTGCTTGATCGTCAAAATTATTTCAAAATTATATTCAATTATTTAAAACGTAAAATTTGATTTACGTTTGTTCTGAGTTTATGGTTCTGAGGCCAGGTAAAAGCAATCAGTTGTAACGACTGCGAAGGGTTTATACGCCACAATGCTGATATAGCAGATATGGTGTATGCCTATTTACAAAGCGTGTTAAGCTTTAATTGAACATTCGTTAAAATGTATGGACTGTCTGTCATTTCAGCTGATTGCTGTAATGGAATCCGACTTATTGCTTTCGAATTATTTTTCTTTTAAACTAAATGTCAAACTACACTGGAGACAATTGATAGGCATTAGCAGTGAATCTAAAAAGTTATTTAAAAGGGGGGGTTAATAGAGTTTCTAGAAAACAAGATAGATAGTCATGGAAAGAGGAGCAAAGCATGGGAGGGTTTGTTGACAAGGATGTACGCAACCTTGCTCACCCTCCTCCTAGCAACACACTTGGGATTCCGATATTTAAATAACATGAACCAGAATCTTTTATATGTATTTTAAGATATTATTCATCAAAAATTACATCTGCTTTTATCGTCTGTCCTCACTATCTATATGTTTTTTTCATTCAAAAATTTTAACCAACGTTAAAATTTTGGAAAGTAGGTCAAACTTTAAGTCTAGGTCACGGGGTCAAATATGAATTATTAGGAAAGTTCCTGTTACAGGTAATGTACATGTGAAATATCAAAGTCCTATCTTTTTTCATTCAATAGTTATGATAAAAGTAAAGGAAATGTTTGAAAAAAAATTGAAAAGTAGGTCAAAAGTCAAGGTCATGGGATCAAAAATCATAGACATAGTATAATTAGAAAGGTCTTGTCACAGGTTATGTACTCGTTAAATATGAAAACCCACAAGTTAATGTCCCCTCGCTTTCGCGAACTTAAGCATACCGCACTTTTCGCTTCGTTTTACTTAGGTTTCTGTTTCATGTTTGGATATTTTACTAGAAAAAAGAAGTTTATGATAACCCATGGCCGAAGGAACCGGGGGCACGGGGGGGGGGGGGCGTGCCCCCCAATGCTTTTGCCGATATATAAAATACAAAAGAAAACATACATAATGTAGCAACTATATGCGTGTGCCCCCTCAATAATAATGTCTGATGACCTTTATTTTTTATCTATTTATTTATTTATTTATTTATTTTTTTTTTGCTTGTCAAGGAATTTTGGTACTTGATAGTGCCCCCCCCCCCCAACAAAAATGTATGGTTATTCCCCCTCAAAGTGAAATTGCTTCCTACGGGCCTGTAATCTAACTGCAAAACCTAATGATAAAGGTGATCAGATGCCCTTCAAAAGGTTCCAAAATTGAATAGGTACTTGATAAGGATGGCAATCTGCCCATGGTGCCAACTGCCTGAATCTGTTCCACTGTAATCGAGAAATTGAATCTGCTATATATCTCATTTATACAATCTCTTACATGAACTGCTTTAAACTGAATATAAAACTTCAAAGCAGCTTTTTCATTATCAACTTCCCTTATTTATGAAGCAATATGCCATTTTCACTTGCATATGTAGTTTATGTCTCCCAGTTGATTTGATAGCAAGAGTATGCTCTATGTACGAACAATTTCTGAAACGAGGAAAGCTATCGACAAATAAGTTGATCAAACAAGGATATCAACAGTCTCGTTTAAAGGCATTTCTCAAATTCTACGGTCGATATAATGACCTTGTCAGCAAATACAATCTATCATTAAGTCAAATGTTGACTGACGTTTTTCATACACATTGTTAGTCCAATATTTTCATTCTGAATTGTCTACGGATTTTTTCCTTTACCCGATCATGACAAGAAGCACACGGCAGGTGCGACCGGTCGACAAGGAATGCTTACTCCTCCATGGCAACTGATCCCACCTTTGATGTTTTTAGAGCTCCCTGATTGCTCTACTCCTGATTTTGATTGTTTCAATGAACTTTTGACATGACCGTAGGAACCGGGGGGGGGCACGGGGGGGGCGTGCCCCCCCCCCAATAATTTTGCCGATATATAGATTACTATAGTAAACATAGATACTATATGCTTGTGCCCGCTCAATAAAAATGCTTGATGACCTTTTTTTAAATATTTTTTTTTGCTTGTCAGGAAATTTTTGGTAGTGCCCCCACAGCTGTCAACTGAAAATGTATGGCTGTGCCCCCCCCCCCCCCGAAACTGAATTTGCTTCCTACGGGCCTGTTTGAGCATGTTTACTGTTCGTTATCTTCATATTTCATTAGGCATATCTGATGGTACAGTAAAACTAAACTGTGTGTTTTTGCATAATTTGGAGTTGCTGATATTTAATAGCCCTCAAATACTATTCTTTGTTCAAAGAACTAAATTAACAAGAAAATTTCAAGAAAACATTTCTGCAAAATTATGCTTATAAAATGTAACTAGAGTGTTCTAAAGAACGCATCGGTCACCTACTCTGTAGCTTAATTAGAGATGTAAATAAATATTAGAGTGGTCAGTTGTTTATTTTAGGAATGACTCTAATTCTTGGCCAAATTATTCGAGTATGACCTGTTTTGGGTCAGTTTACGCTGTTTTATAATCCGCTTCGTTGCTCTTTATTAGTTCAAATTTGCCGCTCAAAAATACAACCGTAGTAACAGAAGTAACGGAAGTGATGGGAAGCAAGGGGAGGTAAAAACTTATACATAGGCTTAGCTAGCTGCAATAATGTAGCCCTCTCCAATTTTTTTTTTTTTGGGGGGGGGGGGGGGAGAGGGCTACAACTCCTTAGGATCTCCGTAATGGTGCAAGTGCGGGAGTGATTCACTACCGCACAGATTTCGGCTCAAATTATCAGTAAGTGGGTATTTTATTAACATATCTTACCTGAACTCATAAAAAGTAGTTATGCAAGACATGAATTGATCCAAAATTATTCAGAACAATCCGTATATCGGTTATTTTTCGTGTATGTCAACATCATAACTTGAATTTATCCGCCATGTTTACTGACCTTGATCGATTTTATTTTGGGACAACCAATGAGAATTCGGGATCTAGGGGAGCAGATCGTTTATAATTTCCCTTATTTAAGCATAAATATCAATGTTTAAGTAAAAAAATCACATGGAATGCTTTTATTTATCGATGTTTAGTGATATCATACAACACAAACATTTATCAACACCGACATTTACTTTATCAAGTGATTATAAATTTCAAGCGCAAGTCTCAGTACATCACGCGAGAAACTGTCATGGCTGCTGAGGAGAAGGACTGTTAAACACGCAGATTTATTTT
Source organism: Saccostrea echinata (assembly GCF_033153115.1). Taxonomy (NCBI): domain Eukaryota; kingdom Metazoa; phylum Mollusca; class Bivalvia; order Ostreida; family Ostreidae; genus Saccostrea; species Saccostrea echinata. Next base: position 56,374,752 of record NW_026889803.1, on the reverse strand, counting down.
ACTTGGTTTTCGCGTGTAAAGGGCTATGATGTTGATAGCGAATAAAAATTCCGCCTCATTGGAAGTAAGTTGAATGCAAAAACAATTTATTTTGCCTGCAGTCGCCCGTATCTAAAAAATATATTTGCACCATTACGGAGATGCAGTGGACTTGTAGCCCTCTCCTGAAAATATCAGATTAAAAAAAATCGGAGAGGGCTACATTATTGCAGCTAAGGCTTAGCAGCCTTGTTGTTTGTTTACATGTGGTAAGATCGAATTATTGTTTGAAGTTAAAGCTACATTTATTAAATCTGGAATTTTCAATGAATCCCGAGGACTGGAAATGAGAGGATTGTATGGATACAGATGATTCAGCTGGTTGTCGGGGGGGGGGGGGGTCCCATGCCAAACCAGATTATACAGAAATAATTTAATTTTGTTTGTATTCTAGCCTCTGATTGGTTAATATCCAAAAAGGAACACAAATTATTTCTGCATAACCTGGTTTGGTATGGGGACACACCCCCCTGACAACCAGCTGAATCGTCTGTATCCATGCAATCCTCTCATTTCCAGTCCTCGGGATTCATGGAAAATTCCAGATTTAATAGATGTACCTTTAACTTCAAACAGTAACTTGGATCTTACCACATGTAAACAAACAACATGGCTGCTAGGACTATGTATCAGTTTTTACCTCCCCTCGCTTCCCATCACTTCCGTTACTAGGGTTGTATTATTGAGCGGCAAATTTGAACTAATAAAAAGCAACGAAATTTTACACCCACAGTTGTTTAATGATTTTAGAATTAAATTATAAGGAATGACTCTAATTCTTGGCCAAATTATTCGTGTATAACCTGGTTTGGGTCAGTTTACGCTGTTTTATAATCCGCTTCGCGGATTATAAAGCGTAAACTGACCCAAACCAGGTTATACTCGAATAATTTGGCCAAGAATTAGAGTCATTCCTAAAATAATTTGTGTTCCTTTTTGGATATTAACCAATCAGAGGCTAGAATACAAACAAAATTAAATTATTTATAACTAGCATGATAGTTCATGCATTTGCCTGCAAAGAAAAACAAGAGGCCCATGGGCCATATCGCTCACCTGAGCACACTGGCTAGGAAAAAAAGCAAAAATCAGTTCTGAAGTATTGAAAAGTTAACAGGGGAGAGAGGGGGGGGGGAGGGGGATGGGGGATTTTAAACTACCAAACTACCTGACAATGCTTTCATATCAATATAACAAATAACTTTGCTGTTCTTGAGCAGAAGATTTTTTCCCATATATTCATTTGTCAAAATTTGATCCCCCATTGTGGCCCCACCCTACCCCCGGGGCGCTCATTTGAACAAATTTCATTTTATACTACCCAACGATGCTTCCATATCAATTTGACTAATCATGGCTTTTCTGTTCTTGAGAGAAAGATTTTTTCCTATATATTCCTCTGTAAACTTTGATCACCCAGTGTGGCCCCACCCTAGCTCCGGGGGTCATGATTTGAACAAACTTGAATCTACACTACCTGAGGATGCTTTCATATAAATATGACCAATCATGTCTTTGCTTATCTTGAGAAGAAGATTTTTAAAGATATTTTCCTATATATTTCTATGTAAAACTTTGATCCCCCCATTGTGGTCTCACCCTACCCCCGGGGGTCATGATTTGAACAAACTTGAATCTACACTACCTGAGGATGCTTCCATATAAATATGACCAATCATGGCTTTGCTGTTCTTAAGAAGAAGATTTTTAAAGATATTTTCCTATATATTTCTATGTAAAACTTTGATCCCCCCATTGTGGCCCCACCCTACCCCCGGGGGGTCATTATTTGAACAAACTTGAATCTACACTACCTGAGGATGCTTCCATATAAATATGACCAATCATGGCTTTGCTGTTCTTAAGAAGAAGATTTTTAAAGATATTTTCCTATATATTTCTATGTAAAACTTTGATCCCCCACTGTGGCCCCACCCTACCCCTGGGGGTCATGATTTGAACAAACTTGAATCTACACTACCTGAGGATGCTTCCATATAAATATGACCAATCATGGCTTTGCTGTTCTTAAGAAGAAAATTTTTAAAGATATTTTCCTATATATTTCTATGTAAAACTTTGATCCCCATTGTGGCCCCACCCTACCCCTGGGGGTCATGATTTGAACAAACTTGAATCTACACTACCTGAGGATGCTTCCATATAAATATGACCAATCATGGCTTTGCTGTTCTTAAGAAGAAGATTTTTAAAGATATTTTCCTATATATTTCTATGTAAAACTTTGATCCCCCATTGTGGCCCCACCCTACCCCCGGGGGTCATGATTTGAACAAACTTGAATCTACACTACCTGAGGATGCTTCCATATAAATATGACCAATCATGGCTTTGCTGTTCTTAAGAAGAAGATTTTTAAAGATATTTTCCTATATATTTCTATGTAAAACTTTGATCCCCATTGTGGCCCCACCCTACCCCTGGGGGTCATGATTTGAACAAACTTGAATCTACACTACCTGAGGATGCTTCCATATAAATATGACCAATCATGGCTTTGCTGTTCTTAAGAAGAAGATTTTTAAAGATATTTTCCTATATATTTCTATGTAAAACTTTGATCCCCCCATTGTGGCCCCACCCTACCCCCGGGGGGTCATTATTTGAACAAACTTGAATCTACACTACCTGAGGATGCTTCCATATAAATATGACCAATCATGGCTTTGCTGTTCTTAAGAAGAAGATTTTTAAAGATATTTTCCTATATATTTCTATGTAAAACTTTGATCCCCCACTGTGGCCCCACCCTACCCCCGGGGGTCATGATTTGAACAAGCTTGAATTTACACTACCTGAGGATGTTTCCACATAAGTTTCATCTTTCCTGGCCCAGTGGTTCTTGAGAAGAAGATTTTTAAATGATGCCATTATTTTTTCACTAATTTCTAATTATCTCCCCTTGAAAGAGGGCGTGGCCCTTCATTTGAACAAACTTGAATCCCCTTCACCCAAGGATACTTTGTGGCAGGTTTGGTTGAATTTGGCCCAGTGGTTCTTGAGAAGAAGATGAAAATGTGAAAAGTTTACAACAACAACGACTACGACAACAACAACGACAGACAACGGACAAATTTTGATCAGAAAAGCTCACTTGAGCCTTTGGCTCAGGTGAGCTAAAAATAAATGGATAGTATAAGCCTGCGTATCTGACAATCAAGGAAAATATGGTTCTCCAACCCTCAAACGAATAATTAATAAAGGTGAAATATCCCTCTGATAAGAGTGATAACTTTCCAAGGAAATTCCTGTCGAATCATCATTTTTCGTGGGGGACCAATGATCGACGGTGGATTTCGTGGGTCACCCTTACTCACGAATTTACAACGAACAATTATTTTGTCAACATATATTTCCATTTCTATTTGTTTTCTCTGTGATAACTCTTTGAAAGTTAGTTGAGTTGATTTCTTGATCATTCTACCGGAATTTAAATTTCGCCAAGCGAAAGGTCAGGCGCTAAGAAGGCCTTATATGCATGTAATTTTTATGCGGCTGTATTTGTGTCTGACGCTGCATGTAAATCTCGTGCGGCTGTCTTTGTGTTTGAGGTCAGTGGGCGGGGACTATTGAAATTGACATGTGAGGCCTCGTGTAATTTAACAGGTCGAGGAAACTATTTTCTGTGACGTCAGAATAAATTTACATGCTAAATGAGACACCGACGTGACTGACAAACCGACCAATCGGCTAAATGAGTTGCATTATGGGTCACTACAAAAAATACTACAGGTACGTTTCGAAAAGTCCAGTTTTTCAAATCGCTCTCGGAAAGACATGACGCATTTATCCAGGGACCTATATACTATATACTTAGTATACCGTAAATCTGGAAATTTTTACGTCGATTTATTTTTGCGAATCTGGGTCAAAAGTCTGTTGATTAATTTTTACGTTTATAATTTTTGCGAATCATCATTTGAACTAAAATATAAAAAGCTCTTAAAATTTTCTTAAACATTTGTAAGTTACGCATGTTCATACAATAAATTACGAATAAACATATATTTTTATACAATACAATACGATATTAAACTACGCCAATGTTTGATAATCAGATAAAAATATATGAAAAGATAAATCATCCAAAGTGTTGAAAGTTTTCATAACATTTTCATAAATCACGCATGTACTTAAAATATATATAACAATGTAATCTTTAAGTAATCTTTAGATAAAAACATTTTTGTTGTTGATTTATTTTTAAGAAAAATATATTTGCGAATGCAATGCATGCGCAAATTTGCTAAAAATTTATCTGCAGCAAAAATTTCCAGATTTACGGTATAGGTCCCTGATTTATCCATGGAAGCATTTTACATACTTAATACAATATGTGCATCATTATCTACGAATTCCATACTCATATTTACAAACAAATGTTTTACAACAGTAAAATTTGGGTTTTTTATTCTCCATTGTACAAGTCCGTTTGTTGACAATTGCCTGGCCGCTTTTCCCGTGCTGTACTATCAGTGAATATGAATTTCACGTGACTATTCCCTGACCCAAAACAATCGACTCTGAGGTGTACTCACGTATTGTCATTGTTTACTACGATATATATGCTACTCATTGTACGTTCTATGATCAATGAACATGAGAATTAATGTGTAATACACGAGAATTACTGTGTAAAATACACCAATTAAAATGATTCCACAGTATTCCAAGCTGTCCGGTAGATTGTCTTTCCAGAGTTTAATAATAATGATGACCACATAGTCAACTCAATCAAATTTAATTTACGTTACAAATATTAATTTTTTTTTTTTGGGGGGGGGTTATTTTTTATAGTTACTTAGAATCTTTAACCGAAGTTAGCACTTAATTCACTAAAACTATAAAAATAATGATATTTCTATCTCTCAATAAATAATATTTAAAATCCTACAGAAATTTATCATGTACCGGATGCAGAATTTTCATTATTCATATTTTTTTCTCTTAAAAATATTTCGATGAAAGATAAATCTTGTAGATGGAAAGACAATTCTTGTAGATGGGAAAACGCGTCAATATGTTTTCTTATATGAAAAAATATGTGTAACACTAAATACAGTTGAACTTAGGTATCTCGAATGCCATGGATATGTCGAAGTGATTTGGAAGTCCCAACCACTTTTCCTTTATGTATTTCAACCCAGACATATCGATTCCTTGGATATCTCGAAGTTTTTTTCTAGGTCCCATCGTGTTCGAAATAACGGTGTTTGACTGTATTATTTTCATATATGCCTCATATTTTTAAGTTTATGTTGAAATAATAAATTATTCATAATTGACCTTTCTATTCACTGTCTCAGTTTTTCTTAATATCATGATTATACATAAAATGTATCTCTGAAGAAGTGAGTAAGCTTCATACTTCAAACTAATTTTTCATTTGAATCTACTTAGGCCGACTTTTTTCGCGACACAGGCTTTGCCAGTGTTGTTGTTCGATACATTTTCAATGTCGCCTTTCTACGAAAAGTTGAAATTTGTTTGTTGGTTTGTTTGTTTCAGGTCGGACTCCCTTCGAGAATTTTTTTTAATTCGATCATATTTAGACGCCACTAATTGCCAGTGGAGGGCTGCATATAGGGTTGTACCTTCTCAGTACTTACTTCACGTTTTCAGCAAGTGTACCATCAAGGAGTTGTTGGGTTGGTATAAAAATGAATGTGTCATAAGGCTCTATTCTAGGACCACTTACTTTTTTCCATAAACATTTTTTTTTTATTTCATAAAGATGGGCCTTATTTAATTACACAGATGATAATTCTTTGACTTATTGGCATAAAGATTTTGAGTTAAAATTTTTGACACTTGGCTAAATTCTTTCAAAGATGAAATTCTAGTATTATTGAAATGGTTAAAGAAAACTCTATCCAAATTTCAGGCAATTGCCCTGGGTAAGAAAATATTCGTTAAGATAGCAGTTTTTAATTTTAGTACGAAAATTTTGTGTAATGAATCTGTTCGACTAATGGGAGCCTTTTTCTACCAGGTTCCACATTATTAGTAACGACCTCTATCAGGTATAAGATTATTAAACTAATACCTCCAACAGGTACTAGCTTTTGAAACATTTTTTGAAACCTCTGTTTTTATGTTACATTAAAATTCATGCGTAATTCTTTTATTTGATTGACATATCAAATAAACTATTTACAGTGATTCATTATCATACAATGTACATGAATAGCAGAGGAGAATAACTTCTCACAAAATAGAGAAATGATTTACCTATCTTATCAATAGAGCCCTATCTAGCAATAGAGCACTTGACCCAGTGGCTAAGAATTTCACAAATCTGGAAAAACATCCTTACTCATTACAACGTTGTACTTTGTTTGGCCCCTAGATACACAGGAACAGAGAAAGAGATTTTCAAGGAATGAACACAGTTTATTTTCACTATACGTATATAATAATTAGAGCCTATATAATTACATGTATAATCAATAGAGCCCGACTCCCTTAACACCGGAACCCCTGATCCAGAGGCCGTGTATTTCACAATTTTGGCAGATGCACCCTTGCTCACCATAACTGTGCACTTAGTTTGTATGCTAAATACCCAGGAGTAGAGAAGATAATTTTTTTAAAGAATCAAAGCATTCACTATATGATCAATAGAGACCTCCTCTAAACACCGGAACCTCTGATCTTCGGGGCGTGATTTTCACAGTTTTACTAGAGATCTTAATGCTTGTTATACATGTTAAAATCATACCAACAGTTGGACTGCTTGATGTTCATAGGTCAGATTTTTGAAGATTGTATTATTTTTATTTGACCACACCTCTCTGTCCCCAGAGAGCAGAAACCATAAATTATCAAAGTATTATTTTCCTTTGCCCACAGATGCTCTAAACTTAAATTGAAATTCATTCAGCCATTCAAGAGACAAAGCAGCATGAAAATGTTTAAATCTTTCGACCGACGCTCGACGGACGATGACGGACATAAAACAAATGATAACTCAGGTGACCTAATAAAAACTTGAATCCACACAATAATGGATAAATAAGATATAAATAACAGTAATGAATGAATAAGATGCCCCTATCCTACACAAAGGGGTTATGATAAATACCCAATACTGCCGATCTTAAGATTATTAAAAAAAAAATTTCCATTTTGTTCTCCTGTAAAATTTTGGATCTTATTGCGGCCCCATACCTACTCCTGAGAGCAATGTTATGAACGAAGTAGAATATGCACTATCAGAGGATGATTGCATATTATATGACTAATCATGGCCCTGCTGCTCTTTAAAGCAAGATTTGTTTTTAAAAAATCATAAAAATTCCTAGTACTAGTATAAATTTGATCCTGTATCGGTTTCCTAACCTGTCCCTGATGACCAACTTTGAACAACCTTGAATCAATACTGATCTACACATAAGTTTTAACTTTTCTGACACAATGGCTTTTGTGAAGACTTAACCATGTTTTCACTATTTCTGAATTGTTTTCCCTGAAAGAGGGTGTAGCCTTTCAGTTTACCAAAAAAAATTGCAATCACCAAAGAATGGTTTATGGCAAGTTTATTTGAATTCCGCAAGGTGACTTTGAGAAAATTGAAAATGTGAATGGATAACAGATGACATAAACCATACAGACAGACAGGCAGATATAGACGCTGAACACTCTTTAATCAGAAAAAGTTGGTTATGTCTCATGCTGATTTGAGATAAAACTTTGTCATTATGCCAACCCAAACAACCCAAACAAAGTTGAGCAAAATTGTTATTGCTAGACCCAAACTTTTGTACGTGAATATTTTAACAAATGGCTTGGATAATTTTAATGAAACTTCACAGGTTGTCACAAACTCTAAATGTACAATTTAGGTTCACGCACAGCAAAACCACATTGTTCAGGTGTACAGGAACTAAATTCTAATAAAAAAAAAAAATCATCCAATTAGTTTGCTTTGTTACGTATGATTTGTTATAAAAATCAATTCCAAAATTGTGTTTTACTACAGACTTTAATTAAGGTTTAATTAACATTTACAAGTAAAGGAACTGGTTATTACTGTCAAAACCATATTTTTGCTTACTGTACTAGCTATAGATTCAGATGATTTCATGATTTGTCGCCGATATAACAATGTGATTAAAATCAGATCCTCGTTGCTCCTTTTTAACGATATGTCGCTTAAAGATAAGTAGCATCAGAATCTGAGATCTGTAGGTAGTGCATTTTGGTACCTGCTAGAGGTAGGTATCGTCATGTTCTAAAACCTAGAGGAAGACAGAGTCATTATCTGGTACCTGTTACTTATAGGGTGCTTCTTTATTGTATGACACAACTGGGTTTGTTTTCTGCATGTTGAGAATCACATCCCTAAATATAATTCAGTTCCTGATACCTTTTTTATGCCCCCGTAATCGAAGATTCGGGGGTAAAGATTTTGCCCTGCCCGTCCGTCCGTCTTCTGAATGTTTGTCTGTTTGTCCGTAAAACTTTAACATTGACCATAACTTTTAATTGGTTGGAACTATGGCTTTCATATTTCACAGGTGTATTCCTTATGACAAGACCTTTCTTTGGGTACCAACATATTAGACCTCTTGACCTTGGAGTTTGACCAACTTTTGCAAAAATTTACCTAACTTTAAAATTTGCCATAACTTTTGATTGGTTGGAGCTATGGCTTTCATGTTTCACATGTGTTTCCTTGTGACAAGACCTTTCTTTGAATTTCAACATATTTTACCTTTTGTCCTTGACCTTAGGGATTGACCCACTTTAAAAAAAACTTCAACCTAGGTCATAACTTTTGAATATTTAGTACTAGGGCTTTCACATTTCAATGGTGTATTTCTGGGACAAGACCTTCCGTCGGATACCAACAATTTTGACCTTTTTATCTTGACATTGGAATTTGACCTACTTTTGAAAAACATTAACGTTGGTTATAACTTTTGAATGGTTGGTGCTAGGGCTTCCATATTTCACAGGTATATTTGGAGACAAGTCCTTTGTTTGAGTAACAACATTTTTGATCCCTTGACCTTAGAGGTTGACTTATATTTGAGAAACATTAACCTTCGCCATAAGCTGCGATACGGGGACATCAGTGTTTCACAAACACATCTTGTTTCTTTTTAATCTTGATGTCTTTTTTCATTTCAGTTGAATGCAAGAGGAGTTGATTGCTCAGTTGTGCCTTAAAACAATCTTCTCATGGTTGGCCACTTTTTTCAGAGTGCCAAATTTAGATAATCTTTTTAATAGTATAGTAACGAAGTATTTAAATTATTTGAATATAGGTCCACTTACTGCGCGCAAAAATTTTATTTGCTGAGGGAATGAAATCAATAGTTATCGCTCTCTGATCATTGAATCATTCTCTGCATTCACAAGTCGCCTGCGTGGGACAGTGGTTAGAGCGTTCGATCTAGAGTCGCGGAGTAAGGAGTTGATCCTCACGTCGCGGGTTCGAATTCCACTGTGTGACGTGGAGACGGTCCTTCGGATGAGACCGTATAAACCGAGGTCCCATGTCGCATTAGGTGCTGGCACGAAAAAGATCCCTCACTGCTCAATGGCCTTGAGTGCCGAGTATAGGTCAAAAGGAGATGGGCGAACAAGGCGCACAGAATGCCTATAGCTTCAGATATATAAAAATCATAATCAATTTGTGAATTTAGTATTTAGAGTAAAGTTCTCGAAGACCCACTCATATCGAAAAATTGTTTTTTAGTATGAGAAAATTATCCTTTTTGCCCTCTCTAGTGTGTGTATGCTATTTCATAGGCAAAGAATTTCAATCTTAGTGAGATTTTTGCAAACTGTGGATATTTTACATAAAGCATACTTTAATTTTAGATGAAATATCAAAGAATATTTTGTTATAATTGAGATTTAATTTTTCACGTTCATGTTTGTTGCACTATAGGCATTGTTCTCGCCTTGTTCGCCCATCTTCTTTGCAGCTCTCCAGTGTGAAAAATTCTCGAGAGGGACGTTAAACAATAAACAAACAAACAAATCTTCATTCACAAGCATTCTTATCGGATGATATGAAATAAATCGATATTTTTGTCTCTAGTTATGCCCCCCGTATTCGAAGATTCGGGGGTATACAGTTTTTGCACTGTGTGTCCGTCTGCCTGTCTGTCTTTCATTTTGAATGTTTGTCCATATTAACTTTAACCTTGACCATAACTTTTGATTGGTTGGAGCTATGGCTTTAATATTTCACTTGTGTATTCTTGTGACAATACCTTTATATAAATACAAATTTAGTTCACCTCTTGACCTTGGAGTTTGACCCACTTTTGCAAAAAATGATCAAACTTTAACCTTGGTCATAACTTTTGTACAGTTGGTGTTGGTGATTTCGTACTTCACATGTGTATTTAATGTGACAAGACCTGTCCTTTGGTATAAATATTTTTTACCTTGACCATAGAGTTTGATCCTCTTTTTTAACCTTGGCCATAATGTTTGAACAGTTGGTGCTAGGGCTTTATATTTCACATGTGTATTTCTTGTGACAAGTCCTTCCCCTGGGTATCAATGGTTTTCACCCTTTGATCTTGACCTTGGACTTTGACCAAGGTCATGTCATAAGAAAATACATGTGAAATATTAAAGCCTAGCACCAACTGTTCAAAAGTTATGGCCAAGGTAAAAAAAAATGTTCAAAAGAAGGTCAAACCTCAAGGTCAAAATTGTTGGTATCAAAAGGAAGTGCTTGTTACAAGGAATACACCTGTAAAATATAAAGGCCCTAGTTCTAACTGTTCAAAAGTTATGGCCAAGGTTAAATTTTGATATTTTTTTTTGCAAAAGCGGGTCGAACTCCAAGATCAAGAGGTCAGATATGTTAGTACTCAAAGAAAGGTCTTATCACAAGGAATACACTTGTGAAATATGAAAACCACAGCTCCAACCAATCAAAAGTTAAGGGCACGGTAAAAGCTTTTGTGGACAAACAGGCAGACGGACGGCAGGGCAAAGATTATTTATCCCCGAATCTTCGATTACAGGGGCATAAAATAGAAATGAAACGATTTCAAATGCCCAAGAATTACTCACTGAAAAAAGTTTGGTTGCATCAGCAAAAATCCATTTCTAATTTAATAGGAGTATTATATACCTTTAAACTATGTAATTCTTTTTACATTTTTAATTATGTCTAGTTTAAATCAATATGCAATGCTTTTTATATCAAGTCGACATATAAAGACACATCTCGTTTATAATTCGACATCTTGCATTGTGCGGGTGTCTGTGTGTTTATGTGTGTGTAAGGGAGGGGGTGGCGGGTACATGTAGATATCTATTGGTCTGGGAATCGCGGTTCTCCATTAATCCAGGACTGTGCTCACTAGGCAATATATAAAAAAGTTTAGGGCACAACCTTACAAAAATTCCTTTAGAAGCCAAAAATAAAATAAAATAGAATGAAATATAATTTTAAAAATATAAATAAATCAAAAAGTAAATAAATAAAATTCATCAAACATTTTTTTTTTAAATTTTATTTTATTGGGGGGGGGGGGGGCAGTTCCGTAAAACACCTTTTCTATTGAATATTATATAATCATTAATGTTAAAATTATTATGACGACCCGGCCACTAACCCCAAGTTCGCCTGCACTATATGCAAGATAAGAAATAAGAGAACATTAATTCTCTATCTTAATTATTACGTTTTACAAATTAGATAAACATTAAGCGTTTTAGAGAACGATTTAGATGGAACTTTTTAATACGAGAACCAATTTATGTATGCGAGTTAACTCGTGCGCACTAATGGAGAGATAATTCTTGTCTTCCACCCTGCAGGTGGTACCAGATAGCCTCAACCATCAAATAAGCCAAATTCTGTAAATGTGAATATAGAAATGAAAGATAATAGATCATTTACAATATTTCATTACTATCGAAAATGGATCGAAATTGAGTTTCCAAGGGATCGACAGTTAAAATTGCTCTTCGTTTTCAATACACAGAGTTTGTACTGACACATAGTTGCCCATAGTGCATTTTTTGCCGTAATTATCTGACGACCTTTCCTTGTTTGTGTCCTCCATTATATGCCACAAGTATTTGTAGATTATAACTGAATTCGCACAAGAGGCTGCTTCAATGTCTTAAAGTTCACTGTGCCTCTGTTCACTCATTTTTAATTTTCCTTTAACGCTAATGATTTTTCAAAAAATCTAATACAACATTAAAATGCACACGATTTTGTCATACACTGCTGGGAAAAAACAGAACTTCATAATTTTATAAAGGATTCATTGACATCAAGTTATCTCTCTTAATAGTGGCCCGTGAATATTCTCCTAATTCAAATACGAAATGTTGTTGCAGGCATACTTCATGTATATTCAAGGAAACCTTCACAACACTTTAGCGATTGCAGGACTTAGTAGTTCCAAGAGAGACACCCCCCCCCCCCCCCCCCGTACCAAACCCTTTCTATCTTATCTCAACTTCAAATGGAAAAGTTTGAACCCTTTTTTCTCCTCAATGAAGAATGCTTTTGATCAAATTAAGATTATTTTTTTTTAATTTTAATGCGTGGTCGATTTAAAAAGGTTAAGCAGGCAAAGGAAAATCTTCAGTTAGAAAAATTCGCATGCTTGAATAGTCTTCCTTTCATTTGCAGAATATACGACCAAAAAAAAACCCCAATAAAATGTTTTTACATTTATTCTGTTTACAAGTATAGCCTTCCATAAATCATAAAACACTAGAAAAAATATAAAACGGACGATCGAGTCAAACTCCAGACTCAGACCCTTTTGCAATAGGGAGGCGCAGCGTTTGTTTGTAGGTAAAATTTGCCGTGAACATTCTGATCGACATGGTAACCCATTCTGTTGCAGCCATTTGTACACGACATGCAACTCCCACGGTAGAAGTCCAAATACGCTGTACAGGGGTACGCCTTAAATTCACAAGAGGAATTGATGGACTCAATAAAGAAGTAGATAGCCCGCATATGACTGCATGCTACACTTGCTGAAATCTCTGTGGAAAGAAGAATATGTTAGTTTTCATTAAAGTACATTTTATTTGAGATCAGATGTGTATGATATGGGGTTTATTGCGAGAATCGGGACACTCAGTAGAAACAGTGGAAAATATCATAAAGAATAGAGGAGGAAAATGAAGAAACAGCAGGAAATACTTGTAGGCCTACATACTTCCCATTTTTCCTTGAAAGAAATTCATAATGTTGCTCCACAGATAACGCTTGCATCCGGGTTGTCTTGTGCCCCCGTTTGGATAGAAGTCAACATGTCCATTCGGTGTCCTGATTCCAAAAGCTATGGAATGCAAAAAATATGATTTTAGCCAACAATTTCAGATTTTTTTCCCTCTGGATGAATTATTACTACAATTTTTACTAACCCATTTCTGTCAGAGAGGCTCCATCGGTATGAATGACGTCAACAAAATTTGCGTCAGAAGTATCCAGTCTCACTTTGGTGTCAAATTTTTCAAAATATAAACCAGCTGGGTCCAATCCTGAAATTCAGAAGTGACAATTGTATTGTGATTAGAGAGAGAGAGAGAGAGAGAGAGATTTCATTACTACTATACATGTGTATTTTAATTTTATAATTTTTATAGACATACTAGTATTTTACATATGAGAGAAATGACGAAGGGTGGTTCTAAGAAAAACTTCATTTACATTTCCATTGCAAACTGATGTTGGAAACCAAAGGCTGATCTGTAGCAGTGGGGGAATTATTACATACCCGTGATTCTGCCAATACCCCGCACCCAGTCCCCAGCATACCCCATAGTGTGGGCACCGAGACTGTGACCAATAAGATGGACCTGTCCCAGAGGTAAGCTGGCGCTATCTCGTAAAGCCTTTATCATGTTCCCAATGGTGGCGCCAACCACGCGAGTATTGGCGGCGGACTGACGGTAAATTCTGCCCTGGGTGCCCTTTGACCAGTCAACAGCTATCACATTCATGTCTCCCTAAAAGAGAATGTATACATTTTAAAACTAGAGGTACTGTGAGCACTGAGCTCACTAAATGATACCCCCGCCCGCCTCCCATATGATTATAATGACAAGGTCAATGTTTTGCTCTGGGAGACCCGAAATAAACGTCAGATCAAAAAGTAAGATAGGAAGTCACAATGGCATAATGTAACAAAGATTATGTGAAAGTCTCATTAAATTTCATCCAGTGGTATAAGAGGAGTTGCGGATAAGAGTTTGGTACCCCAAAGCGTAACAGACGGACGTACAGACAGACGGACGGACGGACATCCCGATCACTATATACCCTCCCACTTTTCAAGCGGCGGGAGTAGGGGGGGAGTATAAAAATACTACTCATCGTGATATGAACACAAAATTAATTTGCTTTGGACTCCTTCATGGAAAGTACCAGTTCTTGAATAGATCTCTATAATTTGAGGAAAGCTCGAATATATAAAGCTACAATATATTTTCTGCATAATGATAATGATTATGTGAACAATTTCAAAACAGAAATTCAGCAAATAATAATGCATGTAATAGGAAATAAATGTTCAACAAACGTTTTATGTTCTTATTATAGTTGGGAGTCATACTTTAATTCAAAACTGATACTACATATTGGAAGATGAAAATAGATAATGCACGAATTCATGGCATAGGCGCTTGGTTTCAGGATGGTGTATTTTGTTTATTATGTGTTTATCTATGTGTGTCTGAATACACTCATTAAAATAAATAAACAAGATGTGTTTGTGAAACACTGATGCCCCCGTATGGCAGCTTATGGCGAGGGTTAAAGTTTCTCAAATGCAAGTCAAAATCCAGGCCAAAAGATACAAAATGTTGGTACCCAAAGAAAGGTCTTGTCTCGAGGAATATACCTGTGAAATTTGAAAGCCCTACTGCAACTGTTCAAAAGTTATGGCGAAGGTTAAAGTTTTTTAAAAGTAAGTAAAACATCAAGGTCAAGGTCAAAGTTGTTGGTATCCAAAGAAAGGTCTTGTCACAAGGATTACATATGTGAAGAGTGAAAGCCCTAGCACCAACCATTCAAAAGTTATGGCCAAGGTTAAAGTTTTTTGTAAGTAAAACATCAAGGTCAAAGTCAAAGTTGTTTGTATCCAAAGAAAGGTCTTGTCACAAGGATTACATATGTGAAGTGTGAAAGCCCTAGCACCAACCATTCAAAAGTCATGGCAAAGGTTAAAGTTTTTTGAAAGTAGGTCAAACTCCTATGTCAAGGTCAAAGGGTCAAAGTGGTTGGTTTCCAAAGGAAGGTCTTGTCACAAGGATTGCATATGCGAAGTGTGAAAGCCCTAGCACCAACCATTCAAAAGTTATGGCCAAGGTTAAAGTTTTTCAAAAGTAGGTCAAACTCCTAGGTCAAGGTCAAAAGGTCAAAGTGGTTGGTATCCAAAGGTAGGTCTTGTCACAAGGATTACATATGTGAAGTATGAAAGCCTTAGCTCCAACCGTTCAAAAGCTATGGCCAAGGTTAAAGTTTTTCAAAAGTAGGTCAAACGCCTAGGTCAAAGGGTCAAAGATGATATCCAGAGGAGGGTCTTGTCACAAGGAATACACATGTGAGGTTTGAAACCCCAAGCACCAACTGTTCAAAAGTTATGGCCAAGGTTAAAGTCTCATAAAATTTTGCAAAAGTGGGTCAATCTCCAAGGTCAAAAGGTCAAATATAATGGTACCCAAAGAAAGATCTTGACACAAGGAATACACATGTAAAATATGAAAGTCATGGCTCCAACCAATCAAAAGTTATGGGCAAGGTTAAAGTTGACAACAGACAAATAGGACAAAAACAATATATCCCCGGGATCTTTCGATCCGGGGGCGTAACAAAATCGCTGAAATTAGCACGTTTAAAAATATCATATTACAGTATATACATGTAAAAAGATTGAAGGTCTTGGGTGTCTCGGTTCACACTTGATTTTAATCAATATCTACACTTTCCCGTCCCGTGTCCAATGAGATCATCTAGCTTAAAAATGATTGAATTCATTTTTTCAGTTCGTGAATGATTCATGACTTATACACGCTACAGTAAGTTTTATTTTGTCCAATTGGATTTGAGAACACATTATTAACAAATGTTACATGTGTATTTCCTGGTAAACTTAGTTGTTTAATGATATATGGCATTTATATGAAATTTTGCAGAGAATTACCAACATTTTCGAGAAGAGCGTCCTTCATCTCCAGTGGCCACCCAGATTTTGCTGTGTCTTGGTTTCCGTGGGTGATAAAAATAGTCGGTAGATTGGAATCAAAGTTGGTTTTGGAGACGGTGTTTGTATCATATGGATCCAGGGTCTGGGCAGTATCTTTGTTCTGTCTGGTGTACAGACTGAATGTGGTTTCAATCTTACTCGGAGACTGGGGCAAGGTTCCCCTTGCATTACTGAACGGCTGTGCGTTGCTGAAACATCCTATGTGGGTGTAACAAACTTGCTTTGGCTTTGGTTTGAAAAACCACCACCCTAGAAAAATATTTTTTATCAAATACTAATATCAAGAATGTAGCTATCTCGAAATCTTTTGCTTGTTTAGTTCTAATTCGGCACATTTTTGCACAGAATATTATAGTTTGAGATTGAATTCTTCTAGATACCAGTTATTGTTGTTGTTTTTTACCTTGGGTGGATGAAAGCAGAAGCAGAAGTGTTATGCATTTCAACATCGTGGATGAATTTGGAACAAGTTTATCAATGACCAGCTGAAAAAGAAATAAGTGCAGTTTTTAACATCATATAGCATACTACGAGAAAATGTCAAGGCTGCATATATATATATATATATATATATATATATATATATATATATATATATATATATATATATATATATATTACAGAAACTTATTTATTCCGAATCCGCAGTCTGTCCGAAAATCAATCTTATATTTATATTCAACAAGAGTTGTTCTAATGGAGTAATGACCCCGTAAGGCAACTTAAGAATTGTGTACTTTAAGAAAAACGTTACCATCTTGCAATAAACACAGGCACTTGGGGGGCAGGACCCCCCACCCACCCCCTTTCAATTCTTTTTAAAATCTGAGGTCGACACACCTTTTTATCCCATTTTTATACCCCTTTGCATGGTTTTTACACGGACCTGTACTTAATGAGAACATATACCAGTAATATCCATAAAAGTCCTTGTAATCACGAATAAAAATAGCATGCAGAAACATAAAATCTGAAATAAATTCCAAAGCAATAATCATACTTAACTTATATATATATATATATATATATATATATATATATATATATATATATATATATATATATATATATATATATATATATATATATATATATATATATATATATATATGATTATAAATCAACGTACATGTATATGACATTGTTAAATGTTACATCAAACATGTATGATTCTATATTTGTTGCAGATACTAGCTCTAACATCTTTATCGTTAACCAGTCAGATAAGAATAAATTAAAAACCTAGGCTGTTCATTGGTGGGATCGAAAAAGTCGTACATGATTTGTTGTACAGAAGAGGAACATGCTCTACTTCCAAAACTGTCAAATACGACTTTACATATGACTTTAGAAAGTCGTAAGATACAAATAATAACGTATTCTTTTGTCATGAGAAAGCTTTGTGTCGAGTATGAAAATTGGTCTTTCAGTAAAGGCTTTCAAAGGTCATACACGGCCCAAAGAACATTTGAATTCTTAGCTATGTGACATTGCCTATTGCTTAGGAGAACAATGACTTCTTTGTCACGGGGATTCTTTGTGGCATGTACTTTGGGACCAACTGATGCAACTCCAGTACTCCAGTAAAAGTTTTAGGTGTAAGGTGACAATTCTTAAACTTGTGGCCTTGACCTTGTCCAAATAACCTTGGTTCAGTGTTTTGTCCTACATCTTATTCTATTCTCAGACCAAGTAAGATCTAAAGTTATTCTATTCCAAAATTATAAGATTTTATAACTAAGGAAAGGCTTTGAAAATATGCTTTCAGTTCACAGCGACTTGACGTTACATATACTTCTTACCAAAAAAAAATATATAACCCGTACCAAATGAAATCATCAGTAACAAGAGAGTTACATATTTTGTGATAAGAAATATATATAACGTCAAGTGCCCGTGTCTGAAATCTGTGACTTTGACCTTGCCCAATTCCTTTGAGGGCATGTGCTCAAGTATTATGGCTAAAATAATTTTAAAAACATGCAACTCTAAAGATTTCATTAGGTAGGGGTTAATTTTTTTTTATATATATAAATTAAATACTTTTTTCAAAATTTGTGAATTTGACCTCAATTGAACTTGGTACCGGATCAAGTCTCATTTTCACAAGCTAGTTAATTTCAAGAAGTCTTCTAAATTAAGTTACTCGTTTTCAAAATTGTTTTCACTCTTCGTATTCCTCTCAATGAAGGTCTATGCATTAAAACCCCGAAAAGACTAACTTTCCAAATTTTTAAAAATTCATCTGAAATTCATGCTGCTTTCAGTATGTAATAATATATAATAATATTGTTGAAAAAAATGAAAAAGCTGGTAAAGTTATATTTGAAAGTACTAAAGAAGTTTCGGTGTTTGTAAAAAAAAAAATCCACCAAAGAAAAAGAAAGCCATGGATCACAAAAGACTGTAAATTTGCTCGAAAGGATTTTAGAAAAGCAAAATGATTAAACGATTTGGTATTAACATTTTCAAAGAAGACTAGTCTGTACAAACAAAAATTAAAATCTGTTCAGAATTATCATAGAAAAGCACTGAAAAGGAGATTTTACAATCCAAAATAATACTAGAAAATATCAAATTCTGACTACATTAAAAAATGTTGTAGTGTAGAATTGTCCGATTTATATATATATATATATATATATATATATATATATATATATATATATATATATATATATATATATATATATATATATATATATATATATATATATATATTTAATAAAGATTATTGTAACATGAAAGTATATAAAAAGTGGCCATGTTTTGTCTGAAGAAGAATTAAAAATATTCTCGAGTATAGAACTCGGTAACAGTATATATCAAGCAATTACACATGAAGAAATTACAAAATGTGTAAGTATCCTGAAAAACAATACATAGGGGAATAAGTCATATTTTGTAAACAAATTTTACATCAAATATCATCTACATAAAATTTTATGGTATACAGTAAATTGGGTAGATACCCTATTTCAATTTATATAGAGGTAAGAATGATAAGTGTTTGGTGTAAAGTAACTTTTTCACGCAGGCATATATTTAACTATACTTCTCTTTAAACTGTAATTTATGTCAGTTTAATGAATATAAATTCATTGGATAAATGGGTCCATAAAAATCACCGAATCTAGCTATATACAATATCATGTAGTTTGATCTTCCTTTTAAGGTTCTGGGGCTGTCAAACTGAGACAGGCCAAAATGATCAAATTAAGATAAACTGGACGCGATCAATGAGGCGTGTTCCCGTTTTGCACCCAATTGATAATTAGGTAGAGAACAATAGGCGTGAAAAGTGTTTTGATAACAATTACATAAAGTATGCTTTCGATATGGAATTTAGCTGGAATTACCTGTATTTTACCAGTGTATTGTTAAGTAAGAAGAATTTAAGGAATACGCAGCCTGTTTTCATTTATAATAGACAAAGAAAGTAAACCAGTTACTTCGTATCTCAACTCTGCTTCTCATGTTGATAAAAATAAATCAAAGATGCATTTTTTTTTTTGAGCGACAGACTGAGCAATTTAAGTGATGTGTTTTACTCTAACTTTACCAGCAACATACATATTTATGACGAGTTTAAAATACATGCACATTCATAATTACAGAAATGTTGAGAAAAGATTTACTTCAAATCTGTGTACTTTTACAATGGAAAATTTAATATATACAAAATTTTGTCAAGATTTGAGCAAATTTGAATCAACAATACCTGAGAATGTTTCACTTTTTCTGATGTAGTGGTTCTTGTGAAGAAGAAGTTTAAAAGATGCCATTGATTTTTCGCAGTAATTATCTCCGCTTGGAAGAAAGCGTGACCAAAATTCATTTCCAAAAATTGAGTCCCCTTTACCCAATTTACCCAAGGATACGTTGTGGCAAGTTTGGTTGAAATTGGTCGAATGGTCCTTGAGAAGAAGTTGAAATTGTGAAATGTTTACGGACAGATGGACAGACAGAATGTGGTCAAACTCACTTGAGTCTGCTGAAAAATATTTAAATAAGGCAATGTTGATTTTAACTGTTTAATGTTTTATAAACTTAACTGTAAAAGAGTTTTTTTTCCGTTTCATAAACTGCATATTTATATTAATGCGTTTAAATACCTAAATCAAGTTACATAATTTATAAGTAAAAACCTATAGAGAGATAAATAGAGAGAGAGAGAGAATGAGAGAGAGATTTTCACTGGATCGGCACTTATGGCTTTTGAGCAGTGATGTATCTTTTTCTTGCCAGCACCTACGGTCTGTAGGTTTCATCCAAAAAGACAAGTCTCCACATCCTGCAGTTGGACTCAAACCCTCGAAGTATGAGTCAACTCTATACTTTACGACTTTAGAACTATCAGGCTCTAACCACTGAGCAACGCGCGACAGGATTCATTAATCGAACATTTCCAAAACTTTGAGTATTTAACATCAAAACTGACATTCTGTTTATCAAGAATTTCGATATATATATAGACGCTTCAGAATGCCCATCAATTAATATTAAGGTAGACAATATGAGAAATTAGAATTTTATATACAAGTAGCCGTTGATTTTGACCACACAGGTACATGTATTCCGCCATTACATGTATGTGGTGATTATCAAAATTACAAATTCTTAGTGCCTGTTGATTTAAGCGTAAACTTAGTAAGATAAGTCCATACATGAATTGAAGCTTATAAAATTTTAAGGAAAAAAGGACCTTTCAAGACTTACGCGTCTTTTTCCTTCTCGCCTTGTCACATGCAAATTAAATGAACGAGTGTCATGCTTTCCTAGTCTTTAAAGGGATATCCGATATCACGTGTCTTTTGTTGTTCCCTTACAGGCTACATGTATTGTTGAGTCGGCCTAATGTTTTGATACGGCCTGTTGAAGCTGGACTTTTTTTTGGGGGGGGGGAGGGGATGAATGTCTCTTTTCTGTTTTAACTTGATACTCGTATTGTACCAACTACTAGAGGAAATCATCGTGAATTTGACAATTTAAACATTTCATGAATATATATGCATTTTTTTAAATTTACATTTTTAAATCTAAATATTTTTCTTATCCATATCTTACTGCAAATACAAGCAATACATCATTTTAAACATCAAATCCTGCATTTTTATTCCATGTGAAAAAAAGTCAGGGAATTGAATCACGGTATTATAAGTTATATTTACAGTACTTTCTTTCGTTTGTAAGGGATTTATTGTACAGAGAGGCGTGGCAGTCGAGTCGCGCAGCGACGAGACTGTCACGCCTCTCTGTACAATAAATCCCTTACAAACGAAAGAAAGTGTCTGTAAATGTCTTGTGTCATGGTCATTTGCATAGTCACTCCTTCAGCACCAAACTGCACGCGACATTACGTCATAGGCCTAGGTCCATCGTAAGTGAACAGGCCCGGTGTTCAAACAAAGCAGAAAGTACGAAGGAGATGGTTGCATTGAAAAATCAAGCAATGTTAAACGAGTGTGAAATTGTATTTGATGGATTAATTTAAGCAGTATGAGTATTTCAAAAAGCATAACAAATACAGGCACAATACTGGAAACCTGGATCCGCCCGCACTTTGACCCGCCACATTACTGTTACTAGGGATACGCTTGCATGTCCCGAGGAAATCCGAGTCAAATACTGTAGCCACAGGTATCAAAATTATGGAATGTAGTGTGAAATAGTCCAGATACAATTATATATGAACATGTATCAGTTTGCATGTAACTCAAAGAACTCAGAAAACAGTTGCCATTAAGGGAATCATCGAACTGCGCGTTTTCAATATTGTTAGATTTCAGTTATCTGTTTTAATTTGAATACATGTATTTCAAGAAAGTCTGTGTATTTTTAAAATATTTGTTTAAATTAGTTAACTAATGAGTTTACATGTAATCCTCATGAAAATGGTTTTCACGTATGCATTTTCAGATCGAAAGGGGGGGGGGGTGAATATTGTGAGGTTTCTCATTTTTCCTCTGGATATGTTGTATATGCTTACAGAAATTGAAGAAAAAAAATTTCAAAAGTATTGAGTTCCTTTGGAAGTTATTGTACAGTACATTGGAAGTTATTGTACGGCTAAGCTCCGCCCCCTAGAAGTTATAGTACGCTGGAATTCAGCCAAAGGTTTTCTATCTGATTTAAAGTATGGCTAACATCAAAAGAAAAAGTACCGCACCATGACACAATGTTTAATTGTGACATAAATGTCGATGTCATATTTTAATATTGAACATACCTAACTTATCAACATATTGCTGAATTGTAAAGATGTTTCATCAATACAAATAATCAAGATGATGAAGGAAAATATATAATGTATTCCAAAAGAAAATAAGCTTTGTAGGATGCTTATCGCAAGACTAGTAACAAAGTTTGAAAGGACAAGGAGGGGCAGTATGCTATAACTGAAAAATAATCCAGAAACACTAAGAACTTCAAAAACCGAAGATTTAATTGAGGTGGAGACTCCTGATACTTTAGCAAACTCCTCATAAAAGTGTCAGGTAGATGTTTTCAGAAACTGATGCTGACAATATAAAAATCTCCAGGGTATATTGAGATATATTTGAAATATAATGTGAAATTATTAAGTGAATGTACAATTTCCTTATAATACAACCCCAAGGAAAGAGATTAACCCCTACATTTGCCAGATCTCAGTCTTTGGGCCTTTTTCTGTAGGTGTTCC
The DNA here is from genome assembly GCF_033153115.1 of Saccostrea echinata. Lineage (NCBI taxonomy): Eukaryota > Metazoa > Mollusca > Bivalvia > Ostreida > Ostreidae > Saccostrea > Saccostrea echinata. Next base: position 56,351,790 of record NW_026889803.1, on the reverse strand, counting down.
TTAAGAACAGGGTCTACAATCCTAAACCACAGATACTGAATGAACTCAAAGAGAACACGAAATCTTCAAAATGGAGTGTATCAGCATAACTGTATGACAATAGTTATAAAAAATTCAAGACACAACTTTTTCTGAGTTGAAAAAATGACGCAAATTAGAAATTGTGTGTGTGGTTTTTTTTTTTCATCAATGGTCGAGATTTTGTCCAAGATTTAAGAGCCATTCTCTGTAATGACTTTAACTTTTATATAGGAGCTGTGCCATGCATAGTCTCAGAATTTCTCCAAACTCTCTATGATAAAAGTCTTTGATACCGTAAACTCAAATCAGGCAAATATTGGTTGCTACGTGTCATGGTTACCATAGCAACATGTCCTAAAATTTGAAAAATGGCATTTTTCAACATGTTCAGAGTCCCACAGTTAACGTTTGCAGCAAAGCAAACAAGTGCCAATGACTGTTTCTAAAAGTTGAGGGCCTGATGTCTTAAAAGCATGATAAACATGTTTGGTAATTCAACTATTATATACGTTACTATGAAAAAAACAAAGTATTCAAAAGTAAAAATTTTGTTCATTTAATTTTATAAAGTCATACACTTAAGATTAAAAACAATTATAGGTTGAAATGCAAGCAAATAATAGACAAGAGATCCTTGTAACATATACCAAGGACGAAATATGATATTTCTTATAGGTTGGCAATGGTTGGCTTGCCATGGTTTTAATACCACAAAGGGATTTTAAATTTACTCTCTTAGTGTTTTAATCTTATCCTATCTTTTTAAAAAGCATATTTCTATATAACTGAGGATCAATTTTTAAAGGCGTTGTTGTGATTCTAATTTTCACATTTCAAAAAATTCAAATTCAACTCTTTAAATAGAGCGTTGCTATGGAAATAAGCCGAAAAATTTGCATAAAAATCTGAAAAATATTCTGTTTCCTTGGATACGTACCCTTGTATGTAGATTCCCAAAACTTTTATGATGGATAAATATGGACAACTAACCTGACTTTCAATTTTTACTACCACCCAATCTCTAACTGGATGCAAAAAGCTGGCACATGGGACTTAATATTGATATAAAATTAACAAAATCGAACATTTTTCCTTCTTGGTAACCATAGCAACAGTGTTGTATTTTTCTACAAACTTTATCAATATATGATATTCAACTTTAGTTCTACCAGATAAGTACTATTCAAGGTGAGTCAAATAATATGTTTCTTGATTAAAAGGTAAGTAAATTACTAAAGCAGCAAAAAAATATCACTTTAAACAACTGGTATGTTGTTTCCATGGATACACTGCAAAGTAACAATTAATCCCAATTTTTCTTATGTTGTCAGTGTTGCAAGGTCCGAAGGATGTATATGTATATCTACAGAGTCTGACACATCTGTTTCATATTTGGATATTTTTTACTTAAAAAAGACGTTAATGGTAATCTAACAACCAAGCTTTATGATAAACGTGATGGCTTTAACTTTTCAATCGTCAACTTCCCTTACTTATGCAGCAATATACCTTCATCACCAGCATACAGGTTTATATCTCTCAGTTGATTCGATACGCAAGAGCATGCTCTACGTATGTACAATTTCTAAAACGAGGTAAATTATTGACAAACAAGTTGATGAAACAAGAATATCAGCAGTCTCGTTTAAAGTCATCATTTCGAAAGTTCTATGGTCGATACAATGACCTTGTCAGCAAATATAATTTATCATTGAGTCAAATGCTGACGTTTTTCATACTAATTGTTAGGCCATTATTTACACACTGAATTGTCGACGGATTTTTCCGTTATTTCCCGATCATGACAAGGAGCACACGGCGAGTGTGACCGGTCGGCAGGAGATGTTCACTCCTCCATGGCACCTGATCCCACCTCTGATGTTTTGGAGGTCCTTGTTTGCTCTGCACCTATTTTGTAATGTTTAATGGACTTTTGAGCTTGGATGCTGTTCGTTATCTCCATATATTTCATTTAAAGCGTCCCCAAATTCAAACAATGTCGATTCTCCAGGACTATTTTCCCTACGAATAATTTAGTCGTAGTGTAACTTACAGTGAGCTTCTTGAGCTTGCTCAAGATGCATCATCCACGTAAGTTTGGTTTAAGGAGTAGCAGACATAGATATGGACTTGTTCCTGAAGTTTTTATATTGCACTTATTCGAAAAAATATATAAAGGTGAGGTGCAGTATTTGAAGATTGTGTATTGGCTGGTAGTTTGCATACCAAAACGCACCATCCTTGCAAGTTTACTGAATGGTTAGTCAACACTTGGAGACTTTTAACATGATCAGATTTGTGACAAAGCCGCCACTTGCGGTGTATGTTCAGTAGCTATGCAGACTGGCATAGCACTTTTAAAAAAATTCGAACCTCGTAATCAACAAGCATTCGACAAAATGGGCGTGTTCAAAGCAAACTTCTTGCGATATGTAGCCTTGATGTACATGTACATTAACTGACTACCTACAGGTCGAACATTGTCAATACGGAAGTTTCTGTTTAACCTGAGCACCAAAGATTCATACTCAAGGTCACGTGGTTCAATTGTAATTTATTGTATTCATCGAACTTTGTCATCCTTTAACAAACATCTAGAAACCCAACTGAGATTCATTTGGAGAACTTCCAAAGAGAGAGAGAGAGAGAGAGAGATGTAAAATTGACCATGGCTCTGTGAATAAAGAAGCAGCCAATCACAGAATATCTGGTTGACTTACCCGTCCTTTGAATACTTTGTAAACACATTCCCGGTGAAAAAGTCTTCAGATATATATATATATAAAATCGCATTCCGCGCCCGTGTTACATATTTCCTTTCATATATATATTGTCTTCTTTTATAGACGATATATAAAGATGACACATAAACCCATCCCCACCCTCTAAATTTTCACTTAGATTTTACCATGACCCCAACTTGGATGTCGGACAGAGAATTTTTTATAACTGACATTCCATGCAATGGTTACACCGCTGTATTCTGGACGCGATTTATTACAATACTTAGGATTTTCTATAACAGACATCCAAGGCCCCATAGGGCTGTTTTAAACCGTTTAAAATAAATTAAAATATATCATAGTTAATTCATGGATATCATGCTTTGAGCGGGCACACGCATATAATACATAATACCCGATGCGACAAAAAGCGGAGTCTTTAATTAAGGTAGTCCGATCCTAAGGTTTTGAAAATCAGGCATTGAATAATTGGAAATGCTCACAAAAATGTCTCTGGATTCTCAAAGTAATGTGAATTTACCCACGGTAATTGTTCAAACTTCATCTTTAAAGTAAATCATATTATATAGGAAAAATTAGTAAATCTCAAATAAATTTTCAGGAAATGCGAATAAAGACACCTACTATGCATTTTCTAATTAGAAATTGATCAACAAATACATTGTAGGATAAAAAAAAAAACTATAGGTATCCAGACATTTGAAGAAAATTACATGATTTTTATACTTACACAGTACTTTAGTTTCTTCTGTATACTTCAATTATTTTATAATGCATAGTTTAATTATAAAGTGTTTCCTATCATTGCAAAACACCATAAATCATTTCTAATTTCATATCATGCTAATTAGCATTGGTATCTAAGGCTAAATTAAAGGAAAAGTGATCAAAAGTCTGTTTCTTTAAATTTGTATTTTAACATACCTTTGTAGGGTAAAAATATCAACGTTTGAAAAGGCAGTTTCTAAAACTTCGAAGAACCTTGCTTGAATCACATCGAGTTGCATAAAATGAAAATTGTTACATAAAAAGATTTCATATTTAGGCTTCATTGTGAGACTTTTTGAATTAAATAATAAAGAGTTATCCTTCCTGGCCGAGGATCGGATATCCTTAATCGAAGGATTTTTACAATGCTTGGATATGTAGCTCTCTGGTTTGTCTGTCCGAATTCTCAACCAGAGAGCTAACGTAACAGTTCTGTAGCTACCCAAACCCTAAGACGTGTGCTACAGCGCATTACTTGAGAGTTTTTGCCTAGCTTAGAAACATACTTGTATTATAATAATGCAATGTATGTAGATGCAATTCATGGGAATATCGTGACTTCAAGGAATATCAAGTGAAAAGACTGAATTACAACTAAAACAGTAATTGTTTCTTTTTCATGTATATTGCGTATCAAGCAAAATCTATAATAATATTCAATCTTCCATTCTAAAACCTTACATTAATAAGAAGATAAACAATTTATTTCCCAAGAGAAAAGCTATTGATAAACTATTCCTTCGTATTGTTTAAATCATGTCTTTAAAATTTAAAAATATAATAAATATGTTTTAATTGTTTAAATTTCATTTCCGCTCTATAAAAAATGTTACACAGCTGTTTTAGGTCTCCGAACTCGTATGCTTCTCATTTTCTTTCGCTTTAGGTTAGTCAAGGTCTCTTTTTCATTTTCTGATATAGAATCTCGTCTTTGGGAGTAAAATGTCTTTCCAGGGATTATTGCGTTGCGACTGCGCGGTCGGGGCACCCTTTGTGTAGGTGTAGCTGGTTTTGGAGGTTGGTGGGCCTGTAGTCCTAATTTTTCAAAGTCCCTTACAATATCGGGACTGACGGGCGTGTCCGGCCGAGGTCTGAGATCTTTGGGTTTGAAAGACGCTTGTCCACGGCTGTATGTTGTATTCCCCGACTTCGGTCGTCCTAAAAGTAAGTTGTTTGCGTTTATCATCTTTGCATTATTTTTTAACTGACAAGATTTACAAGCACGTGGTAGAGGTTTACTTTGCGTTTGCTTTTCCTCGTCGATACGAGGCTGACGCATGCGTTGATCATATTTTGTCTCTTTACATTGAGAACTAATACAGAATACTTGTCTACAATATTCACATACATTAAATTGCACATTTTTCTCGGGACAGTCCCCGGTACAAGCAGGCTGTAAACACCTGTTACAGCATCTGCGATCACGTATTATAGGCTTGGCACTCGTAACACGCTTTGATTTCCGGTTTACCTGAGATCGTTTACATTCCCACTCCTCTGTATCTATTTGAAGACGTTCTAACTCAACCAGACGGTCTAGCATTAAGTCTAAATTGTCTTTCGCTTTAGCTCGTGTATGATCCCTCCAGTTCCATTTTAACCTTGCCATTTGCCGTAAATCCAAGTCACTAAATGGTTCGGGAATGGGGTCAGCGAATTCATATGGAGGGATGTCAACATGATCTGCATCAAAGTCGTACTTCCGCCATCCTTTAGAGGAATCTGGAACGACGAACGAATCCAGTTTTTCGGGTCTGAGTATTAGATCCGGAACTTCTCGATTTTTATCGATTTCCGGTTCAAAATCACTATCTTCGTCATCAGAGCTACTTCCGCTACTGTCGTCGTCAGTCTGACTGCTTTCAATTCCGCTTGTGCTATTGTCTTCATCTTTCTCCTTGCTCCTTTTGCTTTTTTCAGCTTTTAATTTCTCACTGTCATCTTCATCATCTTTTTCGTTGTCACTTCCGGGAATTCGATCTCCGAATGTCTGCTGTTTGTAAGAGTCACCAATTAGGGACGATAACACTCGAGGGTTTAAGGAATCAAATGGACCTGGTCTAACATCACTCGGTGTCTCACAGCGTCGGGCGTTAGCGGGCACTGACCGAGGCCTGCGCATGCGCTGTGCATAACATCTTGAAGGTGGAGGGGTGGGGGCTCTAAAAGAAAAAAAGAGCACATGTTGTTAAATGACCTTGGAGTTATCTGCCATATCAAATGGAGATAAATTTATCTCAATATTAAAGAATTCAATGTTGCTTCTGAATAATTTAGAAGGTTTTTCTGCAAATTGGTCTTTAATCTCTGTAACATAATGGTCAAATTATTGTTAAACGAAATTCCAGTATGCATGTTAACACACTATTTTGCAATATGTCGATTACGGTCTTTCATTTGATTATGAATTAGCAGCATTTAAGGTGGTTGATATTTAGAAAATAATTGTCCTTGGCAAAATATTAATAATGCAAGCGCACTTAGTAATCTGTTTATTGTAAAACTGAAGCACATTAAGAAATTTTCGTTTTCCTTTTGCAGTCTACAGTATTCATCACAATCCACCGGTAGATTTCGAGAAATTTAATTACTGCCGTTAAGTGAAAAAAATGTTTACAGCTGATAGTTCAAAAAATATGCATGAAAATAAGATGCTATCACTGTGAGCCTTTCTGTTCAATTTGAAAAAATCCAAAGGACAGAAACGATTTGCTTTTCAACCTCTTGATGACTGAAACCAGTAGATAATAGTAGAGACCTACATATATACTACATGTACAGCTGTAGGTCTTTCATTATTGGTTTGCAATTAATTTTTTGTGATGAAATACAATAAATTAATTTACCCTTCACCAAGTACCCGGTGACAAGCAAAGTGCATTAGAATATTTAATATCAATTTATTAATTCTATACATGTACATGTATTTCTGTTGCGTTGTGCAACTATTATGCCCAAGTGTCTTTAAGCGCCTGCCTGATTGCGATGGACTTCCGCCAACACCAGATGGTGCTGTAATATTGCATGAGTGAGTTTTACCTGATCGAAGGAAGGAAGGATCGAGAACGAGGAACTCTTAACCCTGATCTGTTTCTTATCCTAACACAGGAAAACACGTGAAATAAAGCAAAGTTTTCAATCTGATGATCAAGGAACCATTGCTGTTTTTATTATTTACACAATGAATTTTCTCGACAAGTATTATTAACTTAAAGTGTATTAAGATCAAACGACACGTTCCTTTATAGTATATAATTTTTTTCCAAGAATATGTCATTGAAGTATTGCTACTTTCACAAGTTTCCTAACAAAAAATTAAGGTACCTTACCAGGCATTTGTGCAAGATACCAGAGGATGCTATTTACCATATAATCCTATTGGAAATCACTACCATTCCCAATATCACAATGTTTTGGTGTCTTTATTTACTTAGACATTTTGAAAACGGTTTAAAAATCATAAGATAATGATGATTATGATAAATTTGTTGTATATACAAAACAGATTATCGAGCAACGTGTCGTCAGACCTTAAATGAAAGCTCTCCTGTTGAAACCAGGAAAAAAAAATAACGTAAAATAATATACAATAGGTACTTATTATTTTTCTCTCTCTAATTTATGAATCTAGCACGGTATAGTCTAGATGTATTTGATAAAGAGAGTTGACAATGATATAACAAGTGTTAAGAGAAACCTGATATAAACAAAGACGAGATAAAGTTTCTATAGTTACCTGTCGGGCTGGGGTTGTTGTATTGGGCGACACCTTAGGAAAGAAGTTTCCTTCTCGTGATAGTCCAGGGGTGGCCAGTCTTTGGGTTTGAACGCCTTCAGACTAGCAGCCAGCTGAGACCGATAGATCTGGGCTCCTGTCTCCACGGGAGAAGGCTGCTGATACAACTTCTGTAAACAAAGGCAGCGATTATTTCATTGAGTTACATATCCCAGCCATTAAATCAAACTGCTGACGTGTTAAGACTCTCACATTGAAGACCACTCTATCACCTAATGCCACTATTGAATAAATCTGTCTCCATAGTCATGCAAAAACTAGGAGAGAATGGTTACCATGGTTACAAACACCAGATATATTTGATCTGTTTAAGAGGTATAATAACGGTTATAGAGAGCAGGTTTTCTGTCCGTTTGTATCTTCAATGAATTTATAGATACTTAAAATACATACACAGGTTGGTTTGTATCAAAAGTCAACAGTTAAAGTCTACTTGGTGATAGCAAGCTGCCCCTAACACCCAGCCACAGGTAAGGCACGACATATTCTGTTTTATTTGATTCTAATAAGCATTTATAGAGCTACTAATATTTTAAATGGGGCATATTTAATTATTTAAATTGATTTTTGTACATCTAACGATTTATCCCTGTAACCCATTACAAACTTGAGACATTCTCGCACATGCAAGTCTCTTCAGGTGTACACGAGAAAATAACACGATTTCTATTTAGAGTATAGTAATGTCAAATCTACTCTAGCTATGTTAATAAAAGATGGCGGACTGCTTTAATTGAAAGAAAAAATACTTGTTAGTAGGAATGATAAAAATGTAGATTTTTTGTGGTAAGTACATGTAGTTCATGCGCGCCAAGTGGAGAAGGAACGGATCTAAAATAAAACCACCACCATTAGCTTACCACTTTTGTCACTGTGTAAGGCAGTTCAAATATCTGTGCAGGAGAAAAATTAAAAAAAAAAAAAGACTGAAATATTTTAATTTCGTGTGTGTGTAAGTTACGAAATGTCAACTTAACCAGTAGCTGATCAGTTTTACAAAGATAATGTTAACTCGACACAAGTCTCCAAACAAAAGTCATTTCAAGTATGATCGACGAAAGATTTCCATGTGGAAAAGTCCGAGCTTCTAGGCTGCTTTCTTTATTCTTAATTAAACTGTGATTTGATGAAGTACACGCTAGAGTGTGGATTGTATTGATTCTACTTCCGTAGCATTCTTTCTTAGGCAGAATGACAAAGGTTCTTGGTCACTGGAAACTTTTCAGTAGTGATGACCGTTGGGATGAGTACATGAGAACATTAGGTATGTTACTTACTATAGAAATTATCTCGTATATTCACGATTCACATACAGTATGTATACTGTAAGATGCGTACAGTCTTATAGGCTTTATAAAAAAGGACAATTAAACTATTGCAATTTATAAATATATATTTCAAGTACATGTACATGATTTTCCATAACATCGTACGGCTTTTGTAAAGTGTCTAGAGAATTTGATAAAAACTCTAAAGAAAGACTCTTAATTCAGCCCTTGAACTTGCTCAGAACTCTAGGTTAATACTGGTTATCAGTGATAAGTGGACTTCTTGGTCTCCTTTGACTTTACTCCACTTAACCGAGTTGAATTTCATGGTCAAAAACGACAGCTCTTGATCAAAGTGTGTGAAGTTTATTATGCTACTGAGAATACGAAATTTTCTTCGACCTTAGGTTAACAAGAATGACATCACAGAAACTATCAAATCGTATTTCCTTTCAATATAACTTTCATCGAATACTATAGTACATGCATAGCATGTAAACATTCTACTGACCCCAAAATACCATTGTAACCGTCTTCTCAAAAATGATACCTGAACAGTCTACTTAAAAGTAGCATTGTAACAGTCTAGCCAAAAATACCAATCGTAACAGACAACCAAAAACACCATTAACATTCTTAAATTCTAGCCAAAAAAATCCTTGTAACAGTCTACCCAAATTACCATTATAACAGTCTACACTGTACCCCCCAAATCCGTCACAACAGTCCACCAATATTCCAACTGAAATTTTGTTCTGTTGTGTTATTTTATTTCAAAACAAATTTTTTCAGGATATCAGAAACTAAATTTAATCATCCTATTTGTAAGACTTTGATATATGTCTTTAGGGATCGGGTTTGTTTTACGTAAAGTGGGGAATTCCATCACGAGCTATGAAGAGCTCAAACAAGATGGAGACACGTGGGAACTGCTTATCACATCCACCTTCAAAAACGCTCATCTCAAATTTAAACTGGGAGAGGAATTTGACGAAACGACGCTAGATGGCAGAAAATGTAAGGTAAGGTGATGTTTCATTCGCCAATTAAGGTAAATGTAACTCAAACTTGATAGTGCTTTAGTCTAGACCATCCAAGACAAATCCATAGACCCAGAGTTCAGTCATGTTAATGCTTAAGAGTTCTGACGGTGCTTTGACCTCTTTACTGATATTCAGCAGTCCAAATGGTCAAATTGTATATATCACAATTATTTATAAACCATAAAACATTCTTATATGCATTTTTTTAAAAATGCCAGTGAATGAAACGCCAAACTATTATCAACAAGAACAAAAGAAGAAATTACTATAGTTATATAGTATTTAATTTAATGTACAAATAACTTGTTCAGAAGGACTTTGTTATTTCAGTCATCCTTCGTAATAGAAGGTGATGACTTAGTTCACTATCAGAAAGGTTTAAAGGAAGACGATGTAGCCTCTAAAATCGTCCGAACACGAGTGGATGAGGAGACGATGACGATTGTAAGTGATTCTATCTGACTTCAAATATCTCTGTGGTCTTGGGTATTATGGACAATAACTAATATACATGTACATTTAAGATGGCTGACACATATAATTTACTTTCTCCGTTCACACAATTAATTACAATTTTAAGCGTGATTTACTAGTAGTGTATTTGAACAAACTAAAGATTTTCTTCTCTGTTATTTTACAGACTCTTGAAGCTATTGGCAAGAATGTTACTACTGTGCGTACTTTTAAACGCTACACACCATAGGACATTGGAATGACCATATTTCCCATAATTTGCATAATATTTTTCCTTGGGCGGTGTTTAAACGTGACGTCATTGCATATTCTGGTTTTTCATGCTCGTGGGAATACGATACGCTCTGTACTTTTAATCCATAAAAGCTGGATATTGAAGTCATGACAGGATTAGAAATAAATCGATTTACAATTGGGATACTTTTTTCATTATATTTCAGCCATAAGCAAGCAACATGTTAGCAGAAAATCGTGGCAAAATGACTCGCATACCCACGGGAGCACGAAATCGCGTACTGCTTTTAATTAACCATGGAAGATAGAACTTTTATTCTTAAAAACTGGATGTTTTACTGATTTGTCAGGAGAAACCTAAAAGAGAATGAGCTAATGAGGTGTATCATTTCCACATCCTTAAGAATATTTTTATTTTCCAGAACTAAGAGACGGTTGTGAAATTCATGAATTCTTGACAAAAGCTGAAAGGTCCTTAAGTTTACAGTATGAATACGAAATGATGATATTCATAATGAATTAAAATAACCATTGTTAGTCTAAGTCTTCACATCACAAAATAAGCTGATTTGGCTGGACTGAAATCTTTCTCATCTTGATATTATTTAAAGGTAAAGTCTCCAACTTTGGTCATTTGCAATTCAAATGAATATCAAACAGTCTACTTAAACAGCAACATACATGAAATAGCCATGAAATCTAAAATGTAGCCACTTGACAATTCTCATACCTGTAAGAGCGCGTACGAGTAGGAGTTTTCGGGTAATGAAATTAGGTCTGGAAACGCCCCGTCACTAAGAATTCCAAAATTGTTACCAACCAGTACTACAGATCACGCTACTGATAACCAGCACAAAGTGATGCACACGACAGAGACCCTTTTATGATAAATATTGTCATTATCTTAATGGCCCTGTCGACAGGAAACAAAATCAATAAGGAAATACCTCTAACGACGCAGGAGGCTGCAGTTTGCTTTGAATTTCAGATATACTTTGAGAAAAGGAAGCTCTCATCTTGGTATGCAATTGTATCGATGATTACAATTATCAGACATGAAAAACAGAAGTCAGTGACACAACATCCATGTTACCAGTCCGGCAATTCTGATTGACAAATGCTGAACAACATCCCAAAACACATCAAGGGACTTCCCTATCCGTAGAGTTGTATACAGTGTAGACTTGAATGTTGAAGTTGAATCGCTTTGAACACACACGCACAAACACACACACAAATGACACAATGGTTGTTAAGCAGTAGCTTTCATTACATGACAAAACAGAAGGTACTAAAAAAGAAGCAAAAAGTTAAACTGAAGACGTTGACGTTTCCGGATTTAACGCTGCTGTTACCTTGTAATTTCGGCGTCTCTTCCTTTTCTTTTTTAGTCGCTTGGTAGCCATGTTTAATTCATCCACTGATATAATTAACATGGTAAATAATCCCTCTATTGTTTCCTGGACAGATGACACAGTTTTTTTAACTGATCTGATGGAAGATTGGCATTGCTCTACCCTTTGTTCTGCTTTGGATTAAATATCCTATGATGACATACCTGCCGATTTTTCGCTAGGTCAATTTGTGCTTTATCGTCTCTCAAACTCAGAGGAAAACCTTCTACATTAATCACACAGCAACACATGTCTCCGTTGTGTCCGGAGAATTATAAGTATTTAATATGCCATATCTCATCAACAGTACAGTTTTATGAACTAAGATATTTATAATCCACAGAGTGGGTTCTAGGTGCATATACCAGGTACAACAATTTCTGGCTCTAAATCTCAGTGAGAGGACATTCAAGGTAAAACAATCAAGCTATACTCTGATTCTTTCTGTACTCCAGCATGCTAGAGGTTCACGGCGACTTGGCGCCGAGGTATATAAGGAGCGTAGGGACGTTAACCGAGGCTCTTACTTGTAGGAGTTATTCTTTCTGCAGTGTCTCTTTCATATATTGCAGGATTGTTTCTTAATTTCTTACCCGGTAAAGAAAGAGCAAAACACAAGAATTACCAAAATGCAGTATGGAATTTGTCCATTGTAAGATTGACAAATCTGCCCTGTTGGGAGTAGTTATAAAATTTCCAGATTTGCATCATTTTAAAACTATTTTATTTTAATGCAAAGACCGTGTAAATTTTATTAATATAGCTTCCTGATTATGTGAGTGTTTTATCATTGTCATGTATTCCAAAGTGACTAACGATCGATTAGTTAAAGCGCTGTTTAAGCAATTGATCTCTCACAACTCACGCTACAAAAATCCACCAAAAGTAACCCTTGATATAAAATTTAAATGCCACAGTTCTTATATACGGTGTATCGGTGCTGTTCGTGCATAAAGTGACAATATACGCCATGTTGAAATTTGTTTACGTAGCAACGAAAGCATGACATTAATTAACTGCACAGCCCATCACACGTGTCATTGTTTACTTTTTACATTTAACAAGCATTGTGTATTTTACAACAAATCCATTACAAAAAGCGTGATTTTATTGACCAACACACTGAACACGTTAATAAGAAAGATAGCTCTGTTCTAAGGATCAGTGAAAGTTCCTACCTGATAAGCAGAAGTCCTGAATTTATTCCGAAGGTTCATGCTGACATCTCGCACCTGTTCTGTGAGCTTCTTAAACTCCACCTGATCATTGGTTGACCAAATTAATGAATCCAAAGTTTCTTTAAAATCGTAATCCATTACAATAGACTATCAGTTAACAAATCAGCACAATTATTGATATATAAAAAGATCAGAGAGGCGAATCGGACATATATCAAATCAATATACATGTCCCAGTTCCAGTTTTTGATATTCTAAATGTAATATGCAACAGATCCACCTCCACATGATATCAATAAAACCCGTCACCACGCATAAAACAATGGCGGGTATTCACATCCACTTTTACCTTGAGCAAAGTTGTCGGGACGTTTTAAATACCAGCGGAAAATGTCGACACAAGTTTACACCTTCTTAGACTTGGAGATATGTTTCTCTAACTTCAGTATTATTATGGAAATGTAATTAAAGTTTAAATGCATTAATACTTTTTGAGTCTTTGTGACAGATTTGAAGGACATTCATTCTTCTTTACGTACCGAGATAATTTTCTAAGTTGCTTTGGATTGGTATAATTTTTAAATGCTTCCCTTATTATTTCACAGAATCAATACGAATTCAGGGTCTTTCAAGGGATCTTTAAATATCTGAGTGACTATTATAATGTATGAAATATGAAATATTTACCTTGGATAACCGGCACAAATTTTCATCTGAAAAACATAGCAGAATTTATGATGATGTTTATTTTCCAGCGGATTTATATGCTTTGAGTACTCTTCTCATCAACTTATATAAATGCTTGATTTAACCGATACTAAGTTCACATATCTCAGAGAGATTTCTTACATGTACTTTATTTTAAAAACTGCAGATCGGATTTTCATATGCAAATAAACAACTAAAAAACTTTCCTACCAATGAATACCAGAAAGAATTCTTTTGTCAGGACAAAATATTGGATACTTACTATCTTTGTCGCTCTTGATAAATTCTGGTAAATCTATCGTTTCTTCTCGTAATTCTACATCACTGGGCGCCCATCCAATATACTTCAGGGTAGCCTGCAAAAAAAGTAAATAATATCCTAATTTTTCACAAATTAAAATTCCAATTCTAATATGAAACACTCCCCCTCCAAATATAAACTTTATAGTTACATTCATTCCTTCCAACTCAGTTGTGTCATCGTTTGTGTCCTCATTTATTTCATCAGATGATAATTTTTAGCTGGTCACTTACCTTGTCAAAGAACCTATAGCCTTTTATTTCAAATGCTAACAACGCATGGATTGAAATGTTTTAAAAATTTTGATCAAGGTCCAATGAAACAACAGGAGTTACCCATTAGGCTTTCTATGGCATTCAATACATAATGACAACAGACATGAATATTGATCAGACGGAACATCAAAGTCTCTATGATTTGACGACAGTTGGAGATAGGACGCTCCCATACACTGCATGATTCAGCAGCCTTAAAATATTAATGTTCAATAAACTTAAACGGGCACCTGTCGTGAACCCCTGGCCAAGTGCACGTGAATTTACATATCATTTATAATTGGCAAGAGCATAAATGATTTAGTGTTAGCTTGTAAATGCCTGGCCCAGTGTTGACAACTTTAAATCATAAATTGGCTGGTGGATTGCAGGGTTAGTGCCGTGTTAAGACAAATAATACTGACCCCTGTTAATTTTACTTCTACAAAAACATTTTTTACGGCTGAGGGGTCATTTTTTCTACGTCAAAAAGTGATCCCGGTCATAATTCTACAGGATCATTATTTCTTTACACTAGCCACTTCTAAAGAGAAAATTTTACATATTATAAACGTAACACAGTCTACATGTGTATGATAGATATGTGATGTATACAGTAAAATACCAATATGATACTTTTCATGATTTTGTCGTTTTCCGACAAATGAAAACTAGAAAGTGCAAACGTTTCTATCAAAATCAAAGAAGGATTTGTGTCCATGCCCATATTGCCTTTAAGTCTCAGAAAGGGTAATAAATTACTCTAAAGCACAAGATGTTTAAGCAGACGGAGACAAACCAACATTCAAATATCTAAAGAGTATAATTACTCAGGTACAATTACGGGTGTTATTTTTTTTAAATACTATTATGTATTTTATCAATTTTTATTGAAATGAACCAAAAATGTAGGAGGAGTATAGTGTTTAAAAAAAATGTTTGTATCTAGGCACGCGGGTTTCCGCACCGTGCCGACGATGGGGTTGGAGGAATTTGTAATTTTATAAATTTATCATTTAATATTCTGATATTATCGATTGAAAATCACATGCAGTCATATAAAAAACTAACACCTTCTTTAGTGGTTTCCAGAAAATGTTGATCCAATTTTATAAAGTGAACAGATTTTATAAAATGGATTAGATGATGATCATTAGGGCATTTAAAAAAAACAGAACTACGGTATTTTTTTTTTCTGGTGGCGTCTACATAGTACACGTATCAGTCTTCACTTGAGATAAGGATAGAATGAAAAAAAAACCGCTAAAAAGGAAATTCTGTTTAAACACAACTTTCTGCCTTTTCTGTTTTGTTTTATTGATTAAGTTAAAAGCGAAATTCCTGTCTTGGACTTTCTTTAATAATCCCTGTACGATCAGCGATCTGTCACTTCAAAGTCAGCATACCTTGTTAAACTCGGGGTTGAGATTTAAACTATGACAGGAACACACACTTATATCAACAAATCACCACTGTTAGATAGCTAGGCAAGCAATTTACAACAATTACAAAATATTGATACTTTGGGTCATTTTTTTTTTCAAAATATGTTTTCCTGAATTCAGAACCCACCCCCTCCACCACCACCAATTCAATATGTCAGATTTGATATACATGTATATCGTATGTTACATGTTTGATGTAGGTAATTTCTTGGCAACCTCAAACGACTCCAAGCGACAGAATGAAACAAGTAACTACATTGTAATGTCAACTTAACAAAGGCGATCTCGAGATTAATTTTCCAATTTATTAAAACTTTCATTTTCGGATGAGAACGGATATAAGTTGGTCTATTATTATTCTAATGTCACATTATTCTTTCTATAAACATATTGAATTATTCGTATCTATGATCTTTTGTTTGTGTAGCCGTTTATGTTAGTCAGAAAGTGACAAATCGCACCTTCGTTTTCAGTCTTTATCGTTATATCTTTTAGTCAATTTTACAACACGTTTTTTGAATACAAGTTGGTGTTATTGAACAATCCATTACAAATCCCGAGACATGAAAGTTAATGGGATTGAAATGCTTTACTGAAAGAAACTGCATGAAAATATCGATAATTTAAGCTTAATCCGGATCACGTTATTCAAGCTTTAATTCATTGTGTACTTTAAAATATCAGATGTTGTAAAAATTCAAACAAAGAATACATGTATAGGATATCGTCGGAGAAAGTACCTACACAGATGTTGTGCCTTCGGAGACTAATAATTTTTATTTTTACACTATTTTTTTTTTATTACAAGAGCCTGTTCTCATTTTTAACTGAGACACTGTTATGTGTTGCTTACTAGTATTACCGGTATCAGTCAAATCAATACAGATTCAGTAAAACATAAAAAAAATCTGTATATTGAAGTAAACGCTAAGTAATTTATTTTGAACAAAAACTAGGTTACCTATTTATGCAAGTATTTTGCTCATCAATAATATTACATATTCCAGACATTTTTTTTTTTGAGTTAATTGATATGGAATAACAGTTATTCAGTCGCATTCACCGGTTCTTTATTTTCGCGGCAAGGCAATCTCCCGACATTACGTGTGGTCGGGGTTAAGAAGGTTTTCATGTAAAAAATCTAATTTTACAATATCGTTTAGTTGACTTTAAAAAATTGAAATAGAACTACATACTTTATTTGAAAATAGTAATTTGGTAGGTTTTTAAAGAGGAAACAATTTAAGCATTTTAAAAAATGGTTAATAAAAAAACCCAAACCGAATCAAAAATATTCCTTTAAATTTTACTCTGTCCATAAAGAAAAAAATCTACAGACATTGCTAGCAAAATGCAGGAATATAAAATGAACTATTTTAAGCTTTAAAACTTAGGTAAAATAAAGCCCTTTTTCAGCGAAGCATTCAACATAGCCTTTAATGTTATATTTTTAGTTGATCTGGATAAAATATCAAAACAAGATAAACTCAAATAATTATATACTTGTTCAAAAGCTAAATACAAACCCCGAAAATTGTGCATACATGTAACTGAGAATATAACAATATCAAACAGTTTTTATTGCAAAAATAATTACTCATTTTGAGCGGGATCGAATAGTTGTTCTAAAGTAGTTTACATGAGGACAATTTATGATAACTTCAATCAGCATTTCAATTTGCATTAAAAGTTTGAAATTCACCTAATGATTATTTCTTTTTTTTTTTTTTTTTTTTTTTTTTTTGTCCCCCGCTTTCACGAAAGCGAGGGGACATTAAATCTCATTCGTCTGTCAGTCTGTCCGTCTGTCACAAAATCTTTTACTCAAACCTTTGAAAGAGAAGAGATATAGGGCTTTCATATTTCACATGCACATTATCTGTGACAGGACCTTTCCAAATATACTATGATTTTTGACCCCGTGACCTTGACCGTGAAGTTTGACCTACTTTTCAAAAATTTTAACATTACTTTGAATTGGTCATAACTTTTGAATGAGAAAAGATAGGCTAAGGGTTTTCATATTAAATATGCATATTACCTGTGACAAGACTTTTCCGAATACATACTACGATTTTTGACCTCGTGACCTTGAAGTTTGACCTACTTTTCAGATATTTTATCTTTGCTTTTAACTTTTGATTGAGAAGAAATAGAGCTTTCATATTTGACACGTGCATTACCTGTGACATTTTTAAACCCATGACCTTGAAGTTTGACTTAATTTTCAAAAAATGTTTACATTGCTGATAATTTTTGATTGAGAGAAGGTATGGTATTTACATTTGAAATGTTCATTACCTGTTTTAAGACCTTTGATGTAGTTTTGAAAAGCTATATTTTTTTGTCATAACTGTTATTAATTCAATAATTTATGTCATTTTTGTATAATGCACAGACAAGACAGGACACACAAACAAGACAGTTACAATACGCCATATATAATGGCATCCCATCCACTAAGACACCGAAAGCGGGGGACCACAATTCTTTTTTTTTCTCTTTTTTTTTGACGATCACTACATTCTAAATTTAAAGTTAGTCAGCACTTTAACAGAATCTACATGCATTTTTAAATTTGAAACGTAACTTTAAAGAAAATGGATGTCATCGGACACACTTTTTAAAGAATATGCCTTTTTTAACAAAAAAGATACAAAAAGTGAATTTACAAAATAATAATAATAATAATTTCGCAAATTGCAAAATGATTCTGAGATTCCTACCGGATCGAGGCGTGAGAAAGCTGTCCGACCGACCATGCTGTCATCAGAGTCCGGAGTCTCCGTGTAGTAGCCTGCTTCCGGTCCAGAGTTTTCCGTAGAGCAGCAGACGATGACACTATCCTGCAGCACCTTTTCTCTGCGTAGTGACGTCACACCATCTCTGCTTTCCCTGCATTTAGAAAGGCGGTAAAGTATCAGTCTGGGATTTCGATGATTATAGCCCTCCTTTCTGATCATCATCCCTCAGTGAATAGGAGGATCAGACAACTAAATGATTACAGATCTACCCACGCCAAGATAAATCTTTCTTAAATTGTGAGCCATAGTTTTTATCCCATTGTAACAAACAAAAATATGAATGTAAAAATCCTCTTTCTTTGTGTTTTCATATGAAAGAAAAGTGATGTTGCGGCATGCAGAAATCCCCTCTGAGGATAGTCCTCAGGCCTCTCTTCCAAAACATCTACATGTACACTCGTCAGCAAGAAACAACATCTACAATCCTCAGCAAGAAACAGAAAAGTTTCACAACTTCAAGTAAATCAATATGTTCTTCATTATAAAGTCCATTTCAAAGATGAATAAATTTATCTAATCAATCTCTCGTATCAATTTTTTTTTCGAAATATAAGGCGATTTTTTTTAATCATTAAAGTTCGATAACGACTTTGAGTGTATCTATGAAGAAGCCAATATTTCTGTTATACAACTTAGAACCAAAGTGAAAACAATCGTTAGAATTTTAAGAGCTTTGTTATTTCCCCGAAGGTGAAAAAAGACAAACACTTAGAACACAGATCGAAGATTATGAATAGGTAAGATTATAACGCTCCACGTTTGCTTTTCTCATTTAGGAGCAGTATATACTGTAATAACGATCAGAATTAGGTTACGGGAATAAGGGGTCGAACAGGAACTTATTCTAGAATTATTGCAATATTTTGGTCAAAGTAACTCTTAAAGATTTTCTTTTTTTTAAATGAATATTTGGATTTTTTTAAAAGACAGAGCTGAAATTCTTGAATAGAGATGGTTAACAATGAGCAAGCAAGGTAAACAATAAAATCCCATATCGATGTTATTATAGTTGAGTAAACGCTGTGCAAAAACAGAACTCCCTGATCAAACTAATGGTTTTGGTAGACAAAGAAATGTAGCCAAACCCGATGAAAAGGTAAATTAAAACTTTAAACACGTTCTCACCAAATACATTTCTTAAATGCGTACATGCTCAGTGCAGATACGTGAATTTGTCAGATGAAAACCGAGTAGAAAATTAAACTTTGGAACTCAAGACATTAGTATCAATACTTCAAAGACGACCCAGAAAACGAAATATATCAATTACTGTAGATTAATTGTATGGTTAAGATGATATTTGACAAAGTTCTACTTGTGTGGCACTGTTAATCATACATTTTCTAATTAGAACGTTTAAAGTCAGTTTTAAAGCAATGTCATAGGTAAAACCTAGCATTCTGTCATAGGTAAAGCAGAGCATTCTGTCATAGGTAAAGCCTTCTGTCATAGGTAAAGCCTAGCATTCTGTCATAGGTAAAGCCTTCTGTCATAGGTAAAGCAAAGCCTATAGCATTCTGTCATAGGTAAAGCAAAGCCTATAGCATTCTGTCATAGGTAAAGCCTATAGCATTCTGTCATAGGTAAAGCCTTCTGTCATAGGTAAAGCCCGGCATTCTGTCATAGGTAAAGCCTAGCACTCTGTCATAGGTAAAGCCTTCTGTCATAGGTAAAGCCTTCTGTCATAGGTAAAGCCTAGCATTCTGAACGATAAATTGTTTCAAATGACGTTAGCAATATAGCAACGCTGCTCATGGTTCCGAACATTTATCTCTCCGGCAGACGCACATTTGTTCTGTCGCCGGAAATGACATCAAAACATAACCGAAGATGCTTAAACCGAACCAACCATACATTGTAAAGGAGACACCTCACGATATTGGAAAATCGGACCAGAGATCGATACGCTCCAGGAAGAATGCCATTAAGATTTCTCTCTTAGATATCAGTATCAAATAATCAATCTCTACTTTGAGAAATTGAATAATCCTTCTTTAGTATTCCTTTTAAAACCAGAAGTCTCTGATGAGACTGTAGCTCTACTGGTCTGTTTTTATAACAAAAGAAAAGTAGCACTTGGATTTGAAACATTGCAACATGCAACAATAAATAGAATTATGTATCTTAATGTAGTCTACTTTTGTGACAAGTTATATTGAAATCAAATGAAAACTAGGAGTAGTAGCATTTTGAAAGTATTTCACGGAAATTTCTATTTTTAGTACCGGTAACCATGACAACACCACTCACCCAAATAAAAAAAAACAGAAATACATATTATGTATCGTAGTGTATTCTAACTGTGTGCCAAATTAGATTGAAATCAGACCAAAATTGTAGGAGGAGTAACGTTTTAAAGGAATTTCACAGAAATTTCTATTTTAAGTAACCATGGCAACACTGTTCATCGAATTCAAAATCCAATGCAATAAATTATGTATCTTAGTATAGTCTTCTTGTATGCCTAATTATATTAGAAGCAGACTAAAACTGTAGCAGGAGTAGTGTTTTAAAGGAATTTCACAGAAATTTCTATTTTTAGTAACCATGGCAACACCGTCCATCGAAATCAAAAACCGATGCACTAAATTATGTATCTTAGTGTAGTCTACTTGTGTGCCAAGTTATACTGAAATTGGACCAAAACTGTAGGAGGAGTAGCGTTTTAAAGGAATTTCACAGAAATTTCTATTTTTAGTAACCATGACAACACCGTCCATCGAAATCAAAAACCAATGCACTAAATTATGTATCTTAGTGTAGTCTACTTGTGTGCCAAGTTATATTGAAATCGGACCAAAACTGTAGGAGTAGCGTTTTAAAGGAATTTCACAGAAAATTCTATTTTTAGTAACCATGGCAACACCGTCCATCGAAATCAAAAACCGATGCACTAAATTATGTATCTTAGTGTAGTCTACTTGTGTGCCAAGTTATATTGAAATCGGACCAAAAATGTAGGAGGAGTAGCGTTTTAAAGGAATTTCACAGAAATTTCTATTTTTAGTAACCATGGCAACACCGTCCATCGAAATCAAAAACCGATGCACTAAATTATGTATCTTAGTGTAGTCTACTTGTGTGCCAAGTTATATTGAAATCGGACCAAAACTGTAGGAGGAGTAGCGTTTTAAAGGAATTTCACAGAAATTTCTATTTTTAGTAACCATGGCAACACCGTCCATCGAAATCAAAAACCGATGCACTAAATTATGTATCTTAGTGTAGTCTACTTGTGTGCCAAGTTATATTGAAATCGGACCAAAACTGTAGGAGGAGTAGCGTTTTGAAAAATTGTTTACAGACAGACGGACAGACAGACAGACAGACAGACAGACAGACGGACGGACGACGGACACCTTACTTTCGCATAAGCTCTTCTGCTCTCTGACCAGTAGAGCTAAAAATGAAACTCTGAAGAATAGCTTGTCGATTATCTTTCGCAGGTCTCGAGGTCAGGGCAGTGATTGGGGTTTCCAAGAAGATATGCCCATTTGATGATGTTCGAAACGTCGATGATAAAAAAAAAAGAATTCGCATTTAGAGAGATAGAAGAATACTTATGCATGAAGTATAATGAGAAAAAATTGGGGATGTTGGTTTCAATGCACCTTTTTTAATAACGTTGTACTCTACAAAATTTAGATTTTTTCAATTTAAATTTGTTTATGACAATTGTAATTTGAAAAATTCTAAATTCTTGTAGAGGACAACTTTATACAAGATTCTTCTAAAATGAGAACAGGTGAATCAAGATTACGACCAATTTAGGAAATATTATCTGATTGTCAATATTTTAAAGACACCAGAACTTAATAAGCCATCGACTTTTTCCTGGTGTTCATATGCCTCGTTCAAAGTAACAAACCTACAATACTCAGTGGTGCATACTGAACGAGGAACATTTAAAAAGGAATGATGATGATTTAAGATAGATGTACAAATGTACCTACCGCGATAATTTGTCCTTTCTGTCGAGTTTCTGGTCGTCAAATGTCCAGAAGTTCCGGTAGGCAGTCGTCGTTAGAGTGTCTGCCAGTAACTCACTGCACATGTACATAGACCCCATAATTATCCAGCCAAAATCATTTCTTAACAAAGAGTGGGGAAAGGGTCATCAAGAATTTACAAAAAAAGTTCAACAAGCTGGAGCCAGTCTCAAATCATCATAGAAATAAGTCCATTTCAAAAAAAAAGTTTAATGCACATAACTCCTTAAAAAGTCATTAGTTCTTTTATCATAACAACAATTAAAAACGTAATTCAAGTACTTCCATGTTTGTCAGTCTGATTCTTCTTTAAAATTTAATCTCCGCGGATCAAGGGGTATTAGTCATTTTTGAAGATTTAGAAATAATATTATACTTCTCAACTCAAATTTTCATTGATGAACATTTCACGAGACGGACAATATTTAAATCAAGTCTCTCAAAACTATATTTATATAAAGACCGCAGTCAATTCCATTTACTTGATTCTTCTTTGATGGTTATACTCGTATTAGTCCAAGGCCTAATTTGCTGAGAAAACAGTATCCATGATAGAAGCGCCTCAAAACGAAATTACACATATATCATAATTCAGGAGACTCATATCACAACATTAAGTTGTACCCCTCTACTTCTTTTAATCGTGCATTTTGACCAATGCACCATCCATTCGTTGGAATTACTGGTAAGTAGGGAAACTTTCCATTGGCTATCTTTGATTTGTTATCTCCAATCAATACTTCCGTTTTTGAGACAACAAATCCTCTATGGCAGACACTAATACTTTGGTTAAGGTTAGGACATTTTATGGAGATACTTTGACATAAATTTTCAACCTAAGACATGTACTCCAAGATTGCGTTGTCTTGGTAACTATATCTTTCCTGAATTTTAACAGATCACTTGAAAGATAGAGCTCAAGAATTAATCACCATAAAACGCCCAATAAAACAGTTAAAGAAAATACGCAGTCCCTAATAAGGATCCACAGAGGCTGTTATTTCCAGTATCCATGTTGTGTCTCGAGTAGTCGGATAAAAATGGATAGGGATTCCTAAATTTATCACTTGTCTTGGGTGAATGAACGTGCTCCATAATTACTAAAAAGAATTATCAAGAAACGAAATAGTTTTAAATAACATTCTTGGGATTTGATCCGATTAAATATGTTCCCATTCACTAAAAAACCACTGACTTCAGGCTTTCCTTAATTAGATCGGATTTTGTTGCACTGCTTAACGCAATTACCTGCTTTTTAATGGTCCGTCGATAAATTTGCCCTCATTTTATTTTTCCCTCAAGTACGTAATGAAAATAATGCATTTTACTAGTCATAAACGGTCTCACATTCTTTTTTTAAGAGGTAGATTTATCTATTTACACCCGGCATACCCGTGTCTTGGGTTAGAACTAAACCATTTCCTTAATACCTTAAATCTGTTTACACTTAAAACATCAAAATGATTTCTGCTAAATGGGTTCCAAGTTTTAGAGTAATGTCAACATTAAATTTAGAAAATCCCGTTAGAATCGCAGGATAACTTAAACTTAAGCGATGGTTGCGACAAAGATTGCCAAAACTGAGTTCTTTGATGTCCAAGGCAACTTTTAAAAAGTGCAATTATCAGGTTAAATGAAATACTCTTCAAACAACAAAAAAGTCGTCAAAATGTTAGAACCTATATCAAACAAGAAAACAAGTCAGTCTAAATATGGTTTTTCATCGATTTACTGGCATTTATAATGAGAGGTTTTGTTAAAGTTAAGAATTATGAAAAAAGAGTCTTAGATAAGAAAAAAAATCCTATTATGACAATTAAGAATCGACACTCAGAACTAAAATAGTTGAAGGGGGAGGGAAGGGGGTGCTCTTCGTTCGAATTCAAAAACGTCATGTGCAGAATGGAATGGACCAATTGAACTATACCTTCTATACCTACATCGACATAGCTGTCCTCATTTTGTGCATGTTTTTATTATGATTATTTTATTTTAACGATGGCTTGAGTGCATCCTGATATAAGTAAGCATGATATATGTAGATCAAGATAGATCCCCAAAAAGACTTCAGATCTGGTGTGTCTATTTAGTTTTTCTACTTCAAGAAAAGGAACACGTCAAGTCCCCCGAAAAAAAGTCATTTGTTAAACCCCAAACACATTCTTCACATGATAATTTGTTCTTTTCTAATTATGTGCTGTTCCTACATGTATACAATATTCCAATGTCTTGTAGAAAATTCTTTCGTCTTTTAAATAATTTCTAATCATAAGGATATCTAATCGAGGTAAATATATACTTCGCTTGCACTTTGTATTTTGAACTTTTCTGGCAGGTATATAAGTGCATTTTCTATTATATTAATACGCTGTACTTGCCATTCAATGAATTGTTTTAAATTTCCTTTGATGTGTTACACAGTGGCTTCAAGTTTCATATCTATTCATTATTTCTTAATATAATGTGGGTTATTCCGCACACTTTATATGGCCTATAATATAAATTGAAGTATTTTTGTAAACGAAGAATGACTTGGATACTTAAACAGATTTAAAACAATTTTATCATTTTATAAATAATTTTCGAATCATTGTTAAACATTTAAACACACTGAGGTTATCCAAATGAATTATGTTATATTTACATGTACACGCTGCCAAAAATATTCCGTTGTTTTACAGACATATGCAACTGGTTAAAAATAAAACTGATTTATATCTTTAGGCATCAGTCAACCTATAACTTGTATGTACAATGTAGTTGTATCAGTTGACGACACGTTTCAACTTCAACTAATCAACGTCATCGATCTTAACATTTGAATTAGAAGCAAAATTGTTGAAAGAAAATGCATCGTAAAAAAAAAAATACATTCGCTTATTTGATCAAAACAGAATCTTTCAATAATCAAATATTTCTTCCATCATATCAGTTTCCACATCACCGAAAGATCCCAAAGATACTGTGTCAAAATTTTCCGAGTTATAATAAGAAATTTTTCTCGCTTTTCCTACAATTTTTATATACTTCCAAACAAGGAAAATATATAGTTCTATCTCACTTTCTTCTAAAACATCGACAATATGATGACCTTAATTTAATCTTTCAAATTGACATAAATATTTGGCTAATACGCTAAAGAAAACATTCTTCTCAAAAATCTCGAATTCTTTTGAGAATCATTACTTACCATTTTGAAGGTGCATTTCCCCTCGTGCACAAATTCCCAATACACAAAGAAATAAAAACAAAAGGGTTTAAAGTGCCCAGTAGTATTAACCCTGAACAATACCCGCTGTATTATACCACAGGAAGCGCCATAACAAAAGTAGTCTTTCAAAAGCCATTCACGATTTGCTCTCGGATTAAGAACAGGACAGATTCAAAAACTGCATATTCATATCAGATGCAAAGAGTGCTTTATAAATTGTATAGTTTGAATTCTATACAGTTTAAAAAATTCTTTAAAAACAGGATTAAAGGCTGATTGGAAGTTATTTGAATTGAAGTATATACAAGTATATGCATTACATTCCCTATTTTAACTAGTTTACGGTTTGAGTATTGACATAATTGCCATGGTCTATGTGACAAGCAACGGGGATATGTTTTTAAACATATGCTTCTGACAAATTGCTGTCTTATAATTAACGCGAGTGATTTATTGGTTTCAGATAGCGAAAACTGGAAAGAAGATTTATCCAATTAATCACCCAATAAGACATCGGGAAGGCACATTCAGAGGGAATGACGTCACACCTTGCATGGTTTCACCGACGAGAGGGAGTTTTTAATTCCTCCCGTGTTATTAGGTCTAAGAACTGTTCATTGATTCTTCTTCCTATCTCTGTCATTAAATTTATCTATGCTGGTGTTTTCCTGTTGTGTAAAATCATTTATTACAAAGTACACACTGAGAGAGGTCACCCGGGGATGCAGACTAGGGCCAGAATAAGCACGTTGAGCATAGTCCGCGAAACTCTCCAAAATGTAACACATCTTGAAGAAACAGACTATAACTTTAACTCTTCAATGTTTTTTTTATCTTCTTGTATGTATCCTTGTATCAAATTTGACTTTGCTACATACCGGTATATACTGAGTTATTCCAAAAATCCAACAGCTACACGGCTTCTGCTTACTTTTAAAATCTTATTAAAATCAAATTAAATTTTAGGAAAAAAAGACGTACAAGCTGGTTTATCCTTTTTTTTCTATATACATGTATTTCATTCTATTATTTCCATGAAGAATCCTTTCTAATTCTTAAAAAAGAAGAGTGAGTTCAAGGAATAAAGCATATATGGGACTTACCCAAAAAAACTGCTCCAATCAATGGTAAACAAACACCATCTCGATCAGACTACATACCGCTGGGGCATGTGTCAATGTTACTGTTAGAGTTATACTTTTACAAAGCTGTATTCTAATTTTATCTTTATCGAATTACTCTTAATCTAAGTTTGATTTTTATATCAAATATTATTTTTATGACAGAGCAGACTTTGTACCTGGAGAATTGAATGATTTTTAAACGCTATGAGAAAATCAATGGGCGAGTCTTTAACATTCATATGTCGCCATACATTAGAGCAGTGGGATAAGAGACGAGGGGCCATCAGTGAATCTCTACTGACGAGAAGTCATATAGTGACCACTACAGAAGGGAAAATTACTTAGCTAGTCTTGTGACTTGTTAAGCTTAGAACCCTCTCGCAAAAAAGTAAATGCACGTGTAATAAATTTTGAAATTTTTAAAATAGACACTCAAATTACCATACAGTTTGAGATAAAGGTAACTTTAGTTCATTTCGATGCAGGTATCATACAAAAATATTTTAGGAAATAGACTTCCAGGATATGCCTGATAAGCGTACAACAAAGGAGAAGTTTATAATGAATGTAAATAAGACCCAGTCGACAGGGCACTAAACCATCAAATCGTGTACATGAAGAATGGCTCCTTGGAATGGATGACATTTCTATAGTTTGTACTCCAAAATTTCACACACATTCATAGCGTTCTCACAGGAAAATAAAACAAAATGTAAGCATTGGTACAGTCGTTATGTACAGGGGGATTAACAGAATGAATAAATTCACAAATTCGCCATTATTTCCATGCAACGGTAAATTCGCCGCCACACATCTGAGGGAAAGCGATCCCCCACATCAGACTTACCTTCTTTGACAAACTTCATCTGGGGAAATGATCTTACGGCAAATATATACATGATAAATATGACTCTGCTAGGAAGAAAAGCCAATTGGGAGCACTTCAGATCACTAGAGAATGAATTACGGACCATAAGCGCTACCTCTCACTATTCATTTTCCCGCGTTTTCATATTGCTTCGGTGTCAATTGCCAGGGTCATTGAATACCCCCATCTTCAAAGGCGTCTGGGTAGATCAGTTATTGACTGATTTTACCAAAATAGCTCCCTGTCCTACCTCTCCTGATTTATGATTCTATTAAGCAATAAAGCACCAGCGACGACCTGACATTAGGTTGGACAGTCAATTTTTTTAGCTGATAGAAATTTCAGTTCTTGAAAAATTTATTTAACGATAATTTCGGAAACAGGCATAGATCAATTACATAGAACTATTGACAACGAGGAGAAATATAAGAGAAAATAGTGATTTTTTCAATCATTTTTAATTTCAAAAAGTTTAACACTAAAACTAATTGTCAGGGTATGGAATTTTTTTTTCAACATGTCTGTATAGAATTAGACACATCTTCGACAAGGATTCCATGCGAAGGTCGAAGATCGCGAAGATTAACCAACTTCCTGAATAATTAATGATGGACAAATAGAAATTACAATGATGTGTTTTTTATGTCTTGTGTAGCAGCATGGATAAAATAATCTGTAGAGTGTCTATTTACAGAAATCCACAAAATCTAAGATAATGAAGGGCATTTAACAAAAATCATTACTTTTAACAAATACAAATGAATCTTATTAAAATGCGAAAAATCATATTTCATTTTTCATATTAGATCAGGGAAACACCGCAAGTACTAGTAGCATCTAAAAAAATGTTAATAAGAAATCAAATCACATTCAATAACTGACCTTCTTGGTGATTCGTTGGCGCTACATATTGTCCACGTCCTGTTTCTATACTGTTTATGATGCTTCCATGAATGTTCCATAATTTCTTATATTAGATCTAACTTAATTGAACACGCACAGTGTATTTTTTTTTTCATTGCACACATGCACTTGAACTGTTAAGCAACTGGGTTTATAACAAAGGGTTCCGTGGGAAAACGGAATAGAATACATGGCTGTCTTAATCAAATTAAAGTTCATGACCATATAAAAGCATCGTGTTTCAATTATGAAAACATAGGATTATTCTAAACAATAGATTTTAAATGGCTCATTGTTCTTGTTAGTTAGTTTATGGGAAATTGCACAACATTAATTCTTAGGTTGAATTGGCTTAAAATTGGAACATTTAAGGCAATATCAAAATCTTATTTCGTGTGAGGGGATGGGGATTGGGGGAGACAATTCAATAAAGATTATTTACTTTCGGTACAAAATATTAATTAAAACCCTCAAAATCACATCGCCTCTTATTGTCATAGTACCTTTGCCGGGTACAGAAGCTGGATTCAGAGAAAGGGCACAGCAGGTCTAACCCCCCCCCCCCCCCCCCGTGCTTTATTTTAGCAGACAAAAAGATTAAATAACACGTTTATCAGAGATAACAAATTATTAGCTCAGACTGAAGAAGCAAAGTACATGTACCATTTCTTTTGATATTGCAATATAAATATTACTATTCATGTCCTAGTGGGCTACGGCCGGATACGTTTCTAGATATTTTTGAGCTAAAATTGGTTTAAATTGCATAATACTTATTGATTATACTCTTTATTTAGAGACTAAGGGTTTACTTACTCCCATCTTTTTTTTTTCAAGCAAAAACCCTTTTCGTGATCCAAAACAAGTGACCCCATAAAACACACAAAAAGCTGATGCATACTTTTTTTTTAATCTGAAAAAAAAAGAGCTCAACCTGGAGAAAATTAATCATTAGGACTACATTTATTATCAAAAGGATCAGCTACCTTTTTATTTTATAATTAATTAATAACCTTTAGAATATACCAGGAAAGGAAGCAGTCCACTAAGACTAGAGGTACTGTGAGCACTGGGCTCATGAAATGATACCCCACACCAATATGAGTATAATCTTTTTCTATGGAAAACCCAAAATATCTGTTCGATAAAAGCGTAAAATAGGAGGTACACAATGGCACTATCTGATAAAGATTCTGTGAAAGTGTCATTAAATTTCATTCAGTGGTATTATATAGAGGAGTTGCGAATAAGGGATGGCTAAACAACCCCCCCCCCCCATTCCCCAAGTCTGACGGATACGGAAAGACGTAAGAACGGACACCCACATCACTATGTAAAACCCCCCTTTTCAAGCTGGGAAATAATATTTCCTAAAATAATATAAGTGGGTCACCTGATATGTACCGTTTGGCCGAGAGCAGATTCATATTCTTAAGAGTTATCTCCCGTTGTCGGCGTATCACTCATTTTTCTCACTATATCCCTTGTAACTTATCTGAAAATATTTTCAATCTTCAAACGCTGTCGGACAATTTTGACCCGTTCCTGTATTGCCATAGTATGGGGCAACATAAAAAAACCATAATGAACATATTCATGCAGATTAAAATTGTAAGGCATTGTCCCATAAACTTGGTAATGTTATAGATTGTAAATTTCATATGTCAGCATTATTGTTAAATTTTTAGTCATTTCTTTTTTATATGCCCCCGTAAACGAAGATTCGGGGGCATATAGTTTTTGCCCTGATCGTCCGTCTGTCTGTTTGTCCGCAAAAACTTTAACCTTGCCCATAACTTTTGATTAGTTGGAGCTATGGCTTTCATATTTCACATGTGTATTCCTTGTGACAAGACCTTTCTTTAGGTACCATCATATATTTGACCTTGACCTTGAAGTTTGACCCACTTTTGCAAAATTTTATGAGACTTTAACCTTGGCCATAACTTTTTGAACACTTGGAGCTTGGGCTTTCAAATTCACAAGTGTATTCCTTGTGAGAAGGCCTTCCTTTGGATACCACCATCTTTGACCCTTTGACCTTGACCTTGGAGTTTGACCGACTGTTGAAAAAACTTTTACCTTGGCTATAACGTTTGAACAGCTTGAGCTAGGTCTTTCATATTTCGCATGTGTACTCCTTGTGACAAGACCTTTCTTTGCATACCAACAGCTTTGACCTTTTGACCTTGGAGTTTGACCTATTTCAATTTTGAAAAAAATTACCCTTGGCCTTAACTTTTGAACAGTTAGTGCTAGGGTTTTCATACTTCACATATGCATTCCTTGTAAGAAGAACTTCCTTTAGATACCAACAACTTTGACCCTTTGACCTTTACCTTGGATTTTGACCTACTTTCGAAAAACTTTAACCTTGGCCATTACTTTTGAACAGTTGGTGTTAGGGCTTTCATACTTCACATGTATATTCCTTGTGACAAGACCTTCCTTTGAAAACCAACAATTTTGGCATTGACGTTGACCTTGAAGTTTGACACTTTTAAAAAAAATTAACATTGGCAATAACATTTGAACATTTGGTTCTAGGGCTTTCACATTTCACCTTCATGTGTATCACTTGTGACAAGAACTTCCCTTGGGCACCATTTGACCTTGACCTTGCCGTTTTACTTACTTTAAAAAACTTTAACCTTCGCCATAACTTTTCAACGGTTTGTACTAGGGCTTTCATATTTCACAGGTATATTCCTTGAGACAAGACTTTTCTTTGGGTACCAGCATTTTTGATTTCTTGTCCTGGAGTTTGACTTGCATTTAAGAAACTTTAACCTTCGCCATAAGCTGCCATACGGGGGTTTCAGTGTTTCACAAACACATCTTGTTTTTATGCCCCCGTATCGGAGATTCGGGGGTATATAGTTTTTGATCTGTCCGTCCGTCTGTCTGTCTAGCTGTCTGTTTGTCCACAAAAACTTTGAAATTGCCCATAACTTTTGATTGGATGGAGCTATGGCTGTCATATTTCACATGTGTATTCCTTGTGACAAGACCTTTCTTTGGATACCATTATATTTGACCTTGACCTGGGAGTTTGAATCAGTTTTGCAAAATTTTACCGAACTTTAACCTTAGCCATAACTTTGGAACGGTTTGTGTTAGGGCTTTCATACTAAGATATGTAATCCTAGTGACGAGGATTCCTTTGGATACCAACAACTTTGACCCTTTGACCTTGGAGTTTGACCTACTTTAAGAAAACTTTAACCTTGGCCATTATTTTTGAACAATTAGTGCTAGGGCTTTCATATTTAACATGTCTATTCCTTCCGACAAGACCTTCTTTTGGATACCAACAATTGTAATCCATTGATCTTGACCTTGAAGTTTGGCATACTTTTGAAAAACTTTAACCTTGGCCATAACTTTTAAATGATTGGTGCTACGGCTTTCGTATATCACATGTGTATTTCTTGTGAGAAGGCCTTTCCTTAAGCACCATTAATTTTGACCATTTGGCCTTGACCTTGATGTTTGACATACTTTTGAAAAAACTTTAACTTTTTCCATATCTATTCAATTGTTGCTGCTAGGGCTTTCATATTTCACATGTATATTCCTCGAGACAAGACCTTACTTTGGGTACCAACATATTTGATAATTTGCATTTGAGAAAGTTTAACCTTTGCTATAAGTTGCCATACGGGGGCATCAGTGTTTCACAAACACATCCTGTTTCAGGATGCTTTTTATAATAAGTATTATTCAAACTATTTTATTTACATAAAATAAGATTACCCTGTATATTTATTGCCATGATTACATCTAGTAAAATATGATAAAGCCTAAAGTGATAAGGTTAAAAGAAACAATTTAAGTGCAGAAAGGTCAAGTTAATTGAACTGTTGCTCAGTAAGATGCACACTGACCCCCATTTTCTTTGTGACTTTGAGTCATGCTATATGAGTAGATATTTATAATATACTTCTCAAAAAAATCCTTGATATACCTTTTGTCAGGATTGACATAATATAAGGGAATTCCTCCTTGTTCAGCAAGAATTAAGGAAGAAATCTGAGAAAACAGTAAAAATTGTCACAGACAGAAAATGTTTCAGTCAATAGTGTCACTATACACCTGTCCACCTTCATTTACCAAAAAATTGTGAAGCCCACAGGATTCTGTGACCTCCACTCCCCCTCCCTCCCTCACTCCTCCCCTTCCTTACACACACCAGATGGCAAGTCAGATTTCATCATATCAGTATGTATGCCATTCTAAATCCGAAACATCAGGATTCATTTTGTTAATCATTATAATGTTCAAAAGACTTGGTAAAATGTTTAAATATGTCAGGCACATATTTGATTGCTTCACAACTTTAAGGAAAATATTAATGTAGTTCAGCAGGTCAACAGTTAGTCTTTAGTTTTCTGGAGTAGAGTACAAATCACATTAGTTAAATTTTTCAAGAAAAAATTAACAAAAATTGTTTTTTTCATGCACACACACACACACAAATCTTATTTGCCCCACTTTTGTGAAAGGAACATGAAATCTCATTTGTCTGTCCCATAGGCACTCCCCAGCTTAATATTTAAAAATATATATCTACTATACAATAAATATTATATTTATAGGTTAGTAGATATATATATTTTTAACAATTAAGCTGGGGATTGCCTATGGTTTGTCTGTCCATCTGTCACACAAAGTTTAACCTTGGTCATAACTTTTGAATGAGAAAAAAATTTCCCACCTGCATTACTTGTGACAAGAACTTTCCTAATATACTATAATTTTTGATCCCAAGACCTTGACCTTGAAGTTTGACCTACTTTTAAAAAAAATATATAACATTGGTAATATTTTTTGAATGAGCATCCTCACATCATCAGGGATTCTGATTTCACTCGTGGCTGTGGGACCCCTGAAAAACTTCATTTGTTTTTTTTTTTTTTCCAGACTTGCTTTTCTCATTCAGAAGTACCAATCAAATTTGGGCTTTTATAAATAGACAGAAAACGTATACAGAAAGTACACAGTTGAAATATCAATGCAGGTTTTTTGTCAATACAAGGCTAATGTGATTGGTCAATAGATAAGAAATACAATCACGATTTGTAATTTTTCCGACCAAAAGATGTCGCTGCAGTCAGCCTGTAAAATATGAAGTTGTCAGGGGTGTCACGGCCACAAGTGGACTCAAAACCCCTGACGTTACGGCTTGTGAGGCATGTTGAACGAGAGACGATAAGCTTGGTCATAACTTTTGAATGAGAGAAGATAATGCTTCCATATTTCACATGTGTATTACCTCATTTATCTGTGACAAGATCTTTCTGAATGTACTATAATATTTTATCCCATGACCTTGAAGTTTGACCTACGGTACTTTTCACATTGGTTAAACTTTTGAAAGAGAAAAGATAGGGCTCTTATATTTCACTCATGAATTACCTGTGACAAGAGACCTTTACTATTGTTTTTGACCTCGTGACCATTACCCTAAAGTTTAACCTACTTTTCAGAAATTTTAACGTTGTAATAGTTTTTGATTGAGAAATTATCATTTTTGACCTCATTACCTCTAAGTTTGACCTATTTTTAATGAATAAAAAACTTTGGTTATAGCTTTGTTCTTGAAGAAACAGGACATCATATTTTTATGTGCATAACCTTGACCTTTTCCAATATACGATTTTTGACCCCATTTCCTTGACCTTGCAGTTTGACCTAATTTTCCCAAAAAAAAAATTACCTTGGCACAAGTAGATGGGCCTTTAATTCTTATTTCTTAAATATATGTATTACTTGTGACAAGATTTTTCAGAATGTAAAATGATTTTTGATCTCATGTCCTAGACCAGTTTTACTTTCAAGAATTCCAAAATTTTGCACCAAAACATATTGCTTCCAAAATATAAAACATATTGTTTTTTTTTGCATGGTGGACAAACAAGCCAGGACAGACAAGATAGTTAATATTGTAATATGTCTTAAATCATAGCAACCCAACCAATAAACCAACTAAAAGTGGGGAACCACAATTCTCTGAATTTGTTTGTTTCACATTACACTAAAAAATCAAATGAGAAAAAAAACCCTGCTATTTTCATTACTTTTATTTTACAATTTATAATATTATAATTCTACAAGTCCTTTCCCATTCTGTCACCAACTAAATCATCCTTTGACCATATTGATTCTCCGAGCCTATAAAATCTTCTGTGTTTAAAATCCTGGTAAACAAAATTCTTATACTTTCCTTCAGTTAGATCATCCTTAAATCGACGACTTTTCCCAACAATTTGAAACTGCCTATGTCTTTTTTTACTTGTACACTCAACAAATAGTTGACCATGTCTGGTAACAAAATAGCAATGTCTGCATCTTAACTTTGGAACACCTCTTGGTTGATATGCTCGTGTTTGCTCTAGTTTAATGATGGATGGCATTAATAAATGTTGTGTGGAGGTAAACTGTGTTATATAGGAACTGATAGAACATTTCTGGTACACCGTGGAGAAGCTTCTACTAATGCTGCTGGTTTGTAGCAAGGGGGGAAGAAGGACTCTGGTTGCTCTCAAGAAAGAGGATAAGGAATTCATCATAACTGTTCACTTGTACTTCAAGGCTACAAAAGAAAATACATTCTAATATTCAAAATTTAAAAAAAAAATTCCTTTTCACCATCAATGAAAACTACCATTATTCGCTGTTGCTTTCTGAATTTGCACATCTGAAGGAGACATTAACTAGGACCATGAGACATTAGAGATGAATATAGAACAAATAGTTATAGAGCGTTGGTCATGTTGGAAGGTTGGCGAGTATGTAGATAAGTCCGAATTTCCTCTAATGAAACTATTTTATTACACAAAGTATAACGAGGCGTTGAAACGCATTAACAACTAGGAACATATTTCTTTTTGTATAATAAACTTTTTAACGTGTACCTCAAGAGTCTGATTCATTGTCAATAATACCTGAATTAACAAAACATAATGGTCATAAATTCACGCATATGCAGGTCACTCACTGGTTCCGGAAAACACAAATTGAAATCGGTTTGGCTTTTACTAAATACTAATAGTACGTACGAAAAATGATTCGGATTTGATGTCTGTGTTATAATCCAATGATACATGTAAATGTGAAAGTACGTTCAAGTTTTTCACAGATAAATATTAAAGGGGGTGCTGGTCGCTAAGAGATTATCTACATAATATTCTTTGCTTTGAAGTCACTGAACATAAATGGGGGAAGGGGGGGGGTGATAAGTATCTAGCGTAAAAGCCTAAGAAAAAAGAAATTGACAATCCCCCCCCCCCAAAAAAAGAAGATTATTCATTACTTGCAAATGCACTGAAAGAAAACATGTATCATAACAGTGAAAAGAACTGAAACAAATTAGGAATATCCTGTGATAATATATTTTCAAAAAAACAAAACTACAATCAGAAGTATATCAGTGATAAGGCGAAAAAAGAGTTAAAGATAAAGTAAAAACTTGCCAGAGAATGTGCTATTATTTGGAAAGGTAAATTACGAACATGTGCTTTATTTAAACCAACACTAAGTAGAGAGGAATATTTTTCAACACAGTTCAATTTTACATGATGTTACAAGATGTACTCATTCAGGTGCTGAACAAATTTTCATGTAACTTCTCATAAATTTAGTAATTGAATTGACAGATATAGAAATACATGTATTCCTGTCGAAGATGGAAAATGTAGAAATTGCAACTCAAACTCGATAGAGGACGAAAATCATTTTACATTTGAATAGCTGTTGAATGTCCTAGATTTGAACCACAAAGAAAAGAACTTGTTAGAATACATTCAAAATCAAAATGAAATTTCCTCCACTTTATCAACTTAGAATAAATTATGTGGCTCATGACAAGTGAAAATAGTGAAATAGTAATTAAATCGTTTACAGAATATATATTGAAATGTTTTCAAACAAGAAACAATATTATCACAGGATGAATATACATGTTTAGCCATTATATAAAATTTATCTGAATTATTTGGAGATGTATTTCAACATTTATATAATTTCTGTCTCATTGTTTGTTTGTTTCTTCTGTTATCTAGTTTGATGTTATTCTTATATGCCCTCAATGGGCTCAAAATTGGAAATAAATATAGTTAGCTTACTTACGAACAATATTTACCAGCTTATCGGGGACCTACTATCTAGTATATAAATTCCCTGGTACTTACTTATAATAATATACGTTCCTGTCATAATCAGGGACCTATGGGTCCCTGAAAACACTTGCTATGTTACTAATGTCTCTGATATCACTTATTTTATAAAAAAAATAAATGGTAAAAGTCCAAAGAGGAAATAATTACTCTCCCCCCCTCTCTCTCTCTCTTTCTCTCTAACTCTCTAGTGCGCGCGATTCCTTATCATTTTTAACCAATCAGAAACCTGATTTTATTCCATGTGTGACAGGGGAAAGTGTCGGCTTTTGTTTTGCAGTCGAACGCGACAGTGAAAGTAGAGAGCTTCTAGCACTATTATTTGGGTATGTTTTGGAAAAATGTACATGTATGATGTATTCAGTATCACGTTCCCTTATATGCAAGAAAGGAACTGCAGACTGACCTATATTGTAGGATCTCAGCTGTTCATGCCGTTTCACAAATTCACGGCGTAGATTACATTTGAGCAGCACAGTTTATCAGTTCATGAGACATGTGCTGATGTGTGGTGTATGGCATTGAATAGTTGAATTCTTTCTGATTACAACAAACTTTATAATTGGATGCATATTATTTAGAGCTAATGAATCCCAATGATCTAAGAACAATATCGGAGCACAGGTACTTGGGTCTTTGTTTATAAATATGTACCTTATTGGTATGTAAATAAAAAAAAATAATAAATACTTTTTTTACATACCAATAAGGTACATACATGTTTATAAACCAAGACCCAAGTACCTGTGTATCAGAGTGTTATATTATGTGAGATATAGTATTGAAGGAAATTTAAATCATGCTTGAAACTGGGTAGATGTTACTTCACCGGTCCCCAATCTGTAAGATCCACACGCTCATTGAACTATGACATATGATTTACGTTACTCAACTGATAAGAGTTTGTCTTGCACACCACTCCTCTGACGAGGGTTAGTCTTGCACCCCCTAAGAGGTGGTTGTATCTTCGTTCGCCCTATAACTTGTTCGCCCTTGATGCTGTTCGCCCTCATTCCTGTTTGCCCAGAGTTCGATCGCCCTAAAACTTGTTCGCACAGGGTCCGTTCGCCTTATTTATATTGCAGAAAGTTGAATAATGAACCAATGGATTTTTAAAATAAATTATATGTACATTGGTACATAAATTGCACACAGGAGACAACAGACGTATGCATGTGGTCACACTATAAATACCTGTACTATCAAAGACCCGCAGACCAACAGAAATTAACGTCTCAGTCCTTTAATTGTTTTCAAAACATAATGGAAATTGTATGATCCCCTAAATTACAGTGACATTATTAAGTATAATTAAATCAATTAAGCATGTAAAGAGCATAAATATCAAATTTGAATTATTTAAATAAGATTACGGTAATTAAATAAAAAAATACTGTAGCAACATTTAAAAAAAAAACACCAAGTCGCAAAATATTGAATATAATTAATAATAAATGTTGATATTTACTATATACTGTATATATAATAGGGCAAACGAGATATAGGGCGAACAAGAATAATGGTGAACGGACTCATGCGAACAGGTAGATAGGGCGAACAAACCTGATACCGTAAGAGGTTAGGGTTAGTTCTAGCACAAGTATTCCACTGATTAGGGTTAGTTTCGCACCCATCCAAGAAATTAGGGTTAGTCTAGCATTCACCTGGGAGATTTGGGTTAGTCCTCTCATACCACCCCAGAGATTAGGGTTAGTGTCTTGTTCTTTCAGATAAATGAAGAAATTCTGGTGCATCTGTAATTTTTTGCAAGATCTTTCACATCTCCTTCATGGCTTGGTTTGCTTACATGATAAAATGGCCAAGTACAAAAGAAACAACATTAAGCATGCACCCAAGGCTCTAGATTCTCTATAATTGGGGCCTTCGAATGGCCCCGTTCCCAATGCAAAAAAGGTACCTTATTTCCCAAAAGAAAGGTGTAAAAATCTCAATTTTCTGTAGCAAAATATTTTTCAAAAAATCAAATTCAGTGAAACTTGTTCGCCCAAAAACAAACACTTAGAAGTGAAAGTGAAACAAATAGGTTCTATGTACGACTGTATTAATTAGTTCACGTCATACATATTTGTAAACTGGTTCAGGGAACCAGGTTATTGTTATTACGGACTAAAGTAACAATGAGTCATAATGTGAAGAATTTTGTCTGACTCAATAAAATTTACAAGAAAACATCATCTAGGTGCCATAAAATAGACATTTTATTTCAACAAGAGTAAGCTGCGCCTAGCACCACGTGCGCCAGTCAGTTTCACGCTTAATCTGAAAACCACGATGACCATATGATCGAGGAAATTTGAGAGGATGTGACTAGCGACTGTTACTCAGAGACAAATAACCACAATTTCAACACTAAAATTTAGTAATGAGCAAAGCCAATGTACTTCCATAAATATCCTATCCATATTTCTTCTGTGTAACAATTTATTCAAAACCAGAATTGATGACAAAATGCTAGAAAAGCAAAATTTGAGGGTTTTTTTTAATGAATGTTGGATTTCCCAATTTTCCCAAAATGATGGTAATTTTTCAATTTGAACAGCCCCGGCCCCAGTCCCAAAAAGTGGTGTGAGAGCCCTGGCACCACACAGGTCCTGACAAATTTTCATGGAATAAGCAGAAATATTTATTGAGTGTTTTAGAGAACAGGTTAAAAACTTTGTTTAAAAACAGAGTTTTAAACTAAATTTTTAACCATAGAATTCAATTTTGGAGTCAGAAAGACCTTAAATTTCATACTTTAATTTTTTTTTAATTGCTCAAGAGATCTCATATATATTGAAGTTGCCAACAGCAA
Organism: Saccostrea echinata; assembly: GCF_033153115.1. Taxonomy (NCBI): domain Eukaryota; kingdom Metazoa; phylum Mollusca; class Bivalvia; order Ostreida; family Ostreidae; genus Saccostrea; species Saccostrea echinata. The sequence continues at coordinate 56,312,271 of NW_026889803.1, read as the reverse complement.
CACTGTATTCTAGTGAGTTTTTCTGGGGACTGGTAAAATCGTTCCGAAATACTAATTATTGACAATCATTTGTTTTATGTGTGTCAATACATGCAAATTTGTTTGCCCACTGCAAAATTTATGCTTCTTGGGCGGTCAGGTGCACGGTTATTTCAAACACTGCAATAACATCACATATCAATCAAGCACATGTTATGGACTTCATTTTAGTTTTCAATAGGGCTGTCATGGTTCCCCGAAATAACCGAAAACCGCGGACCAAGTTGTTCGGTTCGGTTTCAGTTCCATTTTTTCGGATTTTGGTTTGGGTCAGATTTATATTTTAGAATCTGTTTTATACGAAAAATGGTGTCGAAATTAAAAGAATGATAACGATAACAGTGATAAGTAAATATCACAACTGAAATATACTTCATCCATGACAAAATTCTTGTAACGAAAGGATGGGATTATTATCAAACGGGCAAGAATGGTCATGTATTAGCTAATCGTCGGCTTCGTAGTCCCAAACACAGATATAAAGACGTTAACATGGTTAAGACTATTTTTCGTGGTGAATTTAATGTAACAAATAAAGATTTCTTAAGTTTTATTCTTGAAATTAAGGTTTAAAATAGAAGTAAATAACCGAACCGAAAACGAACTGAAAATTTACAGAACAGACCCGACCCGAAAAATTCTGGAACCGCGACAGCCCTAGTTTTCAAGTTAACAGAATAAGAAGTTCGGTTAAGTAAATGTCTTGGTCACTTATCCGAATAGACAAGTAGGAAAAAAAGTTAATATAGAGCCCTGAGTCATTATAGCTAGTTGGGCTAGTTATCATGAGGTCCAGTTGTGGTGAGTTAGTAGGTGTCTGAGGTACTTTTGTGATGGCAGTCATTATACTTATAGCTAGTTGGGCTGGATATCATGAGGTCCCATTATAGTGAGATAGTAGGTATCTGAGGTAGTCTTGTTATGGCAGCCATTATACCGTATATACTCGCCTATAAGTCGGTTTTTTGGGAGTTAACTTTTGGTCCAAAACTCTATGTCCGACTTATAGGCGAGTCATCAAAAGCTTGGTATTTTTCTAGACGATGAAATGTAGTATTTTTAACATAACTCTAGTGTTTAATCTAAAGCAAACTAGCATGGCGCGGCGCCATGCCCTTTTCTCTCGGCGCCATGCCCTTTTTTCCAGCGCCATGCCCTTTTTTCCTTGCAAAAATATATAAATATGCCTAGCAGAGGCAAGATGGACTAGCGGCTTTGTTTATTCAGTGCATGCTGATTAGCCCCTTTGTTTATTTAATGCACGCAAAGGTGTGAATTCAGGACAGGAAATCACTTCTCGCTTGAACAGGTCTAGGCGGCCTCTGTTTTTGGAGGATAGATTTTATCCTCTGAAAACAGAGGATAGCGGTCTTGCCACCTACCGGAATTTTCAAAACTAAGGGCAGTTAACTCCTAAGTAAACAAATAACAGCAACTCTTGCATTTATGAACCGTACGCTGATTTTGAAATCAAAACAAATAAAAGGTACAATTTTATATGATTATGGATAATTCCAGATATTAAATCAATATAACTATATTTTTTAATTGCCGTCAATCAGTTATTCGGTATACAGCTTGGAAAACAAATATTGCACTTAGCCACTTACCTGCCTGTGACTGAGGTTAATTATAACCACGCTGATTTTACAGTACCGTAATTATGTGATAAGCAGTTTAGAAATTTTGATAAACAATTTTTTTGAAAAATTAAGTTCAATAATTTATTATTTCTTTCATTTAATAATTCTTAAGCACATCACTTTGTAATATTTTATTTGTTTGTGTGTACACATGGCTGTATGAATATATGTTAATTTCTTAGTAAACATGTCAAATTATTTATTTTATTTACTTATGCTATTCAAATTATTTATTTATTTTTTATAATTATTCTTTCAATCCATTTGTACTTTTATTTGCGTAAATTATAAGGCAGAGTATATTTTGCTTTTAAATATGCTTAAAATGTGTTTCCTTTTGTGTTTCCTTTTTTTGAATTAAAAGAAAATATAAAAGAAATATTAAAGTCCTTTTTCATTTGTCTAAATGGGGAAAAATCATAAAAAATAAAACAAAATAACAAGAAATATTCAGTAATAATGGAGCGCAAAAAGTGCTAACTTTGAAAATAAATTGCAAAATATCTAGACATAGAATCTCAAATCGCCACATACAATCCATAGTTTAATGTTTGAACTTTTATTTGCATGTACTCTGGTGCTTGCACTTTTTGATTAAAGGTAGGCACGAGGTGTTTGAAAATTACCTGTGTTATCCTCTTAAATCGGAGGATAAACTATCCCACAATGCAACGCGGTTTCCATATATGGTAAAAATTTTGGCCGCCATATTGAATTTAGCTATCCTCCAAAAACGGAGTCCGCCCAGACCTGTTGAACGCACACAGCCACCTGGCCAGGTAACATGCCTCAGGCAGTTAGGGTATAAGAGATAACACGAGAAAATATCATTTGATTGCATTGATTATGCAAGAATTAGTCCAATGTCAAACGTAGATTAATTTGTAATTTAAAATGTTACACATTTTAAATCAGGATCGTTTTTTTTAAATTGATAGTAGAAAAAACAGAGTTGATGAAGAAATGTGAAAAATAAATCTGCTGGTGAATTAAGTCAACTTACAATGTACAGTACCAAAAAAAACTGAATATTATGTGTGAAATGGGCTAGGAAACAACGAAGTATGAAGTTAGTTTCTTTCAACATGTTCAGTGATTCTGTGTTCTAACTTTTTGGGTTGACACCCAGAGGCTCAATGTTTCTAAGCCAGAAAAAAAAGTTTTAACCAATTTTTATATTATTTCAAGTTTAATTTTTTGGTATGATCAGTTTTCACTTGATTTTGTTGGTAGATTATTTTCAAAATAAAGAGAATGCCCTCTACATTTATTATCCAAGTAGCCCCCCCCCCCCCCCCTTTGCAATTTTGTTCTGTTATTTACCTCATACACAAATAACAATATTAAAGCAAGAAAAAAATTCATACCCCAAACTAAAATAATTCTTGAGCAAGTGACAAAAAGATAAAAGATTCACACCTATTACTTTTTAAGCATAACCTTGATAACCATACTAATTTCTTGATTAAAAAAATTTGAATTTAAATTTTGGCAATAATTGCCCTCTCAGTGTGTATTAAATGAATTAAGCTGACAGATTTATAATTTTTTCTTTTAGATACTTGTATAACTAAAGATTTCAGTATTAAATAATAATTTAAGTACATAAACATGATAAAGAAAATATTTTATAATTTCAAAGACGTTAAAAAAGTGCCTTCATGAAAACTTGTCGTGGTGTAAAGTGCCCTTTTGATTATTGGATTACCATGCCCTTTTTAGGGTCTGGATTTAACACTATAACTCCGACGATTATCGTTGAGAAATGTCTGGATGTATTATATTATTTATGTATTCTAAGATTATATATAAAGTACAAATATTTACATGTTTTAATGATTTTATTTTGATCTTAAGTGTATATTATTTATTTGATTAATTATAAACAAAAATATTTCTTTAATTAACTTGTGACTTACTGTAAATCTATTGTCTGTCGGTAAAATTGAATTGCGAACCCGATATACTGGTAATACGTTCAGCATTAATGTATAATTATATGTACTGTGCAATGTTTTTGACAACAGAAATAATATTCTTTAAAAATAATTCAGAATATTATTCTGGGGATATTAAAACTCGATTGTTTATGAAAATGCTTCCCATGTGTAGTACATGATTTTCTCAGGGCGCATGCCACTAAATAAACACAGTGTCAGGTAAGGGATACAGGTAATTAAGAGACAATAATTGCTAATAAAAGATTAAACATAGCTTTATTAAAAACTATAGATATGGCTTGGACATTGAGCACCTCCTAATTAAATATCATCAAAATGTTACTAGCCTCGTTACATAGTTCTTCACCATGCCAAAGAGACCGAGATCCGCCTATGATCGAGATCGGTGTATAAAATATACAAGACAAGGAATTTAACGCTTAAACAAAACAGTTTAATTATAAAAAAGAAAACTAAAATGGTAGTGGTTTGGTTTGTTGAAAAATAAAAATATTAATTACCGATGTCATATCCTAACATATTATTTGAACACAGGTAAATACATTAGAGTATTGATATGGAATTTATAAGAGAAGACAAAAGAGAGATAAAATATCGGCGTAAATTCTCAAAATATTATTTGAAACACATGTTAAAACATTAGAGCATTGATTTGAAATTGTCCACCGATCCTGGCAAAAAGTTGTACCGACTTATAGGCGGGTCAATGGCAAATACCTCCAAAATAACCTCAAAAATCACAACTGACTTATAGGCGGACCGACTTATAGGAGAGTATATACGGTACTTACAGCTAATTGGATTGGATATTCTGAGAGCTATTGGATACCATTAACATTGACAGCAGAGTGATCAGAAACTTTCTGGAGCAGGTTCATTTAACTATAAGCCCTAAATGGACCAAACTTGCATTTATGATACATCTAGTGATGCACACTACTACACTTGCTTTGGAAGCTGGATCTGGCTCAGGGGTCATTATACTTTTGATCTTGTATCACTTTTACAAATACATTCCTATTGTATAAGTGAGACTGATATCAAAAAGTAAGCTCATATATGTTTTACATGATGAGCTTGATCTAGAGCATAACTATAAGCCTTATGTTGACTTAACTTGCATGGATGATGTATCTAGGAATACACGCTACCAGACTTGTTTAGGATGTTGGACCTGACCTACATTTTCCAGATGAGTGAATAGGTTAAAGCTTTTTGAGCAGGTCAATTCCCAAGTAACTATAAGCCCTACTTAGACAAATATACATGGATGATTCATCTAGGGATGACAGCTACCAGACTTTCTTTGATTCTGGATCTGACCTAGATTTTCTGATGAAGTTTTTTATACCCCCACGCAACAAGTTGCTGGGGGTATAATGTTTTTGACCCGTCCGTCAGTCAGTCCATCCGTCAGTCCTGTTTTTTTGTCAGCGCAACTCCTCAAAAACCTCTGCACAGAATTTCATCAAACTTTACAGATATTTAGGACACAATCATCTTCGCTAGCCAAGAGTTTCTGATTCGCTACTCTCCTCATAAGCCCTTGGCATACGGTGTTAAAAAAAGTTGGGATTTTTTTCTCAAGTTGTGATTGGAGTTGATCGACATCGTTCGACCAATCAGCAATTGTTTTTTGTAAATGACGATATTTGCGTTTGGGATATATCTTGACTCTTTAATATCGGTAATGTAAAACGCAAGTAAACAATAGTCCGTAAGATAACATGCCATTCTATGAATAGCTATATGGTGTCATCCGTGCAAAATATGTGATTAAGAATCTATACTGAAGATGTAGATTTGCATTTTTACATGTTTAGATAACAAATTAACATAACTTGATACCTTCTTGTTTATTATTCTTTAAAAACAATTTTTTTTTTAAATACGCTTTTTATTTCTTTCGATGACGCAATCTGTGCGTACCTGGTAAGAATCATGATCACGTGACAAAAACAATCCCGTCTTTTGTCAGCACCGTATGCCAAGGGTTTATGAGGAGAGTAGCGTATCAGAAACCCTTGGCTAGCGAAGATGGGACACAATGTGTAGATGTGCATATTACCAGGAAATTCTGATTCCCTTATTTTTCTAGGAATTTCGGCACTTTTCAACTTAGATTTTCGGCCATATCTTGAATATAGAGATGAACAGTTTGTCAGTGCAACTCTCTTAAACCGCTGCACAGAATTTGGTCAGACTTTGCAGATATTTTGTACACAGTGTGTAGATGTGCATATTACCAGGAAATTCCGATTCCATTATTTTTTCCCTAAGAGTTTTCCCTATTATTGAAGAAACTTTCCAGCTAGGTAATAAGGAAATCCACTGGAATCAGCTTTTGTAATGAAATTTTATGCGAAATATTTTATGAGTTTAAAAGACCCCTATTGATTTTGAGATCAGAATAACCCCCCCCCCCCCCCCCCTCAAATTGGTGCTTTGCCTTAAATAATTTCATAAGTACAGTATATAAACAAATTCATATGACTACATCATAACTTTGTTTCCATCAATTATTTAAATGTGTAAATTGTCATGTGTTGAAAATGGACTTACACTCATTAACAAATCGAAATCACTGAGGAATTTAAATAACAGTTTGTCAGGATAACTCCTGCACTGAATTTCCTGAAACTTTGTAGGTATTCCAAACATAATATATAGATTTGTATATTACCAAGAAATTTTTATTCCATTATTTATCTAGAAAATTCAGCCCAGTTAAAGAGCAATATATGATAAGTGTCTCAAATGTCCCCTTAAAATGATTATCTCAATTTTACTTTGTACATAGCTTTACCGGGTACTTTGAACAGCTATACACGTAACCTTTATTCGTAATTTTCAATATGATTAAAATGCCATTAATTTAGAAATATGACCTCAGAAAGTTCACCTTTTCCCGCCATATTAGCATATTTTGTATAAAACTGCTTATTTTAAGTAGTTTTTCTTTCAGAAAATATTAATCCTTTGTAGCATACAAAAGATTTGAATGTTCTTATATATGCAAGAAGTTTTGATGTGATGATTTTTTGCAAGTTATGCCCCTTTTTGAATAATACTGTGTATTTAAAATGCACTGTGCCATTCATTACCTGTTGCATTGTCGAGTTTTGCGGGAGCGTGGGGTATGTGAGCTTGCTCACTTTTTCTTTTATTTTAAAGAGATTTATTCCCAGGTTACTGTATGCCCTTTGCTGACCAAACTTCCATCTAGGAATGCACACTGCCAGACTTGCTTCAGATGCTGAATCTTACTAAATTTTCTAGGTGATTGAACAAAAAAAGTATTTTGAGCAATTTCATTCCCAAGTAACTAAAAATCCTACTCACACCAAACTTGCATTAATGTTGCATCTAGGGATTTTCACTATCAGACCATTTGTTGGGTGTGAGACTTTGCTTACTATTTCTTATTGAAGCGAGCTTTGTAATTTTTTGATTACTTTTGTTTTCCAAATCCTTACAGTTATTCTTTTTTTTTTTTAATTTTAGAATCATCCTAATGTGAAAGCAAGCTGCAGTTAATCTGTAAGTAAAGTTCATAGCAATATAAGGATAGGAATTCAGTGATATTTGTATAATGGTAAACATGGTAAAGACATAGTTATAACATGTATAAATACAGTTGATATGGACTGAATGTATTCTTATTGCCACTTTCTTGAAAGTGCTGGGACATTAAATCCCATTTATCCATCTGTCTTACCTTCTGTCTGTCAGTCTGAGTGTCAAAAGGTCATATTAACTTAGAGGAGAGATAATGCTTTCATATTTCACAGGCTAAGCTATGACATTTCTGAATATACTATAATTTTTAGCCCACCTGAGCTGAAAACTCATGACCCCTGGGGGTAGGGTGGGGCCACAATAGGGAATCCAAGTTTTACATTGAAATATATTGGAAAAATCTTAAAAAATATTCTTCTCAAGAACCACCGGGCCAGAAAAGCTGAAACTTCTGTGGAAACATCTTTGGTTAGTGTAGATCCTAATTAAATTGTCAAAATCATGACCCCTGGGGGTAGGGTGGGGTCACAGTAGGTAATACAAGGGGGGAAGCATGGCTGAAGTTATTCAGGTGAGTGATGTGGCCCATGGGTCTCTTGTTTACCCATTCCTGTATTTATTTTTGTAAATGGGGCAAACCATTGCTTTAAAATAAGACTCATTTACATAGTTAGCTCACCTGAGCCAAAGCTTAGAGGCATATTTCAACCAAGTATACCACAAAGCATCCATGGGTAAAGAGACTAAAGTTTCCTATGCCTCCTTTCAGTGGGAAATTTAAAAAAAAAATGGTGAAAATTCAGTAGCATCATTTAAAAAATCTCAAGACTCACTGGGCCAGAAAAGAAATCTTATGTGAATTCTTCATTTCTTCATTATATGGGTATATTCATGTTTGTTCAAATACTCTCTCCCCCCCCCCCCCCCCAAGGCTCAAGTGAGATTTTTTGATTGAAATTTTTTTTGCAATTGTTTTCATCGGTGTAATAAACTTTTCACATTTTCATTCTCTTAAGAATCACTGGGCCATTTTCAACTAAACTTGCCACAAAACATCCTCCTTGGATTAGGGAATTCAAGTTTGTTTAAATGAAGGGCCATGCCCTATTTTGAGCGGAGATAATTACGAATTAGGGAAAATTTAATGGCATCTTTTAAAAATCTTCCTCTCAAGAACCACTGGCCCAGAAAAGCTTCATTACATAGTGTAGATTCAAGTTTGTTCAAATCATGTTCCCCAGGGGTAGGGTGGGGCCACAATGAGCAAAAGTTTTACATAGGAAAATAACACGAAATACACACGAAAATTTAGGAAAAATCTTTCACAATAATCTTCTCAAGAATAACAGAGCGATAATTATTAATATTTATGAGGAAACATCCTTAGATATGTAGATTCAAGATTGCTCGAACCATGAGGTAGGATGGGGCCATAATGGGTGATCAAAGTTTAACACAGGAATATATAGGATTTTTAAAAAAAAAAAAAAAATCTTCTTCTCAAGAAGAGCAAAGCTGTGGTTACCAGTAGTCATATTTATACAGAAGCATCCTCAGGTAGTGTAGACTAATGTTTGTTCAAATCATGACCCCAGGGGGTAGGATGCAGCCACAAGGTGTGATCAAAGTTTTACATAGGAGTATATAGGAAAATCAAAATTTTCTTTTCAAGAACAGCAAAGCTATGATTAGTCATATTAATACAGAATCTTCCTGGGGTAGTGTAGATTCAAGTTTATTCAAATTTTGACTTTGGGGGTAGGGTGGGGTCACAAAGTATATGGTCTAAGTTTTACATAGGAATATATATAGGGGGAGGGGGTGTGCTGATGCAGACCATACAGCAGGACCATAGTGACTCAGGTGAGCATTGTGGCTCATTGGCCTCTTAAAGTATGAATATTGCATGCAAAATTGAAGGCAAACACTGGGAAAGAAGGCTTCATTTTTAATTCATTCAATATTACACTATTAGAATACTGTACTTGTTCTTGAGTCATCCTTTAAAATCTTCATTTCCAATTCTAAAAAAATTGCACTCTTCTGATAATCAATATAACAAATTAGATATAAATAGATTCAGCTTTTGCTGATAGTACTGAAACTAATATGTTAAAGAGGAAAATCATTGCACAAAAATGGGTATACTTTTGTAATCTTCAATTTCTTTTATTGAAAACCACACCTTATTAAGCGCACATTGTATTTACTTGAATTACTCAAAGGTAGTTAAAGCCAACCTTCCACCCTAACCCCCCTCCTCCCTAATAGGGTACTTACTAGGGCAAATATGTGGCAAGATATACTAGTGCTTGTTACTGTAAATAGTAACATGTTAAAACTATGTACAGACATCCTTATATTATGGTTAATTGGTAAGGAAGAATGGTATCAATGTAGAACATAACCTCTCTTTGTGTAGTCTATGTAATAATGAATCAATAACAAACATGTCCCATTATCTCAGCTGCTGCTCTACTTTCAGAATTTTATGTTTATCTCGGTCAAATAGAAATCATTAGTGCACTTAAGTCCAGCTCAGTGCAGACTTGGTACACATTAGTGCAGATTGTATGCTCAGAGTTCATGAAAACTCGACCATTTGAGTGCAAGTAAAGTGCATGAGGGACATGTTTAGGCAGATAGGGTAATGACTGTAAACTGAGAGGAGAAATAATAATAGACAGATCAAATCAATACCTGTCATTAGTTTGTAATAACATGTAGAAGTAAATAGGTTTTTAAGCATTGAAAAAATTGTGTGTGTTGTTTTTATTTTTCAATTACATTTTGCTATAACCTAGATAGCATAAGATTTTATGGGAAAATAGTGAAAAAAAAAGAAACTTAAGACATTCAAACCTGACACAGAGAAAATAATTTATTTTGGAATTGATTTCAGCATATCTCCGGAATTATATGGAATTTCAGAATGAACTTTAGTATTTATGTAGATTGTTTATATACACTAGACAAAATTGCTAATGCACCACTTATTATTCTTATTTGTGAATTGATCATTATCCTGATTGGTACTAGTATATAAAATATGCCATCTTTTCCAAAACAGTTGGATTGACAAATGTCTTGGTGTCATGTCAAGACCCTTAAAGGACCTTCTTGTCCGAAAACCAATTTCCCGATGTGCACTGCGCACCGTTTTTGCCAAGATATGAAGTTGTTGATTACCGATGGTGGTCCGTGACGTTGCGACGGGAGCAGTCTCCCACTTAAAAATCAAATGATATACCCTGATTGACTACCATATCGCTTAGTAGTCACCCAGTGCCTTGGTGTCCCTACCAAATCCACCCAACTTCCAGTTGCCCCAATTTTGTGGAACAATCTTGATATTATTGTGTAGTGCTCACTTAATGCCTTCGATATCTATTATAAACATTTTTATGATGGTTAATTCATTTTCAACAATTTTTCACCTGAGAAATTCATAATCATTTAATTCTTTTAATTTCTTACAAATTTCTTCAAAGGAACCCCCTGTAGACACCATACTGGCTGCCTTAGCACGCTCTTCTAGAGTCAAACGCCGCATACGGTGTAACTTTTTTTCTGAGTTTTTAATAAGTACAAACATAAAGAACACAACCACAAAGAAAAAATTAGAAATTAATTCCACCAAAAAAGTATAAATGTGATTTTAATTTTTCCTATGAAGTGGTTACACTTCAGTAAACATTGTTGTTATTTATCAGTTAAAGCATTAAAAAGTCTCATTTTATACTAAAGTAACATAATTACATATCAAAAACATCATAAACAAGTTTTGAAAAGAAAAATGTTAATTTATTTAGGTGGTGCATTAGCAATTTTGTCTAGTGTATGAATAGATATGAATAGAAAGTAAAATTTAAGTACATTTGATTTAAAAGTATTTCATTGGCAAAAGTGGGTACCCCCTGTAAGGAGTTCCATACCTTAATGGTCTAAATTTTTTGTAAGTCGGATTAAAGTGATCTAAAGGCCTGTTTGAAATATGCCTGAAATTCATAGTTTTGTTTTTTTTTTTTATAATATTCAGATAAGTTTCTAAACAGATTTTTATAATAAATTGGTCTGAAAGGCTCTTGCAAAATACCGGAATATAAGACACAAAATTCTACTGAAAAAATTGAAGATTATATATTGACTTCAGAACTGTGTCCATGCCCATTTAGTAGTCATTTTTCACCTTTGTGCAATTCATGTTTTACAAATTTATAAAACTGAAGACACTGCTGATAAAAACATACAATCAAGCAGAAAGATTTCAGCAGCTTCAAACCAGAAAAGTACCTACTTCTACTTTATTTGTCCCAACAAGTGTTCATGCTGATTGCTATTGCCCTTTACGTTCTTTATATATGTCAATAAGTGCTTATGTCCTATAAGTGCTCATGTCCTATATGTTCCAATAAGTAATGTCCCAATAAGTGTTCATCTTCCAGTGTCCTTACAAGTGCTTGTATCTTGTCTAGGGTGCAATGATAATATTGGTATACCACAATACACAAAAAAATTGTACCATATTGTGGTACTAAAACTATATACTTGTGTATTATGATATACATGACGTATAACATTTAAAGCAGTTTATACTTTTTGTTTTTAGTCTTACCTAATACAAGTGATTTCCTTTATTTACTTGTGCTGTTTTTATTGTGTTCACAGCTTTTTAAATGTTACATAATGTTTTTGTGAACTCAAGGTATAATCTAAAACTTCTATCTTTTCACATTGTGTTAGAGAATTTCTCATTTCAGAACAGAGATTCACAAATTAAATTAAAAATTATGAAGGGTGTAATAATTTCATAGGTTTTACCTACAGTTTTTTTTTATAATCATCTTATAGAAAAGTTATGCATGTTACTTAGGAAAGAATCTCTTCACGATTATGTTTTCTCTGATGTGTGTTAATGTTAAGCAAGTATTCCTTTTTGGACATTTTAAAGGACAAGGAAGGATAAGAGAGCCAAATTTGGCCTTATAGATGTAAAAATTAGAACACCCTTAAAATTCTTATAGGTTTTGTTTGAAAACACTAACATAAAGCTTGGTCAAAAGCTAATAATGATTTTTATCCATGGATTTAAAATCAATTATATTGATTTTTAAGCATGCATATTGCATAGTCACATTTGTTATTGTGAACTACGGCATATCTGCCCATCATCCAAAAGGGGATGGCCAAAATGGATTCTTATTCTACCTTGTTCTAATGTCTAACAAGTCCCATTTTCTATTCCCAACCCTTAAGGTATGTCACTCGTCAGCCTTTTAGAAAATTTCAGTCAGAACCTCTTACTTAAAAACTATTTATTACAATTCAATCTTTATAACATATTTATATTAAACAATGTAAAATGTTCAACATTCAATTAAAAAACTGCTCAAAAATTCACAAAGAAATAAGATTTATAAGGGACTATTTCTTGTGGCGGAAGGATATTTAGCAGAAAATTCTGCAAATATACACATTTATTAAATTTAATATCTTGGAACTTTAGCCTCACATACTTTTACTCAGAGAATATTTTCCGTTATGATATGCCTGGAATATTAAATATAGGTCTCAATTTATATTTTTATAACAAAATTTACACCTTCGCTCAACAAACATTGCCAAGCAATGAAGATATATTAAGGAAGTCGAGATAAAATTTACACAGTTTTTTGCCTGAAAATCGCATATTTTGACCAATATTTCAAAATTTACATCACTGACCCCAACTTTTTCTTTCATTATTTTAAACTACTCGATACTTTTGACCAATCAGCACTTAAGTCGTAAAAAGTTTGATACAAGAAAATATTTTATTGCCTATTTAGATTTTTAATAAACCAAATATGAGACTTTTTTAGTGCAAAAAGGTCACACAATAATTTACGCGCATTAATTTGCATGATTTGTTCAATGATAAATATTATTCAAACTATTTTACGTAAAATAAGATTATGTTTATTGCCATGGTTACATCTTATAAAATATGATAACGGTTAAAGTGATTAACCAAAGAGTTACAATTTAAGTGCAAAAAGGTCAACTTAATTGTACTGTAGCTCAGTTAGATGCACACTGACCCCCCATTTTTTCTGCGATTTTGAGTCATACTATATGAGTACTTATCCAAAATATACTTCTCAAAAAATCCTTGATATAACAAATTTCACGAGTGACATACCTTAACACCCTTACTGGATTGTAGGGCTGTCACGGTTCCAAAATTTTTCGGGTCGGGTCGGTTCCGTAAATTTTCGGTTCGGTTTCGGGTTTTTCGGGTCGGGTATTTACATCTATTTTAACCCTTAATTTCATGAATTTAACTTGAAAAATCTTTATTTGTTACATTAAATTTACATTGGAAACAAGTCTGAACCATGCGAACGTCTAGACATCGGTGACTTGGCCTACTATTAGCCACAACCTGACCATTCCTGCTCATTTTGATAATTATCTAATACTTCTGTGACAAGTGTTTTGTCATGGAATGAAGTAGATTTCAGTTGTGATGTTTATTTAGCACTGTTATCGTCATCATTACTTTGATTTCGACTCCATTTTTTGTATTGAACAGACTCTAATATATAAACCAGACCCAAACCAAAATCCGAAAAAATGGAACCGGAACCGAACCGAACAACTTGGACCGCGGTTCTCTGTTATTTCGGGTACTCGTGACAGCCCTACTGGATTGAGTACAGAACTGTTACATTCCTAACTATTGGTGTATTCATTTTGGTTGTGAACATTATCCATCCCATATCAAGGAAGACTGAAATGGAAGCCAGTGGACACACCAGCTACTAATTTCTTTCTGCAGTTTATTGACACATCTTGTTGTTTTGGGTTTGAAAATGTTGATAATCGATATTCATTTACAGATACCATCAAGTTCATTGTTGAGAGATAACTCCATATTAGATTGCTTTAATTTGTATGCCAAGGATATTTTCCATGTAACTCACCTTCGATGATCCTTTTCTAGCTTACCTGAGATCAAAATTTGTCTGTTGTCTGTTATTGTTGTAAACTTTTCATATTTTCAACTTCTTCTCCAGAACCAATGGGCCAATTTCAACCAAACTTGGCACAAATCATCCTTGGGTGAAGGGAAGTCAAATATGTTCAAATGAAGGGCCACACCCTCTTTCAAGGGGAGTTAGGCCAGCATTTTTTTATTTTTAGGTTTACAAACCTGCTGCTCAAGTTTTTGAGTTTTCAGAAAAAAAAATAAAATTGAGAAAAATGGGATTTTTTTCTTTGCGATGTCAAATTTGAGTCAGGATAGAGATTTCAAATTTACTAACTCGTACTTCCGGTTTAAGATAAACATGGCGGGTAAATTGAGTAGATCTGCAGAGTCTATAGCAGCATCACAGCTTGGTTTAGGGTAAAATTTATCAATAGGAGTGCCATTCAAAACGTTTCACCTGTTCAGAGGACAAATAAAATAATGACGACTTTGTTGCACAATGACATGTTGGTGAGATAATTATATATTGGTATTCAAAAGTATCTGCATGTAAATTAATTTCCTTCCACAAGTTAAAAACTGCCCCTGGTAGCTATAACCAGAGACATTGTTCAGGTCTCTGCTATAGCTTACAGTCCAAGCAACATTCTTCATAAAAGGATCACTTATGCATAAGATGTAATGAATAAAACTATGGGAGAAGTTAAGTCCATTGAGGGTGAAATAAGATATAGCCTAAAGAAATGAATAGGGCTGTGCTGTGCACTGAAAATTTCGGTGCACCGCGGTTCATTCTGTTCGATTCGGTGCACCGATCCAGAATTCCGGAATTCGGTTGGTTCAAAATTTACATAACACGTATAAACAAAAATGGCCGCCAATTGGAGATCAGAAGTGTTTGAAACTGTTTGTTTTCATGATTTTAATACTTTTTATAATGATTGTGCCAGTTTGAAATCAGTGATTTAGTTTTTTTTAATTCCACAAACGTCTTTTCCTTTTTCAATAGGGGCTAGTTTACATTGGTATGGGCTAGTAAATAGCCCAACGGGCTAGTGAAAAAGTAGCAGGTATTTTCCAAGTTTTGCTTTTAAATCCCAAATCAGTGAAAAAAAAAATCAAAGAAGTGTGGTTCTCTTGTTCATAAACCTCATCTATCTAATTCTTTTAGCACTTCTACATTATTTATTTCTAAAGACCATGAAAAAGATCGTCTTTTTTTACTAATCTGAATTTCCTCCATCCCGATTTTATGGAAAATACATAAAGGTATCACATTTATTGATTAAATTATTTCCAACTACTCAACTGGTTAACTGAAGAGTAAATATTTACAAGGGTTATAAAAATATTTTAACATTGTATTTGATAATATGAATTAAAAAAATTAAATCACTAGCTTTCACTTCATTTTGGAAGAGAAGTGCAATGATCAGAAAAAAATGTATACTACTATGTTAGAAGGTATCCAAAACATGATTGTTCATTCTATTAAGTTCAGCATTAAATAATTTCTCTGATTATTTATTTATTAATGACTCAAAAGAAAAATGTAAATAGAGAAAATAAGCAGAAGAAAAATGAAAAGATTGATTGATTGATTGTATGTTGTTTAATTCCCTCTGGAGAATTTTTCACTCATATGGAGACGCCACCACTTGCCGGTGGAGAGCTGCAAATTTTGTCCTATACTCGGCACTTACGGCCTTTGAGCAGTGAGGGATCTTTTTCGTGCCAGCACCTACTGCGACACGGGACCTCGGTTTATACGGTCTCATCCAAAGGACCGGTCTTCACGTCCCACAGTGGAATTCGAACCAGCAACCTAAGGATCAACTCCTTACTTCGCGACTCTAGAGCAGACGCTCTGACCAATGCGCCACGCCGGCGACCAAAAAAAATGAAAAAAAGAGTAATTCATTATGAAATGTAAATGGAATAAAATAATACAACAAAAGTTTCAAATTTTATTATGTTTCTGGGTTAGTAGAAATTTTACTTTTGCCAGTAAAAATATCAAATCCACTAGCCCCGCTTGTTAGTGTCTCAGAAAAATTTTTGTGAGGACTGAAGTAAAGGAGTTTTAATCAGTTTATAAAGCAGAGATTATTATTTTTCATTAATGATGAGAAATATTTGGACTGTTTAAGGTTAAATTGAACGGAATCGAAAAAAACTGAACCGTATCATTCTGAACCGAAACCGAACCGAATCGATTGAACCCTGAATCGTCCCAGCCCTAGAAATGAAATATTTCAACTATTAAAGAAAACAAGTATATGCAAATATATACAGGCATGTAGTATTGTTTTTCAGTGTGGCAGCCAGAAAAATTATTTTACACTTAATTGAAAAAATTTAACCCCCCTCCCCAATACTCCCTGTCTGTTATATGATATGAATTTTTACTTAGGTCTCAAGTATATTTTAAGAACAATTTCTACAAAATCATTTCACACATATTTAGAAAAAATGAAGATATATTGAAAGAGTTAATTTTTTTTTTTAATTTGTATTTTGACCAACATCTCAAAATTTATATCACTGTTCCCAACTGGCAGACAATGAAATAAACAATTAAAGGTTCTACCTTCCTATTGTAAGCATTGTGTTGCCAGTGGCAAGGAGTCCTTTAAAAGAGCATCAAAAAAGAAGCAAAAATGAATGTACAAAAGTCAATAATTTATCCAAAAAAATAATTTTTTTTTAAATTTCCTCCTCCTACAGAACTTTTTCATTCTGGTGTTGGTATACCTAAAAATAAAAAAAAAAAATGCTGGCCTTATTTAAGAAATAGTGAAAATTTGGTGGTGTCATTTAAAAATCTTTTCTAGAACCACTGGACCAGAAAAGATGAAACATGTGGAAGCTAAACCTGACATAGTTTAGATTCAACTTTATACAAATCATGGTTTAATAGTGTTTGGGAAAAAATGTTTTTTAAAATCTTCTCAAGGACAGCATGGCTATGATTATGCATTATATTAATATGCAATCATCTTCAGATAGTGCAGATACAAGTTTGTTCAAATCATGGCCCCGAGGGGTAGGGTAGAGTAAAATAAGGGGATCAAAGATTTATGTTGGAATATATAGGGAAAACATTTATAAAATTTCTTCTCAAGAACAGCAGGGCCAGAAAAAAATAAAACTTAAGTGAAAGCTTTCGTACATAGTGTAGATTCCAAGTTTGCTCATATCATGGCCCCCAAGTTTAGGGTGGAACTACATTAGGGGATCAAACTTTTAAATGGGAATATGTAGGAAGAACTGTTTAAAAAAAAACCTTCTTCTCAAGAATAGCAGGGCAATGAACACTCTCTACCATTGGCTCATTAATTCAACTCTTGGCTTGCTTATATCATGATTACGATTAGCACAGTATAGTGCATCTGTTTTTAATTCATTATATTTCAATATTTTTTTAATCCATTATACACTGTATTTCAATATTTGCATAAATTTTTGTCTTTTAAGGCACATATTTACTTAGTTTATCTAGAATTATAATTTGAATTTGAATTGATCCTTGGAATATTCTTTTTACTCCCTGTCAAAAATCTTGATGTTAGTCCATTGCAAAGGTGTCTGAGCTAGGAATGTACAACTGAGCCATAAGTGATATTAATATTCAAGCATCCTTAGGTGAGTTCAGATTCAAGTTTGTTCCAAGTCATCCCAGTGTTTTGTAGATTCAAGTTCAGTTTAATAATATTAACCCTTGGAGCTAAAAGTGGTGCCAAAATATGGCTTTAAAAATTTTTCATTGGAATAAAGAGGGAAATTATCTCTCAAAATCTTCAGATCACCAGGGCCAAGGTGACTCAGGTGAGCCTTGTGGCCCATGGGTCTCTTATTGTTATTTGTTGAAACATGGACTTGGTTTCAATGGCAGAAAGCATTTATGGATAAAATTTTTATACACAACACTCTGTCTTTGTAGTTGAATAAAGACGTCAGATTGTTGAGAATTGGTAGGTATATATATAAACAAAACTGTATACCAACTCTTATTTGTTGATACATGCCACATTTTATAACTATGGTATTAAATTTTGTTAAATATTAATTCATGAAATTTATAAATACCATTCAATTGAACTCAGTTTCTTAATTTATCTTCCATAGATAAAAAAATGCAAATAGATGTTGGTGCACAGTATTTTTAATTATTAGATGTAGTTCCAACAATCTCATAAGAAACACAGTTACAATGAATACCTGATCATACATAATATGGTAATTAATATAAATTGGCATTTCTCTGGCACTGGGCTTTCAATAAAGGGTGGCTGGAGTTTCAATGATGATTAGAATTCTACGCTTCAAATTTCATAACTGGCAAAATGAACTATTTGTAATAATTCTTCTTCAAATTGATAAATTCGCCTATTTACTTCAAAATTATTGAAAGCCTTTCTAGCAGGTCAAATTAATATTACAAAAATTATACAAATGCATATTGTGATAATTAATTATAACAAACAATTCAGACTCCCTTTTCAGAGTTTTCATTGCAGCTATGTTTTACTACATGTATATTGGCAACCCAAAAGTAAATAAATGGTTATATAAGCTGCATATAACTTTCATGCTTTTCAAAATTGATAGATCTAAAATTACCGGTATCTGAGGCATTTCTTATGGCTTCC
This sequence comes from Saccostrea echinata, assembly GCF_033153115.1. Taxonomy (NCBI): domain Eukaryota; kingdom Metazoa; phylum Mollusca; class Bivalvia; order Ostreida; family Ostreidae; genus Saccostrea; species Saccostrea echinata. Next base: position 56,293,484 of record NW_026889803.1, on the reverse strand, counting down.
AAGATTATCAAAGGATATATTATGTTATAATCCTATTTTATTTATCTGAAAGGGTCCAGAAGGATTTAATGTGAAGGCATTTTATTTTATTTAGATTCTGAGTTCACTTCTGCATTTCTGTCTTGTAGACTCATGGAAATTTTCAATTCAAAAAATATTTTATTGTTATACCTTTAAAAAAATTTTCCTGTATAAATCTATACTTAAAAAAGGTCTAACATTTCCAATGTTTTACTGAGCAGTTCAAACAAAATCAATGTTGGAGCACTGAGTGAGATATTGGACCTGTTGATGAGATATTGGACTGCTATGATGTTTTTTATGTCACTGTAAATGTTACATGTATTTGCATTCATTGATGTTCGACAGATACGAAATTAAAACATAATATCGCAAACATGGAAGCCAGTGCAAAATATGTCAAAATAAAAATTAGAAGGTAATATAACAAAACATTTATTAAGTAGGATCTCTGACAAAATGTGTTTTGTTGACCCTTTGAACCAAACTATTTGCCTTCGGCCTAATAGCCCCATGCAGGCAAACAGTTTGGTTCTTGGGTCCGACAAAACATGTTGCCCTCTAACCCCGTCAATAAATGTATATTCCTTTCTTTTTATGTTTCTTATATTGACCTTGTGGTAAAATGAATATTTCAGATGTAGATGAGGTATAAATTATTGCTTTTATTATTACCATAAGTCCATAACACTTTTTTTATATAACTTCCCATCTATTTTTATGATGTTTTATTTGTCAGATGAAATGTTCAATTTACTTGTGTGTAAGAATAAATTTACTTTAAGAGTGCATACAATTTATTTTCCATATGAAAAAATTCCAGTGTAACGTTAATTTCAATGTTTCAGAGAATGAACTTTTATGGAGCCCCCACAGTAGACAAGAGCAGTCTTTATGGACAGCATGGGTACCCAGGATCTGGATATCCCCCCTCCCAGCAAGGTCTGCTGCCAGGGTTCTCATCTGGACCTTCTCTAACCCAGCCTAGGTACGCCAGCCCAGCAGGAGCCATGGGCCAGCAGTACATTGGGAACCCTATGTCTACAACAGCTCCAGCCATGCAGGGCTTCAGTACTATGTCTGGATACCCTGCTGGTAACTTTTCATAGTAACTTTTCCTATAATGATAAAATCAGATGAAATAAAAATAATAAATTCATTTGTACATGTAATGCGTATGTAGGTTTCTCTGCCAGAAATAAATTGCATATGACCATCATGAAGCTAGATTACTCAGCTTATTTGTCTAATAAGCTTTTACTATTTTATCCTCAGTTTATTAGTCTAAGCTTGTAGATATTTCATACAACTTATTTCAGGGATTCCTTATCCCAGCAGCACTTTAGCATCTTCAGCTGGGCCTTACAGACCCTCCCAGCCTGTACCTCACCCCTCGCTGTCGACCATGCCTCCTTCCACCCTAGCCTATCCTGCCACAGCCCAGTATCCTTCCATGACCCCCACATACCTCAACAGTCCCCACCCTCTACAACAGAGCTCCAACTATCCTACTGCTAATCCAGTGATATCCATCCCAAGTGCTCTTACACATCAAGGGGCTTACCAAGGATTGCCTGTAACCAGTGTTCCCAGAGGATATCCTGTGGGAGCCCCAAATACCATTCCGACTGGCCTTCCCAGCTCTATACCTGGAGGAGTATCCCCTTTGGGGTATCCCAGTGGTTACCATGGACAGGGACCTGCTTATCCTTCAGCCAGTCTTTATGGGGGTGGTCAATATCCAGGGATGTAAAATGTAGTGCCACTGACCAGGAAGCAAGATCTGATAACTGAAAGATATATTGGAAAATTAACAGGGTTGAGAAAGCTGTCATAAGGAGGAATATGATCTCTTGCTTCAATTTTTCTACAGTTGATTTGTCTTTGGCATATGAATAATAGTAACTCTCACTACAGTTGATAAAACAATACAATACCCATTATATTGTTTAACCATAATTGAAAAATACTTTATATTGATGTACATATCATGTGATACTATTACGAAAACATGCAAAATAGTGCAAGAAAGCATACAAAAGAAATTTTAAAGGTCACTATATGTATTGTACAAAAGGGTATGTGAAATTACATATGTATGCATATGATATTTATGGGGTTTTTTGGCATTCCTTAAAGAAATGCAAGCAAATGTGCTTAAAATCCTGAGATGGCTTTAGCAAATTTGACTTTAAAAGTTTTTATAAGAAAAAGTTTCCTTTATAATGTTGAAATGTTGCTCAGCAATACATTGTTATGGAAATGAGATGTATATGAGATGCAGGACTCGCACTGATAATTTATCCAGCCATGACTTCATAGCACAAAGGTGCAACATTTCTGTTCAGTGTGTTAACTTTGGTTCTGAAAAATCTTATTGTAAACTAAATCATAAAACACAAAAATTAAGAGTTACTGAAGTATTTGGAACATCTATTTGTCTGATTTTAAGAAAATTCCTTGTGAACAAGAGTTTGAATTTTTTTGTGCCAACTAAAAATCAGCTTCATTTTCTGTCAGCAACAAAATTTTGTGCTTTGGCACAAATTAGATTGACTTTGGTTCTTCTGTGAAGAACATTTGTTAAGATCAATATTTATTGTCATTAAGTTTTAACTTAATGCATGTTTTGTGAATCTTTGAGCATAGCTCACTATATGTTCAATGAGTTGTATGCAGGTTTATTTTATACCTGCAAGTTAGATTTTCCTCATTCTAAAAAATGCAACCTGTTCTTTCACAAATCAGCATAACTGATCATATGATAATTTTTTGTTTTTATTTTTCCATTTTCTTCCAATCATGTATTCTTGACTCAATCTTTACATCAGGACACTTATTGATAATTTTACCAAAGAAAGTGTAATTGTATTACCCAGAACCACAAACTATGTATTTCTTCCACAGGACAGTTCATATGTACACAAAATTCAATGTAAGGTAGCCATTTTGTATTCCTGTAGAAAACAGGTGTAATAATTTTCTGTGCCAGCGATGTGTTTTCCTCAGCAAGATATACCATGTATGTCATGATTTTTGGATGCAAACATTGTACAGCTTTTTTATTTTTATATCATTTTTTTTCCAGTTTTCTTTACATGACCTTTTGAAACCTGTCAGCTTTTTAAACTTAAGGCCATTTTTATACAGCAATTTTTAATTTAGACTGGTTGTTTTTCCCAGTATACAGCACTTTATGTTATTATAACAATGTTGTATCAATAAAAGTTATTTCGGATTAATTGAATATTTTTTCGTGAATTTGAAATAAAGGAAACCTGTTGGACTGTCATTTATTCCAAGACATAAACTGGGTTCTCGACTTGCTTTACATTCAAACCTCATTATCTTGAACTCAATGGGACCAAGAAAAAACTTTGAGATATATCCAAGATTTTGAAATATGGAGTGTAAAATACTTAAAGAATAAGTGGTTGGGATTTCTAAATCACTTAAACATATCCAAGGTACATATATTGGTTATTACGATACCGAAGTTGAACTGTATATCTTATCAAAATGATATACAGTATAAAAATATATTAATTAGTATAATATAATGACACTACATGTATTAGCAAGAAAATGTGAAGTACTAAACTCTGAAATAATTTGGATAATGAAATCAAAATTTTCAATGTGTTTGAATTTGTGTATTATAAAAATCTGTCAGATTTTATGCATATATGTTAAATGGAACTAGAAATATTTAAAATCAAAATTTTGACTTAAGTCTATTATCAATTTATGGTCTTTAGGCCTGGTCACCTTTAAATTAAGTATTACATGTATTATTATTATTAGTAGTAGTAGTAGTATATTGCAATATGATATTCACAGTCGGGTAAAGGTGGGGGGGGGGTTATTTGCTGAGCATTTGAAGATTGTACAATAGTACTTCAGAGCAAGATGAGAAAAGTGAAGTAATCGTGAATTAAATACAAATGTACTTAATTGCCTTCAGTATCAAGTAGCCGACCCTATTTCCGAGGGAAAAAAATCTCTGCAGTTTGCAGCAGGCTATGCTTAATGTAGTAAGACAAGTAAAAGGTTCTGAAACCCAACTATGCAGTTGTACAATCTTTTAGGATACAAACCGAACCAAAGTATTCATCCCTGATTAATTAAATGTCCAATATGTATCAATTTTTTCACTTAATGACTTGCAGTGAAACGTCCATCCACATTAATGTGGTAGTGTACTTGTAAAAACAGAACACAACAATTTATATGTCATTTATTCTTCAGAGGTGAACCGAACACCACTAAAAAGAAAAGTTTATGGTCACATCAAAGATATAGCAGTCTACATTATTGGTAGAATGTGTATCAATAAAAACAAAGTAATGATAGGTACATGGTATTTCAGCCAATATTTAAATACATGTATCAATAAATAAACTGGTGATAACTTAAAAGCATTCCATAATTTACTCTCAGTTTCATTTTACAAAAAACAAGAAGTCTGTGAGCAAATGCTCACTAGTAATACCCCGGCTCTGTTGTGAATATACCCTCTCATGTTGACATTGAATTCATACAAAAATGAATCCCATCATATGGCATGCCTAAACAAAGAATGTGCTAAAATTTTAAGCATCTGTGATGAATAGTTGCTGAGAAAACTGTGATGGAAATTTGATACCGACATACACACTGACACACAGACAGCTAGACACACAAGGGTAAAACAGTATATCCCCCTCTCCTTCGGAGCGGGGGTAAAAAAAAAACATAAACAAAATTGTAAATTCATGATTAACATAATAAATTAAAAAATGTATGCATGAAAAAAATATATATGAACTGTAAAGAAAAAGAACGATATTGTCTAGTAAAATTCGCCATTACTCGTATATTGATTGTACAAGTGGATTTAACCTCTTTGAGAAAAAATAGCATCAAAGGTAATATTTGAATTTGCTGTTACAGGCCTTACATGAAGAATATACATAGCACTGGGAATATTGAGATTACTTGTAATGAATTACAGATAAAATGTAATCTACAGTCATACAGACACTAGAGTACTGTAATGAATTATAGATCGTATTTTACAAGCATAGAGAGGAATGCTATCACACAGCCAAATAGGATGGAATTCAAGTATGTCTAAAAAAAGTAAATGAAATTGCACAAATATTCCTATGTACTGATGGTTTTCTTGTTCATTGATTCAGAGACACTTCTTGTAAGAAATAGTTTTCCAAAATGATCCAGACCCTGTTATTCCTTTCTCTATAGCACATAGTCTCAAGTAAGCTTGGCATTCTATAGCACACAATCTCAAGTAAGCTTGGCATAGACTGGTGGAGAGAATTTCTTTCGTATGTATTTTAGGATATACAAGGGTATACAGCTGACTGACGTGATGACCACTACCTTCCAGATAAAATCCCATGTCCTCAAGAACGTCCCATCTAAAATGAAAACAATTAATATACAATGAATCTTTTTTTTAGGTTGGAAAATGAATATAACACTTACTCCATACAGGTATATCACATCGATACAAGTATACACATATATACAAAATGAATGAGATATATTTTTGTAGAGCACGTATCAATCATATTGAAAAATTTACAAAATGAGCTTTAAGATACATATTTTAAAGCCCCCCCCCCCCCCAATAAGATTGTTTTTTTTGCCTGCATAACCTAAACAATACTCTCTCCAGGGAAAAGAAACTTACCAAAGTAATTACGCAGTACGACAAGTGATAAAATATAAATGGCTAAACTGAATACTTCAGCAACAACCATTGCCCAGTGCCATGTTCTTATTGTCAACGCCACCATGAGCAGCTCAGTCAAAATGAGGGAGGTAAATGTAATGGACACAACATGAACGAAGTCTTCATCAAACAGCCACAGAGCACCGTAAATAATGATACCACCTGTAATCAGATGTGGATCAGGTCAAAATATTTTACACTCATTTCCCCAAATCACTGTACATGTTTGATTTACCTTCTAGTGAATAATGTAAAGATATTTTAAATTCCATGCATATTTCATGTGCTATAGATAATGAAGAGATTTTAGCATAATATTTAATAATAATCTACAAATGTATTTTTACACCTCCATATGTACTGTAAGATATTTTTACAAGGTAAACTTCTGCAATGTCTACGGAAAAAAAAGCATATGCGTAGGGACTATTTTTGTGGAAGTTAATTAAGAATATACAAATTGTGTACGTTTGTTGTTTAGTATGGTTCCTTATATGAAACCGTTCAAATGCCGATAGATTTTGTGAAACTTTACTAATCGCAGAATTGGCAAAAATTTCCCACAAGCAAACATTTACACATTGACAGTATGTGAACAATCACTGAAAAGGTTGATTATTCAAAGAGTATCTGATATAATACTTCATAACTTACCTTGATAAATACTTATAAGAACCCACAGGAAAAATGTTTTAAATGAAAGTGATCTCCCCTGAAACAAAGCATACAAACATTAATGAAGCACTCAGGATTACTGCCAAAAACTTCCAAAACATTCGATTAAAAAGATAGAATCAAAATATGAGAAGGAACAGTAGAGTATTCTGTTACCTTGACCAGTTCCTTGTACAGTTCAGGATAGGTCATGGCCGTCTCCGCGGAAACATCCTTATCCAGCACCAGAGAAAACACGGGGTACATTGTATATACTGTAGCATAACTGTAACAATTAGAAGTCTCTGATGAGACTGGAGCTCTACTGGTTTCAACTGAGAGAAAAGTGACACTTGGACACTCACATTTCATATTTTTAAAGTTTTAGATTTTTTTGTTTTATATCAGATGACTTGAACTTAAGGTTTTAATTGAATCAAATGAAAACTTTAGGAGTACCTACAGTTTATCCTATTTACTATAGTAACTATGGCAACATCACACATTGAAAGAAAAAAAAAACTTTGAAATTAAAACATACAGTTAAATTTCAGTGTATCTCGAACACTGATATATCGAATACCATGGATATGTCGAAGTGATGTGGAAGTCCCAAGCACTTTTTCTTTAAGTATTTTACCCTCAATATCTCTTACCCTTGGATATCTCGAAGTTTTTTCTTGGTGCCATTGAGTTCGAGATAACGAGGTTTGACTGTATATGGTGATATAATCTACTTGTTTTTTACCTGACTCAAACCATAACTGTAAGAATTCTTTTTTTTTTGAATAGTTTAATGATGATTATCTTGTAAATAGCCATGGCAATATCCTCAGGGAAATTAAAAATTTGAAGGTAGAATTTTGTACCTTGATGTAATCTACATGTGTACCAAGTTGTACTGATATTGAAATTTGGCTAAAACTGAGGAGTAGCATTTTGGATAAATTCAACTGACCATTTTTCTAAGAAACCAAGGGAACACTGTTCCAAATTCAAATTTGATAAAAAGAATTACAATATGTATCTTTCAGTATCGGAAATAAAGTATCAAACTGCACTTAAAATCAAGCCTAAACTATAAGAAAAGTAGCAATTTGAAAATACATGTAATATACATGTAGAATATTCTTGTATTTTAGCATCCAATGCAATATTGTTAAAAATTAAAAATTGACAAATTGAATAACATATGTACCGGTATGTATCTTTTTGTAGTCTACTTGTATACTTACCCAGAATTTTGGAAGGAGTATCATTTTGATTTTGTTTTTTTTTCCCAGATGCCTGACAGACAGATGATAAACATTTAACCAATGCATAAACTCCTCTTGTTATCAACACAGTAGAGCTTATAAAATTGAAATAGGATGTTCAGTATAACTGCAGCATTTAATAGTATACTCCTGCTGAACAAGGAATTTCTGGAGAATATGGATTTTAGAATAATTTAAAGATCCTGATTAAAGAACATTCTTCATTAAAATGGGAGTTCAAAATGTGAAACAGATTTTTCTCTCTTTATACAGTTTCTAACACATACATTTATATTTTTGTCAGATATGAAATGTGATATTTAATAATAATACAGTCAAACCTGTATTAAGCAGTCACCTGCGGGAACCATTAAAAGTGACCTTTATAGAGAGGTGACCTTTGAAAAGAGGTTCATCTTTTTTCATGAAAAATTCTTTTGTAATTTATGTAAGTTCTGAGTTTTGAAACACTACATCATAGAATATTAAAGAAAGATGTGTTTTGGACATCAATGGTCTCAGTTAGATTTTTTTTAGAAATTTAAATAGTCTCAAGGTTAAGTTCAAGCTAAGTTTGATGACTCCAACAAAAATATATTGAGTCTAATACAGTAGGGCATTGCATTATCCTCCCTCCAAACAACAACAAAACTTTCTTTTATTATAAGATTACATTATCATGTTGTGCCATGAATAAAATATAATGTATTTTTTATCTAAACTGCCTCTAAAAACAAGTTTAGTTAGTTCTGATAATTGTATGTTTAACAATACATAAATAGTAGCGTAATAAACAGACAAGTCATAATATTCTCAGTTTATCAAAGCAGTGCATAATACAAACTGATATCAAATTCACAGGTGTTGTGAGCAATGAAGCGTGACTAATCCTAACGGTCGTCTTACCTAATTGAAAATCACGAGATAATCAGGACACATTGAGTATACAAAACCATTAATTAGGGCTTCTACAAATAATATGTTTCCTATGTGTTAAAATCGGCCTGTCATGCGTTTACACAATTACACCTATCGTAGTTGAGCATGCCAAACGTAAACTAATAATTAGGAAACACCTAATTATTGTATCCATTAATAGATAAATAAGGATGCCTTGTGTATTATTCAGAATTTTTTAAACTATATTCCAATTAAATAAGATTAAGATTCTCGTAAGTCCGTTTTCCTGATAATTTAACCTTTTCAGTCACAAGCACCCTTGTTTAGTTTTGTTAAAAAAAATAAATAGATTATCCAATATTTTAAATGGTTTTAATAAGGCCAATTATTTTTTCCATGATTTCACTCCACACAAGACCAATTATTTACATTAGTGACAAAAATTGGGAGTCACCTGACTTTAGATCTGGTCATGTGATTGGACAAAATTGCCGCTATATACGAGGTAAAAAGGCGATTTTACATGAAATTTGATGACCGCGTTACGCAGGTGACTGCTAAATAGAGTTACATTATATAGGAAAATTCATTGGGAGGAAATAAAATGACCGCATAGGACAGGTGACCGCTGGATAAAGGTGACCGCTATGACAAGTTTGACTGTAATTACCCAATCATAAGGAAACCAGGAAATAAAGCAATGGAAGCAAAGTAGAAAACAGAGCTGAATACAGCCTGCATTGTGGAGATGATGAGGCCTCGATGCATGACAAACTGACTGAGGGAGGCTGAACGCTTGTAGCTGAAAATAAAAGAGGCTCTCATAAAATGAAGGCAAACACAAAATACTCATTGTTTGTCAATAATCAGGTTCCTCATGTCAAGAAATTAAATAACTGATTTGAAGTTATTCAACCAGAAGAATTCTCTGCCATTTTTTACAAAATTGATTTCCCCCTAGTTTCTGACCTGTTTCTGCCATGCACCATTAAAAGCCTCCCGATATGACTAAACTGAGTGATAGAGAAATCAGCAGCTAGTGAGGCCTGTTTTCCTTCCTACAACATAATACAAGAAAATAATCACATCTTCCACTATAATTACATCACTTGGATAAGAGGCATCATACAGAATTCAATAAAATTTTACCATGACAGACATTAGGATTTGAATTTTTAAAAAAATTAAAAATACAGTTTGTTTTTGTGAATACATAACACATTAGCTGACTTTGAAGTGACAGAGATGTGTTTACTTACTTTACCCACAATTCCAACACCAACATTAGCTGCCTGGATCATACTGACATCATTTCCTCCATCCCCTATAAATTAAAAGGTTTACATTTTATTAACTATAGTACAACATGGTATGAAATCTGTTGCAGATATTTTTCAATCAACTTTCTACACAGGGGCAAATAATCAGAAATACTGTATACAGGTTTATTTTCACCCCATGTTATTTTTGCCCTTTCACACGTGCAAGCAATTTTGCTCCATTTTAAATTCGCCCAGTCACAGTTCTGTTTAAGAAATATATATGTTCTTTGAATTTGTCCCGTTTCAAATTCACCCACCTGTGAGTAGGGCAAAAGGGGCAAAAATAAAATGGGGGTGAAAATTTCCCTGTATACAGTAGTCTGCTTAATTAGACAATAACAATAACCTATGAACCATGTGCATTTCCCATTGCAATTCTGTGGGAGTTTGATCTATGGAACATGTGTGTTTCCCAAGGTGGTTCTGTAGGAATTTTGTTTCTTCTTAATTATCCAATCAATAATCATTACCAATGGAATGTACATTTCCCTGAGTGGTTCTGTAGATGTTTGTACTAAATTAAAATACCTACACATGTATGAAATGTGCAGGTGTGGTTCTGTAGGAGTTTCTACTTAATCAATTACCTATGGAACATGTGTGTTTCTTGGTGTGGTTTTGTAGGATTTTCATTTTAGTTAATTACCTATGGAACATGTGCGTTTCCCGGTGTGGTTCTGTAAGAGTTTCACAATGTCTGCTTTCTGAGTTGGTGAACATCGACAAACAACAACAGATGGACACTGACAGGCTAGCTCGACAAACTCATGCTCATAGTATTTCAGACACACCTGTCAATCAAATACCCGGTAACCAATGTCCTTTTACAACACAAAATTATAAGAAGAAAAAACAACTAAAACTATGCAAAGTTTTCTCATAAAGTCTGATGTTAAACTTAAAATGTGACAACACTTAATGAAGATTTGATGAAAATTACAGTTGTTTGGTATCTCAAACACCAATATCTCTAATACTATGGATATGCCAAATTAAGTTGGAAGTCCCAATCACTATTTCTTTATCTATTTAACATGGATGTCTTGAATCCTTGGATATCTCTTGAATTTCCTCTGCCCCATAGAGTTCGAGATAATGAGATGTATTTTTAGAATACTGAGGTCATTACCTGTAGTGAGTTTCCTGTGATTATTAAGGCATTGTCCTGCTTTCTCCTCAGTGCGTTCAGCTGTAAATGAGCCTCGGTCCGGCCACTGACCACTCCAAAGATGTGAATGTCCTGTGTCCTGGACACAAGCTTAGAACTCTTAGCGATACAAATAGCAGTTTCTAGTTTATCTCCTGTCAACATCCACACCTACAAAGGCATAAAGTCATTAACCAAGTTGTATTATGAAATTAAAGGTAAACTTTGGTATTGAGATATCGGTGGGACTATTGGAAAATGTGGAGATATCAGAGTAGAGTCTCAACATCCAAGATTTCATTGCATAGCAAAACAATGATTACTTTATTACGTAAATGAATTCAATAATTCATCTTATTTTCAGCAATTCCTCCTGTCATTTATTACAAAATCTATGAAGTCATTAAAAAAAATATTATTGATAAAATGTTTTCTTTCTCCATAGCAAAAGCTTTCTAAATTTACTAAATTTTCCATCAGAGATTTCACATGTAACTTCAAATCATAGTCGGCACACAAGAGAAGAAAAAAAAACACCAAATGTATATTTTTAAAATGCTATTTCAGAAAGAAAACTTGTTAAAAACCTCCCAAAGTTTTAAAACATTTTGTATACTTGAACTAATTCAAACTAAACTAAATAGATTTTTGAAGATTGCATTAATTTTGATGGTTTTGGCCCCATCCTTCAGGCCCTGGGGAGGGCAGGGAGGCAAGGGCCATGAATGCATACTTTTTGTCCCCCTTTGACATGATGCTATATGCCAAAATTGGTTAAGCACTTCCAGAGAAGAAGCTGAAAATGTTCAAATGTTCACGGATGCCTGACAATGCACAAAAACAGACAAAAACCAGAGTGACTCAGGTGACCTAAAAACATACCCTATACATGTATCTATCAATTTCTGAAGTTCCGTTTGTTGTACTTTGGTCCTTTGATAGGCCATTGAATATTTTCTGTCTTCCAAAAAAAAATTCTGTTTTAATTCAGTCCTACACTGCACCTAACAACTGTCCTGGAATGTTTGCATTTTGATTCCTTCTACCAAAGACTCCAACAACTCTAGAAATCTCCCCATTTCATGATTAAATTGGTTGGCTTGAGATACAATTGTTACCGACATTGATCCTTGCATAACCATTATACAGGGAAATGTACCTGATAATGGATTCAAATATTTTGTGCATTTCCTTTTCCTTTGCAAATTTAAGTTGAACTTTAAAAATTCAATAATCTTAGATATACCATAGAAGTGGAAATTTTAGCAAGACACAAATTTAGTGATTTGTTCTTAAAAATAAGTTTTAAATTTTAGTAATTTTAGGATTTAATAATGCCTAAAAAGACTACGGTAACCTTCAATGCAGAATAAATTGTTAGCAATATTCAATTTTAGCGATCTCAACACCTTTGCTAAAAATACCAAAATAAAGTCCTAATTAAAATTTCTACTTATACGGTATATTATGAATTGGTGACTCTATTTGCAGTGTTGAAATACTAGTATTATACATCTATCTACCTTAATGCCAGCATTTTTCAGCATTTCCAGTGTAGGTCTAACACCTTCCTGTAGTTTATCCTCCACACCAGTCAGACATAACAACTCCATGTCCCTCTCTAAACTCTCAATCACTCCCTGTATTTTAACATTTCTGTCCTGAATGCTCATTTTGGCTTGATGATAGCGAGTCTGTAATACATCACAGAGGAATTAAATTTTCAACAAAAAAAAAAAAAATTAGCTTAAAACAAAATATTTTGTTTTTCACAAGATCTTTAAAAATATTGTTTTTTTTTTTTTTGTTTTTTTTTTACATACGGTATATACTCGCCTATAAGTCGGTTTTTTAGGAGTTAAACTTTGGTCCAAAACTCTGTATCCGACTTATACATAAGTTATAAAAAGATTGGTATTTTAACAGGTCAATCCCTCTAATTTAAGCTTAAAAAATACAACCGACTTATAGGCGGATCAACTTATAGGTGAGTATATAAGGTACAAGAAAACTCTTGCATCAATTTAATTAATAATAAAGAGACTTACATCAAATTCTTGGTACTGATCTTCTGTCAATATTTTTTTAGCAACAACAAGAGTTCTGAGTCCCTCTCTTGCCATATTTCCACACTGTTTTAAAAAAATGCCATGTTGTACCAATAATTATATCAAAATGTTGCACTACTGGGATGACTGCATAAATACATCTTATGATATGCTTTTATCATGCTACAATTCATCATTAGGGCAGTTAATATCATTATTGTAACTTTGATCTTAATGATGGGAAAACATTAAAGAAAAAGTTTAATGAAGCACACAATAATATATATAACATAGGTGTCCTACCTCTTCTTCTAACCAATCATTATATTGCACAATTGTCTGCATTACAACATCAGCACCTTTCATGTAAAAAGAAATCTCTCCTGTTTTCTCTTCCTGATAAATAAAAAAAATTATTATAATACAGATTTTTCGAAGATTTGAAAATTTAGTTAATATATATAATCATTGTATAAATTTTAAGTTTAAAAAAGACACACCAGAATACATGGTACCTTAACTATAAATGACAATATCAATGAAAAAAGAAGAACATACTTTAACAATGATCCCCATTCTCTTGGTCTCTGATGTGAAGGGGAAGATGTGGAGAATATGGTAGGTAATGACTGAACCATTAGGAGCTCTCAGCTGCATGGAATTCAGATCTCTCTTCAGTAAAGTCAGACCAACACTCTCTGTCCAGGTAACCAAAGCAACCTATAATGAACACTGAGAATACAACAAGATTTCCAGAGGCTTAGAATACTCTTCTGATAAAATGCAAAACAAGCAAAAAATTCAAAGTGTTTTAGTTTCCAAGGTGCATCAAATGACATGGTTGATCCAAGACCTCATAGTGTGCATAGTGTGTGGGTGTGTAGGGGAGGGGGGGGGGGGGGAGGGGAGGACTTCAGATTTAAAATATCGGAGAGGATTAAATTATTGCTGGTAGACTTAAGAGATACATTTACATGTATAATGTATCTATTACAAAAAAATAACATTTAAGAAATGAATTTAATTTTTGAAGATTCATGAGGACATGAACTACGACACTTCACACTGGCATATTTCATGAAGCGCGTCAGCGCTTCATGATAAATATGCCAGCGTGAAGCGTCGTAGTTCATGTACCTCATGAATCTTCAAAAATTAAATTCATTTCTTATATTTACATTATTTTTCTGATGAGTTGCCACAATTCAACTGTCATTTTTAAAACAAAACAGTTTGCACTATAGTTTTGATGTCAAGTATGGTATTATGATGAAACAATAGAGATATTCATGCTCACCCATTGTAGTTCATGAGAAAATGAACAGTCTTCTAATTTGCAAAGAATCTTAAGGAAAATGTATTGGAAATGTAAATATTTGAAAATGAATAGCTGAAAATTCCAAAAGCAGGTCACTGTGACCTGTATTTTGGATGACACACCTTGAGACCTGATGATGATTATATTGCAAGATTTCATGACACTATCCATCACAGTGTTCAACATATGCATAAAACTGAAAGTAGACAACTGCAAAATTCTAAATGTATGTCAGAATGACCTTCATTGTACTTTTGGGTTGTTACACACAGAGACCCCAAGATGCATCACCTGATAAAATTTGATGATCTTATCATTTTATGTCAATTTAGAGTGATCTTGAAATCACATCCTTTCCCCTAGTTAATGCCTTGAACAAATTCACAATAAAGCCTCATCCTTCTGTACAAGTTTGGCATAAATCTGCCCTAGACACTGTTTCTTCAGAAGATTTTAGAGTAACTACCTGGTACTCCTTTTTTAAAACATTTATTCCCAAATTACCTCTTCTTGTTTAATGGTCATATTCCTTTGTATAATATTGATAAAAGCCCTTGACCCGAGCCTACTTTGTGATAAATATGATAAATGCCAATTATTCTTGAGATATGGCCCATATTCCAAAGAGTTTTCATACATCTCACAAATGGCTATTGTCTCAGCTCCTTCAGCCATTAAAATACAGAAAGTAAACAGCATCCTCTAAGAAATGAAGGAAGGGGTAAAAATCTACACACATTTGTACATGTACTAGTATCACAAACATCAAGGAAGTAATAATACAAAAAAGTCACCAGAGGAACCTATATCAAACATCAAGGAAATACTAACACAGGAAAGAAATTGTGATTGTTCAGTGATAATGCTAGATTTTACAAGATTTACATGTATTTTAGAAAAACATACAATTTTTGTAGGAATTTCATTTTTGACCACTCACCATAAAAACTAAATCTTAAACAAATAACCAAATGTAATCTTCATATTTTTTACATTCTTTTGTCATGTCTGGAGTGAAATATTTATGATCAGGTTGTGGACAGATAAACAGACAAGAAGAAAAAGACAACACCATCCCATTTTTTACATACTCAGCTATATGGATACTTATGCGAATCCCATCAATAATCAGGCATTTTTTAAATTCAAAACTTTATGCTGACTGTGTTTGACAGTTGCAATATTTACTAACTTAACATCAAGCCACTATTACAATCAGCATTCTATCAGCCTCTCTTTGGTACTGACCTCATCAGGACTGGAAGCCTGGTACACCACCTGTTGCTGACTCTGTTGATCAGCCTCAGTTTCGTATCCAACATCACTATTCTCACTCTCCTCATACACTGGAGTCACGTTGTGACACAGAGCAAGTGCCCTGACTGCCTCAAACACTCGGGTGATCACTGTCCTTCGTACGGGACCACCACTACGAGAGGGGGTCATGGAGGGACCTAAGAAAGGTTGCTGGGATGGTTGTGCCTCCTTTTGTTGTTGAGCAAATGTGGTTCTCAAATGGGACTGTACCTACATGTGCAGGTATTTCAGTATAAATTTATTTCAAATAACAAATTCTTCAATTAATTGCTGGAGTATCAATATCAAATATTGAAATAACCTCTGTATTTGAGCGATAAATTATACTTCTGATAAACAATGTGAACAAAATGAATTTTTACCTCATCCATTGTTTCAGGGGTAAATGACACAGTTCCCAGATGTAGTTTCTTGAAAACCTATCAAAACACAGAAAATTAATCTTTATTTCTAAACATTAGCAGGCAATTATCTCAATGAGCAAACTACAGCACCGTATTTATGCAAGTGAGTTGTACACATTTCAGTGGAAGAGATGAGTTGTACTCAGGTCAATTACCATTTCATTTTGTGTGAGTGTGCCAGTTTTGTCAGACATGAGGTAGCTAACACGGCCTAATTCCTCTGGAATCGTGGTGCTACGAGCAATGGTTTCTGGGATTGATTTATCTCGCTGGATCATGAATGAGTATGCTGCCTTCCCCATGTCCAGATTGATTCGCAAACTAGACAAAAAATTGAAAGACACGAAGCTATTGGCATAAAGTGCAAATGTATACATATAACAAAAACTATGACTATTTTCAGATTTTTGTACTACCTGATAGGAATAATGTAAGAGAAGAGAAGTATAAATCTGAAGAGATATCTGTACCAGGGGCCATCAAATCCCTGAAATTAAAAACATAACATCAGATACTCATACATACTGTATTTATATCTCAGATATTTCTTTCACTCAAACAAAATTTAACACTATAGTAAACTATACAAAGTTTTAACAAATTCCTTTACTGATTACAATCGCATAAAAATACATGTACTCTACAGAACTGTGAAATTAAACTCTTTCCTTTATAAATCTTTGAGTTTAGGACAGTCTTTGAATCTCCATACATGTACTTTTGTATTTAAATGATGCCTTACTGAATTTAAATGAAGACTTACACATGCAACATTTACAAACTTGTGAGTTTAAATGAAGTCTTACCTTTAGAGCTAACATAACCACAGACAAAATTATTACAGCAAAAAACAACAGCTTAGTCAGTGTGTTGACTTCTAGATCCAGGAGACCAACCTACAGAACAAGAGAGATATTCCCATTAACATAAACATATTCCCATTATTAACAGGTACCAGTAGTTTGTGTACTTGTATTTAAAATAGTTAATTAGTCACATGATTTTACATTCTGAAGGGAAAAATTAAATTTTTCAAAATTTAGAACTGATCCTGAGAGAATTATTCATGAAACAAAACTGTACAAGGTGTAAAATTATACAGTGTTATGATTTTTTGTAAACAAAATAACTGGTCAAGTTAGATTTTAAATAAATCCTGATGAGGCATACTATGACTTGTACCTTGGATGGTGGCTGGGAGGTGTTCATTACACTACGAGTCTCTGACCCTGTGTATATCACCACCCCCAGGGCTGACCCTGAGGCTACTACAGTATTGGACCAGAGAGTATTCTCAACACTGAGTGAGTCTTCTACAGGTTCATCATACTGTAACAATACAAACACACGTCTGTGGTACAATCTTAATTAGTGAGCTTCTGTGAGTTCCTAGTTTCTGACTTTTGAATAAAAGTTTGTCATTGACAATGATAAGTATGATAAGTATTGTATATAGATGAAATACTTTATACTCAGTTACAATATTACTTTGGTATCAGTCACTATATTATCATCACATTTAGATCGATGAGAAATCAATAACTATCAACATGAGACTTAGGATATAAAAAGTAGATATAAACATATTTCACTGATAAAGTATCCTTAAACTATCCCTATACCTAAAATGAAATTATATATTAATGAAGTGATGAATAACAAACACAAAACAAGAAAGATGACAATACTCACCCGTTTAAATGTACCAACAAAACTGTGAATGTCTTTCTGAGGAGCCTCAGCATACACCTCTGCTGTTATATCCAAAATATCCTGCAAAGGAGTGGTTTTTGGAGATGTCATTCATATACATTTGTTTATCTTAATACCACAGTTCTGACAAAAGTTACAACTCACCACATTGACATGAAGTTTCTGGGTGCTTTGTACTGCTAGCTTTAGTTTCCAGTCTGTCTCTCCATCCAGCTGATCTGTTCTGATGAAACAAGCACCTGTCTTCTCTGTGGTCCTCAAGAAAACCATGTCAGCTGGCACTCGCTGATCCTAAAAATAAAACAAGAAAACCATGTCAGTCGACACTCACTGATCCTAAAAATAAAACATGAAAATCCTGTTAGCCAGCACTCACCGATTCTAAAAAAGAAAATAAGAAAATTATGTCAGCCTGCACTCGCTGATCCTAAAAATAAAACAAGAAAATCACGTCAGCCTCCATTTGCTGATCCTAAAAAAATAAAACAAGAAAATCATGATAGTCGGCACTCATTAATCCTAAAAATCAAGAAAACTATGTCAGCTTGAACTTGCTGATTCCTAAAAATCAAGAAAACCATGTCAGCTGGCACTGGCTGATCTTAAAAAAAAACAAG
This sequence comes from Saccostrea echinata, assembly GCF_033153115.1. NCBI lineage: Eukaryota > Metazoa > Mollusca > Bivalvia > Ostreida > Ostreidae > Saccostrea > Saccostrea echinata. The sequence continues at coordinate 56,275,030 of NW_026889803.1, read as the reverse complement.
AAAACCATGTCAGTTGGCACTACTTGATCCTTGATATCAGAGAATTTTGTTGACTGGCATAGGCTAATCCAAAACAAAATGGAAACAAGAAAACTAGGTCAACTGACACATACTGATCCGAGACAACAACAATCTGAATAAGAGTCATCATAAGAAAGTATCCAAAAATGTCAACAAATACAGATCAATATATATCACAGGTAATAAAATCCAAAAATGTCAACAAATACAGATCAATATATATCACAGGTAATAAAATCAATATGATACCTTATCGACCACAATAAGATCGCCCACTCTGATGTTACTGCTGGGAACTGGTACCATGCCATCTCGTGTTAGCTTACGGAATTTCTGCGAGTTGGCTTCTTTGTCACGTCTGTATCTTCTGTAATCATCGAGGGCCTCACGGCACATCGTAACAAAAATCACAAAACCCTAAAATGTGACAAGAATTATATTGCAGGTCATCTAGACAAGTGTTTATATATTGTGCTTGTTATTATCAGATTAAGACTTGAGCCTTGCTCAAATTCTTGAATTAAAAAGATTTCATTTCTAACAAAGCAACAAACTAGAGCTGTCCTAGCAGAACTAATTCCTCTTTCCAAAAATCAATTTATTCAAGTTCTTTTTCACTTCACAGTCACTGAAGTGTAAACCATAGGTCAGATGCATCATTAAAAAGCATGTATCAAACTCTACATTATTTAACTAAATAAATTAACAATGATTTTATTATAATTAAGAACATTTCTAAATGACATTAATGTCAATTTACGTCTATATCTAGGTAATGATTTTTTTTAACCATTTATTAAGACTGTTCTGAAATTTAAATGAAATTTATGAGTTAGGCATTTAAAATTATATTCATCAGAAAAGCATAGCATAGAAAAAGGCAACCTAGTTGTAAGTATAGGTTTATATGTCATTCTGTGGTTATCAATAACTGAACGCGAAAGGTAATGAAACAGAGGCAACATCTGCCAAGAAGGATACTTGTTTAAGTAACAGCTGGGCAGGGTAAACAAATATATATAGACTCTATTTATTTCCTTATAATGAGAACTTGGTGGTATAACAATGTTACATACTATTCCTATATAAACTAGATAAGCTGTAATTCACATACAATTGTCAGGGATTCTAGTATTTTAACACAAACCACAAATAAAAATCATCAAAGTTGACATTCTAATAAACATAGCTAAACTTACTTTAGATTCATGTAATGTTGAGTTACTTTAGATATGCCGGTAACTATTAATGTATAAAGTATTTGAAACATTGACTATTTTCTTTCAAAGGTTAGGAACAATTCTGTGTGTGTGTCGTATTACCAGAGGTAACCAGTATGTATAGAGGTAGCCACTGCATGTGTGTGGTACTTACCAGAGGTCCCCAGTACATGTTAAGGTAGCCATTGTGTGTGTGGTACTTAACAGGTACCCAGTATGTGTAGAGGTAGCCACTGTGTGTATGGTACTTACCAGGTACCCAGTATGTGTAGAGGTAGCCACTCTGTGTATGGTACTTACCAGGTATCCAGTATGTGTAGAGGTAGCCACTCTGTATGGTACTTACCAGGTATCCAGTATGTGTAGAGGTAGCCACTCTGTGTATGGTACTTACCAGGTACCCAGTTTGTGTTGAGGTAGCCACTGTGTGTATGGTACTTACCAGGTGCCCAGTATGTGTAGAGGTAGCCACTGTGTGTATGGTACTTACCAGGTACCCAGTATGTGTAGAGGTAGCAACTATGTGTATGGTACTTACCAGGTACCCAGTATGTGTAGAGGTAGTCACTGTGTGTGTGATACTTACCAGGTACCCAGTATGTGTAGAGGTAGCCACTGTGTGTGTGTGGTACTTACCAAAGGTCCCCAGTACATGTAGAGGTAACCACATGTGTGTGTTTGGTACTTACTAGAGGTCCCCAGTACGTGTAGAGGTAGCCACTGTGTGTGTTTTACTTACCAGAGGTCCCCAGTATGTGTAGAGATAGCCACTGTGTGTTTGATACTTACCAGAGGTCCCCAGTATGTGTAGAGGTAGCCACTTGTATGCATGGTACTTACAAGTGGTCCCCAGTATGTGTACAGGTAACTAATTGTGTGTGTGGTACTTACCAAAGGTCACCATTATGTGTTGAGTATGTGTGGTACTTACAAGAGGCCCCCAGTATGTGTAGAGGTAGCCAATTCTTATCTCAGGTATAAACTGGGACAACGCCATCACCAGAAAGTACAGATTTAAGAAGAACTTGAACTGTTCAAATAAGACCTGAAAATGACAAATAATTCACTTACAGAATATATTCTGGAGAAAAAAATCTTGTACATTATGTAAGTTTAAACATTGTCTTGAAAATTTGTTACATGCATAGTAAAGTACATGTACAGGTATATATTTTCATGCACAAAATTATCAGGGTAATTTGTAATTTTTTCTAAATAAAACAAACAAAAGCATATCATAAAAGTTTAGGAAAATTACAAAATCATATTCTCCTACCTTTGGTATAATAATAATGTTGTATGTACCTGCCTACCTTTGGTTTAATGTACTGAAGCTATATAACAGCCTTACCTTGGTATACATGTAATGATCTGGTATACATGCCTACTTGTACATGTATTATGAATGTACATGTATACCGTATATTATAATTAGGCTATGTAATAGGAAAGTAGAAAATTATGGCTGGACTGGGAATCTAGGCTATGTAATATGACTGGACAGGGAATCTAGGCTATGTAATAGGAAAGTTAGAAAATTATGGCTGGACTGGGAATCCCTGCATTACTACTCAGGTGCTCTAACCATTAAGATATCCAAGCTTGTGTCCAAGGTCCATATAATGCAGAGCACTACCTTCATCCCTCCTTACATTATCATCCAATGGACTGGCCCAGGAATTGAACCCCAGGCCCCTGCATTACTTTACTATTCTGGTGCTCTATCTACTGAGCCATCCAGACTGACATCCCCCTCCACACAACACAAACCACTACATTTTCGAATTATATGTATACAGCATCAAATGTAACAGGAAAGGAGAAAATTATGGCTTCACTGCAGGGATTGTGAATCAAACCAGGATCAAATCATAGTTACATGACATCAAAATGTAACAGGAAAGGAGAAAATTATGGCTCAATTGAGATTGGGAATACCTGCTTCAATGGCTATGTGTTCTAATCACTATGCTATCCAGGCCAATATCCACAGTCCATATAACCCAGTTCACTACAGCTGTTTACTTGCCTAATTTGGGTATAAATGTGATGACAGTACACGTATCTACCTACCTTTGGTATAAATGTAATGACGCTGTATTTCTGATTGCGAATGACATTCTTTGGATATTTTTCATCTGATGATCTTTGAAGTCCTATAGGTACAGTCCTTGCATGATACTCCTTCCTCCTGTTGCACAGCTTCTCCCAACACCTACCCACACACAATGATCATAAAATTGATTCATTATAATGTTGATGTTTCCAAGGGTCTCTTTTATGAAAGAAATAAAAACAACAATATCCACTTTTTAAATGTTGAATTTTTCAGTGTAAAATATTACCTTCCACATGACCTAGCCCATCCTTCATTAATGTAGTATCCTATCCTGGACTGATTAAAACCTCTGTTTCGTCGTCTGTTGACGAGAGAATCACTCTCATCCATTTTGAAACTTACTTCATTACTATACATTAGTGGCATATCATCCATACAAGTCCCATCTTCATCTTCAGTGTCATCATCACTTGATTGCTGTCTAAAATCAAATGGGGAATAAGTAACAGACAATTTCTCTATGGGTAATCGGTCAACAGAATTATTGAAATAACATTCTCAACTAGGAGAATTATCAGGAACTTAGATCAATCACATGATACATCATACAATACCCTCCAATAATAAAATTGCCATTATGACTCAGGGTCATGAAAAGATACTACAGTACAGTATTTCTAAACCCTTCTGTCCCCCGTCAGAAAAAAATGACCATTAAAAATATATTTTAAAATAATCAAAGTACAATAAAGACCTTGTTCGCCTTTTACCGCGTAGAGATCGTTTAGCAGTGCCGTAGAAGTTCCTAAAACTCATTCGCGTTCAATATTTTTCTAGCCATTCTAGTCCCATAAATCAATGATCATAAGATTGCCGGTAATTAACGAAATCAAACATTAAATGAGTATTACGAATCATGATTTTTTTAATCAATAAATTTTATGGCTGAAAAAAAAGAATAAAGCTGGTCAAAGTTAAAAAAAACTGTCTGTAGTATTTTTATCATCATTATTTTTACGGGCTATAAGGGATATAACCGGAAGTGCAGCAGGTGCTATGGTGCCTAACAACCAGGACGCAATGAGATAAAATTATGTGATCCATTTTTACTTTCCCCCATTGTGTCTCGTCTGTATTAATGTAGTTTTGTGTAAATATGTCTATCCAAGATCACAAGGTAAATATTTTTTACCTATTCCAGGTTCTCTTAAGATTTTATTTATTCATGGGATCACAAAGTGATGGAGATCGAACAGTCTTTGATTTAAATACCACTTTTGTTTTGCATGATGTTTAGTCATGGTCGATTTATCTGAACTACATAATTCCTCATTTTTCAACAGTAAACTGCTTTGTTTGTTGATTTAAACGATATAAAGCTGAAACTTGGTTCCTCTACTTTTGTCACAATAAGCTACTTGTTTGTAACTTGATGAAACATACTACAGTTATAAAGGGGATCTCTGTTCTTGGAAGAAATAATTTTACAAACATAGTAACCAGTAGAAACTAAATTCCGTAAAATTTAGCTTTCATTGAGGATGGACATTGTAAATGATGTATTCACATGAATTATCACTTTACTGACAAAAACTTGGAGTTATTAATTTTATTTGGGACATGTTATATGTGGCATTTTCTTTGTTTTAAATTAAATTAAATGGCTCTTATTCCAAGGTATCGCTTAGTAAGTATGACATTTTTTTTTTACAATACAGGAATATGATCATTTCTTCATGTATTTGTCATGTGTGTTATTCTTCAAATTTAGACATATTTTTTATTTGTTGTAAATTAATTATTTTGTCCCTTATTTTTGTTTTAATGGACACACCCCTTTCTTTTTTAGTCTGATGTAGATCCGTTTATGTGTACATGTGGTCCCTGTAAGAAATTTTGGAAGGACAATTTCAATGATGCCTCAGACTTGCTTCGTGAATCCTCTTTAAGCAGAGCACAGAACACTGCACCTGTGTCCTCTAAATCCAGCATCGTTAAAGTGGGAGACAGGGTGGAAGTATATGGCAAATATCCAGGTAAATAAATTCATGATGATTTAGGCTGTTTCATTGACTTAGCATGTATATATCTGAGCATTTCAAAACAAAATTCTTTTGCCTTTCTTAATTTATTTATTTTTAATATTGACTTCATGTGACATTCTAGTACATGGACATCTTGCTACAGCAGGTACATTGTAAATGCCACAAATCAATAACATCACTGTTGTGCATTGACTGTTTAAAAAATTAATTTTTGGTAAAGTGAATACATTATTGCTTTATAGACATGAACATGTTCGATAACAGTCACTTTTTTGTGTACTGTGTAAAATATAATCCACAATCTAATCAAGCTTACTATATGTATTTGTGTAACCCCACATATTAAGGCTTGTACCAAAGTAAAGTGTTATTATACATATGACTTCACTTGTGTTTTAAGAATTGTTATAATTACTTTTTTACATGGTATTTGAATTACTAGCACAAATAAAATATATTAAGGACGATTGTCATGAATGTACCACTGTATTTTTAGCTGTTGACCTCTATAAAATCTACGCTGAATCAGAGGTCTGTAAAAAAAATCCGGGTAAGTGTGTACAGGTGTAACAAGTAGGAAATCTGTAGGAAAGCACTGCTATTTTTATTGTAGCCTTGTTTGTTGATCAATCTTATATTTTTGTAGATGTTTTTAAAAAGTGTAACATAGTTTTATCCTAAAAAATTATTTTTTTGGTTTTGATTCTAGTACAGTCAAATTAGTGTGTATGATTTTCATGAATGTAGGTTGGCATGCCCCCTCCCAATAATTTTGCCCCCGCCCCCCAAAAAATTTTTGCCGATATATAGAATACTATAGAAAACATAGCTACTATATGCTTGTGCTCCCTCAATAATAATGTCTGATGACCTTTTTTTTTGCTTCAATGTCAAGGAATTTTTGGTAGTGCCCCCCCCCCCAACTGAAAATGTTTGGTGTGCCCCCCCCCCCCCCCCCAACTGAAATTGCTTCCTAAGGGCTGGAAAGAGTCCTATAGACACATCTGTAATTATAAACATGAACTTAACTTGAGAGAGTAAAATTTTTTCAAGGCAACTTTGTATATCCTCAAGCTTTTATTGATTGCATATCTTAGTATAAAATAAAATGATATAGTTATATGTACAATTAAACCAATTTGAGTATTGGTCTGAATGGTGGTGTAATTTCAAGAGTAATCTTATTATTTACTTTTTTTTATGTCTCTTGATGTTTTAAGTTGTTTGTTTGTAGCATTTGATGATTTTTTAAACATTGAATCACCGTGGTTCAACAGTAGCTCCATCAGTAGTACATGTATAAAGTTGCTGATTGTACCATATTAAGTGTGTACGGTATATACTAGTAACATGAGGAATGTATCTATACAGAACATGTTTTGTGCACTCCTATTTCTGCTTCTTAGGGACACCTTATCAAGCATTTAAAAAGTTACTGATTTCCAATCTAACTTGTTTGATTTATAGATTAAGAGTTTAAAAGTATTCCAATTTAAACATGAATTGATTGACATGCCAAGCCTCAAGCAGGTAATAAAGTAGCCTTATTTTGTAACAGGAGCAGTAGGTGAAATTAATGAAACATTTGAAATCTGTACCTTCTGCTTCCTCTACTACAACCCAGGCAGCAAATGAAGTTTCTTATCCTGGTATTTGATTGTATTTATAGATTTGGACCAATTTAAGTTACATGAAGGCTTGGTACTTTAATTTAAACTTTTGTTAAAACATAAAGTGTCAAATGAATTTTAAGATATGTGTGTGTGTGTAATATTATCATATAGCTATGAGATCAATAATTCTGTGAAAATTAGTCTGCTTTGCTAAAACAGGGGTTTTTTAGGTCTTAAAATCAAGGGCCTGGGCCTTTCCATTTGGGAAAAATAGTGACATGTGGTTGAAATTGGAGAAAATATCATATTTAACATTTTTCTAAATAATTTTTTTTTGATTTGCAAGGTATTTATTGACTTATTTTACATTCAGTCAATCAGTTTTTGGAGCATGCCTTTTAGATTTTTTTAACACTTTCCTGATATATACATGTTACTGAGTCCGGACGTTTTTTTAACCAAATTTATTTATTTCAATTGCCCTTTGGGAATTTTTTTTATGAAATTGGGAAACACACACTTTTTACCATTGGATATGGGGCAGAATACAGGTCCCTATGACCCCTAAAAAGTCCTGTAAAGAGAAAAAATGACTTTATAATTAGCTACAATGTACCATAGGCAAAAGTAATAGCTAGTGGACTTTAATAACACCATTACTAAATGTATGTAGCAAGGTGTTATCTGTGCTTTTCAACATTTCATTTCATTTCAACGTCGACTACATTATTACAGAATGAGTGGACTTAAGAGTCCTCAAATTAAGTGTAGTTGAAGTTTTATAAAATATTTATTTCTTTCCGTATATCACCAATATCTTAACTCACAGTGAATTCTCGATACATATATGGATTTAAAACAATCCTTCAAAGGAAAACCAAATTAAGCAAATCTGTTTTGATTACCCGGTACTCTGTTATAATTTTTTTGTGTTCTCACAATATTAACTACAGAAATATTGACATCTCAGTTAAATGTTAAAAACTGATACCATACACATTTTCAAATTTCTAGAGAGAAAGTGAGAGATATATGCTGAAATGATGATGATCGATAGCCCTGCCACCTATTAATATTAAATAGGTGACCTAAAAACCATTCTGGGTATCTTGTGAAATTGCGGATAGTGACACTAATGTATCATTATTTACTTCAGTTTTGCTTCATGACACCAAGACATTGCTTTTGTTCAAATGCTCTGCCTATTATAATTATGTTTATGTTGAACTCGCCATTGCTAATGTTAAATATTTTGGCTTCACTTCATTTACAGCTTGGTAGAGAAAATGCATAAAAGACCCAAATTATGGCATTAAGGCCACTCATTCTTTGAAAACTTCTTCTTGATTTTGCAGGTACTGTAAAGTTTGTTGGGGTTATTGATGATAATGCCATTGCCCCAAACCTGTATGTGGGAGTAAAGTTGGATGAAAATGGTATGTTGTTATTAAATATATATATATATATATATATATATATATATATATATATATATATATATATATATTCAAAATAAGAAAAATAAATAAATAATGGTGAAGAGAACCAGCGTGAACTGAGAACCTGATTCAACACATAATTTCAGCTTCTCACTTAAATTAGATGATTATCTATCACCACATTGGCACAATTCATTAAGGTAGTTCGATCCTCATGCAGGTTCTGAAAATCAGCTTTTCAGTACATGTAATTGAAAATGCTCACAAAAATGTCTCTGCATGATTTCTTAAGTAATGTGTATTAATTTGCCCAAAGTATTTCTAAAAGTTCATCATTAAAGTTAATCATATTATATAGGGAAAATCATAAAATTTTAAATATATTTTGAGTAAATGTGAATAAAAGCACTAAATCATCTTCGCTAGCCAAGGGTTTCTGATACGCTACTCTCCTCATACGAGACATACAAATGTCAACTTTTTGCAATACCATTTCTGAGACTTCAAAGAACCTTGAATCATACTGAGATACATAAAAATGAAAACTGTTGCAAGAAAATATTTCAATTTCAAGCTTCATTTTGAGATTTTTTAAATTAAATGATAGTTTTAAGAGTTATTGTTCCTAGCTGAGGATCGAATATCCTTAAATGAAGATAGATTAAAAATCACATTCACATTTTTTTAAAAAAGAATCTGAATTAACAATTTTTGGTATAAAATAATAGGTTTTAGATGCCTTAAAGTGGCTTTTGCATTCAAATTTTCATATATTCAGATAAATTTTTACCTCTCTTTCAGTGAATTCTGTGCACAATGGTTTATATAAGGGTAAGCGGTACTTCCACTGTACCCCTGGTCATGGTGCTATGGTTAAGTATACAGAGGTCAAACCCCTGAAACCTCCCAGCAAAACTCCACCAATAAAAAATAACTACATGTTCCCCAGCTGGGACGAGGTCAAAAAACGTAGGAAGGAAAGGAATGAGAAGTGAGTTATTTGACTTTTTTTCTTTGTTTTATGTCCTTTGACAAAGATTTAATTATTCTAAGTTATAGTTACACTATAGATATTAATTGGCTATCGGTAAATACACTCACAGTTTTTCATTCACGAGGGGCGGAGCCCCGAGTGAATAAAAACTGTGAGTGTATTTACCGATAGCCAATTAATGTCTATTGTGTAAGTTACTTGTACCAGAGGACCAATGAGAGAAAAGCAAGTTGATAATTAGTACCACCTACTACATGGTGTCAAGCCACGGTCCGGAGTCTGTAGTATAAATAGCCGTCTCCATCTGCTAGTATCATATTTTGCTACGGTGCTGCTTCAAATCACTGATAAAAATTCGGAATGGGTGCATGTCATGATGTTGTACTTTCGAAATGTTGAAGACACAGAAGACATGATTTTTTGGTCAGGTACAGGGGTAAGGATTGTAAACTTAACATGTATTATACTGACGCCGTCAACTCTAAAAGAAAATTCATCTTTCGAGATCGTTATTTTTAAAGGGGGGGGGGGGTCAATGGAAAACATCGCCGTTGAAATTTTTATATCTGGCAATCGACGTATAGAAACAGGGACATATATACTGTCTAGTATATAGGTCCCTGATAGACACTATGAAATAATTTCTGACATTTTAATGAAAGTTTGAAATGCTTTATGAAGTAAAAAAAAAAAGCAGGGACTTCTGATGTTAAATTGCTACATGTACTTGGAGAAAGAAAATAGAAAGACGAGAATTCGAGATAGAACGTATCATTTACTAAATAAACGCATAGAAAAAATACGGAAAAAGATTACGAGGCGAATTTTGGCAAGTTAATGTTAGTATTTTTTAAATTAAAAATGTTGACTTCATTGATTCATCAGCCATTGCCAAGGTCTGGAAATTAACATCATTCATTCATCAGTCAAGGTCTTGTCACAGTATGGCTTGATGCCAAAAGGTGGGCGTGACTTAAAAAAACTGTGATTCTTCTGGCAAATACACCACAGCAACATCAAAGCAAAATCTAAATTTACCGCCAGTCCTATGGTACAATCAAAGAGACAATATTTGTAGGATCTCTATATATTCTTGAGGGGTTTCCTCATTTGATACAGACTGAGATATTGTTTTACCTATTTGATACAGACAAACTGAGATAATTGCTGAGATAATGTTTGATCTACTTGATACAGACTAGCTGAGATAATTGTTGAGATATTGTTTGATGTATTTGATACAGACTAGCTGAGATAATGCATGATCTATTTGATACAGACTGAGATAATGCATGATCTATTTGATACAGACAAGCTGAGATATTGTTTGATCTGAGATAATTGTTGAGATATTGTTTGATCTATTTGATACAGACTAGCTGAGATTTATGCCAAAGCCGGGGTATCTCCCACTCCCTCCATGCTCAGTGAAACTTCCTTACACAATTCCAAGACGGAACCCATCATCAACATTAATGATCCAAATGATATTGCCATAAAGGTCTGTATTACAAAATTATGAAAAACTGGTATTTAAGCCAGCTTGTATTATTGCATATTTTACTGCATGTCTGACCACTTTATTAGAAATTTTTCATGTGTGTATAGTAAACTATTTCTACATTTTTAATGGCATATCCTTTGTGCCACAAAAGTGATATTTTGATCATCCAAATGCTGCACATGTCTTCTCTGGCCTGGGTTAACAGAGGTAGAAAATTTCAAAATCAAAAACATTCTCTTCATAATTAGGCCCTTGTAGTTTAAGTAAGCAAATTTAGTGGTGACTGGAGTCCAAAGTTTTACATGGAAATTGATGAGAAAAAAATATTAATTTCTAGTAATATTGCAAGCATTTCAATGTAACATCAAATTGTTAAAATAAAGGGGGGGGAGCTAAAATTAAATAATTCATGCAGTTTGTCTCCATTATGCATATGGGTACCCAACTGAATGTCATGGCTCTTGGGCCTCTTGTAAATTATATCTGGGCAAAGTTTTGTATGTAGTTTCAAAAGAAGATGGGTGAACAAGGCGTGCCGAATGCCTATAGCTTCCGATATTAATAAAATCATATTCAATTTATGAATTAAGTCTTTAAAATAAAGTTCTCATTATTCAAATTTATTAAATTATGATCAACAAAACTTTTCTGAGAAAAGAAATCTCGGAAAAAATTATTCTTTTATTAAAATAATAAAATGGTATTCGTGGGATTCGAACCCCTAACAATAAAAATCCGGAGTATCATATTGTATTGAGACTAACACGCTAACCACTACGCCACGCAGCTCCTGACGAATAGTGGCATTTAAATCATGTTTGTGATATGACCCTTGACTTAATGGACTTCAAGTATTTCTCGGAAAGATGCGAATGCTTTGTCATAAAAGTGTACTTTTAAGGTATAATGGGTCTTTGCTCCATGTTTTTGTAAACCAAACAATGTATATTTTTATGCAAACTTTTAGGATCAACTTTCAAAAAAATGGAGCGAAGACCCACTCATATCGAAAAATTTTGTTAAAGTGTGAGAAAATGATCCTTTTTGTCCTCTTAAGTGTGTGTATGCTATTTCGTAGGCAAATAATTTCAGTCTTTGTGAGATTTTTGTAAATTGTAGAGATTTAGCATAAAATATACTTTAATGTTAGATGAAATATCAAAGAAAATTTTTATAAAATTGGGATTTTATTTTTCACTTCATGTCTGTCGCACTATAGGCACTTCGCCCGCCTTGTTCACCCATCTTCTTTGTTTAACTGATTGAATGCAGTAATACAATGTAGAAAAAAAAACATATTCAGGATCAAGAAAGAAAACGAAGAGCTGAACTCCGCAAGCAGAAAGTTCAGGAGGAAGATCATGAGAAAAATGAGCTTCGCAGATTACGACAACAGTTTGGTGGTGGGCAAGATGCAGATCGTATGGCACACACATTACTCAAGCTACAGCGAGCTTACCAGGAAGGTCTGCAACTGACCAATCGGAGAGGGACACATCACGAACTGCACAACTCAGAAGATGATTACTGATACCATTTACTTGCTAGAAATTGAATTTTTAATTTATGTCAATTTCTGTAATTAATTGAACCATAAGAAACCTTGATTTAAAAATTGTTGAGATGGATTAAATTTTAGATAAACATAGTGAAGATCCCACATTCTAATTTATTTCTGTTTATTATGATGACTTCATTCACACCATACGAACTGTTATTTTACCAACAGTTTTTTGCGAATAAATTGAATAAGAAATAAGCAGCATCCTGTATAGTGAATATGAAGTTTATCATTTTATTGATTGTTTATCAGTATTAACATTGGTCTGGCTTGAGCTAGTTTTTTAGTGCAAGCAACCACTTGTACATATGACTGATGTATTTACTGGTATGTTGATTTAAAGTTTTGCATTTTACTAAAACTGTATTTTGAAGATACATGATATGATGATAACGATACTAATGTTCAATAAAAAGATAAGTGTTGTTATTTGTACAAAGCTACAAAAACTTAATTTTTGGTATCATAATTTTCTCCAGAAATTTTTCATATTATTTTACTTGCAGAGCATTTTTATTTGTGAAACTGCAGCCTTTGAATTTTATCACAAACACTTTTATCAAATACTGTATATTTTTCATCAAAGATTTGAAAGCCATATAGGAATCAGTATTGTAGAAACAAAACATGTAATAATCTTTACTCAATCAAAAATATTTAATGCGATTTAATCCAGTTCACATACATCTTTGTAATGGTACCTGCCAGCAAAGAATTGACAGGGTAGGGTAATTATGATCATAAATAATGTTGTAAGTAATTAATTATAACCCTTTTTTACTCTGCATACTTCAGTAATATTTGAATGAAGTGTACTGAAAATGGAAAGTACCCATAAATGGAAAGAAATACCATGGGAAACTGAGGTTCATTAAAATACAGGGAAATAGCTGATTTCAATCCTGCATGTCCTCTGTGTATGTATTATACATGTACGATGTAATCATTACTAAATGATTAATATTCTTAGCTCACCTGAGCCAAAGGCTCAAGTGAGCTTTTCTGACCAGAAATTTTCCATTGTCTGTCATTGTCATGGTTGTTAACTTTCATCTTCTTCTCTAGAACAACTGGGCCATTTTCAATCAAATTAGGTACAGAGCATCCTTGGCTGAATGGAATTCAAGTTTGTTCAAATGAGGGCACACCCTCTTTCAAGGGGAGATAATTAAGAATTAGTGAAAATTAAATGGCATCTTTCAAAAATCTTCTCAAGAATCACTTGGTCGAAAAGATGAAACTTCCATGAAAGTTTCATTTAATGGTGTAGATTCATGTTTGTCCAAATAATGACCCCCAGAGGTAGGATGGTGCCAGAATGGGCAATTAAAGTTTTACATAAGACTATATGGAAAAAATCTTTGAAAAAAAAAACAAAGCCATGATTAGTCTTATTTATATGGAAGCATACTTAGTGTAGATTCAAGTTCAAATCATAATCCCTGCGGGTACAGTGGGCCACAATCAGAGATCACAGTTTTACATACAAATATAAAGGGGAAAATATCTGCTTAGGAAAAGCAGGGCCATAGTTTCTCAGGTGAGTGTTGTGGCCCTTGGGCCTTATGTTAATGATATTGTACTAAAAATCAAACTTAGAATATGCAGAATGCACTTTTTTCAACTGCTTCTGTTATAGCTCTAATAGTTAAATGTTGAGATTTTTTCAATTTTGTGCATTTTTGGTAGTTTTGATGGCAAACATGCATTTGTTTTGTATGAATCTTTGACTTTAGTTAGTGTTTTATGTTTTTGTTTAGTTCAGTTTTATTTTGCTTGTTTTGTAATTGAATTATATTCAGCAATTTTTGCCCATCTGTGATAAAGAACAAAAAACACACACAAATTACACTTTATACAGAGAATTGATACACTGTTGATGCATAAAGAATATTGTACAAGTAAGCTAATTTTTTTAATAAATGAGAATAAACATGCTTTTAAATATAAATTGAATAATGTGAGACAGGAAGCCATAGTCAGTATACACATATATCTATATATACTTTGATCAGTGTAAAGAAAATATCACACAGTACAACTCTGCTGTTTTCTAAAATGTATTTTTATTATTAAGTTATTTAACTATGTGTACAAACTTTTACTGTACTCTTTATATTTGCATGTAAATGGTTACATATACATGGTAATAAAATCTTTGAATATTGAATTTCTGCTTTGATATCTGACAAATGAGCTTATATCAATGCCTGATGCAGTGTTAATATGAAACCAATTAATTTAGTTTTATTTTGCATTACGAAGTATTGGCTTTGCAGAGAAAAGCAATGTTCAACCTTAACACCTGTCCATCGGCCTAAGATTGACAAATATTTGGGAGGATTAATAAATTAAAAAATTTAATAATTTTTCAATAAATTGAATACATCTATGGTCTTTTGTGTATTCCTACTATTATATCAATAAAGATGAAAAAATATTATAAATAAATGAAAAGCAAATATTAATACAGACAAAAAGTAGAGCACATGTATATGGAAAATTATGAAAATAAGAATTATTAAACCAGGCTTTAGAAGCTTGATATTTTATAATTAGACCTCGATGAAATTAATCGGCATTTGCAAATTATATATCTTGAGAACTGAATCATAATTTCAACATCTTTTTGCCTAATGACCTTGACCTTTGAGATATGATCTGAAGTAATGACAAGGACTCGTATCTCGGTCAACAAAAACAATTTTGCAATCTCATTGTCAGTGACCTTGACCTTTGAGATATGACCTTGAGAACATGACCTACCTTTAGGTCATCAGTAACAATATACTCAAAAGTTCGAATGAATTCCAGACAAAGTTCCAGAATTACAACCCAGACTCAATTTAGCAACCTTATCCACCAGTTATCTCAATCACCGAGGAATGACCTTGCAATATCATTTTCAACTTTTGAATGCATTCAGAGTTATCATCAGGACATTAAAAAAAATTTAAGTGACCCATTGTGATTACTTCATTTATAGCTTGACTATTCATTCGCTAGTTGTTGAATAGTTAACTATTCAACTGCAATTGAATAGCTGGATAGGTATCCAACTGCTGTTCTCTATTCATATTTGAAATGATCATCCAAATGATTCACATGAAAAAAGTGCAAATGAAAATTTATTGGAAAACAAGTTAAACTCCATCGATAATTCACCTTCCTTGATTTTGGTACACTTCACATCTTCAAACTTTTAATGATCGGAAGATTCACATGATAATTTTTCACTTTTGTGCACTTTCACACACCTTTTAATCCCTTGAATAATGTCTCCTCCTTTATGACCTTGAGTTAAAGGACAACAGCATCAGAAAGATTCAGTTAAACCAAAACAAAACTTTCATAAGCACAAGGTCAGAATCATATCCTTTTTTGAATTACTAGTATTCCTTTATTTATTCTGGTTTGCTCAGTTTCCAATATTTTATGACATGTGGCAAAAATTTAATTAAAAATCCTTTCTATGAAAACATATTTTCCTCCTGCTAATGGGTTTATATATATTTAACTTAATTAAATTTCTTTCTGCAAACTATCATCACAATATTGTGTTAGATGTTTAAAAAAAAATTTTCTTGGCCCTCTTTCAGTCTTGCTCATAGTTTCCAAACACACACCATAGCCTAGGATTTCTGATGTAGTGAATTCTCTGTACTTAGATCTTCATTTCTAAAAAGAATTCCAAATACTGGAGATGCCCTGGAAAAAAAATGAAGTACTCTAGAGCTGAACATTTCATAAGAATAGCTGATGCACTAGTTTTGAAGATAATGTGCATTAATACATTAATTATTATATACAGAAAGTGAATAAGATAAATCTAAAACAAGAGTTTTCTCCCCTTACCCTTAATAGTCTGCAGCAGAGTTGTATCCTCTGTGGACCACTGTTTGTACAGGACTGATTCCTGATCTCTATCTGACAGAGAAAACTTGTCTAACAAATGTTTCCTGATCAAGTATCTGGCAGTGTCAAAGAAAAGTTAAATGTAACAAATATCCACTATCTTCTTTGTCTCATGTAATCTATGTTTCCCCTCCCCATTTCAAAAACAAAGGTCATAAAAGATTTTGAAGCTCACCTCGATGAATATTAAACTGAAGTAAGGCATACTCTCACACTAAATGAAAGTCTGGTAATGTGCATTCAAGTTTGCTTTTGGGTAGGACTTATACTTAATAATTTGAAATGGAATGCTCCAAAAACTTTTAACTATTCAATCATCCAAAAATGTAGGTCATATCCAGCATCTGAAGCAAGCCTGATAGTGTGCATCCCTAGATGTATCATCCATGCAAGATCCTTCACCAAAAGGTTGATTGCTTCTTGGAAATGTACTTGCCCCAAAAACTTTAACCTGGTCACTCATCCTGAAAATCTGAGCAAATCCAGCATGAAGCAAGCCATCTGTGTGCATCCCTTGATGCATAATCCATGCAAATTTGGTCACCACAGGGCTTATGTTTGGGAGTGGACTTGCTCCAAAAACATTCGAAGCAAGTCTATTAGTATGCATCTCTAGATGCATCGTCCATCCAAGTTTGGTCCAGGTAAAGCGCATAGTTAATGGACTTGCTACTAAAAATTTAACCGGGATGCCGATGCCAATACTGAGGTATAGCATAAACTCATCTTAACTTCATGGAGGTGAGCTAAAAAATGATGGCAACCAGATGCCAAATCACTCCCATGATTTAATTTCCTTTTCCATAAAGCAAAAAATATTCATTAAGAGATATCTTGTTTGCTTTTATTTTAGCTTTTTACTGTTTCAATACCAAGTACATGAGTGCTAGTAAAACAAGAAATCACCTTGATCAATAGTCTGAAAAGGATACTGATTCATCATTAAGTATTCACTATCTTGCAACCATTCAAGCATTTCTACAGCAGATGGGCAAGTGGGTGACCTTCGGGTTAGCATGTTAAGGTCTTCGTTGGTTTTGTTGTAGACTACCTGGCATCTTGTACACTGCTTTGAAACTTTGTCACATACTTCTTTACAAACATCACTATAAAAGTAAATTAAATTTTTGTATTATGAAAATGTCAATAAATTCTATAACATAGATTTGAAAAAACTCTAATTATGTAAAATATTTAATATATTTGTGCAATGTCAACTGAATTATATGTAATATCATGCTTATGTACACAATAATGAACATACACAGCTTTGTAAAGATTAGCCATATTGTTGTCGATTTCCTTGTTGATTTTGTACAGAAGTTTTTCCCTGACGTCAGGAAACCTTTGCACTATCTCTCCTAACCCCTGAGCCTGTACACAGCAATGATGTTGCTCTGACAAGTTCTGTACACTTTTCAAATGTGGCTGAGACTTTGCTATAGCTTCTTCCCAGATACTTAGACCTGATTTCACGACTGAAAATGCTTTATGTAGCTGTTGGAGCAAATGCACGAATCTTGGATCCTTCCCAGTTTCCGGAAAAATATATTCCATGTCAAAATGTCAAAGCTCGTAACACTGACACTGAAATCCAGGTTAAACCACATGTTCTTGTACATCAAATAATATATCTACCGGCCATATAAGTTCTATTGATTTATAATATTCATGTTAAGAGTAACAACTTCTAAACTGCAAGCACGTGGCGAAAATGAAAGTAGAATATTAGGATGTCGATCCCGATGTTAAAAATTTTAATAAATCCACTGTAGCTACAAACCAATCTTCCACAAATTTATGTTATTATTATGTTTTGGTCTGCTTGAGGTATTTCAGGATCAGTACTTTTTCATTTTTTGTTCAATTCTGCATAGCCCCACTTCAAATAAACATCCTCTTACACCACATTGTGTTTTATAAAGCCCATTGTTTAAATCAAGTCTGTGTGTAGGCTATATTTAAATTCTGAAAACTTAAAAAATTTTAAAAAACTTTTTATTATGCTATAACCAAAATCATTTCCCTTTTGGGATAAATATAAATTACCAGGGTATATTTTATTATGTTAGTGAAATTAATGTAAGAGAAAGGAGCTAGTTTGAATAACAACATGCAAATGGTACTTTAGTAAAACATCCTTTAATGATGAAAATTCAGTCTTATGATATGACACTAATACCAAGCAAAGGCTAACTTTCATAAATATCAACAAGTATGCATGCTTTTTGGGAATGAACATGACATTATCTATGTAATTGTTAATTACATAATGCTAGTCAGATCGAACTGTCAAATGAACTGGTAAAAGCAATTTCTCATTCACACACACACACACACACACAGATGGATGGAGGTCTGCCTATATCATTCACACATGGTATGTACTGCTAATACAGATGGCGCTTGCTTGTCAACTCCAAACTTTTTCCCATTTACAACTAGCACCAATGGTGAGTTAACACGAATGCTGCTGAATTCAAACTTCTGAAAGAGAAATAATTACTTCCTTACGTATAATACAAATATATTCATTGAGGCTTACTTGTCTTTGAATGAACAAAGTACCTCCATGAAATTGCCAAATAAAAATAATCATTAACTGTACAAATAACACATATACAGTATTCTAAAGTTATACAGTAAGAGGTTGACCTTTTTCACATTTAACTGACCTGATTTTTGTGGTTGACCTTGACATCTTGAAGGTAGGGTTCAGGGATAGCCACACTGTCACCAATTTTAACACCACATCCCTGGGCCATGTTGTACACTGTGACTGGGAGGCAAGTCTCTTCTTCATCCACCATACAAAAGGAGCTGAAATAATCAGACAAACAAAATCTTTAACAATATTGCAGATATTGTTATTTGACTGCATGCAAGTTTACTGATATCTAGCTTTTGTAACCATAATTCCCTTAAAGATTCTTCTATTCACAGAAATATGAATAACCCCCCCCCCCCCAAAAAAAAAAAAATGATAACAATGCTTTAATAGTTTTGTTTCTGTGAAAATAAAATGTTAGCAACTGTCTTTTACTAATATGTCTTGTAAGAATTGGTCCTATGCTTATAAAACTATATACAAGAAAGAAATTTTCGTGAACAGACTGTCTTGCATAATTATGTGAAAATAAAATTCTCAGGAATAAAAAGTGATGTAAAGTACTTAGTATCTGATAATTATTGAATTTTATGGTTTCTTACAATGGCACCGGTTGACTGGTGGTTATGGTACAAACCACCTTGCCCAGAATGACTTTGTTTTGGTTGACTTCTGGCTTTAGGTCACTGAATTTACACTTCACTAAATCCACTGATTTCCCGAGAGGACTAGTGTATGTTCCTCCTCCATAAGGTCCAAGGTCGGAGGGTTTAATGCTCTCTATCATGGACTGCAACTTTTTTGGCTTAATTTTTCCCTAAAATTATATATATTCACTTGCAAAAATCGTCTATTTTGTTTGTGTTGAACTCCATTTGCTCTTCAGAATTTTCATTTCTGTTTAAGTTTTTTATTCAGTAACGAAATATAATATCTCTTGGTCATTTATTAAATTTGAAAATCGTTAAATGTTTTAAACACACTCCAAAACCTCATCGTAGCTGTAAATATTATTTTTTTAGGGACAGATTCCTAATTAATTTCTTTCTTTTAAAATTAATATGTTTGAATAATTAGACACTGTATTTGTTAATTTCAAATGTTATAATGAATATTTGACCAAAATCTTTCTGTCGTTATGGTCGTTGTAAACTAGTGACACAAAGGGAAGTAATTCGAATTCCACATCGTGCATGCAAAACGAAAGAGTCATGAATAAGTCTACAATGATTTTTACAGACATGCTAAACGCAAACATCACTATCACTCGTTCTTTTCGAGTTTCCTCGCCTTACTTGAGCCATAAATGATTTTTTTTAAATCACGTTTGTTAAAATCTAAACTTTCGATACAGGATAGATCATTAACGGGACAATAATTACCCCACGCGATACTTCTCTAATGACCAGCTGGCACAGGTAAAAATAATTGGCCGGATTAGAGGAGATAATTTGTACTAAATATGAGCAGTTTGTTCTTTAAATAGCGGCCGGTTTACAGAATAGGCAAGATCCGGATTGAACAACATTTATTGAACATAAATTATAAAGAAAATTCAAGGGACTAAAATATTAAGCTGGACTGAACAACATGCCGGAATGCACAACATCCGGATTCAACAAGTTTTACTGTATAAGACTTCTCAGGATATGACATATGACAGAAAACTTTTACACAAAACATGAATATTAATTTACTTGATAAGATTTCCAGTCCTTTGACAGTAAGCATTACACATTGCAACAGTAATCATCTGATGGATGCTTCTTATTTCATTATCTAATTTCTATTCTAAAATGTTATAGTTAAAATACATCTCATATCAATTCTTCAAAATATAAGAAAACATGTTGTTAAATCAATTCATGTAATATACTTGGATGAAAAAAAAGGCATTTCAAGGGCAATAATTCCAACTCATTACAAATAAATCATCCATGCACCTTATGCAAAATCAGTTCAGTCACTTGTTGGAATTTTTTAAAAATCTTCTCTAAAGGTAATTTGGACAGAACTTTACCTTGGATTGTGTCAGTTCTGTGACGTTGGAAAGGAAAGTCAAAAGGTGTGATTCATGAGTCTGGGGGTCAGGCCAGCTGGGATCCAACTGAGAAGCTCTGGAAAACCCAGACAAGGCAGCGGTGTAATTTTCCTCATATTTGTAGGCCTGCAACAGAACACATCACAACAATTCAAGTATGATATCATATTGATAAAATGAGCACTACAAAGCATTCATGCACATAGTAAAACTTTCCTTACAAAAGGTCAGATATATGCCATCTCTGACAACTTTAATTCAACCAAAATTTTAATGAACTGGTTACATATTATGATATACTGTACAGCAGGAAATTAACTCATGGAGTTAATATTCGCTATATTCGCGGTAATAAAAATTCCGCGAATTCAACATAGAGTGAATAATTCTTCAAAAATTGATAAAGATAAATTAAAATATTACCGATATCTGTGATTAGATTCGTTAACTCTATTTGTGTTCCTTGCAAACCTTAAAAGCAGTAATTGATATATAGAGGAGATGTAGACGGTCTTCCTAATTATGCGGGTGTACGGATTAATTACTTACACATAGTTGTTGATTTTTTTAAAACTTAATTGATAAATAAACATCTATAACTAACAATTAATTCTCCCACCCAGTAGAGGTGCGATGTAATTATCTATAAAACATGTATTGTTAGATTTCACCCGTGCATATCACTCATCTTATTATCTTTAATCAAGGCACATAGTAAAGACAACACTGTTACACATTAATTAAATTTAATTAACAGTTCAACATTTTGACTATCAGTACTGACAACTGATTTAGATTCAGAGGGATTTAAACATACTGCAGTAAATACTACTCTGTACTCTACTTAAAACGTACCTATGAACGAACACCTGCCAAAGGGCTTCTTTTTTTTTTAAATGAATGTTTTGGATACGACTTGAAATCACTTGAATAAATCACTCGAGTATATAGACTAAGTATTTCAAAAATATTCAATAAAAAGAAAGAAAGAAAACACGAGAAAGAAAGAAGAGAATTTATCTGAATGCATAACATTGTAAATCGTACGAATTTTGTCTTCTAATCCAATCAGGATCAGTACGGTGTTTCGTTCTATTTAATCGGGTTCAGAATAGACACAATATACGCAAGGAAAATATTTGCAGTGCTGAAAAAGTTTTTGTATAATTTTTCCTTTCCGCGAATTCAAACGACCGCGATTTGCTGCAAGTTGAACAAATCGCGATCTTTTCCGACCGCGATTTTAACCTGCTGTACAGTACCATGTATTCCTAGCAAATTAAATATATTATATGAACCCACAACTGCTCTGTTAAAATGTAGGTCAGGATTGTCTCGTGCCACTGGATCCTTCTCCTGTAAAATAAATAATACCAATGTTCTAGTGGTGAAAGTCACTCTGATTCAGAATCAACTACTTGTAACTTTATGAACTTAAGTTAAAAATATCTTTATAAATTAAGGAAATTTCAAAATCATAATACTCACTGCTTGTGCATACGCCTTCATGCTCTGGTCCAGAGCTTGTGATGCTTGACCAACAGCAAAGAACAGGGACATATACGCATTACCCAAAATCACTGTGAAAAACAAAACTCCTAGGTAAATAATTACATAAATATAGGTACACTGTAATCAAAAATTACAAAGCTCACCTCAACAAACATTATTTAGAAGTAAGGCAAAGTCTCACACGAAATGAATGTTCTGGTAGTGTGCACCTGTAGATGAACAATCATGCAAATTTGGTCTGGGTAAGATATATAATTACTTTGGAATGGACCTGCTCAAAACTTCAATTTGGTCAATCTTCTGGAAAATGTAGGTCTGATCCAGCACATGAAGCAAGCCTGCTAGAAGTGTGCATCCTTAGATGTATTATCCATGCAAGTTTAGTCAAGATAGGGCTTCCAGTTACCTGGGAATGAGACCTATTCCAAAAACTTTAACCTGCTCAAAAAAACTTCAACCTGCTACAAAAACATCAACCTGGTGATTCTTCTGGAAATAATGGCTGAAAATGGTGCACACTTGATGGATCATCCATTTAAGTCTGAACAATATAGCACAGAGAGTTACTTGGAAATAAATCTGCTCCAAAAACTTGAATCTGAGATGCTGACACCACGCCCACTACTTCTTCAAGATGAGCTTTTCTTTTTTAAAAATGAATTAATATATAAGGCTAGGGCTGAATACTCTGTTAGATGAAAGGATATGATCCATACATATAGAGTTGCTAGTCCCATTAGTATTTACTGGTGCAATGCAATAGACTCCAGTGAAACATCATTTGGAAGGATAAATAAATGTTAATACATGTAGGTATCCCTTTTATAATGCAACACCACTGTACAAATTAATTTAAATGGAAACAGGTAATCAGAGATTACAGAGCTCACCTCAACGAATGTTGTCTTTAAGTAAGGCAAAGTCCCACACTAAACTAATAATCTAGTAGTGTGCATCCCTAGATGCAACATCTATGCAGTTTTGGTCTGATAGGGCTTGCAGTTACTTGGGAATGGACTTATCTAAAAATTTTAAACTAGTCACTCATCCAGAAAATGTAAGTCAAATTCAGCATCTGAAGCAAGTTTGAGAGTGTTCGTCCATGCTAGTTTGGTTGAGATAGGCCTTATAGTTACTTGGAAATGAGATCTGCTCTAAAAACTTTAACCTGGTCACTCATCTGGAAAATGTAGGTCAGATCCAGCATCCGAAGCAAGTTCAGTAGTGTGCATCCTTAGATGTATCATCCATGCAAGTTTGGTCAATATAGGGCCTATAGTTACTTGGAAATGAGACCTGCTCCAAAAACTTTAACCTGCTCCAAAAACGTTAACCTGGTCATTCTTTAGCTGAAATTGCAGCATCTGAAACCTTGACTGGTACAATGAAACACACTAGAAGCATCCTACATGCATCTCTGATTAACATAGGGCATAGAAGTACTTGAAAAGAAAACTGCTCCAAAAACTTTAACCTGGGACACCGACCCCGAGGGTATTACATAAGCTCCCCCAACTTCGTTGAGGTGAGCTAAAAATTAATATCTTATAGATGACTTATGTATGTTAATTGTTATGTACATACACCATGAGGTTCCATCCTGTATGTCGAGCTGTACAGCTTCCTTAGCTTTTTCCACACTCTCCTCTACAAGTTTAGCACGCTCCGATGGATTACCACCAATCTGCCGCAGCACCATTGACAAATTACGTAATGATATTTTATTCTTTGCCTGGAAAAAAAAACAGAGTGAGGTCAATATTTATAATGAATGATAAAAAAACATTTTTGTGTTTCCAAGAAAATTATTATACATACATGTATTTATTTATGGCATATTTTTTAACAAAGTACTCACATGATTTAAGGCCCCTGTGAAGCAGTTTTTAGCCAAGGGGACATCACCTTTCTTCCAGTAATTTTCTCCAAGCTGGTTCCATGCCTCCACAAGCTTGGGATCAAGCTTGACAGCTTTAGACAGAATTTCTTCAGATTGTGGACTATGAGTTGGGAGAACATTAAGGGTTTTACCTTGTAACATATAAAACACTGCCTTGTCCTTGATGTTGTCTGCAATACAAGGAAAAGTAAATATAATACATGTAATATAGAGACATTGTTTTAAAACAAATAACATTTTAAGGCTTGTAAAAGTTGAGTTCTAAATGTCTGGGGATCTTTCCTAAGATGGGTTGAAATTTGTTTTTTTTTTTCTCAAAAGTGAGATATTTGTATGTATTACTGCAATCTCTCTAAAAGTCTCAGAAGTGGGGAAAAAATACTCCGGAGTCTAAAATCATTTTAAGAATACATGTACAGTATTACAATAAACTGACAACCTTTATGGGTTTCTAATGTCTTCAGAGTTTCATTCATGAGCTTGCTGACTTCCTCCGTCTTTTGAGCTGCCTTCTCAATCCCATGATTCTCCACAAAATGATCTCGAAAACTGTACAGGTCATCCACTGCTTTCTGTGATAGCCAATCATAAAGTTATACTTAAAAAATGTTGTTTTTTTTTCTGAAACTCACATGACTTTACCACGATTTATTAAATATTTTCTTCTTTTATCTTTTAAATTTTTGATATCAATGAGTTAGGTTTAACCATTCTTCAAATTGTCAGAAATTAACTTCAATCAATATTTTGAAAGTTCTTGTGAAGTGTGCCATGTTTGGATGTTTTGTATGGTCAAGTGATGTTGCCATTTCTTTTTACTCTGTGTTTCTAGTTAAGATGACCTGACTGACTGAAGACAGACAGTTTTTATCCAATTAATATATGCCAATTGTAATTTTTGTACACAGTGCAAAAAACACAAATCCCCTTTTATATTCCTATTTTTCAGAACATTTTCCTACAGGAAATACAACAAAACCAAGGATACAATTGAAGTACTGATCACTTATGTGTGATGTCCCATGCCTCTTTCCTCTCACTATTGTTTCACAGATAAAAAATTGAATTCTCCAGATTCCTTGTAAGTTTTCCATTAAATTACAAATATCTTATTTGTATCATATTGGTGTTGATTACATGTTCAACATATGTGGTTATGACTCAAGTGGTTTCAGCCCACTTATATATATAGAAACACATTAAGCATCAGTATACAGTAGCTGTCCACACATGTATATAATAAATGGCTTCAGAGATATACTTGTCAGCTGGTCATTTCTTTCGGTGTAAACAGTTAGAAGCATTCTGACCACTCGGGTCAAACACTCAGGTCGGAACATTACCACCCACATTCATCTTATTCATATTAATAAATTGTGTGACTCACTAACAAACAATTATATAATTTAATTGCTGTTTGTCTTACTTTGAATGTAAAGTATTGTCTTATGTGTGACTGCACCTTCTGAAAATATCACAAAAACTAAATAAATCTACTGGGGTTCTGTGATTTCCCTCATTTTGATAGTGTTAGAAAATACATATGGCACGCCAAATTCACAAAAATGAGCTAATCATAGTTTCACAGTTGATAAAGTAGGTTTATCGATCGTAAACTATAGTTTATGAACTGTAAACTATAGTTAACGATTCGTTAACTGTAGTTTGCATTTGTAAAACTATATTTAACAGTTGTATAGTGTAGTTTACGAATGCTAATCTATGTTTATCTGTCTGTATATAAACGTTAACAATAGATTTTGCTGATAAATATAGATTCTCATATGTAAACTATAATTTACATTCGTTAACCATAGTTAAGAGTTGTTAATCAAAGTTTTACAAATCGTGAAACTATATTCATCAGATAAAATATGTTTTACATTCGTTAACTTTAGTTTCCGGTCGTAAACTATAGTTAACTGTCATTTATACTCACACACTATATTTAACAGACGTAAACTATACTTATCGATCGTAAACAATAGTTTTGAGAGCTAAACTATGATTCACATTTGCTAATCATAGTTTATCGTCATAAACTATAATTCACACTCGTAAACTATAGATAAGAGTTGTTAAATATAGTTTATGAATCTAAACACCTGTTAACGATAGTTTTTAATTCAAAATTTTGCGGCACCAATCGCGAGAAGGAATAATGGGATCAGTGCAGAGAATATTAAGGACACGTGTTGGGCATTATCTAAAGCAAAGACTGAGTTATATATAATCAATATTACTTTCTATATTTAAACAGGATTAATTGTATTTGTTTTAAAATGTCGTGTATATATACATTTCCTATCGGAAATTTTTAAAATTATGATAAAATTTTTATTTCTTAAAAGACAGAATATTACGAGATTTTTGCTCAAGCAGGAGGGTGAAGCGCGTTTTACAATGTGCCAAGCATTTTCCCGCCACATCTTATAACCAAAACAAAGAACTGAAGGAGAGGAAATGTAGTGGCGGATCTAGATGGGGTTGTGTGGGTTTCAACGTCCTCCTTTGAATTTGAGAGAGAGAGAGAAGTCCCAAATATTTGTTGTGTTTTACTAAAGTAAATGTTCCGTAAAAGGCCACTTTTATTTATGTTAGAAGAAAATTCGGTTGTTGAAAGATAAATTCCGCGCCTGCAATGTTACATATGCACTGGGTATGTCTATATTTACAGATTAATATAAGATATACATGCATTTTATTAATAACAGCTCACGCATTTCAATTTGTTGCCTCATAAAAGGAACAATTGGCCGATTTGTGGCCGATTTTTGACGCTTGCGTCAATATGTTTCTTGTTCATTAATTATTGTTTGATCAGCACAGAAGGTTGGAAAGACGGCAAGGATAGATATCAGCGATTTCTTCCGTTGCTGAAGACAAATTTGGTTACAGACCGTTAACATGCATTTCCCTCTATTTTTTTTCTCTTTTGAATTAAAAAAAAAATTTAATCAATAATTTTCCTGTCATTTTTCTTTTTATTTCCAACTAGATTTGCTTTAAAATAATTGAACATTTACTTTTAATGCCAACAAGAAATATACATGCATATAAATTTAACAACAATTGTCGTTACATAGCTAAATCTTATAATGCAGTAACTAGGCTTAGCCGATATATAATTTACTAAAAAAAACTATTGTTAACTATAGTTTTGATCGTAAACTATAGTTTAGAGTCATGAAATCTAGTTTCACAGAAAATTGTGCATCTGCGATACAAAATAAGAGATTCTGTTCTTAAACTGTGTTTCTCAAATGTAAAACTATGTTTATCGCATTTTTGTGAATTTGGCGCTTTGTATGTCTGTAAAGTATACTTTACAAACCCTCAACTATAATTTACATTTGTTAAGTATAGTTTAGAGTTGTAAATCATAGTTTACAAATCGTGAAACTATATTTATCAGATAAACTATATTTTGCAGTAGCAAATGATTGTTTTCCGTGTTAATTATAGTTTACGATTGTGAAACAAAGATTATCGTGTAAACTATAGTTTACAGATGTGAAATATAGATTATCATCGTTAACTGTAGTTTACGGTCCGTAAACTATAGTTTACAGTCGATAAACTTAGTTTATCAACTGTGAAACTGTGATTAGCTCATTTTTGTGAATTTGGCGTGACATAAATACAGGTTAAATAGGAGACCAAACAAATTGTGATATTATATTTTGCTGCACTTTAGACTATTGCATAACTAAAACATTTACTTCATACAATTTAAATCATTCTGTAGCATTTTTTCATTGTCTTTCATTTTGAACTGATGATAAATAACAGTTTTAGCCTGAGTTTGCTATAAAGTATCACCAGATTCATTGAAGAAAAAAAAGTTTTAGTTGTAGGATTTTCAAAATGTTGTCATTAAGGTTTGAGTGTCATTACCATAATAATGTCTAAGCTCGTCATTTTGCTGGGTATTCCTGATTTTCTAAACCCATGTACCGTGTTTCTGTCATAACTTGTTTACCATTCTGAAAGAGTAACCAGGCATGAGCAAGTTTTGATGAGCTGAATTAATTGAATATCGAACCCGATGAAGATCAAAAATACTAATATTTATTCTGAATAAATTGGTGATCTGTTTTATTCATGCTTTAACAATTTATATAAAAAAGAATTTGTTTTCAATCAAACTCATCTAAATTAGATGAAAATGTTGACATTCTTTTTTACGGATTTGTAACCCATGTTCAACTCGTCTACAATTTTCAATGTTTTGAAAACATGGCGCTCACATTGTCAGAAGAAGTCGTTCGAAACCGGGTGAATCTACAGCACGACAATTTAGGTGAGACTAATACAGTTTTGAGATGCAAACGTACCTTACATTCAAAGATGCTAGGTTTTTTATATTTACTAAACTTCCAACTGTTTATGCAGTGGTTTAAAAGCATGTGCTACAGAACTATGTCCGATGTCGGGTCTCTGTCAACACTCATCATCTTTCATAAAAGATTTTACTTCTTAACACTTTAAAAATTAGAGTATGATTTTTTTTTCGTTTTGCAAAAACAATGACTTTTGTAACATATGCATATCATTACTGAAGGATATTCTGATCGTCATTCATTGATTTAAGTTTGGAAGTGGGCGTGTCGAAACATGTTCGGCGGTGGTCAACATTCTTACTGTTTGAAGATAGCATTGATTCTTATCAGAAGTTGTAAACAACAGATGATTGTTTTCAACTTCAAAATGTTAAATTAGAGGAGAATTATTAGCATTTTAAATGGTAGTAAACTACCAATAAACTGATAAAAGTTGACATTCAAGCTGTATTTCAATCCTTAAAAAGGGTTTAGCAAATATTGTGCCTGGTTCAAATGGACATTCATTCATTGAAGGTCTTCAAATACCCGTAGATCTTCAATTAGGTATTCCCCATTCATTTGAGGCCTAAGAAAAAAATATGTTTGTTTAAGGATGTACAACACACCTACCCCAAAAATTTCCTGTTGTTTAATTTTCTCTATTTCTGTATATCTTATACATGACCATATCTACTATGTGTATGTACATTTTGGTCAAAATCGTTCAAGCCGAATTTGGACAGGAAGTTCCTAAAGTTACCCCCCTTTGGCTGATCACGAGTACAAAAAAAATTCAACAAACTAACTATAAAATCCCTTATTTTAAAATATTTAAGGTTAGCCTAGCTGTCAAAATTTGCTGAATCGTTCGTTTAACTATTAAACACACAAACAAAGTGAATTTGTAGAGGTACACTTCGAGAAAAACGATTTTGAAGAATTTAAACTGAAAAACTATGGTTCATTTTTGCATTGAAAAATGCGTGATTTTCAAATGAAATATTTTTTTATGAAAAAATCTGTCGTTTAATTTTGAAAAAAATTATTACTTCTTGTAACTGATGATCAAAATGTTCTTGATAATTTTTTGAAAATTTTTTAAACGACGCGTTTTGAATTTATAGAGGAAAATCTACCCTCCCCTCTCTCCGTAAGTTACATTTCTCACAGCGTCTTTCAGACTTGGGACGAAAACAATGCTATGATTCTACAAATACAAATAAAAATTCCTAGCTGGAAAGTATATTTTACTTAAAAAATGTAATGCACATTATATTTATCACAAATATAAAACTTTACATCTGCATTTAAATGAAGATGAATAAGCAATTTCTGCAAATTTAAGACCCCCCCCCCCTCCCCTCCATTCTTCTCTGCAATGCAGTACATTCGATCTTGAAAAAAAAAAAAGCATCGGTTACGTCTGCATGATAAATATAATTGGCATATTGAACTCCTAAAGTAATGTCCTTCATTCGTGTATACAGATTAGATATTGACTACTAATATTTTTTGTTATTCTAAATACTATTTTTTTTTTTTGTATTTATATTTAGTAAAACCATTTTTCTAAGGATTTTATGACCACGTGTCCGGTTTGGAGTTCATGCACACAGGTGCAGTTTCAAACCTTTATATGACCTACTTGCATTGAATATTATTTTTTAAGTGAACCAACAGTGGTGTATGTACAACTCTCTTGTGATGAAAATGGAATATATGTACATTTAGGTTTTAAATTATTTCTGTTTTCAAACGAGAGGGGTTGCCCCCCCCCCCCCCCCCCCCCCCCCCGGGGTTTTGTATCCCTCTGTTGTTTCAATGAATGGAAATGATGTTTTCGTCCATGTTAACTTCAATCGTACCAAATTGTAAATTATTTATCAGTATTAAAATTATTCATGTTAATCATCTACAATGGTATCATCTACATTGGTATCAATCGTTTTGTTTTTATTCGAGGAAATGCGAACTGATTCTGTTTACAGTAAAAGATTTTCTCAGTGGGATGCAACCGTTGTATTAATTTCAGTAAATAATTTTAAACTGTTGATACTTACTTTAATTTGTATAAACTTTGGCTTTTAGTTCTTGTGTTCATTGCAACATACTGTAAAATCTTTAATGTATCTGTGTATTTGTGAGGGAAAAAACTCATAATTCGTCGGAAAACAGGAGGAATAACTCAGCTAAGGGGAGGAAAGACATACACCTCCACATTTTTAGAGTTGTTTCTCTTTGATCAGTGACCCTCTGAAAACGGTTACTCTTTTTCATTTTTTTTTCAAAGAAAAGAAAAGAAAGAAAATGTTTATTTTCGTAATATGATAATATTTAAACATACCAGTAATATTTATTCTCAATGTTATGCGGCCGATTGCAACGGGAAAAAGCAATGTAGAGTACCATTAACATTTTTAGATTTAAAAAATGCCTTAGTGTATATCATAAATACAATATTAAAGAATTAATTAACTAAATTTAAATTAAAGAAGTTTAGGGAACCTGTCCTTTTTTTCTTTTTTTATGGAGTGGGGAGATTTATTGCAATTGCGCAAATGATCAAGGATAGGATTTGGTATTCCTAAAGAAACCACAATAAAAAAACCTCTATTCTATTTTTTGTTTTTTACATTAATTACATCGGGTTCGTATCGCTCGTCATTTTGACGCTTCGTAATTAACGTCAAATTTAACGTTATGTTAAACGTTTTATTGAAATCGCAAGAGTTATCTCCCCCAGTGTGTTGTACGTCTTTAAGTTACCTGGCTGACCCTGAATTTTTGCACCAACCCAATTTTTTTTCAGTGACTTTTTCTAAAATAAAAAGTAGCCTAATGTTCAACTGAAGATTCTTAGTGCAACATTTAGAAGAAATATCAAAGCATTTTACAACTTGTGATAGGTGGTAAAACAAAAAAGAATTTGCCGCAAGAAAAAGTAGACTTCAGACATTGGTGACACTGGTCCAAATATTTGTATTTCTACTTCACTTTCAAATGTAAAAAAAAAATAATAAAGAAAAAAGAAAAGAAATCATACCTACCAACTTTATTTTTTAGCTCACCAGAGCAGAAGATTCAAGTGAGTGTTTCCGATTGAAGAGTGTCTGGCATCAGTTTCAGTGTCTATAATCCATCATCTGAAAACTTTCACATTTTCGACTTCTTCAGAACCACTGGACCAATTTCACCTTAACTTGCTACAAAGCATCCTTTGGTGAAGGAGATTTAAGTTGTTCAAATGAGGGGCCATGCCCTTTTTCAAGGGGAGAAAATTTTTAAAGAAAAAAGTGAAAATTTGGTGACTCATTTAAAAAAAAACTTCTCAAGAACAACTGAACCAGAAAAGAAACTTATATGACGGCCTGACATAATGTCTAGTTTGTTTAAATCATGGCCTCTCAAAGTAGGTTGGGGCCTTAATTAGGGATCAAATTTTTACATATACACATGTAGATAAATAGAAAGTATAAATGTATTAAAAATGTTTAAAAATTCTCCTCTCATGAACCACTAGACCAGAAATGATAAAATCTATATGAAAGCATCCTGACATAGGGTAGATTCAAATTTTTTCAACATCATGGCCCCTGGGGGTGGGATGGGCCACATAGGGCATCAGATTTTTACATGAATTATATGGGAAAAAATATTTCAAAATCTTCTTCTCAAGATCTACAGGACCAGAAAATTTTAACATTATATGACAGCTACCTGACATAGTGTAAATTTAAGTTTGTTTAAAACAGGGCCATTTGAGATAGGATTTACTTCTGCTGGGAACTATTTTTATACTCAGTATTCTTTTTGACTTCTGATAACAGGGCCTAGGTGATTAAGTAAGCGTTATGGCCCATGGGCCTCTTGTTATTTATATGTAATAGTAAACAAACATATTTTTTTCTTAGGCCTAATGTGTTATGCATGTAGTTCATTTAAATTGCCTTGAAAAGCCAAAGGTCATTTACATACAGTTGAAAAGGTTTGGGCCATGGATATCTGGGTAGCAAAGTTAGTGGAGCATCTGACTAGTGATACAGGGGTCCTGGGTTTGATCCCTGGTCCAGCCATACATTTTATCCTTTCCTGTTACATAGTGAAGGAAAAATCAAATTGGCTCAACTAGATAAACTGTAGGCATATTGTTTGTTTAATTACACATACTGCATACAGTCTGAACATGTAAGAAAAGGCAAGAAAATCTGTTCCTTATATGATTCTTTGTTTTTCATATCAGTAGATCTGATTCATTTAAAATATTTCAGAGGATGTTAAAGCTTTGTCACTACCAGGCACCTATCATGAGAAGGTTGTTTGTCTGGGAAATTCTCTTCGGAAGTTTTCCAGATTAAAATCCCTAGATCTCTCAAGGAATTCCATAGCTAGCCTACAGGTAAATCTCAAATTCTGAAGATGATTTCTGTTTTAGCTTACCACAATGAAGTTGGGGCTCATATGATACCCTTTACATTGGTATCCCCATCCTCACAATGTCAAGTTTTTGTGATTTCAGAACTCCGAAAGTTCTGGAGTTCCGAAATCACAAAACCTTGACATTGTGAGGATGTGGTATCCCATGTTAAAGTTTTTGGAACTGTGAACAGAATTCTTTTTATTTTATGCTATACGCATGTGAGTTAAGGCTAGGTATAGGCGTTTCTATGCAAATGAGCTAATAAAAACAGGTAAGAGGTATTATTTATTATTCAAAGAATGTTTTGATTTATTTTCTTATGCATACTTAGTACCCATGGTATGTTATAGCCAGTACACATTATGACGTCATATTATGACGTCACTGATCTTACCTACTGAAGGTAATAAAACACATCAACAAAACAGCTTCGGCGCAAGGGATTACCCGATTTATTTTAACATAAAAATTGTATAATGCTAAGAAGAATTTTCTATAGATTAATAAAACTGCTGCACAAATCTTAGGTATTTTCGCATTTGATTGGAATTTGAGGAAACTTATACGTACTGTACATTTTTACCCTGATTCAACTTAAAACTTTACAAATAGAAATTATACAACTTAGCTGTTGAAATTTGTGCAGCAATACCAGCAAATGTTGGAATTTTTTGCTTCTTAATATACCTTGTTTCAGTTCAATAAAATAGAGCATGCCCTTGCGCCGAAGCATTTTTGTTGATTTCCATTATAATTTTGTGTAGTAAAGAACAATGACGTCATAATATGACGTCATAATGTGTACTGGCTATCTCATGTCGTGGGTACCAAGTATGTATTAGACAATAAGTTTTAAATTTCTCTGTATAATAGATATAGTCCTTGGGCATTTTAATCAGTTAATTGCATTGAAATGCCTATACCTAGCCTTAACTTACCTGCATATATTGATAAGGGGTGCATGGATGATGCTTTAAGTATGTTTCATTGTATCAGTCAGGTTTCAGATGCTGCATTTTTAGCCAAAAAGTGACCAGGTTAATGTTTTTTAGAGCAGGTTAAAGTTTGAAGCAGGTGTCATTTTCAAGTAACTATAAGCCCTATATAGACCAAACTTGTAAGGATGATACATCAAAGGATTCACACTACCAGACTTCAGATGCTGGATATGACCTACATTTTCTGGATGAGTGACCAGGTTCAAGTTTTTGTAGCAGGTTCATTCTAAAGTAATTGTAAATCTTATGTTGACCAAACTTGCATGGATAATATATCTAAGGATGCACACTACCAGACTTATTTCATATGCTTGATTTAACCTAGATTTTCCGAATGAGTGACCAGGTTAGTGTTTTTGGTGCAGGTTCATTCTTAATTAAATATAAGCCAGGCAGTATGCTGACTAATCTTGCAAAGATGATACCGGTACATCTGTTGATGCACACTACAGGACTTGCTTTAGATACTGGATAATCAAGTTTATTGCTAAAACTCTTGTGTTTGCTTATTCACAAAAAGGACACTCAAAAAGTGCTTAATGAAATCTTTGCTAACTTGTTTAGAGATCAATTTCCACCAATACCGTACACGCCAAATAACATACATTTAGGTGTTCTCAACTTTTCCATCATCAACATCCCTAGTAATATTTCAACATCACCTGCATATATAGTGTTCATGAATGTTTCCAACTGTCAAATTCGGTACGCAAGAACATGTTCTGAACACAATCAATTTTAAATGAGGCAGACTAATGACAAATAAGTTGATGTCAACCTAAATTTATGGAATGAGAGACCAGGTAAAAAATTATGGAGCAGGTCCATTACCAAGAAACTATAAGGCCTACATGAACAAATCTGCATGGATGATGCATCATGATGCATCAACATGATCAAGGGATGTATACAACTAGATTTGCTTTGAATGTTGGATTCACCTATAATTTTAGGATGAGTGATTAGTTTAAATTTTTGGAGAAAGTTCATTCCATTTTAATTTTAAGCCCTCCTAGAGCAGACTTGCATGGATGATTCATCTAGGGATGCCAGGGATTTTTTTAAGGTCTCTCCGGGGCCGAAAACAACCTCGAATGTTTTAACATCACACATTAAAAAAATATACAAGATGGAGTTGCTTCCTATTTATTATAGAAGTGGAAAGACAGAGTTAAAAGTCACTCTTGTAGTACATTTTAGGTAATATCTTTACATTCAATAAAGTTGAGCTCCAAACTCTACAGATAAGAAGTCTCCCTACATTTATTTCAAAGTTTATGAAAAGGGGGGTTGTCATGGTGTGTACGTAATACATTCGAGGTTGTTTTTTTGCTTGTCGGAAAGGCCCGAGAAGTTGCAATTGGGGATGCACACTGATGAAATTGATTCAGATGCTGAATCTGACCTACATTTTTAGGATGAGTGACCAGTTTAAAGTTTTTTGAGGAGGTTCATTCCCAAGTACATGTAAATGCAAGCCCTACCTGGGCAAACTTGTAAATGTTGCATCTAGGGATGCACACTACTAGATTTGTTTAGTTGGGACTTTTCCTTACTTAAAGATAACATGCATTGAGGTGAGCTATGTAATCTTTTACGTATATTCTACATCTAGTTTAATTTAATTTGTGTCTTATTTATATAAGAAATATGATATGGAATGTTACTGACCAATATAACTTTAAAATGTCTTTTTGATGTCTCAGAATATTATATTTGCAGGGTCTGGAACATTTAAAGTTGCTGGAGAAACTCAATCTGTATCTTTTTTTCGCAGTATTTATTCAAACTTAACTTTTTGTTTGCTTTGTCCCATGTATACCGTATATACTTGCCTATAAGTCGGTTGTATTTTTTAAGCTTCAGTTAGAGGGATTGACCCGCTAAAATACCAATCATTTTATAACTCACGTATAAGTCAGATAAAGAGCTTTGGACCAAAGTTTAACTCCAAAAAACTGACTTAAAGGCGAGTATATACGGTACTTTCTATAATTTTAAAACAAAATTAATTTGCTGTCCCTTTTCAATATATTTTCTCAAATTGTGAATAAATAATAGATTTATGGGTCCAAAGTCTGGGGTGATTCAGTGTTTTGTTGAAATACTTTTGGTTTTGAGTTGTTTATGTACCAGGTATTTAGAAAATAATATTTCTTCAGTTTACTTTGAATACAATGTATTAAAATTTTCATCTTTTTAAATGTACAAACACCTACATGTACATATTTTTTCCATCACACAAATCCTTAATATGTGTTCAGATACTACAACAATATAGAGACAATGGATGAGTTGAAGAGGTTGCGATTTAACACTAGCCTAAAGGATCTAGATCTGCGACTGAACCCCATCACCCGAACAGAACCTGATTACAGACTCTACATGATTCACATGCTACCAAACTTACAAAAACTGGGTAAGATATTTTAGTGTGAAAACTTAATGATATTGGATGATATGTAAAATGGCAGATTTTAAGGAGGTGAAGGACCTTTGGGCTAAAAAAAATCCCGTCATTCATTTTTTTTCATATTTTGTATATTTCTAATTAAGTATGTCCCACACATCTTAAAGCAATTAAATCATTAGGTTTCTTACCTTATTTTAGAGATATTGATTGACAAATACTATGCCTTCGAGTATCTAAGTGGAGTTTTAATTCTCCATGTTTCCCGGTCCATTACTCTGTCCATGATTGGATTTTTTAAGCATAGATAAAATATATTTAAGGGGACATGTATCTTTTAAAATATTTCAGAGTATGGATAGGGTTTAAAATTTGAAAAAGCAAATTTCTTCTGTCACACTGCATCTAGATAGGGAAAATTCGTACTTTTTAAGACAACTTAAACAACAAAAAACTAGATTTGCAAAATATTCTATCATTCAATATTTTTAAATTTACGTTGAAATGCAAGTCCTTCACATTATTGATTAACTGTAAAAATTTCAAATGGTGAAGCTGACCTCAATATTGCACAGGACATCGTTAAAGAAGACATAAGCATGACAAAAACGTGTCATTTTTACATTTCTCGAGTACGGGAAAAACCAACTATGACGTCACACGTAAGCTGAATAAGCAAAATTAGATATACCTACATAAGATTTCCGTCATCAGCCATGCAAAAATAATTTTTGTGTTCCCCATTTCTCAAAATATTTCATCATATACTGATTATGATTATTTTTACATAATAATACCGCCCCTGTATTCACCGAGTATGATCTTGCTGTACTAACAGATCGTGTATGACGTCACCGACATGTTGGATGTGCAGTTTAGAGAAACAGAGGAGTGGATCAAACAATTTCATAATTTGTTAATGTTTACAAGAATGTTAATTTTTTTTTTATTTTTCTATATAGGTTGGTAATTAAAGTAAAAACAAATTGTCAAAAATTATACAAGAACTTATGGTTTACACGTTTTGCACTTATATAAACAGAGACTATGACGTAGTTAAACAGTCATGTGACCATGTGTCCTTCATCCCCTTAAATCTCAGAAGTACATTGTGATACCAGACATGAAGTGTAAAACATATTTTGTGACTAGTTATAACCAATTCCATTTTGTAATGGAATGAGATGTATTCAGCAAAAGGGAAAAATATGACTACATGTATTTTTATATTAGGGATACGGGTGAACATAGATAGAATGTTCTATCGTTAAAATGATAAATGTCAAACGGACCCAGTTTAACTGTGGTGAGGGCCTGTCCCAAGACACAGTTAGATTATTCTAACTAGGGTGAACACAGTGAGCAAAATATTTATAGCTTAAAATGTATAAAAGTTATATTCAATTTGTGAATTTTAGTTTTTAGAGAAAGTTCTTTTCATTGAAAGGTATGAAATTATGACAAACAAAACTTTTCTGTAGAGAATTCTTTGGCAAAATCATTATTGATTTTAAAAATTCTGGTTATCTTCAGCTTCAGTCATTTTTGCCCGTTTTATATGTGGATTCTGTTTCATAGACATATAAATTCAATCTTTTTGAGACTTTGCAAATTTTGGAGATGAAGTATACATTAATGTTAACTTAAATATTAAAGAAAATTTTGCCATAATTGAGAAAAAAATTTTCACTATCTTTAATATTTGTCACACAATAGGCATTTTGTTTGCATTGTTTGCCTATATTATCTTTAATCAATTTCAAGAGTAAAAATACTGTTATTTTGAATTTTTTTATAAAGAATAATTCTGTTTGATTAAATCTGTGATTACTTTTTTCTGTAATTGTAGAATAGATAACAGATAATTCTGACTTACATTGAAATATATTTACATGTAGTGGACCATATTACATGTACTAAACAACATTCAAGTTTCAACTTAGAAAAGTTAAAAAATATTATGATGTCAGTCATATGCTTAAAAACAAATATGAAAATGCATTTGAATCTTTTTTCAAAACATTATTTTTAAAAAAAATCTTTAAAAAAAAATTTTGGCAAAAAAAGCGGTATTTTTATTTTTTAAGCTGATCATATAAAAGATATACCATGGCTACTGACAAAAACTAAATGTATTCAGTTACATGTATCTTAGTACCTGCTAAGTTTTTATAAATTCTTGTATGAAAATTTTCTATTGTGCTTTAGATGACAGAGGAGTGAGGGACAGAGAAAGACAGGCAGCGCTGGTCCACTTCAGTTCTAGCCAGGCCACAGAGATGACCCATCACCCCCATCAAGAGGAGCCTGAACACAAAGCATCCAACCCACGGGCAGAGATGGTCAGGGGGGTTGGCAAGGGGGTCAGCGGTAAGTGTCATTATTTAAATAAGTAATGAAAGGTCAACAAATGCTAATGTCAGTGGTGAGATTAAAGGTGCTTAGACACAGATTTTAAGTTAATATTTACTCAAATTTTCTGTATAATTTCATGACTTATATGTTTCTATAGCATTTCATACGAAAATTTGATAAAAATCTTATTTTATCTGGAAGTTATTGAAACTTCCAATTTCGGGATGCGTTTGATAGACACATTCTTGCACTTTCACAAATTTTAACTTTATCCTTATTACTTTAAAAAAGTAGCAATTGTGTTGTTTATTAATGAAAATTATTAAAACTATAATGCAGAAATTTCAGAGTAGAAATGTAGAAAGCAAACTCCTCTCACCAGTATTGTCAGTCCGTGCTCAGTGGTGTGTGCAGAGTTTAACAATTGAACACACCAGGTGAAACGTAAACATTAACAACAACAGAGCTCGTGCCCTGTTTACAAAAACAGTTTACGTTTCACAGGTGTATTCAATTTGTTAAACTCTGTACACAACTACAAAACACTAAGCACGGGCTGACAATACTTAAGTGAGTCGGTTTTGCTTTCACACATGTTTACTCTGAATTTTCTGGATTAT
This sequence comes from Saccostrea echinata, assembly GCF_033153115.1. Taxonomy (NCBI): domain Eukaryota; kingdom Metazoa; phylum Mollusca; class Bivalvia; order Ostreida; family Ostreidae; genus Saccostrea; species Saccostrea echinata. The sequence goes on along the minus strand of NW_026889803.1, from coordinate 56,235,473 downwards.
AGATGTAATATTATTCATTAATACACAACAAAATTGCTACTTTTCTTAAGTATTAAGGATAAAGTTAAAAATTGTGAAAGTGCAAGGATGTGTTAATCAAACGCCTCCCAAAATTCTTAGTTTCAATAATTTCCAGATTAAATAAGTTTTTTATTTTATTTTCGTGTGAAATGCTATAGCAACATATAAGTTGTGATATTATACTGAAAATTTGAGAAAATATAAACTTCAAATCTGTGTCTATGCACCTTTAAAACTTAAGGTGTAGTTTGGAGATGTCATGGATTTGACATGGGAAGTAGAGATCAGGTTGGGAATCTGCAGAGTATTGTGTAAGTAGTGGTCAAAACGACAGAGGAAGCTTAATTATAAAAACTTAAGATTAAGTTATAAACACTTCAGTAGTACGACTTGCTTTGAGGGAAGTATTTTTGATTTGACAGATTACTTGTAAAATAAGTGTTGAGTATTTGTTTACAGTTGAATTGAAATAATAATATATGCATTGTATTCTTAGCCCTTGATGATGATGATGTAGCTGTCCTTGACCTAATAGCAAGGTCAGGTGGTGACCTTAGTCGACCTCGTCCAATAACTGGGTCATCTGCAAAGGAAGACCAGGCACAGGAGTACTCATTGGATGGTAAATATCTCAACTGATCTCACCTGCTTAGTGTACAGTACAATATATATAGGGAACAAGCTTATAATGATTACCTACTTGTAATAGTATTTTTAATATCAGGAAAAAGAATAAGTGATATAACAAAGTAATTTTAACTTACTGCAGAGGTTTATTGATTTAATGATATACTGTACCTGTGTAATCATTTAAGGATGATATACTGTACATGTGTAATCATTTAAGGATGATTTACTATACCTGTGTAATCATTTAAGGATGATTTACTATACATGTGTAATCATTTAAGGATGATATACTGTACCTGTGTAATCATTTAAGGATGATTTACTGTACCTGTGTAATCATTTAAGGATGATTTACTATACATGTGTAATCATTTAAGGATGATATACTGTACCTGTGTAATCATTTAAGGATGATATACTGTACATGTGTAATCATTTAAGGATGATTTACTGTACCTGTGTAATCAACTAAACATATGTAATCACTGAAATGTGTGAGAATACAGGGTAAAGGGTTATCACAATTATAGAAGGTGATAGTTCCTGATCTTACCGAGAGTCTTAAATCAAGACCAAAAAGAACAATGTATGTATAAACATAATGTTTTACATGACCTTCAAGTACTATGGTTTATATGAATTTGAATGTATAATCATAAAAGATTTATGCATTTTACCATTAGTGTTGAAAAGCCTGGATACAGAACAAACAGATAGCCCAAGGGAGGTAAGAATTAGGGACTAGCTATAGTATTGATATGCAAAAAATGTATCGTAATTTATCAATATTTTTACTAATATATCATGATAGGTATTGATACGTATCACTTTTCATTTTTGTTCTATAAAAAGTTATAAAAAATATTTTCTTAAAAGTTATCATTATAATATTGTTGGGATTTATATATATGACTTCAAGCAAAACATATCACATTATACTGGTATATCATTACACCCATAGAGAGAATCATTGTGTCTGACCTCAAATGACTTTTTAATTCCTGGCCTTCACTTGCACTAAATTTTAGATTCAGTGAAAAAAGTGAACATACTTGTAATACAGCTTGCTGATTGAATTTTTACTGAAATTTATACAGTGAAATTTGTTGTAATAGAGACCCACTAGTCCAACACCTGCAGTTATAATGGATGAAAGGTTAAAAGGTTATGCAGAGAAATATCCCAACATTCCTGTGGTGAATGTTACGTCTTACGATGATCCTCAGTCACGGTAAGGTCTTATCATTGTATCTGACTTGGATAAATACTTAATTTATAACAATTATGTACATGAAATTTCATATTTAAAAAAGATAAGCATTGGAATTAATTTTTGTTATTAGGAAGCTCTAGAAACAACCAATTAAGCTTACATTTATATACATCAAGCTACATGTATTTTATTGATTTGACAAAATATAACTCTAAGAATATCATCTATAGACTATTATCATGGATTCACCACTGGTATTTGTACGTTTAGTTACAAACTTAACACAAAGAAGTGGTTTGAATAAGTAGGAAAGGTTAAGATTAATATTTACATATTTAAGAATAATTTTACTCTGTGAAGTAAGTAAGAAATTTAATGAAACTTGATATTTTTTCGCAGGAGGATAAAACATATGCTCAACTAGGACCTCGGGTCACCCACAAATAGTTCGTCATTTTGCTTAGTAATAAAACATTATATGAACTCTTCAGGCATTAAAGGCACAAAAGTAAATTCATCTATATCAATATGGTGACCTCGGGTCACCCTATATTTTGATTGAATTTTATTTAAAAAAACAGTTTTCTCTGTCTTACTCCAATACAATTATATAAATAACTTTATATAGATCTTTCTAATAGATTAACAGAGACGTGAAGGTATGGTTTTAAACATTTAAACATGACAACAAGTTGATGTCATAATTAAGGCTCGGTGTCTGACGTCCCCCCCCCAGCCCCCCCTTTCACAAATGTTTCACTGGTTAACTGTATCAAACAATACATGTATTATTATCAGCAGTTTGAGAACCAATGTCTTTGTTACTGTGTTAAAAATTACACACAGGGAAATTGAGACTTTTTCTTCATTCGTTCAGTCATAGACCTAAAGTGTTCAATTTAGGTCAATGGTTCAGTATTATCATCAGTCATCTACGATACTTAACTCTGCTTAACTAAAAGACAAGCTTAACTAAAAGGCAACGAAAAAAAAAAAATAAAGGCAAAAAGAATGAAAATATTTCTTTCACTCTATAATTTATCCTATCTTACATCTGTTCCTATAGAAAAAGGAAAATCCACAGACTTTGAGAACTTTAAATGAGAATAAAATTAAGTCCAAATTTAGTTTTAATATCCTGAATTTGTTTTCAAATTAACTGATTTTCAACTACAAATTCAAATAAAAAGGTTGAGATACCAAACAGAGATTGATCTCAAAAATCCTATTAACAAAGGAATTTGAAAACAGAGTATAAAACATGGATTCCTAAATTCCTGAGATAGGATCAGATGCATGGGAGGGATCATCCCTGGTCACATCAAATTTATTGTCACAAGCCTGCTTTGAGCAATATCTTGCACATGGAATGATAAAATAATGTGTCATATCAATGCGGAGAATGGAGGTCATCAGGTATTGTATATCAATAAGGAGACAAGAGTGTGCAAAACAGTCACCAGATACCACCAATGTGGAGACTAGTGGTAAACTAATGTTTGAAATCAAAACGGAGACTAGAGGTCACCTTATATTGTACCTCAGTAGGGAGACCAGAGGTCACCTTCTATTGCACATCAAAACGGAGACCAGAGGCCACCTTATATTGTACATCAATAGGGAGACCAGTGGACACCTTATTTTGTACATAATTAGGGAGACCAGAGATCACCTAATATTGTATATTGTACATGAATAGGGAGACCAGAGATTACTTTATATTAAACAACTTGTTTCCCTATTAATGTACTTTATAAGTTGATCTCTGGTCTCCATGATGATATCTCTCAGTTGATGCAATACGGAAGAGCATGTTCTACGTATGAACAATTTTTAAAACGAGGTGAGTTATTGACAAAGAAGTTGATGAAGCAAGAATATCAGTAGTCTCGTTTAAAGTTATCATTTCGTAAGTTCTATGGTCGATACAATGACCTTGTTGGCAATTAAGTCAAATGCTGACTGACTTTTTTCAAACTGATTGTTAGTCCATTATTCACACACTGAGTTGTCCACGGATTTTTCCGTTTTTTCCGGAACATGATAAGGAGCACACGGCGGTTGTGACCGGTCGGCATGGGATGCTCACTCCTCCATGGCACCTGATCCCACCTCTGATATTTAGGAGGTCTGTGTTTGCTCCGCTCCTATTTTGTAATGTTTAATAAACTTTTGAGCTCGAATACTGTTCGTTATCTCCACATATTTCATAATCTTTATTTGTGTTATGATATAAAAGAACTGTTGCAATCTTTGTTTATGTAAGATATGAGAAATTATGGAGTGAAAGAAGTAATTTTTTCTTCACATAATTAAATGTTCAGAAGCTTATTTCCATAATTATTGCCTTTATTTTGTTTTTGAGTTGTCTTTTAGTTAAACAGAGTCTAGTATCATAGAAGCCTGATCTCTGCATCCATATAACTTATGATATCTGGTCTCCCTAGAACACTGTAATGTACAATATATGGAGACCTCTGGTCTCCGTATTCATATACAACTTTACGTGACCTCTGCATTGTCTCCCTAATTATGTTTTATATAAGAGGACCTCTGGTCTTGGCATTTGTATAAACTCTATGTGACCTCTGGTCTCTCTAATGATCAACATGAGGTAACCTTTGGTCTCCACAATGAAGTACAACATAAGCCTACTGATATACAACATAAGGTGACCTCTGGTTTCCCTGTTGATGTAAAATAGAAGATGTCCTCTGGTTTCCATATTGATGTACAATATAAGGTGTCCTCTGGTCTCCCAACTAATGATGATATAAGGGGACCTTTGGTCTCCCTACTAATGTACAATGTAAGGTGACCTCTGGTCTCCCTATTGATGTCAAATATAAGGTGTCCTCTGGTTTCCCTACTGATGTACAATATAAAGTGTCCTCTGGTCTCCCTACTGATGAAGGATATAAGGGGACCTTTGGTCTCCCTATTGATGTACAATATAAGTGATCTCTGGTTTCCCCATTGATGTACAATATAAGGTGTCTTCTGGTCTCCCTACTGATGTAGGATATATGGGGACCTCTGATCTCCCTAATGATGTACAATATAAGGTATCCTCTGGTCTCCCTAGAGATGTAGGATATAAGGGGATCTCTGGTCTCCCTACTGATGTAAGATACAAAGGGACCTTTGGTGTTCCTATTGATGTACAATATAAGGTGATCTCTGCTCTCCCTATTGATGTACAAAATAAGTTACCTTTGGTCTCCCTAATTATGTACAATATACAGTGTCCTCTGGTCTCCCTATTGATGTACAATATAAGGTGACCTCTGGTCCCCCTAATTATGTACAATATAAGGTGTCCTCTGGTCTCCCTATCGATGTACAAAATAAGTTACCTCTGGTCTCCCTAATTCTTTACAATATAAGGTGTCCTCTGGTCTCCATATTTATGTACAATATAAGGTGTCCTCTGGTCTCCATATTCATGTACAATATAAGGTGACCTCTAGTCTCCCTTTTGATGTACAAAATAAGTGACTGTCCCTATTGATGTACAATATAAGGTCCCTATTGATGTACAATATAAGGGGACCTCTGGTCACCCTAATGAAGTACACCATATGGGGACCTCTGGTCTCCGTATTCATGTTATACACAGCCTTATGTGACCAGTGGTCTACAAATGATGAACAATATAGGGTGTCCTCTGGTCTTCATATTCATACACAACTTTATGTGACCTCTTGAATAATGTACAACATAAGATGCGATCTGGTCTCCGTATTTATAAACACTTTTATATGAAATATGGTCATTCCAATGATTAATAAAATAAGGGGACCCCAGGTCTCCGTATTCATGTACAATATAATGTGACTTCTGGCCTCTCTATTAATGTACAATATAAGGTGACCTCTGGTCTCCCTATTGATGGTAAATATAAGGTATCCTTTGGTCTCCCTACTGATGTAGGATATAAGGGGATCTTTGGTCTTCCTATTGATGTACAATATAAGAGATCTCTGGTCTCCCTTTTGATGTACAATATAAGGTGTCCTCTGGTCTCCCTATGGATGTAGGATATAAGGGGACCTCTGGTCTCCCTGTTGATGTAGGATATAGGGGACCTCTGGTCTCCCTATTGATGTAATATATAAAGTGTCCTCTTGTCTCCCTACAGATGTAGGATATAAGGGGACCTTTGGTCTCCCTATTGATGTACAAATGAACCCTGGTTTCCCTATTGATGTACAATACAAGGTGTCCTCTGGTCTCCCTAAAGATGTAGGATATGAGGGGACCTCTGGTCTCCCTATTAATGTTGGATATAAGGTGACTTCTGGTCCCCCTAATTATGTACAATATAAGGTGTCCTCTGGTCTCCCTATAGATGTAGGATATAAGGGGACCTCTGGTCTCCCTATAGATGTAGGATATAAGGGGACCTTTTGTCTTTCTTTGATGTACAATACAATGTGATCTTTGGTCCTCCTAATGATGTACAATATAAGGGGACCTATGGTCTGCCTATTCATATAAACTTTATGATTCCTCTGCTCCCCACATAAAAAATATGGAAACATGAGTTTGTCTTATATTGTACATCAATAAGGATATCAGAGGTCAGACGAAGTGGTATATGAATCAGAAGACCAGAGGTAATCTTGTATTGTTCATTATTAGGAAAACATGAGGTCACTTGAAGTTATAAGAAGACAATTTAAAAAATGTGGCATGTGAAGAATTATTTTTCAAATTCACTCCAAACAAAAATTGAGACCCTGATTTTTTTTACAAGCAAACAATTTCACAATTTCTCCAAATTAATTCTCTAAATTTATGTAATTGGATGGGGGATGACATTAGACAACTTTTCCTTCATATACAGTATATGTATCCCACAAGCAATTGACAATGGGTCCATGTTTTTTAAGTTTATTATTTTGGAAAATATACTAGTAGTTTTGATTCGTTTATGAATTTGATAAGTGTAAATTCCAAGGAAAGGGGAGGAGAACTGCAGCCTCCATCCTTGCAAGACTGGGCATACATCTACTCTGTAAGTTTAATATTAACCAGAGGTTTACTAGAGTGTTAAACTGATAAGGTCGCCTATTGAGGTATGACCTCAAAAGGGAGACCAAAGGACACCTAATATAATTTATTACCAAATAATTATTCCATTATCTTTAAGGATCAGTGAAGAGTCCGAGCGTGGTGGGGGGCAAGACCTACAATGTACCTCCTCCCCCTGCCTGTTAGATCTGCGAATGCAGAGACAGGAGGTTGCCTACCCTGATATATTAATAAGGAGATCAGAGGTTAGGTACTGTGTTAAATAGATACTGTTGCCTTACATGGAATAATAATATCATTAGGGAGACCACAGGTCACCCTACGTAATCCATTGCTGTATAACTTATGTTTCATAATATATTGCAGTCAATGTTGCTCCCCCCTGTATCTTTTCTCATATCAGATGATTATTCCTTTGACAAAAATAGATTTTCTGTTTGTTGTTTTACACTGTAAAGGCTTCACAGTAGTGCGATTTATTCTATTTTCACTTTACGGTTGCAATGCACTACATTTTGTCGCGGAGTAAACAGGTTTGATAGTTGTGAACTGAGCCAGTGACCTAAGGTCCTAGTTGAGCGTACGTTTTATCCTTCTGCTATTTTTTCAGACATGATGCAAATCTTCAGTATGAGGATGAGGCAGAGGCTTACAATAAGTTTAAGAGTCACGGCTACTTTACCCCCCACCCTAATGCAGGTCAGTATCATAGATAAAATTATAGTCAAATCAAGATATTGTTTGTTCTTAGTATTTGTAATATTTTCTTTTCATATTATTTAGTGGTTATTTATCACAACATTTGTAAAATTTTGCATATTATGTAAAAATGAATAAAAGTGTCAAATTGTGAGTGATTTGAAAAGTTAGCTGCATTAATTTTGTCTTGGTTTTCTAGAATTCGAGCACAACTTGAATCAGAGGGAAATAACCCAGGATCCCCCTCGTGTACCGACACAGAGAAGGAGATCGTTTGGTGAGGATGAGGACATGCATCAACGATCAAACAGTGCTCCTTCAAAAAAAGTAGAGGTAACATTATATATATGTAACATTTCTGACCTCACATTTCAATACACTTCGAACAGCTGGAAGTCATCATCAAAATCTAAGGATTTTAGATTCTTAGTTTACTTTAAATATTTTTGAAAAAGAGATAAAATTCAAATTAAATTGCGAGATAAAAGTAATTGAAAATCTAGCTTATATAACCTTTACTCATTTAAGATTATGAGTACTACATGCAAATTCATTTGAAAATAATTGTTTAAAGAATTACTTGGTAGTAAATTAGTTATAATATTCTGTTATAAGGATGACTTTGGGATCCACAGAGTGAATGGAACTGACCATCCGAACTCTCCAGATGATTCTAAAATTACCAGTGGAAGTATAAGGGGCATGGCTCCTGAAACACCTGAAAACAGGGCCTTCCTTTTCAAAATCCTTGATTTAGTTGATAGATATTGGAATGGTTCAAAGTCCCTACATAAGCATGCCAAGTTCAAAGGTAATTTTTCATTTTACTGAATATGCATTAGACTGTTCTCTAAAAAAAAAAAAGCAAAAAGATGGTCAAATAGAGTAAGCAGCCCCAAAGAGCAAATATAGAACAATAGAAAAGATATGCAGTGTTTGAATTTAAATTGCAAAAAATAGGAATAAATGATATCAATACAGTACATGTACTGTTGTTTTATTTCTATTGATTTGAATTCATTACAGCTCTTGCCTATGGTGTAATTGAAAACTTCATGAAATCAGACAATGAAACAGAAAAACGACATCATCTAGAGGGTCATCTAAAAACTCTCCAAGATGAGAACTATCGTCTAAGGAAGTACGAAGAAGCCGCCAAAGCAAACTTAGCTGATAGCTCTGTCAATGAGACACAACTGAAAAACTCACTCACAAAGGCTTATAAAGATGTGGTATGTCATTGTCAAGGTTAAATGCTATATAGTCAGTCTATTAAAAGTTCTGTGTTTAATTTTGTTGGTGAAGCTTTGAAGCATTTCTTATGTATTTTGCAATAATTGCTAGTGTTATTATTAGCATCATTTTCTGAAAAGTGTATGTGTTAAAAATCTTTTTGAGTTCTTAATGAAAAAATAGAAAATCAACACTAAGTTTAGATTTTTTTTTGTTGAACAGGAACAATTAAAAGACAAGTTACAAAAGTATATGAATGAAAATAGAAAGCTGTCATTTCAACTCAAAGAAGTGGAGGATTCAAAGCACAATACAGTCTCAAGTCTCAATCCGGCACAACTTGGTATATTTTACATTTCTTTTTACTGTGGAATCATCACTGTTTGTGGGGAACCAATGCTCATGGATTTCAAGGGACACCTTTACCCCTAAATTTACATCGAGCGAACAATAAGTTTGTCAGCATATTGCTTCTATTTATGAGTTACCACCGAATTTAGGTTCCCACAAACCAACAGAATTTAGGTTACCCACAAACTTTAACCCCAACCCCACCCACACCCCCACACACCATAATTATTTTTATAAAAATTGTTTATTAATTATTATTTTTAAATGGGTCTGTTAGTCTTTATGCCCCCACCATAAAATGGCCAGGGCATATAGTGTTACCCTTTTCCATCATTCTGTCATTCCATCATCATTGTATCATCTCAGCAACAGTTGCACACATTCAACGCAAATTTGACATATGGATACATCATAGGAATATGCAGGTCAAGTTCGAATTTGGTTTACCGATGATTTTTGACAATTATCCCTCTTGAACTTAGAAAAAAATAAGAAATTTTCAGTTTCCGCTCTCGAACTTTTGTAGGGATGTATGTATAAGGTTGAAATTGCGCATGCAGGTATTTTACCAGAAAATAGAGGTCAAGTTCTTATTTGGTCCTGGTTCGATGAATTTTGACAGTTATCCTACTTGAACTTGGGAAAGATTTAAAAATGGCTACCTGCGGGGGGCATTCGTGGCATTACAACACATATAGTTTATGTAGATAATAATAGTACTGTTTTAGTTCATGTACAATTTTATTATTATTTTGGAATTTCACTTAGCAGTAGATATTCAAACTCTCTTCACATTAAGGACCCTCTCTACACTGCACCCTATTTTCAGGGTACTTTTGTGTAATTATGCTGACTCACCATTTGACATATCAGTAGAATAAATTGCAATCTGAACTGTATCACATAATTTAAAATAAATCCAAGTATTCTAAACATTAGACCAAGATTTGAAAACTTTATTTGCATGTATTTTATCCATTTGAATAAGCGAAGGTAATTTTTCTTTTCTATTACTTCATTGTCTTTGAAGATTTTTCCTGAATAAAAAAAAATAATAATAAAAAAGGCAGACTCCCAATATTAAAATGAGTTAGTTAATTTCAATATATCCTCCTTTATGCTATATAATTTTCTCAAAGTCCAAAAAACATTTTTCATCAGTGTATAGAGGGTCCTTAAGTTGCATATTTCATAAAAAAGCATGTTATGTACATGTATCATTTGTAAAAGTCAGGTAAATTTCATAGGGTTAATTTGATGCATGGATCTGATGAACAAAACGGTGAAGTTAACATCATCTCATTGTTGGCAACAAATCAAATTGAAATTGCCCTTATGCCCCTATATATGAGAAAAAATCCCATATTAGTGTATTTGCACAACATTTGGAAAATCTTAAGTTCTGCATTGAATTGTAAATTTTGGACATTCAGCATGTCCCAACATGGACAGCTGGGTTGACAAATTGAATAAGGCAAGTTAGCTTTTTAATTAGGATGACCTCTCTGTCTGTGTTATGGTGATTTGAATGATGAAGCTTTCAACACACTTTACAAGGAAAATACATATGGAATGTAGATATTAATCCATGAACATGATAGTAACTAAACTGAGAAATACTGTTAAAGAACTAAGAATGAACTGAATTGGAATTAATTGCGTTTTACAGATGATTTACAAAGACAGAATGAGATACTTAAGTCTGAGGTGGAGATGTTACAGATCCGACTGAAACAGTTTGGTCAGGTCCAGGAACTGGCCAGCATGTTACAGGAGAGTCACAAGTAAGTCATGGTGGAAATAAATTATTATTTATATGCCTAATGCAATTAGCATACAAGTGCATGAGTAGTATTCAACTAAGAACTACTATGCAGTACAGTTTTACTGTATTATTGTAGTGCTTGTGCAAATTTTGAAAAGGAAATATTCCAAGTACAAGTTGTCTTGCATCTTCCCTAGCCAAGGGTTTCTGATACGCTACTCTTCTCATAAACGCCAAGGGTTTATGAGGAGAGTAGCGTATCAGAAACCCTTGGCTAGCGAAGATGGTTGTCTTGAAGAATTGGCATTGCATGGTATCGAATATATTGTTTTGTAAGAAAAAGAGAGAGAAAGATATTCCACGTTTATTTTTAGATATTTATTACAAATGGCAGATCATATTTTAGAATACAGTACCTGTCATTTAGAGAGCTTGCTTTGGTAGTTTTTGTGGATGACCTTGATTGGTCGGCCTCTCCACTAATTCTGTGAAACTTTCTGTAGATCGTTAGTGAATACAAATGATCATCTGCTGAAGGAAATGGAGGACACAAAACGTCGTCATCACAATGAAATTCAGCAGATGAATTGGAGTTATGAACAGCTGAAGAAATCTATGAACCTGTCTCGAGAGAATGCCAGCTTGGTTAGGGAGGGACTTTCTCGGGGTCAGGCAAGGCAGGACTATAACAGTACAGATAAACTGTCTGGATCAGCGCTGTTTTACAGGGATACAGAATCATAGCTCTTTGTTCCTTATTTTATGATGACATACTGATCAGATAGGGTTCCGTAAACAGTATCAATATTAAAGCATTTATTTACAGTAAAGCCATTGTTTCAGTCTTCAATGATGATGAGAAACATTTGAGTTATTTTAAACTTTGCATGCAAGGTAATTAAGCAACACATTCTAATGCAATTGTTTTGTAATCTGCATTTTGATTGGCCAATACACTGATTTTTGATGGAGTTAAATGAGCATTAACAAGAATGAAAGGTTTTGACTGTGACATCATAGAACGATACAAAAACTCAACGTTTTGTGATGTACCTCATTTAAAAAAACTGAACAAAATAATACATCAACACCAAACAAAATGCATGAATTGCATTAGAATGGGAAAAACATCCTTTTTACCCCTGATGTGTTGCTGGTAAAACTCAATTTGCGACCATTAAATCTGCATTAAGGGTCACAAATAACAAATGAGAAGGTCATTATTTCCTAAATGAATAGACCCTTTGGATGTAATAAAAACAGGAAAAAAAATCGCAAACTTTCAAAATAATGAAAATATGGTTAAAAACATCTCTTTTTTTCAACTTTAAAAAATGTTTATTAGAGGATGCAAACAAAATAAACATGCAAAAATATTTTAAAGAAATTTTTTATTTTTTTATTCAGGAAGTAAAAGAAAATGGATTTTTAAAATATCTATGATAAATACTGAAAAATGCATGTTTTTAAGTCACTGTATGGATCATTTTTATGTTTTGTTATTGACAAATAATTTTGACATGAATTGCTTTCCAGTCATTGTATAAGTACATGTATGTACAATGTATTACTTTCTGATGATCTGAGAATTGTACATAAGTTTCGTCATTTTTATTTAGCGTGTATCTGGTAATCAAACACCGAATACTAAGTATTGTTTTACATTATACCTTTCATTTAGTGTTTTGGTCTACGTATTTTGTGCAATTTGGGGTTAATTTGACATCTCAGTGTAAATGTCCATTAGAAATAGTAATCTCTGTGTAACATATGATATTACTTTTTTATTTGCCGTCCAGACATACGTATATTTAATGATAAGTCTTTACTGTAGAGGTTGTAGATTGATTCTACAGTAAGATTACAGTTATGTGCCTTGCATTTTATTTTGGTGCAGAAACATTTTGTAGACAAATGCCTGATACATTGAATTCCGTCCATGAATTTCTCATTTATTGTACATTTTAAGATTGTAATTTAAAGATTTTTTGACCTATAAGTCACCTCATATGTATATCAGGTACTTGATCTTGATAACATTTACAGAATAAAATGCATTATTACACACTGATTATTAATTCTTTAGTTTACCAAGACACATGTGAATGTTGCTGGTAAGATTTGCTTGTACATATAATATTAAATGTGGAGGTATACCAAAATATTATCAATAATATTTTTAAGTCAATCTTTAAAAAAGGGGGGGGGGGGTCATATGCATATGCTCCATTCAGACAGCAAAAGTAAACACGTACTTTTGCCAGGAAACTGAGGGGTAAAAGGACGTCCAAAGCACACAAGAAATTTTCAACAATTATCTTTGGCAATCTTATGGAACATATTCTCTGAATGAGATTTATTTTGCAAAATACTAAAAAGAATTTTATGTCTGTATAAATTTTAAGTTTCAGGAGATTCTTCCCAGGTGGCCAAAATTTTAAAATTTCACCAGTGGCCTGATTTTGGCTAGATGAGAGTGGTGTACATGTAGTGGGAGGGAGAGGACAAATTCTACAAAAGAAATTAATTATAGTTATTGATTAGGTACATGTACGAATGGTTTACATGTAATGGGGGGGGGGGGGGAGATCAAAAGAAATGAATTATAGGTTATTAATTAGATGAGGAATGGTGTACATGTAAGGGGAGGGGGAGAAAAAGGAAATTAATTAAAGGTTATTATAATTAAAGATTGTCCATTTTAGATTGTTTTAAAAATGTGATGAAAGTTGATGATGCAATGAATTATAAATAACAATTTGTCTCTTAGCTCACCTGAGCTGAAGGCTCTAGTGAGTTTTCTGATCACATTAATTTTTATCAGTCTTCCATCCATCCGTTTGTCTGTCTAAAAACTTCTCACATTTTTGACTTCTTCTCGAGAACCACTGGGTCAATTTCAACCAAACTTGCCACAATGTATCCTTGGGTAAAGGTGATTCAAGTTTATTCAAATGAAGGGCTACTCTTTTTTCCAAGGGGAGATATATTAATTATAAATAAGTGAAGAATTAATGACATCTTTTAAAAATCTTCTTGTCAAGAACCACTTATTTGGAATAATCCTCGGGTAGTGTAGATTCAAGTTTGTGCAAATCTTGACCCCTGGAGATAGGTGGGGCTACAATGCTCGATCAAAGTTTTACATTGGCAAAACCATGATTGGTCATATTTATATGGAAGCATCCCCAGGTAGTGAAGAATCCAGTTTGTTCAAATCATGCCCCTGGGGATAGGACAGTGCCACAATAGAAAATCAAACGTATAGGAAAAATTCTTGAAAAATCTACTTAAGCTATGATTAGTCAAAGAAATATGAAAGCATCCTCAGGTAATGTAGATCTAAGTTTTTCAACCCCTCACCACCCCCTTCCCCAGGACCATATTTATATTTAAACTTTTCAATACTGAACTTTTTTCTGCTTTTTCCTACAAAAGTGCTCCTGTGAGCGATGTGGCCCATGGACCTCTTGTTTTAATTAATTGCATAAAAAATTTATTTTTAAAATGTTAATTTAAGCAGTGATTTACTTTAACTCAATGTCAACTCTGTTTACTAGTAATCACATACATACTTGTAAGTATTGTAATCAATTCTTTTGAAATCTTGAATATACACTTCTGTTCCTGATTCTTGTATTTGGATGAAAATGAGACTAAAAACTGAATATATTTGTTATATATCTTTTTTCATATCGCACAAAGAGACAACAATGAACACAGTAACATATTACTATCTTTAATAATGGAGTAAGATGACTTATGCATAAATGTGCTTTCCACCTAAGTCTTTGTAACATATCTGTGAAACACGGGACATACTGGCCAAAGTCTTCATTGCTCTCTAACATCCTCCACTTAATATTCTTAAAGTATATGTTGGTAAACTTTTCCCGAGCACCATGAGATTTGGTGCCGCGCGAAGCGAGGGACCAAATCGAATGGTGAGGGGAAAGTTTAACATACTTAGTACATGTTTTACACGAGAAATTATACTCTTTGTGTCTCTATCTATTTCATTACAAATCTTTGCGAGTTTCTCGTTATCTAATCAAAATAATGATGCATGATTTATTCTGACTGGTGCCATTTTGTACAGGCTCAGATGTGATAATTATACCCTCAGGGGTATATATCTACCTAACTGCAACAGGTCAGTTGACGATCCACAGTGAGTAGTTTTCAAAACATAATTAGGTTCAGCTGCATATTCAAAATCTCTGTATGAAGATAGTCATGTCTTTTTGTCAGGAGCTTAGGTGCCTTATGGACATTATAGTACATGTAAAGATTTGTTTTTGGATGTAAAATGATCATGTTGATTCAGATCGAAATGCAAAGAATTCCACAGAAAATGCGACCAAAAATCTGTATATGTTGGATTGTCTTAGTTTATAACATGAAAAATTTACACACTATTTGAGCAATATATGAAAGTCCCTGTGTATTTGAAATTTGTAATTAATCATAATTTGACTTCTTGCTGTGACCTCTTGGAATCGAAGACAAGATGATGAGTATCTTTTATTTTTTGCACTTATTGATGGGATATAATTCAGACTGAAGTATTAGTGACACTACGGAAGTATGTAGGTGCAAGGTTTTGTTTGTTGTTTAACGTCCCTCTCGAGAATTTTTCACTCATATGGAGACGCCACCCTTTGCCGGTGGAGAGCTGCATATTTTGACCTATACTGGACACTTAGGGCCATTAAGTAGTGAGGGATCTTTTTGGTGCCAGCACCTACTGCGACACGGGACCTCGGTTTATACGGTCTCATCTGAAGGACCGTTCTCCGTGTCTCACAGTGGGATTCGAACCCACGACGGAAGGATCATATCCTAACTTCGCGACTCTAAAGCAGACGCTCTATCCACTGCGCCATGCGGGCGACTATGTGCAACGTAGAAAAAATATTTTATCTGGCGGCCGCCAGATGTGTTTCTTGCGGCCGCCACATAAATAACTGGCGGCCGCCAGATAATTTTCTGGCGGCTGTCAGATCTATTTATTTGGCGGCCGACAGAAAATTATATGGCAGTCGCCAGATAATTTTCTGGCGGCCGCTGGTTATTTATGTGGCGGCCGCCAGTTAATTTTTTTTTCTACCCGGTACCTACCGGTTTTCGTATGACGCAGCATAAATCCTCAGTCAATTAAACCTTGCTTTTTCTGTTTTAATTAAGGAAAATTTCCCTCTAAGCGGGGCACCCTGTGCGTTAACAAGATTTTGTTTCTTACCGTTAGTATTTTTATATACCGTAAAGAGCTAATCTCTAAAACTGAACAAAAAAGAAAAATGATATCAGATATCGAAATATAGGAATGATAGACTAGGAATCCATGTATTTTTAATAAGTTTTTGTGTCTTATGAATATTCTCAGAAGCCTTGAGGAGGGAAGGGGGGGGGGGGTTACACCATCCATTCGTCGGGTGCCTGCACTAACTCTCCAGAATGTTGTTCATGATCTGCATTCTTCAGAAGGCTAATCAGAAGGAAAATACAATTTTGGCTAGATGGGAATAAACATGTCCTGGAAAGGTTTATTTCCTTTTTACAAAGGATCATCTGATTATCTAGTAGAGGAATTAGTGTGCGCATAAATTCTTTTAGAGTAACAATTCAACTAAAGAGATCATTATTTGAATTATTGGTATGCTGAATTGAAGATCTATATCACATATAAATAGTTGCTTCCCCTAAAAGAATTGCTGCACGCATTAATTGAATTAATGATATCATTTATTTAATTGAAGAGAGGAATAATTCAATTAATGCACGCATTACAGCGTTGTAATTGAATTCATGCGTGCAATAATTCGTTGAAGAGAGCAACAATTCAATATTACCGGTATTGCTCGAATTAATTGAATTGTTTCGCTCTTCAACTGAATCATCACTATTCAACTGAAACATCACTATTCAATTGTTGATAAAATTAATTCCTTTCAAAAGAGCAACGATTCAATTATTGCAAGTTAGCAAATGAAATGACTGATGATATCAACAATTGAAATTATTCGCTAAATCAGAATTGAAAATATCTTGAATTGTTGCGCGAATCAAATGAATTAAAGATATCTTCAAAAAGTAAGCGATCTCTTTAGTTATTACTGATACATTTAGGAATATGCTTGTTTAGTTATACTTCAGATGCTGTATTTCAGCTACAATTTCTGGATACGAGGTGTAGGTTTTTGTAGTCATGTATAAAACATATTTTCATTGCTTTTTATCTTGTCTCCTTTTCAAGTGTATTTTGATTTACCATTTTAGGGTACACAGTAAATTCCAATCCGAAATCACAAAATATGTGACATTGCACAATCATTGTGCCAATGCTGAAACTATTTGAAATTTCAGTGTTTCTGTTTCATATAATTTGGACGAAATATATAATTTCTTGTGACATAACAGGTTCGTCACTTATAAAATATATACGATTTTCATGAGTTGTTCATTTTTTCTGCTGAATTATATTGCCTCATAAAATGTCTAACTATGCTAGAAAAAAATCAAAATTAACAGTACGAATAGTATTCCAAAATTATACTTCACATGATAATATTATTATTTCTTTCGCTCAGTTTCTAAACTATCTTTAATAAGGTACGTAGATTTTGTTAAACAAATCGCGCATGTGTGTGTGTTTTTCACACACGTCTTTAATTCTCTGAAACTGGAAAGAGTAAAGTCCCCGAAAAAGTAGACTGGAAGCTGTTGTCCAGCCCAAGGGTATTTCCGTGCACTTCATGTCCAGAACCACAGCAGGTTTGTATCCAAACATGTTCCCCCTTCTGAACATGAACAATCACCAAAGCGGATCCTGAATTATAACTACTAGTAACAGAGGTTGTAGTTGTAGACATGACTTTACCTCCTACCAAAATGTTTGTATACGCAAGATCTCCATAGTTATTGATGGTCCAGTGGAAGAGGTATACACCTGACACCGGGGCGATAAATATCCCGTCCTCTGGGTGGTAGTGATTTCCCAGGTTCAGTATCGTCTTCTCAAACTTGATGATGTGTCTCTTGTTAAGTCCACCCTGACTTTGGTTCTTGTAGGCCGAAAAGGAAACGTGTTCGTTTCTTCCTGTGGACGCTGTACAAGAATCAAAATTGCAATTCTTTTAGCTGTAAATTTGTTAAGTTGAGGGAGAAGTAGTCAATGGGCCATAAGTTTACTACTTTGTTTAACTTTATCATCAACGTCTCCCATAAACTGAAACATTTTCGTTGTGAAAGACGGACAGACTAATCTGCATTTGATTCTTGTATTCAAGTAAACCACTCCTCAGGAGGTACAGTGTAACAAAAAAGTTATCTTAAAAATCATCATCTGACATTAGCATTTTAACTTCTTTATTTCAAGTTTTAACAGATGATAATTAAGTAGTCATAAATAATACGTAAAGAGAAAGGTCCTTGGTATTTAAAAAATGATTTTGACACGAATACACGCGTGAAATATGACAGCCAAAGCACCAACTGTTCAAAAGTTATGACCAAAGTTAAAGTATTTCAGAAGTAGGTCAAAATCCAAGGTCAAGGTCGAAAGATAAAAAATTAGTGGTACCCTAGGAAAGGTCTTGTCACATGGAATACACATATGAAATATGAAAGCCCTAGCTCCAACCATTCAAAAGTTATGGCCAAGGTTAAAGTTTTTCAAAAGTGGGTCAAACTCCAAGAGGAAGGTCTTGACTTGAGGAATACATATGTGGATTATGGAAGTCCTAACACCAGTTGTTCAAATGTTATGGCCAAGGTTAAAGTTTTTTAAAAAGTATGCTAAACTCCAAGGTCAAAATTGTTGGTACCCAAGAAAATGTCTTGTTACAAAAAACACATTTGAAATATGAAAGTCCTCTCACCAACTGTTCAGAAGTTAAAGTTTGATAATATTTTTGCAAAAAGTTGGTCAAATTCCAAGGTCAAATATGTTGGTACCTTAAGAAAAGTCTTGTCACAAGGAATACACTAGAGTAAAATATGAAAGTCCTAGCTTTAACCAATCAAAAATTATGTCGAAGGTTAAAGTTTTTGCGGACAGACCGACAGACAATTAGAAGGACGGACAGACCAAAAAATATATGTCCCGAATCTCCGATTACGGGGGCATAAAAATTGATAAAAAATCTTACCAAGAAATTTTAAAACATCCACAGATGAATTACCGGTGACCAGTTGTCCAATCACCTGTTCAAGGTGTCCTAGTCTTTTTTTTATTTCGGCTATCTCATCATTCTGTTTCATCTTATCGGTTGTTGAAAGTGCGCATACACAGTTTAAAACACACAAGAAAAATACAACTGTTGTGCTGAGCTTCATAATGAATTGTTATATCCGAAGAAAGAAATGTTTTGCTGTTTTATACCAGACTAAGTCCTCCAAAGCAATGTAAGGGTCGAAGATTCCAAAACCGTAGAGGTGGTTAGAAACAGAGACGCTATATTCTATTTTGCAGTTTATAATGAGGGATGATCAAACCCAAACCCCCTTCCGACTTTTGTAGCCCTGTTATTTACACATCTGGAGCTTAGATGTTTTGAAGCGAGGCCAGGTTATATAAAAATTTTGAAAACAGAGCAGTTGTATTGTTTGTTATAATATAAACAAGGAACAACAAACAGGGCTTTTCTTTTGTATGAACAGTACTGGTATTCCTGACATAAAACATAAAGTACTTTTTAATTTGAAAACTGTAGTAGGTGACATCCCGACAATATTAATGTACCCGATGAACATATTTTACAAAGTAAAAAAAAACTAAATTCAGAAAGTGTTATAGTGTTATTTTCCCCATAAATGATAAAAAAATAGATTCCTTTCTGATATATGAACAATTGATCTTCACAATAAAATCTTCCCATCTTTAAAACTGTGGTAGGATTAATATGGACAAATAATGTACACTAATATAAGCAATATTTTGCACAAAAGTGACGAAGTTTAACAATTGGTTAATCAAAATCCAAGTATCATGCTGCTTGCACATCTCTGATACATGTACAATAGATCTGCAAAATTAACAACACTGTAGGAGGATTGATACGTACAAATGATGTATTATTTTTGTCAGCCGCCAGCTTCCTGTGCGCCACTTTTACCATATTTCAGTAACCGGAATTTTCCAATGAAAACCCGGTTATTACAGCATCAAATATCTGCATTTTTTAGGCAATAGCTCTACTGAAAATTTAAAGTGTCTGTCTTCCTGTCTGTAACCATTTTTTTTAAAACTCTACTCCTCCTCTTCTTTTGGCTCTATTTCAGAAATATTGGTACCCAAGTAGAATACACTGAAATGTAGTATTCTGTTTATATATGTTTTGTTTCGATTTATGGGGGGTAATCGTGTTCAAAAATCCTGGCTTGTAACTTTGTTAATCCAAACTTGCAATCGCATCAGTACCTACTTAAATATGTAACCTATGAAACTGATACGATTGCAAGTTTGGATTTACAAACTTACAAGTCTAGATTTTTGAACACGATTAACCTCCATATTCGATTAAGTGGCTCCACGAATTGATTGTTTGCAGAACGAAATTGAACCACGTTCGTAAAAAAAAATAATAATTTGTCCATAACGGGTTGATATTAGGTTTGTGTCCTGCAGGTAAGGAAGATCTCTTAAATTTTCCTAACACAATACATGTATTCCCGGAGGAAAAAAGAATCTATATCAAGAGTCCAGGAAAGAATGGAATTTTTTTAAAATTTACATTCATTATTATACATGTATGTACAAATTGATTGGTGAGGCCAAACTCCATTTTGCTCACGATTGTTGATACATGAAATGTGAAGATGTGTCAGTTTTCGCCCCTAAAACTCATGACTTTTTGCTGAACATGACCATGTGATATATGGCTTTATTGTCAATGAGAGTGACCAATTGATTCCCTGATAAATCAAAGGATGTGTGCACGTAAGGACATGTGAAATTTGAGACAAAATAAACTTTCAAAAAAAGCATTTTTCTTTAAATTGCAAGGATGATCAACATCCAATCTACAACTTTATGTAATTAGCTTTAATAAAAGTGTGTATTTACGAAGTTCGAACCTGTTTTCATAGGCAGGGGTCATCACAATTTCTTGATTCTCTGTTCGATGATGAGGAAGCCCAATTTTTTACATTAATAACGATGTGTCAAAAGGAGATTGATAGACAAATATTCGCTCATTGTTAAAAAAAAAGGGAAAAAAATGTTTCTTTTTACATTCGCTCTCTCTGATATAATCAGGGTTGTGACTTGTTGAATATTATAATTCATCTCGTGATTTATTACCTCAGGTAACCAGGCGCGTAGCCAGAATAAAAATGATGTGTACGCAGAGAACGGCAGGGGTTGGGTAGGTGGGGGGGGGGGGTCCTGACCCCCCCCCCCCATCAGTGTTTAAGGGCTCTGGTCAGGCACGTAATATAGTTTTTGCCAGCCAGAAAAAAATTACAACTTTAAAAATTTTGACAAGCAAGGACGAAAAAGGAAGATTGTCAAAATTCGAAATCCTATTTCTTGGGTGTGTGTTTGTTGGGGGGGGGGTCTATCTTTCACAAACCAAATTTTTATTAATACATTACAAATTACCATGATTTAACAACGGTGCAACAAACAGTGGGGGTTCACCCTTTCAATGCACATTTTCAATAGTAAAAGGTTAGGTTTTGGGAATAAGTAGGGGGAGGCTCCCTTGATACTACATGCCTGCTGGTGAGGACTCAGAAGCTCCGGAGTTTTACGAAATATTTCATTCATTTTCTTGAAATATAAAAATTATGCCATTTAGCTTTTGTTTAGGAAATAAAAGACATAGTAATATTGATAGTTTTAACGAAAATTAATATTCCATGGAAACTTATTGTACATATAATTGAGGCTAAAAATTTAAGCGATATATTAATTCGTATCATATAATCATTCTTAACGTTTAAAAACACGTATACAAAATTTTAATTATGAACAAAAAAATATCGTATTGTAAATCATACTAGTAGATCATAGCATACAACGATGTGGCTGAAATTTAATTTTTCAAAGATCTTTAAAAAAAATATCAATGTATGATAGAACAATGACAAAATAATGAATGATTTATTTGGATTTGGCAGTTATTAAATAAAAGATTTCAAATTTTATCATACAGCCATGATGATTTAAAATTTAATCGACACAGTATGACACAAAATAATTTGAAACACAATTTTTTTTTTTTTTTTTTTTTTTTTTTTTTGCAAATAATGTGTACGCACTTGCATATTTGCGTATAGGCAGCTACGCGCCTGGTTAGTAACTTTGTGAATATTAAATTCCGTCACGTGACTTGTAACGTAGCATGTTTTGTGCTAACTAGGACAATGTTTTCGAACACGTTAAAAATCTGGCATTGATTTAAAGGTGCTTAGACACAGATTTATAGTTTATATAAATTTTCTGTATAATATCACAACTTATATGTTGCTATAGCATTTCACACGAAAATAAAATTAAAAACTTATTTAATCTGGAAATTATTGAAACTACGAATTTCGGGAGACGTTTGATTAACACATCCTTGCACTTTCACAAATTTTAACTCTATCCTTAATACTTAAGAAAGTAGCAATTTCGGTGTGTATTAATGAATAATATTACATCTATAATTCAGAAAATTCAGAGTAAATATGTGCGAAAGCAAAACCCACTCACTTAAGTATTGTCAGCCTGTGATTAGTGTTGTGTAGTTGTGTACAGAGTTTAACAAATTGAATACACCCGCAAAACGTAAACTGTTTTTGTAAACAGGGCACGAGCTCTGTTGTTGTTAATGTTTACGTTTCCCCGGGTGTGTTCAATTGTTAAACTCTGCACACACCACTGAGCACGGACTGACAATACTGGTGAGAGGATTTTGCTTTCTACATTTCTACTCTGGAATTTCTGCATTATAGTTTTAATATTTTTCATTAATAAACAACAAAATTGCTACTTTTCTAAAGTAATAAGGATAAAGATAAAATTTGTGAAAGTGCAAGAATGTGTCTATCAAACGCGTCCAGAAATTCGAAGTTTCAATAACTTCCAGATAAAATAAGATTTTTATCAAATTTTCGTATGAAATGCTATAGAAACATATAAGTCATGAAATTATACAGAAAATTTGAGTAAATATTAACTTCAAATCTGTGTCTAAGCACCTTTAAAATCTTTAATTACATAGACGTGCTCATATTGTTAATTTCGTTTTGAAACCTTTGTCAGTAGTTTACTTGTGCCATAGAGAATTGAGAGGGAGATAGGAAAGAGTGATCACTTTTTTCATACATGTCATTGTTATTTATTTCATCTAATTCTTACAATGTTAGCTCCACCTCTCATACAAACCTAATGTTCAATCAAGGGCAGGTAAATGTAAATTCTGCATATCTGGAAAACAGTAAGGAAAAAAAAAATATAGAATCACTTTATTGTATCACAGTCTAAAATTATTTTAACATTGAAATTCGGTTCCATATTGACAGGATTCTTTCATAAATATACCAAAGTGAAATAAGGTTAAGATATAAAAGCAACAGAAGCGACCGAAAGAGACCCAAAAGCCAGTGTTATGTGCAGTCATCCTTTGCGAATTATATATACATGTAGTGTTCCCAGAAATTTTTGAGAATTTTTTAAGATACATTTATCTAAAATGTTTGATTAATTACAATATAATTTAACATTACTATTTTATTTAATGACAGTACCCACACTTTCTTATGATACATGCAGTTTTCATTGATAACCTCCCATTTCTTTTATATACATGTACTTCCTGTTGTCAGATGATGCTCAAAATTACTGCTATGTATTAGTAATTGATTGTTAAATATGGTGATATTTCTGAAATACCGAGTATTTCACCGTCTACTTTGTATTGTGTGGATAAAAAGATATTTAAAAAGAAATTTTTAAAAAGGAATTCAGTAAAGAAGAAGAGATTGTAGGCCTAGTAAACCAACATTCACATGTCAAATAAGGCTTGGATATTTGTTCAGTAAAAATAACATCCAGTGTAGAAAATTTGGGTTTCATTTCTAGCCCTACCAGCTCTTTCCCTCTGCCGAATTCCTTTCCATTTTTCAATATTTTGTCCCACGTGAATCATTAATAGACAGTGGAATACTCAGTGTTTCAGAGATATCGTTAGTTTTGCAGTTCTTTGATACTAAACATCTATAATAGGCTTTCTTTTTTCAAAAGCGCTCATATTGAAGATTAGCAATCAACCGGAAGTATACAAAGAAAACGATAAGTTATTCATGAAAACTACATAAAATAATTAAGTAGCAAGTATTGTCGTTTTATTTTAAAAAACTGATTCCAAACTACAAATATTTTTAAAGTATTTTGAAAAAACATTTCACGAGAAAATTCTCGATAATTTCTGGTAACTCTATATAAAGAATATTACATATATGATATTTTAACCAATTGCAGTTTAAGAAAAAAAAGTCCGTAATATTGTAGATTTATATGTATTGATAGTCTTACAAAAATGATGTGTAAAATAAAATCTTAATGAAGATCAACTTGAAATTCAACAACAGAGGAGTACATATTTAAAAAATGTATACATAACTCCCCGGTAATTTCAATTGACGCTATTATTTAATTTATAATCCTAGTGAACACATATTTATCTAGAACGCTTGCATACAATAAAAAACATGCATATTCATGAAGCAACAATTATAATTATGATATCAAGTTTTCTTGATTCCCCCGTCATCGGAAGATTCAAGGGTATAACTGTTATAGTTTTTTATCTGTCCGTACGTCTGTCTCTCTGGCTGTTAATCTGTATGCGCGAGGGTTGATCCAAAAAATGTCAAAAATGCTGTATAATCTTTAATAATCGAATTTTATCCACAAAATTTTACATACTAATACCCTTATCTATTTTGATTTTTGCATTAAAATTTCATTTAGTTATATGAAATACTTTTTAAAATATTTAGATAAACACAGCATTAGGTTTTGTCTATCGCCGCATGACAAGAATGTATAAGAATGTTATAAATGTGTTTTTACGTTTCTTTTTGGCAATTATTTTCAGTTTATCCGCATATCTTATTTAACCTCTCATGTGCTTTAACAATAGTAATGACCATTTTGCCATAAAGCATCTTGTTTTGAGTTGTGGTATTAAAATCATATGAACTTTGTAAAATTATTATTTCTAAATATATTACTTAGTGCCAGGGCTTTCATATTTCACAAGTGTATTTCTTGTGACAAGATTTTTCTTTCGATTTCATTAGTTTTTACCTTCTTCTCTGGACCTTAGAATTTGACTCCTTTTGAAAAACTTTAACCTTGACCAAAATTTCTGAACGCTCCTATTTCACTTGTATATTTCTAGTGATAGCATCTTTCTTTAGGAACAAATATTTTTGACCTCGTGTCCTTGACCTTGGAGTTTGACCTACTTTTGAAAAACAAACCTTGGCCATAACTTCTGAATGGTTGGTGCAAGGGCTTTCATTTTTCTTTTGTTTATCCCTTGTAACAACACCTTTCTTTTGTACCATTATTTTTTACCTCATGACCTTAACCTTGGAGGTTGACCTCCTTTTACAAAAACTTTCACCTTGGCCATTATCTGCCATAGGGGGGGGGGGGTGTTAATTGGTCCACAAACAAATCTTGTTGGATTTGGTTATACCTTCTACAATTAACTGCTTTTTTCATCTTTCATCCTTATTTCTTACCACCCCAGAGATTAGGGCTATTGCTATGTTTGACTAAGTCCCAGTAGTGGTTTTAAAGGGGGTTGAAATTAACGTTTACTATATTCCTGCTTCCTGTTGGTTCATGTGCCGTTCTGGAAAGATCGCAGTTTAAGAACGTTTTAAAATACTGCTGTCATACAGTGCGGACTAATAATAATAAGGTTGTGAGTGATTGTCTATCGGTTTGTAAAGTGATTGTTTCTTGTTTTGCAGGAACGAGGACCACTGTACTGGTATAAAAATAGCAAGATATTTCTTCTGTTGATGTACTTTTTTTTTATAATGAAGCCCAAAACAACAATTGTATTTATCTTCTGCGCTTTAAACTTTGTAAGCGCACTTTCAACAACAGATGAGATGAGATAGAGGAGATCAAAAACAGACTAGGACACCTGGAACAGATAATTGGACAACTGATAATTTATTTTGGATGCTCTTAAATTCCTTGGCAAGAATTCAACAGAAAAATGTGTTTTTGGTTCACGTTCATTTGATTTCAAACCGATAGTTGGATTTTTCTGTTGAAATTAACTTAATTAATATTAGTGAACATATTAATCGCATCATGTTACATAGCTGATAGATTTCCATATCTATGTTGTATGTCAGGTGCTTGTTCATTAAACCGAGGAAATTTTATCCATCTTGAATTATTGTAAATTATGAATTATCTCCGTATACATACCATAAATCCAACGATTAAAGCGATCGGGTCTTTAAGGTTTACTTTAAAATTATTTTTTAAAAAGTGTTTTATTTGCAATATATTTAACGTGACAAACAAACAGCATGGATTAGTATATGAGATTCCATAAAATGGTGGTGTATTCTAAAGATTTTACGTTCTAATTGCTGATAATGTTTTCCAAACACTTAAAATTCAAAAAATGTTATTTTAACTCTTGAAAATCACTTAAACTGCTTGTATAGTCAGAAGATAATAGTTTTATGAACATAAACTAAGTTTGCTATATTCTGCAGCCTTGGAATATCTATATAACAAGAACCGAATTATGCAGATTAGTCTATAAATCTTTTGTGATGCATATGTTTGAATTTATACCAGATCTGGAGACAAATTTCACTTTGCTGATTACATAATATGAATATTATAGGATCATGAATTAATGGCTTTTTTCTCTTTCAATGTAAGTTTAAAGAATCGCGATTTGGTTTTTTTCCTACAGCGTCCACTGGAAGAAACGAACATATTTCCTTCTCGGCCTACAAGAACCATTCCCAAATTGGACTCCGTAAGAGACACACCATCGAGGTCGAGAAGACAATACTGAACATTGGTCACCATTAACACCCAGAGGATAAGATATTTATAGCCATATATTTATAAATATTTATTTATTTTGGTGATTGTTCATGTTCAGAAAGGGGTGCATGTTTGGATACAGACCTGCTGTGGTTCTGGACATGGATGAATTGGACGGAAATACCCTGGGACTGGATGGTGCTTTCCAGTCTACTTTTCTGGAACCTTACTCTTTCAAGTTTCAAAAGATTAAGATTAATTGCCATTTTAATATTTTGAATAAAAATTATCAATAATTTCCATTAATTATCTAATAATGTAAATGAGTGCATAATTTTACAAAATCTCAATTCCGGAACCTTTCATTGGTGTGAATTATGTTTTTGTTCTTGGTTTTCAAAAATGACCAGTAGTTGCTGTACCTTGATTCTATCGACGAACGACGTTTGCAGTCTTAGACACGGTAACATCATTGTACAGTTTTCTTTATTGCAGTGGTAACAATAAACAAAATATCTTAATTACCACATTTCATTGGCTCATCTTTGGGATTGCTTATATCTTGGAAACGAATCATTGACCACTACATTGTCACTAGTTTTTTGGAATTTCTTGACGAATTACAACCAAGTTATAGGAACAACTAGATCTCCTCTTGTAATTGGAACACCGTCTATGTCGTTTGGTACCATAGACTATGAATTGTGTTTTTCGGCATTTGAACTTCTCGATTTGCATAGATTTGACGCATTAAATATTCTTTTCCTTGGTGGTATATAAACAGAAAATATAAGTTAGTTCAAGTGCAGGCAATAGTTAACAGCATGAAGTTCGTCGTGATGCTCGTATATTTCTTGTATTCAGTAGAATGTGTTCGTTCACTTTTAACTACAGATAAAAAGGACCAGAAAGATGTTATAGTGGACATGCAAACCAGACTGGGAATTTTAGAACAAATGGTGGGACAACTCTTCACAAATACTTCCTCTCCAGATGTTTCAGATGTTCTTAAATTCCGCATTGGAAGTAGTTCTATTTCAACACAATCAAGTAAGGAGAGATGATTTGCTCTTGCTGATTAATTGAACTCGACTGGGAATAATATTTTACATAAATTATATAATAAGATAATAAGGATGGATTTTTTTTCACTGCTAGATGATAAGAATTTATATAAATAGATCGTAAGGTATTTCAATTTTTATTGCTTCTTAATTATTTTGTATTTACTGTACATGCAGAAAAATTTAATGATGATTTACTGTACATGTGTAATCTTTTAATATGTGAGAGTACAGTGTACTAATGTGTAGCGCGATGTAATTGTTGTAAAGGGTTATCACAGTAATAGAGGTTGATAGAATCTGATCTTACTGACAGTATAGAGACAAAAAAAGAACAATGTATATACTGTATAAACATAATGTTTTACTTTACTTTCAAGTACTCAACTTTGGTTTATATGAATTTGAATGCACAATTATAAAAGATGTATGCATTTTTAGATTTATTTTTACCATTTAGTGTTGAAAAGCCTTGATACATAACAAACAGATAGCCCAAGGGAGGTAGAATTTTAAAAATAGCTTTTTAGTTCCTTTGTTTGCAAAAAAAAAATTAATTCAAGGGGGAAAAAAATAGAATATTATTTTTTGTTCTTTAAATACATGCACTTTCTACTTCTTGAAAGACCCAAGACAGTCCTTTAACAGTCCAATGAGTTTTAAAAATCTGCCCAATTTGTAAAATAAAGGACAGTATTTTAAAAACTTATTGGATGGCTACAGGTAAATTATTGGATTTAAATCATCAACAACAACAACGACACATATAAATATTAAACATATAAATATTTTTAAGCAATGAATTCAACATGTTTCACAATATAATGAAATATATATTCCAGGTCACAGAAACAAAAACTAAAACTAAAATTCCAACTCACAAAAACACGAAAATAAATGTGTACTTGAATGACAATACTTAAATTTGAATGAAGTACCTCCGAATCCTGTTTGAATCTCACTTGCACCTACCACATGTTCGGGGATATTACTTCTCCTTTTTAATGCTTTCCTCCAGGAATTAATCAATTAGGTTTTTCTCACTCTAAATAATTTTGCTCATTTTCTGCTGGAGCACATTATTTCTTCTTTTGTAGGAATGCAAAGATATTTGGTCAATAGTCTTTGCACAATTTGTTTCTAACTTCAGTTACAAAGAAGCTAATAATTTTGTTGATTTCTTTATCACCCATCATCATGATGTCCTTAAGCATGAAAACATCAATGTTGGGTACGGTTTTACATACACATGTATTATTACTAGATTGCTCATCATATCTGATTTATTTTTTTTGGCATAAGAAATATGCTCCCTCCCTCAGAAGAAGACGTGCTTTCAACAAGAAAATGGTGTTTGAATCCCAAATCTTGTGTCAAATATTCTTTGTTCAGTCACCGGTATATAAAAATAGCACATACAATGCTTGATATACAGCTTGCTGCTTGAATTTGTACTTAGATTTACCAGTGAAATTTGTTGTAATAGAGACCCACTAATCCAACACCTGCAGTTGTAATGGACGAAAGGTTAAAAGGTTATCGGAAAAATATCCCAACATTCCTGTGGTGAATGTTACGTCTTAGGATGATCCTCAGTCACGGTAAGTTCTGGTCATGGTATCTGATTTAGATACTTCATTTATAACAACTAAGTATATGAAATTTAATATTTAAATATGGATAAGCATTGAAATTATTTTTTGTTATTAGGAAGCTCTAGAAACAGCCACTTTAGCTTACATATATATATCAAGCTACATGTGGTACTCTAGTACTTTATTGATGTTACAAAATATGACTCTAGGAATATCACCTATAAACCATTAAAATGGGTTCACTATTTGTATGATTCCCTACAAGCTTAAAAAAGTGTTTTGATTAAAGCAGGAATGTTCAGCATTTATATTCACATACATACTTAAGAATAACTTTCACTCTCTGAATTAGGAAATTTAATGAAACTTGATATCTTTAGAGACATGATGCCAATCTACAGTACGAGGATGAGGCAGAAGCCTACAGTAAGTTTAAGAGTCACGGCTACCTTACCCTCACCCCCACCCCACCCTAGTGCAGGTCAGTATCATAAACAAAATTATAGTCAAATCAAGATAATGGTTGTTCTTAGTATTTGTAACATTATCTGTTTCATACTATTTAGTGGAAATTTATCACAGCATCTGTAAATATTTCTCATAATCTAATGATATATTGGAAATCTTTTTATGTAAAGATGATTAAAATTTTTAAATTTCGAATGATTTAAGAAGTTATCTGCATTATTGTTGTCTTGGTTTTCTAGAATTGCAGCACAACTTGAATCAAAGTGAAATAACCCAGGACCCCCCTCGTGTACCAACACAGAGGAGGAGATCATTCGGTGAGGATGAGGACATGCATCAACGATCAAACAGTGCTCCTTCCAAAAAAGTAGAGGTAACATTATCTATATGTAACATTTCTGACCTCACATTTCAATACACTTCGAACAGCTGCAAGTCATCATCAAAATCTAAGGATTTTAGATTCTAGCAGTTTACTTTAAATATTTTGAAAAAGAGATAAAATTTAAATTAACTTGCGAGATAAAAGTACATGTAATTTAAAATCTAGCTCATATAACCTTTACTCATTTAAGATCATGAGTACTACATGCAAATCCATTCGAAAATAATTGTTTAAAGAATTACTTGGTAGTAAATAAGGTATAATATTCTGTTTTAAGGATGACTTTGGGATCCACAGAGTGAATGGAACTGACCATCCAAACTCTCCAGATGATTCTAAAATTACCAGTGGAAGCATGATGGGTATGGCTCCTGAAACACCTGAAAACAGGGCCTTCCTTTTCAAAATACTTGATTTAGTCGACATATTGGAATGGTTCAAGGTCCCTACATAAGCATGCCAAGTTCAAAGGTAATTTTTCATTTTACTGAATATGCATTAGACTGTTCTCTAAATAAAAAAGCAAGAAGATGGTCAAATAGAGTAAGCAGCCCCAAAGAGCAATTATAGAACAATAGAAAAGATATGGAGTGTTTGAATTTAAATTGCAAAAAATAGAAATAAATGATTTCAATACAGTACTGCTGTTTTATTTCAGTTGATTTTAATTCATTACAGCTCTTGCCTATAGAGCAATTGAGAACTTCATGAAATCAGACAATGAAACAGAAAAACGGCATCAACTAGAAGGTCATCTAAAAACTCTCCAGGACGAGAACTATCGTCTAAGGAAGTACGAAGAAGCCACCAAAGCAAACTTAGCTGATAGCTCTGTCAATGAGACACAACTGAAAAACTCGCTCACAAAGGCCTATAAAGATGTGGTATGTCATTGTCAAGGTTAAATGCTATATAGTCAGTCTATTAAAAGTTCTGTGTTTAATTTTGTTGGTGAAGCTTTGAAGCATTTCTTATGTATTTTGCAATAATTGCTAGTGTTATTATTAGCATCATTTTCTGAAAAGTGTATGTGTTAAAAATCTTTTTGAGTTCTTAATGAAAAAATAGAAAATCAACACTAAGTTTAGATTTTTTTTTGTTGAACAGGAACAATTAAAAGACAAGTTACAAAAGTATATGAATGAAAATAGAAAGCTGTCATTTCAACTCAAAGAAGTGGAGGATTCAAAGCACAATACAGTCTCAAGTCTCAATCCGGCACAACTTGGTATATTTTACATTTCTTTTTACTGTGGAATCATCACTGTTTGTGGGGAACCAATGCTCATGGATTTCAAGGGACACCTTTACCCCCAAATTTACATCGAGCGAACAATAAGTTTGTCAGCATATTGCTTCTATTTATGAGTTACCACCGAATTTAGATTCCCACAAACCAACAGAATTTAGGTTACCCACAAACTTTAACCCCAACCCCACCCACACACCATAATTATTTTTCAAAAATTGTTTATTAATTATTATTTTTAAATGGGTCTGTTAGTCTTTATGCCCCCACCATAAAATGGCCAGGGCATATAGTGTTACCCTTTTCCATCATTCTGTCATTCCATCATCATTATTCATCATCTCAGCAACAGTTGCACACATTCAACCCAAATTTGACATATGGATACATCATAGGAATATGCAGGTCAAGTTCGAATTTGGTTTACCGATGATTTTTGACAATTATCCCTCTTGAACTTAGAAAAAAATAAGAAATTTTCAGTTTCCGCTCTCGAACTTTTGTAGGGATGTATGTATAAGGTTAAAATTGCGCATGCAGGTATTTTACCAGAAAATAGAGGTCAAGTTCTTATTTGGTCCTGGTTCGATGAATTTTGACAGTTATCCTACTTGAACTTGGGAAGATTTAAAAATGGCTACCTGCGGGGGGCATTCGTGGCATTACAACACATATAGTTTATGTAGATAATAATAATACTGTTTTAGTTCATGTACAATTTTATTATTATTTTGGAATTTCACTTAGCAGTAGATATTCAAACTCTCTTCACATTAAGGACCCTCTCTACACTGCACCCTATTTTCAGGGTACTTTTGTGTAATTATGCTGACTCACCATTTGACATATCAGTAGAATAAATTGCAATCTGAACTGTATCACATAATTTAAAATAAATCCAAGTATTCTAAACATTAGACCAAGATAGAGTACTTGAAAACTTTATTTGCATGTATTTTATCCATTTGAATAAGCGAAGGCAATTTTTCTTTTCTATTACTTCATTGTCTTTGAAGATTTTTCCTGAATAAAAAAAAATAATAATAAAAAAGGCACACTCCCTATATTAAAATGAGTTAGTTAATTTCAATATATCCTCCTTTATATTATATAATTTTCTCAAAGTCCAAAAAACATTTTTCATCAGTGTATAGAGGGTCCTTAAGTTGCATATTTCATTAAAAAAAAAGCATGTTATACATGTATCATTTGTAAAAGTCAGGTATATTTCATAGGGTTAATTTGATGCATGGATCTGATGAACAAAACAGTGAAGTTAACATCATCTCATTGTTGGCAACAAATCAAATTGAAATTGCCCTTATGCCCCTATATATGAGAAAAAATCCCATATTAGTGTATTTGGACAACATTTGGAAAATCTTAAGTTCTGCATTGAATTGTAAATTTTGGACATTCAGCATGTCACAACATGGACAGCTGGGCTGACAAATTGAATAAGGCAAGTTAGCTTTTTAATTAGGATGACCTCTCTGTCTGTGTGATGGTGATTTGAATGATGAAGCTTTCAACACACTTTATAAGGAAAATACAAATGGAATGTAGATATTAATCCATGAACATGATAGTAACTAAACTGAGAAATACTGTTAAAGAACTAAGAATGAACTGAATTGTAAATAATTGCGTTTTACGGATGACTTACAAAGACAGAATGAGATACTTAAGTCGGAGGTGGAGATGTTACAGATCCGACTGAAACAGTTTGGTCAGGTCCAGGAACTGGCCAGCATGTTACAGGAGAGTCACAAGTAAGTCATGGTGGAAATAAATTATTATTTATATGCCTAATGCAATTAGCATACAAGTGCATGAGTAGTATTCAACTAAGAACTACTATGCAGTACAGTATTATTGTAGTACTTGTGCAAATTTTGAAAAGGAAATATTCCAAGTACAAGTTGTCTTGCATCTTCGCTAGCCAAAGGTTTCTGATACACTACTCTCCTCATAAACGCCAAGGGTTTATGAGGAGAGTAGCATATCAGAAACCCTTGGCTAGCGAAGATGGTTGTCTTGAAGAATTGGCATTGCATGGTATAGAATATATTGTTTTGTAAGAAAAAGAGAGAGAAAGATATTCCACATTTATTTTTAGATATTTATTACAAATGGCAGATCATATTTTAGAATACAGTACCTGTCATTTAGAGAGCTTGCTTTGGTAGTTTGTGTGGATGACCTTCATTGGTCGGCCTCTCTACTAATTCTGTAAAACTTTCTGTAGATCATTAGTGAATACAAATGATCATCTGCTGAAGGAAATGGAGGACACAAAACGTCGTCATCACAATGAAACTCAGCAGATGAATTGGAGTTATGAACAGCTGAAGAAATCTATAAACCTGTCTCGAGAGAATGCCAGCTTGGTTCGAGAGGGATTTTCCCGAGGTCAGGCGAGGCAGGACTATAACAGTACAGATAAACTGTCTGGATCAGCGCTGTTTTACAGGGATACTGAATCATAACCTTTTGTTCCTTATTTTGTAATAAAAAATACTGATCAGATAGGGTTTCATGAACAGTATCAATATTAAAGCATTTATTTACAGTAAAGTTATTGTTTCAGTCTTCAATGATGATGAGAAACATTTGAGTTATTTTATACTTTGCATGCAAAGTAATAAAGTAACACATTCTAATGCAATTGTTTTGTAATCTGCATTTTGATTGGCCAATGCACTGATTTTTTAAGGCAGTTAAACGAGCATTAATAACGAGAATGAAAGGTTTTGATTGTGACATCATAATAGAATGATACAAAATCTCAACATTTTGTGACGTACCTCGTGTAATAAAACTGAACAAAATATTAGTTATACATCAACACCAAACAAAATGCATAAATTGCATTAGAATGGGAAAAATATCTTTTTTTACCCTCGATGTGTTGCTGGTAAAACTCAGTTTGCGACCATTAAATCAGCATTAAGGGTCACAAATAACAAATGAGAAGGTCATTATTTCCTAAATGAATAGACTCTTTGGATAAAACAAAAATACAAAATAAATCACAAACTTTCAGAATATTGTTAAAAACATCTCTTTTTTCTACCTCAAAAATGTTTGTTAGAGGATGCAAACAAAAAAAACAGGGATCGACATTAACGGTTGTCCGATTGCCCGGGACAAGTAAATCGACAGTTCGGGCAAGTGAAATTGTCAATGTACTTGTCCGATAAGGCAAGTGATTTCTTTTTCATTCATATGTACATATTTATTTAGTTTACATTAATTTATAAATAAAACAATAAATTGAACACTTTATTTCTGTAACGTACCTGACTGACAATGTTTTTGCATTCGGAATCCCTTGCTAGATTTTCAGTATTATACCGTTCATTTAAAAATCTGGTTCGTTATTTTCTTTCGTAGTAAATACACTCTACGTCTAACAAAATTTTGTTAACTTCTTATTAGGAAATTAGATTATTTATTCACGCACAAAATATAAGGACAGTGTAACAGGATGTATCCTGATCAAGATAAGATGTATGTTTCGTAGCAACTATCTTCCTTTAGCGTTGCTTCACAGTTATCTCTGAAAAATCACGATTCACAAAAGGATCCTACCAAAAAAAAATTTTAATGAATTTTATTAAAGGGAAACGGAGGGTTAATTCTGCATGGCAATGTGTGCTAAGGTTAAATTTACAAGTACAGTGGTATACATTTATGTACAAATGCAGCTCAACTTGCCAAATTGACAGAAGTGTACTTGGTCACATTTTTCTTATCATAACGTTTACAGTAATTAATTATTTTCTTCTTATAAGTTCTTTCCTAATTTGGGCAACCAAGTTTTGCATTCGGACAAGTCAAAGTTTGAGATCACTTGCCCGAAGGGCAAGTAAATCTGAAAGTTAATGTCTATCCCTGAAAAACATGCAAAAATATCTTAAAGAAAAAAATCATTTATTTTTTTAATCAAGAAATGAAAAGAAAATGGCACCTTTCCATGAAATTTTTAAATATCAATAGTATTTACTGAAAAATCCATGTTTTTTAGTCATTATATAGATCATTTTTATGTTTTGTATTGTTATTGATGAATAATTTTGACATGAATTGTTTTCCAGTCATTGTATAAGTACATGTATGTACAATGTATTACTTTCTGATGATCTGAGAATTGTACATAAGTTTGGTCATTTTTATTTAGCTTGTATCTGGTAATGAAACACTGAATACTAAGTATTGTTTTATATTATACCTTTCATTTAGTGTTTTGGTCTACATATTTTGTGCAATTTGGGGTTAGTTTGACATCTCAGTGTAAATGTCCATTAGAACAAGTAATCTCTGTAAAATGATATTACTTTTTTATTTGCCATCCAGACATACGTATATTTAATGATAAGTTTTTACTGTAGAGGTTGTAGATTGATTCTGCAGTAAGATTACAGTTATGTGCCTTGCATTTTATTTTGGTGCAGAAACATTTTGTAGGCAATTTAAATGCCTGATACATTGAATTCCGTCCATGAATTTCTCATTTATTGTACATTTTAAAATTGTAATTTAAAGATGTTTTACCTATAAGCCACCTCATATGTATATCAGGTAATTGATCTTGATAACATTTACAGAATAAAATGCATTATTACACACTGATTATTAATTCTTTAGTTTACCAAGACACGTGTGAATGTTGCTGGTAAAATTTGCTTGTACATGTAATATCAAGTGTGGAGGTCTACCAAAATATTATCAATAATATTTTTAAGTCAAACTTTAAAAGGGGGGGGGGATCATATGCTCAATTCAGACAGCAAAAGTAAACACGTACTTTTGCCAGGAAACTGAGGGGGAAGAGGACATCCAAGACACACAAGAAATTTTCAACAATTATCATTGGCAATCTTATGGAACATATTCTCTGAATGAGATTTATTTTTCAAAATACTAAAAAGAATTTTCAATCTGTATAAATTTTAAGTTTCAGGAGATGTCTTCCCAGGTGGCCAAAATTTTAAAATTTCACCAGTGGCCTGATTTGGCTATTCCTTCATGTAAGAAGTCACGAAAGATTACTTTTAGTTTATAGAATACCACAAGTACTAAGTAATATCATGGGTAAGATGTTTTAAAAAACTTTTCTATTTAAAGAGTCAAAACATGGTATTTGTCCAACACAGTGCTTCTGATAAAGTCAGCGGCATTGAGCGTCATTTGTCCAAAACAGAGCTTCTGGTAAAGTCAGCGGCATTGAGCGGCAATTGTCCAAGACAGAGCTTCTGGTAACTTCAGCGGCATTGAGCAGCATTTGTTCAAGACAGAGTTTCTGGTGAAGTCAGCGGCATTGAGCGGCATTTGTCCAAGACAGTGCCTCTGGTAAAGTCAGCGGCATTGAGCGGCATTTGTCCAACACAGAGTTTCTTGTGAGGTCAGCGGCATTGAGTGGCATTTGTCCAAGACAGAGTTTCTGGTGAGGTCAGCGCATTGAGCGGCATTTGTCCAAGACAGTGCCTCTGGTAAAGTCAGCGGCATTGAGCGGCATTTGTCCAACACAGAGTTTCTTGTGAGGTCAGCGGCATTGAGCGGCATTTGTCCAACACAGAGCTTCTGGTGAGGTCAGCGGCATTGAGCGGCATTTGTCCAACACAGAGCTTCTGGTGAGGTCAGCGGCATTGAGCGGCATTTGTTCCACACAGAGCTTCTGGTAACTTCAGCTGCATTGAGCGGCATTTGTCCAACACAGAGCATCTGGTAAAGTCAGCGGCATTGAGCGGCATTTGTCCAACACAGAGCTTCTGGTAACTTCAGCGGCATTGAGCGGCATTTGTCGGTCCAAGACAGAGCTTCTGGTCACTTCAGCAGCATTTGTCCAAGACAGAGCTTCTGGTCACTTCAGCGGCATTGAGCGGCATTTGTCCAGGAGAGAGTTTCTGGTGAGGTCAGCGGCATTGAGCGGCATTTGTTCCACACAGAGCTTCTGGTAACTTCAGCTGCATTGAGCGGCATTTGTCCAACACAGAGCATCTGGTAAAGTCAGCGGCATTGAGCGGCATTTGTCCAACACAGAGCTTCTGGTAACTTCAGCGGCATTGAGCGGCATTTGTCGGTCCAAGACAGAGCTTCTGGTCACTTCAGCAGCATTTGTCCAAGACAGAGCTTCTGGTCACTTCAGCGGCATTGAGCGGCATTTGTCCAGGAGAGAGTTTCTGGTGAGGTCAGCAGCATTGAGCGGCATTTGTCCAACACAGTGCCTCTGGTAAAGTCCAACACAGAACTAGCAGCATTCTTCATCTAATATACTGAATAAGCAGTATTCTTCATGTTGTGACCATAAACAGAATGAGCAAGTTTTTCATGTAATTAGCATATACAGAATAAGCAGCATTCTTCATGTAGTGACCTTATACGGAATAAGTGGCATTCTCCTTGTAGAGACCTTATACGAAATAGGCAGCATTCTTCATGTAGTGACCTTTTACCGAATAAGCAGCATTCTTCATGTAGTGACCTTATACCGAATAAGCAGCATTCTTCATGTAGTGACCTTATACGAAATAGGCAGCATTCTTCATGTAGTGACCTTATATGGAATAAGCAGCATTCTTCATGTTGTGACCTTATACGAAATAGGCAGCATTCTTCATGTAGTGACCTTATACGGAATAAGCAGCATTCTTCATGTAGTGACCTTATACCGAATAAGCAGCATTCTTCATGTAGTGACCTTTTACGGAATAAGCGGCATTCTTCATGTAGTGACCTTATATTGAATGAGCTGCATTCTTCATGTACTGACCTTATACAGAATAAGCAGCATTCTTCATGTAATGACCTTATACGGAATAAGCTGCATTGTTTATGAAGTGACTTAATATAAATTGAGTGGTATTCCTCATGTAGTGACCTTATATGGAAGGGGCATTCTTTCTTGTGGTTTAACTTGTATTGAATGGGGGACATTAATTAGTCCTTAGACTCTAAGTTAGACATCTATTTTGTGATAATTTTGAAACAAATCTCATTGTTAAGCTTTTTCTAATGTACCTCAATTTATGGACTCTTTACATATTTTCCTTAATTTTAAAATTAAAGATCAAAGATATATTTTTGCTACTTATGCATGGGATGCCCTTAAGTTAATATTAATAATCAAGCAATATCAATGATTACATTTCTTAGAAAATTAGAATATTGAAGCCAGATGATTAACAGTATGTGCCTAATCATCTTTGGGTTTTAAACACTTGCTAAGATTTTGGGACAGAATCACACATTGGTGATAAGTATGTATCTGACTGTCATTACTGTAATGCTTAATTAGCATGCTTCTTCGGTGATAACAGGCCAGGATTATGCTATTTAGTGAAGTCAATTTAATCAATATTATTGTATTATCTATGTACTAATGAAAATATGATCAAAAGAAAGGGAGAAAACATAAATGCTAATTAATGATCAAATCCTTGCCATTTAAGAAAAACAAATATCTTTACAGTACCTTTCATAGATAGAATGGTAAACCTTATCTTAATTATAAGTAATTCTGTCAGTAGAAAAAGAATCAATTGTATTTCAGATTCTTCTATCCTTGGTCTAAACAAAACATTATTTATGCACATATTAATTTTTCAGGCCTTCTGTGACTCTTTTTAAGGCAAAAGAATTTTCATTGTACAAAAGTGAATAAAACATTTTTTTTTTTTGAGAAAAGTTCAACTTTTCATATAACTTATTTAAACTTTGCAACTAACTTTAGCAGAAGTACCATGTTGGACTTAACTAGACGCTGTGTGTTGGACAATGCCGCTCAATGCCGCTGACTTCACCAGAAGCTCTGTCTTGGACAAATGCCGCTCAATGCCGCTGACTTCACCAGAAACTGTGTTGGACAAATGCCGCTCAATGCCACTGACTTCACCAGAAACTCTGTCTTGGACAAATGCCGCTCAATGCCGCTGACTTCACCAGAAACTCTGTCTTGGACAAATGCCGCTCAATGCCGCTGAAGTTACCAGAAGCTCTGTCTTGGACAAATGCCACTCAATGCCGCTGACTTTACCAGAGACATTGTGTTGGACAAATGCCGCTCAATGCCACTGACTTCACCAGAAGGTCTGTCTTGGACAAATGCCGTTCAATGCCGCTGACTTTACCAGAAGCTCTGTCTTGGACAAATGCCGCTTAATGCCGCTGACTTTAACAGAGGCACTGTCTTGGACAAATGCCGCTCAATTCACCAGAAACTGTCTTGGACAAATGCCGCTCAATGCCGCTGACTTTACCAGAAACTCTGTCTTGGACAAATGCCGCTCAATGCCGCTGACTTCACCAGAAGCTCTGTGTTGGACAAATGCCGCTCAATGCTGCTGACTTCATCAGAAGCTCTGTGTTAGACAAATGCCGCTCAACGCTGCTGACTTTACCAGAAGCTCTGTTTTAGACAAATACCGCTCAATGCCCCTGGCTTTACCAGAAGCTCTATCTTGGACAAAGACCAAACACCAACCCATTTCTTTTGATTTTCGTGACTTCTTACATGAAGTATGAACCCCTGATTTTTGCTAGATGAGAGTGGTGTACATGTAACGGGAGGGAAAAAACAAATTTTTCAAAGGAAATTAATTATAGTTATTGATTAGGTACATGTACATGTAAGAATGGGGGGGGGAGATCAAAAGAAATGAATTATAGGTTATTAATTAGATGAGGAATGGTGTACATGTAATGGCAGGGGTAGAAAAAAGAAATTAATTAAAGGTTATTATATCTAAAGATTGTCCATTTTAGATTGTTTTAAAAATGTGACTAAAGTTGATGATGCAGTGAATTATAAATAACAATTGTCTCTTAGCTCACCTGAGCCGAAGGCTCTAGTGAGTTTTCTGATCACATTTTTTTTGTCACTCTTTCATCCATCCGTTTGTCTGTCTGAAAACCTCACATTTTTGACTTCTTCTCAAGAACCACTGGGTCAATTTCAACCAAACTTGCCACAATGTATCCTTGGGTAAAGGTGATTCAAGTTTATTCAAATGAAGGACTACACTTTTTTCCAAGGGAAGATGATTACAAATAAGTGAAGAATTAATGGCATCTTTTAAAAATCTTTTTGTCAAGAAACACTGGGCTAGAAAATATGAAATTTAGTTAGAATAATCCTCGGGTAGTGTAGATTCAAGTTTGTTCATATCTTGACCTCTGAAGGTAGGGTGGGGCTACAATGCTCGATCAAAGTTTTACATTGGCAAAGTTATGATTGGTCATATTTATATGAAAGCATCCCCAGGTAGTGAAGAATCAAGTTTGTACAAATCGTGTCCCCGGGGATAGGGCAGTGCCACAATAGAAAATCAAATGTTTAGGAAAAATTCTTGAAAAATCTACTTAAGCTATGATTAGTCAAAGAAATATGAAAGCATCCTCAGGTAATGTAGATCTAAGTCCCCCCCCACCCCCACCCATCACCAACCCCTTCTGCTTATATTTAAACTTTTCAATACTGAACTTTTTTCTGCTTTTTCCTACAAAAATGCTCCTGTGAGCGATGTGGCCCATAGACCTCTTATTTTAATTAATTGCATAAAAATTTACTTTTAAAATGTTAATTCAAGCAGTGATTTACTTTAACTCAATGTCAACTCTGTTTACTAGTAATCACATATCACATACATACTTATAAGTATTGAAATCAATTCTTTTGAAATCTTGAATACACTTCTGTTCCTGGTTCTTGTATTTGGATGAAAATGAGACTAAAACCAGAATATATTTGTTATATATCTTTTTTCATATCGCACAAAGAGACAACTATGAACACAGTAACATATTATACTATCTTTAATAATGGAGTAAGATGACATGCATAAATGTGCGTTCCATCTAATCTGTGAAACACGGGACATCCTGGCCAAAGTCTTCATTGCTCTCTAACATCCTCCACTTAATATTCTGAAAGTATATGTTGGTAAACTTTTCCAGAGTACCATGAGATTTCGAGCGAAGCGAGGGACCAAATCGAATGGTGAGGGAAGTTTAACAACATACTTAGTACATGTTTCACAGGAGAAATTAAACTCCTTGTGTTTCTACCTATTTAATTACAAATCTTTGCGTGTTTCTTGTTATCTAATCAAAATAATGATGCATGATTTATTCTAACTGGTGCCGTTTTGTACAGACTCAGATGTGATAATTATACCCTAACTGCAACAGGTCAGTTGACGATCCACAGTGAGTAGTTTTCAAAACATAATTAGGTTCAGTTGCATATTCAAAATCTCTGTATGAAGATTGTCATGTCTTTTTTAAATGGATTTAAGTCAAGAGCTTAGGTGTCTTGTGGACATTAGTAAAGATTTGTTTTTGGATGTAAAATGATCATGTTGATCCAGATCGAAAAGTAAAGAATTCCACAGAAAATGCGACCAAAAAATCTGTATATGTTTGGATTGTCCTAGTTTAATTATAACAGGAAAATTTACACACTGAATTTGTAATAAATCAAAATTTGACTTCTTGCTGTGACCTCTTGGAATCGAAGACAAGATGATGCGTATCTTTTATTTTTTGCACTATTTGATGGGATATAATTCAGACTGAAGTATTAGTGACACTACAAAAGTCAGTAGTAGGTTT
Organism: Saccostrea echinata; assembly: GCF_033153115.1. Lineage (NCBI taxonomy): Eukaryota > Metazoa > Mollusca > Bivalvia > Ostreida > Ostreidae > Saccostrea > Saccostrea echinata. Next base: position 56,193,119 of record NW_026889803.1, on the reverse strand, counting down.
TGTTTGTTGTTTAACGTCCCTCTCTAGAATTTTTCACTCATATGGAGACGCCACCGCTTGCCGGTGGAGAGCTGCATAATTTGACCTATACTCGACAGTTAGGGCCATTGAGCAGTGAGGGATCTCTTTCGTGCCAGCACTTACTGCGACACGGGACCTCGGTTTATACGGTCTCATCCGAAGGACCGGTCTCCATGTCCCACAGTGGGATTCGACCCACGACGTAAGGATCAGCTCCTTACCCCGCGACTCTAAAGCAGCTAACCACTGCGCCATCCGGGCGACTAGGTGCAAGGTAGAAAAAATATTTTATCTGGCCAGATGTGTTTCTAGCGGCCGCCAGAAGCTTAACTGGCGGCTGCCAGATCTATTTATTTGGCAGCCGCCAGAAAATTATATGGCAGTCGCCAGATAATTTTCTGGCGGCCGCTAGTTATTTATATGTGGCGGCCGCCAGATAAAACAAAAATTCTACCTGGGCCGGGTTTCACAAAACTATCCTAAGTCTTAAACGGCTGTTTCACAAAACTATCTTAAATATAAGAGAACTTGAGACAAGTCTTAAGGCAATTTTTTTTTGCTTCAATATTACAGGGAAATTTATATATATATATATATATATATATATATATATATATATATATATATATATATATATATATATATATATATATATATATATATATATATATATATATAAATGTCTGCTCAAAGTTTAGTGGTCTTTCTTTAATTTCCTTTTAAATATTGAAGTAATGGTGTGTCTCATATATTTCTTTTGCAGTTATACTCTCGAGAAAAAAACAACAAACGTTTTATTGCATCAACTTCATTGTACTTGGTTGGGGGGGGGGGGTCAGAATAACTTAATTTGAATAAATTTCAATTCAACAAATTTATTGAATAAAATTTGCGTAAATGTCTTCTTGCTCAGAAAATAGTAGTTGCTAACAAAATGTATGTGATACTACTTAAAATTAAATCCACTACTGCATTTGTGCCTTTGCAAATAATGAATGATTTTCCACTAAATTCAGTTGAAACACAAAATCATGTTCAAAATCCCCGGGGTAAAAATCTATGAAGGTATCTCTGAAACGTTGAACTACCGCAACGAAATAACAGTGGTAACATACGAAGTAGAGAAACTAAAGCAGAATTTAACAGTTTCAAATTATACGAAGAAAACATTTAGCATCAAATATTACAGCAGTGTTTAATTTTGTAAGACTGAAAGACATGTTTAGCTTCAAGAAAAAAAAATCACCACAATGTAATAAAATACTTTAATAAAAAAACGTCTTAAAAATGCAGTGTGGCTACACCAAAGTTCGATTTTTTACTTCTATGGAAGAGACTAGTCCAAACCATAAAAAATTCAAATATTTCGTATTTTATTTATCTAAAATGTATTTACTTACCATATCAATAAATCATCTACGTTTATCTCGAATTGCGTTAGATAGCCATTTTCAAAATTGCATAAGTTAACATTGATTCGTCATAAATAAAACGCTGTTCCTGCGGGGAATTAAATTCAAAATTAAATAATTTTGATTAAATATGTAAATAATATCTGGATCTTGATAACATGTTCATAAAAAGCAATTTCTGGGGGAGGGGGATAACTTCAGTTGGGGACACAACCAAACAAAAATTCGTCGAAAAGAATAATGGGGCACAACCATGAAGTAGCTACATTTTATGTTTTCTATCATATTGTATTTACTGGCAAAATTGTTACATGTACCCGGAGAGGGGGGGGGGGGGTCATTGTTCCGATTGGCTTGATCTAGTGCAAAGGATTAATTGTTTATCTCTAAAAACTGTTATCTTAAAAAAAATCCTTCAGTTTTTATCCAAAAATATACCGTCGCATTGTTCACTTTAGACTTAAGACAGGTATCAAGTTGTCTTAAGATTAAGATAGATCTTAAAATTTTCGTAAGATATGACAGTCTTGTGAAACACCTATGGTGTAATCTTACGATAATTTTCGGTCTTAAGACATATCTTAGTCATAAGATAGTTTTGTGAAACGGGCCCCTGGTACCTACCGGTTTCCGTATGACGCAGCATAAAAACCTTCCTTAAATTTCTGTTTTAATTAAGGAAAATCTCCCTCGAAGCGGGGCACCCTCTGTGTTTACAAGGTTTTGTTTCTTACCTGTGGTATGGGGGGGGGGGGGGGGGAGGGGGTTACACCATCCATTCGTCGGGTGCCTTAGGTGAAACATGTACTAACTAGAGAAAGAACAGCTGCTTCTCTCCTGAATGTCGTTCATGATCTGTATCAATCAGAAGGAAAATGCAATTTTAGCTAGATGGGAAAAAACCTGACCTGGCCAAGGTTTATTTCCTTTTTACAGAGGAGCACCTGATTATCTGTAAGAGGAATTAGTGTGCGCATAAGTTCTGTTAGAGTAATAATTCAGTTAAAGAGATCATTATTTAAATTATTGATATTATTGAAGATCTATATCACACAAAATAGTTGCTTCCCCTGAAAGAATTGCTGAACACTTTAATTGAAATAATGATATCTTTAATTGAAGAGAGGAATAATTCAATTAATGCAGGCATCTGAAGTTTTATATACTAGTATTTCAGATGTTGTATTTCAGCTACAATTTCTGGATACGAGGCGGAGGTCTGTGTACAGTCATGTATAAAACATATTTTCATTGGGGTTTTTTCCTGGTCTCCTTTTCAAGTCTATTTTTATTTACCATTTTAGGGTACAAAGTAAATTCCAAGCCAAAATCACAAAATATGTGACATTGCACAATCATTGTGCCAATGCTGAAACTATTTGAACTTTCAGCGTTTCTGTTTCATATAATTTGCACGAAATATATAATTTCTTGTGACATAACAGGTTCGTCACTTATAAAATATATATTTTCATGAGTTGTTCATCTTTTCTGCCGAATTATATTGCCTCATAAAATGTCTAACTATGCTAGAAACAAATTAAAATTAACAGTACGAATAGTATTCAAAAATTATATTTAACATGATAAAATGAGTATTTCTTTCGCTCAGTTTCTACACTAGTCTTTAATAAGGTATGTCAATTTGTTAAAGAAATCGCGTGTGTGTATGTGTTTCACACACATCTTTAATTTTCTGAAACTGGAAAGAGTAACGTCCCCGAAAAAGTAGACTGGAAATTGTTGTCCAGTCCCAGGGTAGTTCCGTACACTTCATGTCCAGAACCACAGCAGATCTGTATCCAAACATGCTCCCCCTTCTGAACATGAACAATCACCAAAGCGGATCCGGAATTATAATGTCCAGATACCACCGAGGTGGTAGTGGTAGACATAACTTTACCTCCTACCAAAATGTTTGTATGTGCATAATCTCCATAGTTAATCATGGTCCAGTGGAAGAGGTATACACCTGACACCGGGGCGATAAATATCCCGTCCTCTGGGTGGTAGTGATTTCCCAGGTTCAGTATCGTCTTCTCAAACTTGATGATGTGTCTCTGGTTCAGTCCAGACTGGGTTTGGTTCTTGTAGGCCGAGAAGGAAACGTGCTCGTTTCTTCCTGTGGACGCTGTACAAGAATCAAAATTGCAATTCTTTTAGCTGTAAATTTGTTAAGTTGAAGAAGTAGTCAATAGACCATAAGTTTACTACTTTGTTTAACTTTATCATCAACATCTTTCATAAACTGAAACATTTTCGTTTTGAAAGATCCACAGACTATTCTGCATTTGGGTGTTGTATTCAAGTACACCACGCAGGAGGTACAGTATAACAAGAAATTGGTCTTAAATATAAAATCATCATCTGACATTAGCACTTTTAACTGATTTCGATTTTTTAAAATCTATTTCTAATTCTAAAAGTTTTAACAGCTGATAAGTAAAGTCATAAATAATACGTAAAGAGAAAGGTCATTACCACTGTTTGGGGGATCTGGGAAGGAATGAAAAGAAGCAGCATCGGTGTTATCATTTCCTTCCCTCAAAAATTTAGACAATTTCTTTAGTCATTTACATGAAAGTTTAGTGAAACTCGTGGTATTGGTTCCCAAAAATATGTAAAAGCTGAAAAAAAAATTAAGATTTGGCACAAATAGGATCGATTAAATTTTGACATTTATGTATATGTAGTTAATTAACAGGAAAGAAAATATACGCACCGAAGTAATGAAAATGTAATGTAACTTCAAAAAAATTACAGTAAGAGGTACAAATGTAAATATTTTCATAAGTAAAGATTTTTTTCCTTCAAAAATAAAAAAAAAATCGTTATGAAATCATCCAAACCTTAGCATTAGTTGACATTATAATTATGTACTCTGTATAAATATAAGTTAAAATATGAGTAGATGTGTATGACATATTCAACATATATGTGACCCCCCTTTAAAAAAAACAAGATGTGTTTGTAAAACACTAATGCCCCCGTATGGCAGCTCATGGCGAAGGTTAAAGTTTCTCAATACAAATCAACTCCAAGGTCAAGGTAAGGTCATGATAAAAAAAAGTTGGTACCCAAAGAAAGGTCAAAAGGTCAAAATTAGTGGTACCATAGGAAAGTTTTGTCACAAGTAATACACCTGTGAAATATAAAAGACATAGCTCAAATCATTCAAAATTAATAAGGTTAATTTTTTTCAAAAGTAGGTCAAACTCCAAGGTCAAAATTGTTGGTACCCAAGAGAAGATCCTGTCACATGGAATACACATCTAAAGTATGAAAACCATCTTACCAACCATTCAAGAGTTATGATTAAGGTAAAGCTTCGGTAAAATTTTGCAAAAATTGATCAAAGTCCAAGGTCAAATATGCTGGTACCTAAAGAAAAGTCATGTCACAAGGAATATACTCGTGAAATATGAAAGTCTTAGCTTTAATCAATCAAAAGTTATGCCCAAGGCTTAAGTTTTTTCGGACAGACGGACGGACAGGACAAAAACTCCGATTACGAGGGCATAAAAATTGATAAAAATCTTACCAAGAAATTTTAGAACATCCAAAGATGAATTACCGGTGACCAGTTGTCCAATCACCTGTTCAAGGTGTCCTAGTCTGTTTTTTATGTCGGCTATCTCATCATTCTGTTTCATCTTATCGGTTGTTGAAAGTGCGCACATACAGTGTAAAACACACAAGAAAAATACAGTTGTGTTGAGCTTCATAATGAATTGATGATTATCCGTACCAAGAAATGCTTTACTGTTTTATACTCCTAAGCAATTAAAAGGATCGAAGATTCCAAAACCACAGGGGATGGATAGGAACAGAGACGCTATATTCTATTTTGCAGTTTATGATAAGGAGGTATGATCAAACCCAAACCTCCTTCCGACTTTTGTAGCCCTGTTATTTACATTCCTGGAGCTTAAATGTTTTGTAGTGAGGCCAAGTTATATAGAACTTTTTGATTTTGAAAATAAAGCAGTTGTATTATAAACAAGGAACAACAAACAGGGTTTTTCTTTTGTATGAACAGTACTTATATTTCTGACATAAAACATAAAATTCTTTTTAATCTGAAAACTGTAGGAGGTGACATCCCGACAATATTAATGTATCCGATGAAAATATTTTGCATAAAAAATACTAAATTCAGAAAGTGTTATTTTCCCCGTAAATGATCAAAAATGAAATTCCAGGTACATTGTACCATGCACATTTCTCATATATGTACAATTGATCTGCAAAATAAAAACTTCCCATCTTTAAAACTGAAAGAGGATTAATACGGACAAACAATGTACATGTACACTAATATAAGCAATTTTTGCACAAAAATGACTAAGTTCAACAATTGGTATTTTTCTCATTAATAATCAAAATCCAAGTATTATGCTGCTTGTACATATACCTTATATGGCAATTGTTATTATGGAACACAGCGAGCTTGCCGTGAACAATTGTCCAATAGCAAAGCATGATGATCTACTACATGTTTACATTTTACTGCAAACACGTGGTTCGGGTCTATTTATGAGGTTATGTTAATGAAATGAGGGAAATACAATTGGAACTCATTTTCATTGCTTTTCTAAAAAATACAATGATCAGGTACTACTAAAGATGTTGAATGCTCACATGAAGAAACGAAATTGTTTTCCTGAGTTAATACACTGAAATTCCTTTACAAAACCATCAAAATACTAGCATTTATAACTTGAAATGGCCAACACATGATAATACGTGTGGGCATCTTAGTGACTGTAATCTTGGTCCAGGGATTCCACGGGAAATTTGTATTCACTGAAGCTACAAAACGGGAATACAGACAATCGCCCACAAGTCGCCTTAGATAATAGAATGGAGAAAACTAGAATTCTACGTTTATAAACCAATTGTTTGTAAATGAGAGCATGAAAACAGTAGACAATAATGTACATATTGAATTTAATCTGTGAAATGCAGGAAAAAATTATGATGTATTTCCTAAAACTAGTAGAAACACTGGCATAAAATTTTAGACGTATTCTTGTATAGTAACCCATAATTTAGAGTATTGGTCAGTGTGTAAGTCACGCCGGTACCTCATTTAATATGTAAATTTATTTTGACGTCAATGAATATACTTATAAACAGGTCCTGTTTATCAGTCAATAAACACCGCTAAACATGTACAGATTTCTTAAACAGTGGCTCTTCCATCAATGAAACGTAAAATGATGTTCATATCAAGTAAGACAATATTTAATCTATTTAATCCTACTTTATTTGTACAGATATAAATATAATCGATAAAATGTCTTTCTTTGTTAGTATGGGCATTAACGTTGCAGCTGTTGCAGAAAAAATACATAACCCGCTAACACAGGTTATGCATTTTTTCATTAATTCCCATACTTATAACTAATGAAAGCCTTTTAGTGTTTAATAAAAGCTAATGTAAATATGTAAGCTTTTTGCTTTATAAAATGTTTGTTTATATTGTGAACATGTATTTTTTTAATTTACATATGATTATGTACGTTTCGTTAGTTTATTAAATCATAAATCCTTGCATGCCATTGGTGTTATAAATTGACCAATTGCATTGTATTACACAAGAAAACAACTACTGTAGATCACTAAATTTTCGCGACACCTTATTTTCGCGAGATAGTCATTAACTCATTATTAAAGAGAGAAAATTTTCACGAATTGTGGTTATTGCTCTATATAATCTTAAGAAATTCTAATATACGCGAGAATGAAATTTTCGCGGGCTCATTGTCTCGGGTAATTACGCGAAAATAAAGTTCTCGCAAATAAAAAGTTGTTTACAGTTTGCTCATTGTATCAAAGTATGGGATTGTGTTAGTTTTCGTCCTAAAACCTATGATTTTTTGGTGAACATAACCTCGGATATATGGCTTTATTGTCAATGAGGGTAACAAACTGATTCCCTGATAAATCAAATTTGCAAAATAAGATATAAAGAATGATACATATATAATATTTTAACCAATTGCAATTTAAGCAAAAAGAAAAAAGGGGTACTTATTTACAGAAATGTATACAAATCCCCCAGTAATATCAATTGACTCTAGTATATAATTCATAAACCTAGTAAACACGCATTTTGTAGAACGCTTGCATAATTGATATAATGAAGCAACAATTCTAATTAAATATCATGTTTTCATAATTAATCGGAAGATTCGGGGGTATAAATGTTATAGTTTTAAATCTGTCCGTCTGTCTGCTTCTTTGGCTGTTAATCTGTTTGTCCGCACAAAAACTTTAACCTTGTCAGCAACTTTTGAATGGTTGATGCTAGGACTTTCACATTTCAAATATGTATTTCTTGTGATAAGAACTTTCTTAAGGCACCAACATTTTAGACCTGGTGACCTTGACCTATGAGTTTGATCTATTTTTGTAAAACTTTTACCAACTTTCACCATTACCATAACTTCTGAACAATTGATGCTAGGACTTTCAAATTTCAAATATGTGTTTCTTGAGATAAGAACTTTCTTTAGGCACCAACATTTTTTACCTCGCTACCATAACTTCCAAATGGTTGGTGCTGGGACCTTCATATGTCACATGTGTATTCCTTAAAAGATCTCTGTCTTTGAGCATCATTATTTTTGACCTCGTGTCCTTGACCCTAGAATCTGACCAACTTTTGAAAAATTTTAACCTTGGCCACAACCTCTGAACAGTTAGTGCTAGGATTTTATCCTTATTTCTTACCACCTCAGAGATAAGGGCTATTGCTATGTTAGACTAAATCCCGGTAGTGGTTGTGGGGGTTGAAATTAACATTTACTATATGCCTGCTTCCTGCGGGTTCAGTTTGAGTACTGCGGTCATACAGTGCGGACTTTGTATAATAATGTAGATTGTGAGTGTTTGTTTGTTGTTTTATAAAGTGATTGTTTCTTGTTTTGCAGCCACGAGATTCACTGTGCTGGCATAAAAACAGCAAAACATGTCTTTCTTTTGATATACTTTTTATAATGAAGCCCAAAACAGCAATTGTTACTGTATAATTTTGTCTTGTGTGTTTAAACTTTGTAAGCGCACTGAGATAGATTTCCATTACCATGTTGTATGTCAAGTGCTGGTTCATTAAACTGAGGAAATTATATTTTCTTTAATTTTTGTGGAATCTAAATTGTAAATTATGAATTATCTCCGTATACATAACATAAAACCAACGATTAAAAGCTATCGGATTTTATGGCGAGTCTTCAAGGTGTACTTTAAAATTATTTTTTAAATTAAAGTGTTTTATTTCTAATATATTTAAACACACAGCATGGGCTTCACCAAGCTTTTAGTTTATGAGATTCTGCAAAATAATGGTGTATTTTTAAAGATTTCACGTTCTAGTTGCTGATAACTTTTTCTAAACACTTTAATGTTTAATATTTTATCTCTTTAAAAATCCCTTCAACTGCTTGTGTGTCATTAGATAACGATTTTACGAACACAAACTTAAGTTTGCTACATTCCACAGCCTTGGAATATATATATATATACAAGAACCAAGTTGTGCAGATTAATCTATAAATCTTTTGCGATAAATATTCTTCAATTTATACCAGATCTGGAGAATAATTTCATTTTGCACACAGAATACTTGTTATGAATATTGTAGGATCAGTGACTTATTGGTCTTTTCTCTTTCAATGTAAGAAATTTTAAGTTTTAAGAATCGCAATATGTTTGTTTGTTTTTATTTTTGTTTTTGTACAACGCTCACTGGAAGAAACGAACATATTTCCTTCTAGGCCTAACGTCATGTCCACCACTACCACCTCGGTGGTATCTGGACATTATATAATTCAGGATCCGCTTTGGTGATTGTTCACGTTCAGATGGGGGGGGGGGTGTTTGGATACAGATCTGCTGTGGTACTGGACATGAAGTGTACGGAAGTACTCTGGGACTGGATGGTGCTTTCCAGCCTACTTTTCTGGGACGTTACTCTTTCAAAAGATTAAAATGTGATATTCATTTGATTTCTGTTTTCAAAAACCAAATCTCGTAAAAGAATTATCTTAAGAGAGATAAGATTAATAATTGCCATATAAATGCTTTGAATAAAAATTATCAATAAATCCCATTAATTATATAATAATGTAAATGAGTACATAATTTCACAAAATTTATTATGGTCTGAATCCGTAAGCCAAGAATAAAAAGGGTTGTACCTGTATAAGGCAGAGGGAGGGTGGAGGTGGATTAAAACCGTTTTCAATTTCCGGTAAGTGTTAAGCAACCAGCATCCTGAAAGAAAGACCCGAGTGACGCATCCACAATTTTCCTACGAAATAAGTTCAATGGTTCTTTGCAACACAGTTATATGTAACTGGCCCGATATAACGATATGAAGATCCTTGAGGCTTGGTCGAGTAAAGCAAGAAAGAAAACTCTTGCAAACCTGATAAATACATTATCAATATCAATTAACATCAAGCATTAATTGTCAGAAACCTTAAAATTCTTTTATCATTAATTGATAATGTTCAAATCTGTAACGACCAATTCAAAAGCGAACTGAATTCTTCCAATTCACTTTAAAATTTAACCTTTTGGAAATCTACATTCCATCTTCATTGAATCCATTTCATAATCCAGGTATGTTATAACTTGCCTGGAAATGGAAACCTATTTTGCTTCATCCATAGATTAAATACCCTTAACATTTGATTGATTGATTGTGTGTTGTTTTACGTCCCGTTCGAGAATTTTTCACTCATATAGAGACGTCATCATAAACCGGTGAAAGACTTCAAATTTAGACCTTTCATCGACACTAAGGGTCATTGAGCAGTGAGGGTTCTTTATCGTGCCACGGGACCTCGGTTTTCAAGGTCTCATCCGAAAGACCCGCATTTTTCACTCCAAAGTGCCGAGCGCTTGGCAAAGTAATAGTTGCTACCTATTTTTTATCGACTTAAGTTAGTTGCGGCCGTGATCCGCACCCACGACCTACCATTCATACCATTCACGGAGAGAGCGCTCTACCGACTGATCTACCGTGGCGGTTCATAACATGTGAAAACAGAAACACTGTTACAAATGTAGAGTAATTATTTCAGCAGAGGCATAAAAGTATCTCTTACAAACTGTCTTGACGATATTGAGGAATTAAATCATTTAACTGGTTTCGTTTGACTTTCATCAGACTACATTAACAAATGAGCTTTCAACTTGAAAGTATACAGTGATAAATGATTTAAAGTGATCTTTAGCAACGAATGATGAATAGGTGAGAATTATTTATTATTTTTTTAATCAAAATGAATCTGCCGCAAATTGAAATGTTGACAAATTGTTACCAGTCACGACATGTGGATGTGGAGTTAACAGACTGGTATTGTCACTGTTTAAAATCATCATTGCGCAATTATTATTTTTTATGATTACAATGTATATGTGTTTGCTAAAAATACTGTTTCCCCACTTTCTTTTAGATATATTGGTATGCTATTTTTTAATTAAGTGCATGTACATGTAGATCTCAATTCTGGAATGAGTTATGTTTTTGGTCTTGATTTAAAAAAAGACCAGGTCGCCCGCGTGGCGCAGAGCGTCTGCTCTAGAGTCGCGGAGTAAGGAGTTGATCCTTACGTCGCGGGTTCGAATCCCAATGTGGGACGTGGAGACCGGTCCTTCGGATGAGACCGTATAAACCGAGGTCCCGTGTTGCAGTAGGTGCTGGCACGAAAAAGATCCCTCACTACTAAATGGCCGTAAGTGCCGAGTATAGGACAAAATTTGCAGCTCTCCACCGGCAAGTGGTGGCGTCTCCATATGAGTGAAAAATTCTCGAGAGGGATGTTAAACAACATACAAACAAACAAACAAACAAACAAACAAACAAAAAAGACCAGTAGTTGCTGTACTTTGATTCTATCGACGAACAGCGTTTGCAGTCTTAGACACGGTGACATGATTGTATAGTTTTCTTCATTGAAATCAAAACAATAAACAAAAGTATCTTAATTACCACATTTCATTGGCTCATCTTCGCATTGGGATTGCTTATATCTTGGAAATGAATCATTGACCACTACATTGTCACTAGCTTTTTGGAATTTCTGAACGAATTACAACCAAGTTATAGGAACAACTAGATCTCGTCTTGTAATTTTTAGAACATTGTCTCTATCGTTTGGTACCATAGACTATGAATTGCGTTTTTCGGCATTTGAACTTCTCGATTTGCATAGATTTGACACATTACTGTGGAATCATTTTAATTCGTGGGGGTTAATGTTCGTGGGTAAGCAAAATTTTGTTGGTTCGTGGGGACGTAATTTCGTGGGTAACTCGTATATACGGAAGATTCAATGAATAAATATGCTGACAAAATAATTGTTCGTTGGGATGTAAATTCGTGGATAAGGATGACCCCCGAAATCCACGAACATTGGTCCCCCACGAACATTGATGATTCCACAGTAAGCATTCCCCTCCTCGATGGTATATAAACAGAAAATATACAGTAAGTTCAAGTAGCAATAGTTAACAACATGAAGTTCGTCGTGGTGGTCGTATATTTCTTGTATTCAGTAGAATGTGTTTGTTCACTTTTAACTACAGATTGATTGATTGATTGATTGTATGTTGTTTTACGTCCCATTCGAGAATTTTTCACTCATATAGAGACGTCACCATATACCGGTGAAGGGCTTCAAATTTAGACCTTTACTCGGCACTCAGGGCCATTGAGTAGTGAGGGATCTTTATCGTGCCAACGCCTGCCGTAACACGTGGCCTCGGTTTTTAAGGTCTCATCCGAAGGACCCGCAACTTTCACTTCAAAGTGCCGAGCGCATGGCGAAGGAACAGTTGCTACCTATTTTTTATCGACTTAGGTCTGTCGCGGCCGAGATTCGAACTCACGACCTTCCGATCACAGAGCGAGCGCTTCTACCGACTGAGCTACCGTGAACGGTTTTTAACTACAGATAAAAAGGACCAGAGAGATGTTATTGTAGACATGCAAACCAGACTGGGACAACTCTTCACAAATACGTCCTCTCCAGATGTTCCAAGTATTCTTAAATTTTCAGGTAAGATTCCGTAGTGGACGTGGTTCCATGTCAACCCATTCAAGTGAATGCTCTTTCCTTTTAACTTTGAGTTTAATAGGTGATTCAACTTCTTGTAATAAGTGCAGGAAAACATATCACTCTGTATACAAGTCAGAAGTCAACAAAGATAGTCTTTATGACATAAGTTCTGTCCAACTTTACATATAATTGTTTTTGTTTGACCAACTGCAATCTGAACTTTGATTTTTTTTTTGAAGCGTCCACTACATACCGAGAACACAGAATAGCTTTTTTCTGCGTACAAGAACCAATCCCAGTCTGGACTGAACCGGAGACACATCATCAAGTTTGAGAAGACGATACTGAACCTGGGGGATCACTACCACCCAAAGGGCGGGATATTTATCGCCCCGGTGTCAGGTGTATACCTCTTCCACTGGAGCATGATTAATAATGCAGATTATACACATACAAACATTTTGGTAGGAGGTAAAGTTATGTCTACAACTACCACCTCGGTGGTATCTGGAAGTTATAATTCAGGATCCGCTTTGGTGATTGTTCAAGTACAGAAGGGGGAGCATGTTTGGATTCAAACCTGCTGTGGTTCTACAAATGAAGTGAATGGAAACAGACTAGGATTGGAGAGCTATTTCCAGTCTACATTTTCTGGAGTACTACTTTTTCTTGTTTCTTAAATTTATACCCTGGTTAATAATATAATTTTATGACCTACACATATAACACTGTTTGCCTGCTTTCCATTTCCAGCTACATATTTATATAAGATACTCAGACAATATTGGATCTACTTTATTCCGTCAACTGGCACTAGAAGCTGTATTTTCCGTTATGATACTAATACATGTTATATTGCTTAATTAAAGTAATTCCTTTTAACGATCAAATTAGACATCAGAGTGACATCTTCTTCAGAGTCATCGTTCATACGTATGTAGACACAGTTTTTAAAGTGTTTTTTTTTTTAAGGTAAGAGCAGAAATAAAACAGATGCAAAGATTTCCCGCTAAATCATTTTCTTCATTCTTCAGTGGCATTAAAAATTTTACAGTTGACTGCCTTATACATGTATGAAATTCCATACATTAATTACTGTAAAAGGATGCGAAATTAAATAATGAATTCGAAAGGATATTAAATATTTTGTTCTCGCAGTTTGATATAGAATCTTTTTCACAAGTGGTAAAGCATTTGTTTCATATTCCTCGAGTGAAAATATTAAAATAAAAACTTTCTCACTCGTGAAATAAATTGCATATCCAGAAAACATTGGATTTTTTTGTTTTTGCAATTTTTTGGATTTCCCTTTTTGATTTTATTAGTTTTGTTAGAGTTGTTATTTTCACACTGTGAAAATGATACTTGTTATTATCCTATTGAGAATATAAACCATGTCTGTGAAAATATTTATTTTATTCTAATAGATGAAATATGGAGATGACGAACAGTATTCAAACTCAAAGTCCATTAAAACAATACAAATCGGGAGCAGGGCAAACACGGACCTCCAAAAACATCAGAGGTGGGATCGGGTGCCATGGAGGAGTGAACATCCCCTGCCGACCGGTCACACCCGCCGTGTATTCCTTGTCATGATCGGTAAATAAAAATCTGTCGACAATTCAATGTGTAAATAATGGCCTGACAATTAGTATGAAAAACGTCAGTCAGCATATGACTTAATGATAGATTGTATTTGCTGACAAGGTAATTGTATCGACCATAGAGCTTACGAAATGATGACTTTAAACGAGACTGTTGATATTCTTGTTTCATCAACTTGTTTGTCAATAACTTACCTTGTTTTAGAAATTGTGCATACGTAGAGCATGATCTAGCGTATCGAATCAACTGAGAGATATACACCCCACATGCAGGTGATAAGGGTATATTGCTGCATAAGTAAGGGAAGTTGACGATTGAGAAGTTGAAGCATCATAAAGCTTTGTTGTTAGATTAACGTCTTTTTCTAGGAAATTATCCAAATATGAAACAGATGTGTCAGACTCTGTGGTATCTTTTATTTCAAGCTCACTGGAAGATATCGTGTCGACACATGAATGGAAGTAACTATTGTTAATTGATAATACCGGTACGTCGTCGATATATCTAAATTTCGAGTTGAAGGCCACAGCAAGAGATTCCTTTTTCTCATGTGTGAGATTCTGAATAAATTCTGCTTCATATGAATACAAAAATAGGTCTGCTAACAACGGGGGCGAAATTGGTTCTCATGGGAATTCCAATAGATTGTTGGAAGACCTGGGCTCCAAAAACCACATAGATATTGTCAATCAGAAACTCAAGCATCTTTTTAATATCAACTTCAAGGTACTTTTTTTTTAACAAAATAATTTTGCAAATGACCAATGACAAGGTAAGTAAATTTACGAGTTTTATTTTTATCAAAAAAGCGGCTGTCAATGATGTCAAAAAGCCTGGAATTTAGTTTATCGTGGGGAATGGTTGTATAAAGTGTTGAAAAGTCGTACGTTTTGATATTATTGATTTTGTTAAAATTTTGTGGTTTCAAATTTTCTAAAAGTTCCTTGGAGTTTTTAAGTATCCACATCTGATTTGCACCACTTCCCCAATATACTGTTGTACACTGCTCCTGAAGTTTCTCCTTCACTGCTGTAAATATTTTAGTGAGGAGTAAAGAAAGAGGCTTGGAAGAACATTTACTGGAACCCGCTATGTATCTTTGTTTGTAATGACTTTTATGAAGTTTCAGAATCCAATATAAATATGGTAATTCAAATTCATTTTGGTTGTTGGGAATATTAAAAATATTTAAAACTGACATATGGTTTTGAAGAAATTCATCCTTAGAAAGGGAGCTATGGGTATAAGTTGGATTACCACTTGCAGAATGAAATCCTAGTTCCTCTTAAACACAATTCAAATAATGAAATATAATTCATATAAGGTTTAATTAAAATTCATAAATAGTTTCTTTAAAACTGAGCTTAATACCATTTTAAAGTAAGTGAGGTCAAGGTCAAATGAAAGGCCAAGATCAAAAATAAAATGTTGATGCAGTTGAAAAATTCTGATAAATATGAATAAGCATATAAGGTTTGATAAAAATATCTTAAGTTTCTTTGAAATTGAGATAATCACTAATTTAAGAAGTGAGGTCAAGGTCAAAGAAAAGGTCAAGATTAAAAATGTTTATGCACTTGAATGAATTTCATCAATATAAATATGCATATGAAATTTGATTAAATATCTTGAATAGTTTCTTTGAAACTGAGCTACACGCAAAGTGTTACGGAAGGACAGACGGAAGGACAGAGGGACGGAAGACGGACATGACAAACACTATATGCCCCGGCCATGTTCATGGCGGGGCATAAAATATTTCGATACATTGAATAAAGATAAAGAACTTTCCTCTAACATTGAGTTAAATTTTAAATAGCGTGCATTTATCATTCACATCGATTTATCTATATTACTGTCTTCAGTGTGCCTCATTTTTTTCGCAAGTTTCCTGCGTCACGTAAGCATAGACTACTTTTATCGTTATCTTTTCCTTTAAATATTTGAAATATCATTAATTCCTATTCAAAGGTCGCCATGCACAGGAAGAAAATCATGTTCCTGACCGTCAAACTGGCTAAAGAACTAGATTTATTTTTAAAGAGTGGGTATACTACATGTAGTGCTCATATCTTATGATAAGGGATTGCTAGAGTATGCTTTTTTTCCCCTTTTCATTTTTGATTTTTATTTCTGAATCATTTCTTTCATCCTGCGAATCTCAATTATGTACCTGAAATTGGAAACATTAATCATACAGGTTAGTTCAATATATTACATATAATCATGCTATGAAGATGTATATTTTCTAAACATGCATTATTTTGAACTGTCTACGTGTGCAAGTGTCAATAAGTATTAACTTACTATTTCAACCACCAAATGTGTCCTGTATAGCAAAAATGATGAAAAGACAGAAAAAATTATCCATATTAAAAATTCGAGCATTCTTACTGTATTACAGCTATAAATAATGTAGAAAATTTCAAAATACCTCAAGTTTTGAATATGAAAATAAGTTGAACAGATAAGAAGTCTCTTGCTGTGACCTTCAATTCGACATTCAGATATATCGACGACGTTTTAACAATAAGCAATATTCTTTTTCATGCTTACGGTCATTCGATTTATCCCATTGAACTCGAAATAAAAGAAGGGGAAGACTGGACATTGTCAAAATGGGTTAATTGAATGGATTTTAAAGGAAGTATGCCAAACATCAATCCCTCCGTTTTCACCAAATTGGAGGTGATAAAAGAATGAGAAAGACTACATGAGCGATATGTTACGTTTCCAGCAGATAAGGCTTGTAACAATTTAGCGTCTTTGTTTGTGAGGCTCATAATTATAACTGCATTTTAAAAGAACTGGTTTTAATATCTTACATATACCCACAGTTCACTTTCTAAGGACGAAATTCTTCAAAATCACATTTCAGTCTTTCATACTTTTTACATTCCAGTCAACAAAGGTCAGTTCGATATCTGTACTGGATTCCTAAACTTCATAAAAAAATCCTTACAAAGAAAGTTACATTGCCGGATCCAGCAAGTGCTCAACCAAGCCAGGGCTATCTTCACTCCTTGAGCACAAAGTATTAACTGCTCTAAAGGAGAAACTTCAGACGTACTGTGCTACAGCATATTCTTGAAGTAGTGGATTCTCAAAATCTCCTAAGAACTTTTAAAAAAATTAAATTACAAAATTTTTCAAAAGCATGTAACATTAAATACTTTTCTACAATTTATACAACCATTCCTCACGATAAATTATAAACTGGGCTTTTTAATATCATAGACAACTGCTTCAATAAAAATGGAACTCGATAATTTTCAAATCTTGTGATTGGTTATCAACAAAATTACTTTGTTAAAAATTACTCAGATTCTTTACCTTTACATGAGAAGAAGACAACACTTGCTGTGGCCTTCAGCTCGACATTCAGATTATCGACGACGTTTTATTAATAAGCAATTCATCTGTCGACTCGATATATCCTAGTGACGTCGAAATAAAAGACACTACAGAGTCTGATACCCCATCATACTTGATATTTGGATGTTTTACCGACTATAGACGATAAAGGCCAACTGTCAACTAAACTGTATGACAAATGAGATGACTTCAGCTTTTCCATCGTCAACTTTCCCTTTCTAAGTAGAAACATTCCACTATCACCTTCGTATTGTGTTTATGTCTCCAACTTATTCGATAATCAAGGACATGCTCTTTTGACTGACATATTTCACACCAATTGTTAGGTCCTTGTTTTTATACTTAATTAAAGGCAGAGAATTTTTGTCGGGTGGTAAATCTCGGGTACAGGGAGGGGCTTAATTTTACAGGTGTGAATATTCCGTCTACCTTATCAATACATAGCGCTCACGGCAGGTGTGACCAGTCGACACCTCTGGAATTCCGGGGGTCCGTGTTTTATGCCCTGTTCATAGATTTGTATTGTTTGTAGCCTTTTTTTAAAGACTATCACTGTTCGTTTTCTTCACCTTTTTCATGTATAAGTGTTTGAAGTCCTTTAAATTTTTTTGTGGATACAGAACTTTAAAAAATGGGGGGGGGGGGGAATTCAAATGTCAAGATATGACGGAACGTCGGAAAAAATTAATCACATTGGAATTGCTCTCATCAATACAATTCACTGTCTGGATTTCAATGAAAATATTTAGCATACTTTATTTGAAAGTCAGCTAAATGCAAAATAGGATAGGGTGAAGAGTGAAGTCAATGTCAAAAGGAAAACATAACAACTAGTACTGGGTAGAGTCCACTAAATAATTTCTCGTAGGCAGCAAACTTTAAGTCAGATAGCAATTTCTCTACATGTATTTGTTTAGCAATCAGTGACGGCATCAAATTATCTTTCCTGGTTAAAATTTTGTATTGGCAATAAAGATTTAGTCTAATAAAACCTATCAAATGAAAGGAAAAGTACAACAGGGAAATCCATAATCCGCACTAAGATGCAGGTGATCTTTTTAAATATCGGTAAGAAGCTCTGTCTTTGCTGACTCACCGGAAGCAAAATCTCACAATCTTAAGTGTTTTCGATTTCATATGTGTTAGTCAATGTGATTTTAATAAAGTCTTGAATTAATTTTGAAATACTTTGTCAATATGTCATAGAAAAATAATTTATGAAAAATAAGTTGAACTGAGAGGGTAAAGGGCCGGGAGAGGTTGTTCGTCCCACAGTACATGTGCTATATGCAAGGTTTTTTCTTTTCTCAGAATTATTTGATCAATAATTCAGTCAACACACAACATATTTATACTAATGCACTAACATGCAAAATAATTATTTCTAACAATCAAAATAGCATGTAAAATATTTTCAAAGGAAAAATACAGAAAATAAATGTCATTCTAAATTATGTTTTATCGTGACACCTTACTTCCTAGGTGGTAATTTTCTCAAAATATAAGAAATTTTGTTTAGTAAACATACTTATTAGACAAGCGCCTTAACTAGTCAACATGAAAACTGATGGCAAACAAAATAGTTATGTGACATCGCAGATGACCCAGATTTTTGTTGATTTTAGAAAAGTACAATTTCTTAATTTTAGTGGAATTTTAATTAAACCAACTCTGTTTTGTTAAAATGTGTAAACTTCAAATTACTGAAAATATCAAGTACGAAATGCAGCAATCTATTTCCCACATATTTATGCGGTACTATCAATTTTGATTAAATTTAATAATTACAAATACATGTATTTTACTTGAATGTAAAAGAGACTGATTTTTTTCGTCCATTAAGCAAAATACGCAGTATCTTGTAGGCTAGTAGGAAGTAATTTAAGTTTGGGGTTCACAACCTTAGGAAAGTATATACTAGCAATATAAAGGGACACGCCTTCCCCCGGTCCTATCGTGCAATAAATCCTTGTTGACAAAGATAGGTTGATGTTGACATCTTTGATATAGAAGTAATACATGCATGGGATACAGATATGCAACAACACACTACAAACCTGGACCTCTAGGATAATATGAAATCCTGTCCCATGCTTTTGAAATTCTAATAATAAGTCCTACATCATGTAATTTCAACTATGGGCCAACGAAACAGAGCAGATCATTGTAGTCATTTTAGTGCAACAGACGTGTTTCAAATAATTTTGTTTGAATGTATCGTTATAGGTGAGTTTACCTATTTTGTAGAATATCGTTGTTAATAGTATCGGAAAAGCCAGGAGCTTATTGTCCTTTCTGGCATATTTTATTTTGTGAAATAACATATGCAAGATGCAGATTTTAGTTGACAACAAATAAATATTTCAGAAAGGAAACTATGAAAGTATTTAATGAAATAGCTTCTCAGAAACCAAGGAGTGAGACTAGTGGCTACCTATGACGTTGTAATCTATTATAAAAAATTATTTTGTCAACTTGTCACATATCAATCCAATTTTAAATAATCAAGCTTTTTTAAAATGAGTTTTAATTATTTTGTCTTAATAAAAATGTTCCTAATTTAGTCTGTCTCAAATTTTGTTCCGTATGATAAGCTAAAGTTGCTTATCTCCAACTTAATATAAAAAGTTTTAATTACAGATCTTATTAACTTAATAAAATATGGTCAGTAACTTTACATTCATTTGTATATATCGATATGAAAAAGTACTTAGCAGACATTTCTCATATGCCAAAGTTGTGGCGATTCTGAAAATTGCAAATAATCAAAGCCGCAAATCTTGTGGTGAAAAAGCAGTTTGGCGACCTCATAAACTTAGCCTTAACTATATTCTCTGTATAAGAGCTAAAAATATACGTGAATATGAACAGAATTCTATTTTAACAAGTTTTACACCACACAAAGATTGTAAGGACCGATTTAAAACTAAACTTTATGATAAACAAGAAGCCTTCAGCTTTTCCATAGTTATTTTCCTTATTTATATAGTAATATTTCGCTAACACCTGTATATGGTGTTATTTCTCTCAACGACATGCTCTGAGTAAGGTCAATATTTAAACTGAGGCAAGCTACTGAGAGATGGTTGATGTAACAGGAATTTCAACATCCTTGTTTAAAGTCAGCATTTCGTAAATTCTATGGTCGTTATAATGATCAAGTTAGCAAATATATAACCTATTATTGGGTTGTATTTTGACCGACATACATGTATTTCAAACCAATTGTGAGGCCTTTATTTTATACTAAATTTGAATACGGCATATTTCGTCTATCTGATCAGTACATGGGGCTCACGGCGGGTGTGACCGGTGTCGCATAATATTTGGTCCGCCTCGTTTAAAGGTCCGGGGGGACCTAATACGATAACATATAAGGTCCGCCTTTTATAAGAAAAGGTCCGGCCCGTATAAGAAAAGGTCCGCCAAAGTTTAAAGGTCCGGGTGGTGCAAAATGTTTTAATCTTGACTTAAACACATAAAATTAAAGAGAGTTTGTTTACATCATATGAAGAAAGATAAAGGATTTACCCTAGCTGTTGTCTTTATTTTTTTGTACAATATATCTCTTAGGGCAGGAATTGCTACTCCATGTTTAGTGTGCTTTTAGCAATACCGTTTAGGGCAATGATTTAAAAAAAAAATGTCGCATTTATTGGGCTTGTGTTTGTTTTTCCCCAGCATTTGCTTTTTGTAAATTAGGACGATTAAAGGTGTGAAATCTGCCGGTGTGTATAGGCAATAAAACAATGGGGGTGTGAAGTATTCGTATACCTGACAGGTACCCGCAGGTAGAGCCCGCGGCAGATAGCAATGACAATGTAATGGTCATGTGTTTGCTTTAAACCAATAGATATGAATTCTCTATTTTAATGAATTATGCTGAAGAACAAATTATAATACTGTTATGATATTCATGCGTACACATCAAAATTGTGTTATAATTATATAATAATATATAGTCTATTTTTATTACAATATTTAAAGAAATTTCTTATTCCAAGTGTAGAGTTTAATACTAAGACCGATAAAAAAAATAAAAGTATGTATATGCTTCCCTTTAGTTTTAACAATTAACTTGTTTTCAGTTTATAATAATATTTTGCCCTTTATTTGTGGATAGGGTAATATATAGCCTAATGTTGTATTTGATCTGTATTTACTGCAGAAACAAAATACATGTAATGTTAAACTTAAAACAGGTAATTCAATATTGAAAACATATACATCAGATTTAAAGTATAATCATGGTTTGGATTTAATTCTTTCTTATAAAAATATCACTCTTCCTCGTCATAATGAACTACATATGAAATAATATTTCGTTTTTGTATTTTTTTTTTTTTTTTTTTTTTTTGCCAAAAGAAAAAGAAAGAAATTACACATTTTACTGTGACTATAATAGACAGACTGTGTGATAATCTATCAGGCTGTATTGCATGACCGATTAAAATTTGAAATCATTATTGTAAAATATTTTCTTTTATTAACGACATGAAGCATTTTGGGCAAAGTTGAATGTCCAGTTCTATATACAAGTTATTTATGTATCTCACGTCTGTATGAACGGGGGAAGGGGGAGGGAACATCAGTTGATCCTCTTCCTTTTTTTGCGTATCAAGGAATTTCTATTTTCTACATTAATTTGTGCTATAACCCCCCCCCCCCCAAATGCACCCAGAAATATACTGATGTTTCTGGGGACGTTGTCAAGCGTGCGTCATATTTCCCATTTCAAGCTACATGATATGTACATTTTCGTGATGTCGACTAGAAGCGTTTCAGTCTAATTTTAAATCAAAAATATATTTCTTTTACAAAACGCTGATTATTTATGATTATTTATTTTATTCATTTATGGAAAGTGGCAACTCACGGCTATCCGGAGAAAAAAGGTAATTCATGGGGTTTTCCATCATGAGAGTCCAAGTTGCAGACAGCTCAGTATTACGTTACGCTACAACTCCATACCAAGTATTCTCGGAGAATTGACACTGTATGGAGTATGACTGAGAGTCATACTCCATACTCTCCGGGACTTCTTTCCCTATGAATAATGATATGGAGTAATACTGAGCTGTCTGGAGCTTGATTGAGAGTGATCTCCCGTGTAGAATTTTCTACGCGGTGAAAACCAGTAAAGTGTATTGTTTGGTACCACTACACCTGCTCAAGAGTTTTTTAAAAATTCTTTACGAAAGCTAGGAACTTTGCCAATCTCCTTTAATTATCCTTTTCGAAGTTCTCAGTCATTCTCCATGGTAACCATGGAGGAAATAATACAATCGGTCTCATGTAGTCATGACAGAATTTTTGAAGTTCGATTTTCATAAATGCTTTACATTGCACATATGTCGTTTCGGATATTACCTAACAATTTTGAATAATGATTATACAGGCGCGGATCAAGAATTTTTCCGGGGGGGGGGGGGGGGGCATCCCAGTCAAAAAAATTTCTAACCCAAAAATTTCTTGACAAGGAAGAAAAAAACGTAAAATCCAATTCCATTTCTAAAACTGGAAAAACATCTATTTCGTGGTGGTGATGGTAGGTTCCATGTTTTCTAAGGGGGCCCAAAGTAATTTTTTATTTACTTCAGTATATACATTTAATAACTCTGCAAATTCCAGATGG
The DNA here is from genome assembly GCF_033153115.1 of Saccostrea echinata. Lineage (NCBI taxonomy): Eukaryota > Metazoa > Mollusca > Bivalvia > Ostreida > Ostreidae > Saccostrea > Saccostrea echinata. The sequence goes on along the minus strand of NW_026889803.1, from coordinate 56,169,993 downwards.
GGGGGGGGGCCCAACTCCCCCCCCCCCCCCCCGAGATCTGCGCATGTTATATGAATAATTTCGGTAGTGGCTGGAGAAATTTCCGGTAATACATTGCATCTCAGGTGAGGAAGAGAGGGGGAGGGGTGGCAATAACACCTTCTTTAAATTTCCATCTGCTCCTTGCGTATCAAGTACGTAGAAAATAAACACCATCTGGTGTATTAAAGATTTCTTTTTACTTGTCACACAAGGCATTTACCACATACATTATGTACGTAGTGTTGATGAACCCCTTTCTTATTTTTAAGGTGATTATTTTCCCAATTCATTGTATGAATACAGAAACAAATACTCCCTCTTTTTCATGCTATATTAATCAAAGTCTATAGATACGGATACAGTACAACTAATGATCATTCTAACATAACATTTTTGTGATATACATGGATAATAAATCTGAACATATCTTTTGATTGTATGTGGTGAATATATTCTAGATAAATATACATTGTACAACCATTATACATTCAGATTCGTCACTGCCTTTTATAAAAGAATCGTCCTACGATTTTCCAAGACCTTGACATAAAATAAGAGGCCCATGGGCCACAACGCTCACCTGAGTCAATAAGGCCCTGCTGTTTTTCATCAGCAAATTTATTCTAACATATCTTCCAATGTAAAACATTAATCACTATTGTGACCCCACCCTACCCCAGGTGTCATGATTTTTTATAGATATAGCGCTAGCCCCACCCTACCCCTCGGGGTCATGATTTAAACAAACTTGAATTTACACTACCTCAAGATACTTCTATATCAATGTGACTAAACATGGCTTTGTTGTTCCTGAAAAAAAGGTGTTAGAATTTTTTTCCTATACATTCACATGCTAAACTCTGATAGTGCATTCTGGCCCATCCTACCCCTAGGGGGTCATGGTTTGATTGATTGATTGATTAGGGTTTAACGCCGAGTCGGCTATATTTCAGCCATATTCCGGCGGAAAATTAATTTTATATGACCTGTTATCATGGTTTAAACAAATTTGAATCTACAATACCTGAGGATGTTTCCATATCAATCTGACTAAAGATGACTTTGCTGTTCTTGTGGAGAAGATTTTTCGATATATATATCCTATGTAAAACTTTGATCCCCCATTGTGACCCCACCCTACCCCGGGGTCATGATTTGAACAAACGTACATCTACACTAACTGATGATGCTTCCATATTAATATGACTAATCATGACATTGTTGTTCTTAAGAAGAAGATTTTTGAAGACTATTTCCTAGATATTCCTATGTAAAACCTTAATCCCCCGTTTAGATCTATCTATTACAAAGAGAAAATTATAGACAGGGTTTTTTTCTGTAGCATGAAAAATAGAGAAAGGGGCAGGGCGGACCTTAAAACGCAGTATAATAAAAGCCCCGCCTTCTGTATTTCAGATATCGTACTATTACAAGGCGAAAACTTTGAACAGGGTTTATTTTCGTAGCATAAAAACTAGAGAAAGAGGCAGGGCGGACCTTAAAACGCAGTAAAATAAAAGGTCCGCCCTATGTTTTTCAGATATTTTACCATTAGAAAGCAAACATTTTGGACAGGGTTTATTTCCGTAACATAAAAACTAGTCAAAATGACAGGGCGGACCTTAAAACGCAGTATAATAAAAGGTCCGCCCTCTGTTTTTCAGATATCGTACTGTTAGAAGGCGAAAAATTTTGAACAGGGTTTATTTTCGTAGCATGCAAACTAGAGAAAGAGACAGGGCGGACCTTAAAACGCAGTATAATAAAAGGTCCGCCCTCTATATTTCAGATATCTTACTATTACAAGGCGAAAATTTTGAACAGGGTTTATTTTCGTAGCATAAAAACTAGAGAAAGAAGCAGGGCGGACCTTAAAACGCAGTATAATAAAAGGTCTGTCCTCTATAATTTATAATTAGATGTCTTACTGTTAGAAAGCAAACATTTTGGACAAGGTTTTATTTCCGTAACATAAAAACTAGACAAAACGGCATGGCGGATCTTGAAACGCAATATAAAAAAAAGGTCCGCCCTCTATATTTCAGATATCTAACTATTACAAGGCGAAAATTTTGAACAGGGTTTATTTTCGTAGCATAAAAATTAGAGAAAGATGCAGGGCGGACCTTAAAACGCAGTATAATAAAAGCCCCGCCTTCTGTATTTATGATATCGTACTATTACAAGGCGAAAACTTTGAACAGGTTTATTTTCGTAGCATACAAACTAGAGAAAGAAACAGGCGGACCTTAAAACGCAATATAAAAAAAAGTCCGCCATCTATATTTCAGATATCTTACTATTACAAGGCGAAAATTTTGAACAGGGTTTATTTTCGTAGCATAAAATCTAGAGAAAGAGGCAGGGCGGACCTTAAAACGCAGTATATTTAAAGGTCCGCCATCTATAATTCAGATGTCTTACTGTTAGAAAGAAAACATTTTGGACAGGGTTTATTACCGTAACATAAAAACTAGTCAAAATGGCAGGGCGAACCTTAAAACGCAGTATAATAAAAGGTCTGCCCTCTGTTTTTCAGATATCGTAGTATTACAAGGCGGGAATTTTGAACAAGGTTTATTTTCTTAGCATACAAACTAGAGATAGGGCGGACCTTAAAACGCAGTACATGTATCTTACTATTACAAGGCGAAAATTTTGAATAGGGTTTATTTTCGTAGCATAAGAATTAGAGAAAGAGACAGGGCGGACCTTAAAACGCAGTATAATAAAAGGTCCGCCCTCTATATTTCAGATATCTTACTATTACAAGGCGAAAATTTTGAACAGGGTTGATTTTCGTAGCATACAAACTAGAGAAAGAGACAGGGCGGACCTTAAATATCGCAATATAATAAAAGGTCCGCCCTCTATATTTCAGATATCTTACTATTACAAGGCGAAAATTTTGAACAGGGTTTATTTTCGTAGCATAAAAATTAGAGAAAGAGACAGGGCGGACCTTAAAACGCAGTATAATAAAAGAATATTAATGTGGGAGGAAAGTCTACAACATCAGTACTTTTTAAACTATTTGACATGTATCAGCATAATTTTGCTATACCTCACCCACCAAAAATACAACAACACCATTTATAATCTTTTCCTTTTTTGGGGGAGGGGTGTTTTATTGCTTAAAATGTTCAACTCGATTGACTTTGGTTTGATTTTGCCAATTAATGCACATCTTCCTTAACCAGTGTTAACCCCGGGATAATATCAAGTAGAATGAAATAATCGTTAGTCTTTAACTGGATAAGAAACGATGGTTATAAAAACACGGGGGATATGCGACTTCGTCAGGTGAGACAATAGGCCTACCCCCCCCCCCCCAAAGCACAGACAACGGGATAGGCTAGTACGCCGTAACACAAGTCCCTGTCAAAGTGACCCTCCAATTATTTTATAGTTAGGTACAATATGAATCGTAAGAATTATGCATAATTATTATTAATGATATAATGAAATATCTTTCGAAAGATATGAAAATTCTTTTTGGGAAGTGGAAGTCGAACGTTGTTAGGAAAGAGACTGTAATGAAATGATCATTGTTGGACTTACGAACACCATATACTGAACAATGTGCCAGTGAAGGTATGCGTATTATATATATATGTATTTTTTTTTATTTTGCAATGATAATATTGATATCACTTAAACTATAAAAGACACATGTCGTACATGATTTTCCCATAAGGTAACTCGATCAACAGATCTTTGCATCTTTATATTTTTTGTTTTGTGCACTACCTGGGAGGTATGTACTACGATAAGGAGCTAACAGTTAATCAGTGCTAACATCAAATTTTGAATAATTTTTTGATAGATAATTTGAGGTTTTGTACTGAGATATATCATAGTATTAGAAATATAATTAATTAAAATAGGCTAACGAAATCCAGCAACTAGCGAGATATCGCAAGACTTGATCCTTTTAGTATATATACAATGTACATACATGTACGTCCCTGGAACTCCATTTTGCTGAGAGGGACACTTTTATAACAACTATACCTTAAATGATTTAAAAAGATTAATAAAGCAAATTCATTTCGAATCAATAAAGGAGAAAAATCTGCATATTAAACCGAAGGCGGACCTTTTATTATAGAGGCAGGCCGGACCTTATATGTTATCGTATTAGGTCCCCCCGGACCTTTAAACGAGGCGGACCAAATATTATGCGACACCGGCCAACAGGAGATGCTTACTCCTCGTAGGCACGTGATTCCAACTCTGGAAATCCAAGGGGTCCGCGTTATATGCCCTTTTTAAAAATTTTAGTGTTTGTAGTTTTTTTTTTTACAGATCTATCACTGTTCATTATTTTTACCTTTTTCACAAAGTCGCGTTTTTTTTCCAGAAGATTTTTTCTTTGGTAGACTGATAAAGCAACTTCAACATGCAACTTATCTTTACTTTACAAGCACCTTAACTAGGTTAAACATATTATGTATATCAATATTACATGCAATTTAAATATGTTGAAATGCTACTATGTTGCTGGTTATGTGATATCTCAAATGTCTAAGAGTTTTTATGATTTTGAGACAGTGAAAATTTTGCTAAAAAAAAACCATAATCTTTGCGAAATTTGAATTATGACAATTTTGTACTGTTAAACTGAAAAGCGTAAACTTATCGTGCACAACACAAGTACATGAAATACAGCAGCCAATTTCACATTATACTTATGTTGTATTCTCTATTTTGATGTTATTTAATGATTTCAAAATTCCTTACTTTGGAGCATCAAGTACTCAATTTTTTATCTATTAACAAAGTAGGAAGTATTTGGCATTCTTTCCTCTGTTAACATTCATTGATGTCGACATGTTATCTTCCATCTTCGACATTATCTAGCATCCATGTCAACATATTCAATAGAAAATAAATGTGTAGATATGGGGCAAAAAAATGCCAACATAGATACCCTGCCAATTCAGGGACAATATCAAGTTTTCAGCGTTCTGCTTAATTTTGAAACTCTCGCATCAAGTGATTTTATTTCATAAAACTGAAGTAAGGTGTGAAAGCTTCCAGAGAGATGTTTTACCTTATTCCAGTTTTATTCAAAAATCTAAGCGCACCTTAAAAAAAATCCAGTTTCAGTTTCATAGAAAGGGCACTCGAAATATTGGCCAATGAAACAGCACAATATAAAGATCAGATAATTTTAGTCACACACCCTCTTACATTTTCTACAATCTGCAAGGACATACTTGTACATCTAAACGTAAGTTTACCTTTTTTATAGCAAATAAAGTAGTGGGAAACCAGAGTTCTGGACAAGTATCCTCAGAGTATTTAAATGGAAAAGCCTCGATCGTTCTAGTCTCCAAATGAGTGAGGCCACCGAAAATGTCATATATAACCAATGTTTAATCTATTAGCAAAAATGATAAATCTAATTTGTCATCATTAATCAAACCATATTTTAATTAGCGAAAGTAAAATTATTATTATTTGGATGAGTTATGTTTCACGTCAATGGGTTCCTTTCTGAGAGACAGAGACACAACTTTAAAATTGATAAATCTTTTTTCTTTATGCTAAAGTTGCTTTAATTTCTGCATATTGATCTTCTGTTGAACTATATTTTTATTGTAATCTCGTCCGTAACAGGTTATTGGTCCCCTACCGGTGAAACCGGAGGGGACTGTAGGTTTCCATCTCGTCTGTCCGTCTAGCTGTCCCTCCGTCTATCTGTCAGTCTGTCCCACTTAGTTTTCCGCAGTTTTTTTTCTGAATGCCTGCAGATATTGAGCTGATTTTTGGTATCTGACTTTATCTTAATTAGTTACAGATCAAGTTTGGGTTTCGATCCTCTTCAATGATTATTGAGAGAATAACGTACGGTCTTTTTAATTTTTAAGGCTTTCCGCACTTTTTCCTAAATGCTTGCAGATAGATATCAAGCTGATGTATGGTGAGGCTACCTTGATGAGTTTTAGATCAAATTTGCATTATGTTCCGCTTCAATGATTTTTGACGGAATTACGGCATTTTCAATTTTTAATAGGAACCAGATTACACTTGCCGGTAGAGCACTAATATTGCTATTGCAATACTCCCAGAATGTTTGTTTTGATAGAAAGTAATTCTTAACAGACGAGTGTCTTCCCTTACCAAATTACGACGATTCTGAAATTTGCAAAATTGAAACCCTCAGATCTCATGAAATTTTAATTAAATGAATGCAGTTTGACGACCTTGTAAACCATGTACTTGTGCCATGTGTATACAATACATGAAATAAGGATTGCCCCGTTTACAAAAATTCAGTCTGAATTGTAAACAGGAAATGGTTGCATATCTCACCTATTCCTGGAAAAGGCGCCACGAGTGGATATTCCAATCTTTCGATAGATTTTTTATCTTTATGTAACCGATATGATCGTCCACGGACGTAACTCGATTGATATCGCATCGAAATTTTTCAACCAACCTGAACCATGTTATGTACTTACACCAAAATAGCCAAGATAGTACAAGAGTTTTAATCATGAAGCTTTCGCATGATATCGAAGTATTGATTTTTTTTTTAAAACCAGTTGAAAACTTTTCACTCATGAAACTTATCAAATATCCTATGGAAAGCCAACGGGCTCAAAATTCCAACTCGGTAATTCTTAAAATGTACCGTCCACCAAACTCAAACATTGATTTTTGGGAAAAATTTTCATGGTCCATAGAAAGAATAAGTGATGTGTTTATTAATATTATTATACTCGGAGATATTAATGTTGATTTTCTTCAAATAAATCCAAATCATGAAATTTATAATATTATGAATACTGCTGGGCTTTCAAATGTAATAAATGAGTCTACGAGAGAAACACAAGATAACAAAACGTTAATAGACCCTATTCTTATAAGTCAAGAAAATTTTTTGTACGATTCAGGTATACTAATGGTTGACAAATATTAGTGACCACAAAGGTACGTAATATATATACAACAAAATTATTGTAATAGTTCTTCGTATAAACGAAAAATATGGAGCTATAAAGAAGCAAATTTAGAAGAACTTAATATACTGTTAAGAGACTTTGATTGGGAAAGTATTATTTCACAACCTGTTGATATCGAAACCGCAACAACAAACTTTACGCAACAATTTATGGTGATTATACGCAAATGTGTACCTGAAAAAACTGTTACGATAAGACCCAACGACAAACCATGGATGGATTCTTTGTGAAGAAGAAATATGCGACTACCCAATAGGTTAAGAAAAAAAGCACAAAAGACCAAAAAAGAATCAGATAAAGAGAAATTCCGGGAAATTAGAAACAAAGTAAATAATATAAAGAAATATGCAATAGCAAATTATTATGACAACATCGATTCACATCTGGCGGCCGCCAGATAAAATATTTTTTCTACCTGGCACCAACCGGCTTCCGTAACATCTAAATGACACAAATAAAATTAATAATAAATTATACTGGAAATTATTAAAAGATGTCTTTCACGCTAAAATTACATGCGAAATACCCCCTATTCAACAAATGAATGGTAACGGTGATCCTATATATGCATTTTCCGATAGAGAGAAAAAATTGAATTGCTTAATAATTTTTTTTACATCGATCTCTGATATAAAAGATGAAGAATATGAGTTATCAGCTTTCGAATCCAAAGATGTTAAAAGATTTAGTGACTTGTATATACAAGAAAGTGAGATTATTGATATTATCTGTATCCTTCCCCTAAATAAAGCTGTAGGCCCTGATTGTATTAGTTACAAAATGTTAAAATCTTGTAAAGAAACAATAGCTAAGCCACTTTATTTATTATTTAATAAATCCCTAAGACTCAAAATTTATCCTGAAAGTTGGAAACTAGCACATGTGCTACCTTTATTTCAAAAAGATGACCCATCAGTGACTTCAAATTATAGACCTGTATCTCTTTTGAGTTGTGTGAGTAAAATATTTGAAAGAGTTATTTTTAAACATGTATATAATTTTTTTCATACAAATAATTTGTTCTACAGGTGTCTTCCCACTTAGCCAACATTTTGAAAAAGTACAGGTAAAACACAGGTAAATCTGTGTTGGCTAAGTGGGAATGGGGTGCAGATTGAGAACAAAAGAAATAAATTACAGGTAGGCTATAGTCTGTTTTAAGCTACATGTATAAGCCGAATAAAATAATTTATTTAATTTGTAATAAGAACACCATGAAGATGTAATATTTTTGTGATAAATTGAGTTTCAGTGCAAGTACAAAAATATCTTTTTTAAAAAATATAATAATAAATGATATATTAATTACAGTATGATTTAATTAATTATTTTTAATAATTAACGGTTTTATTCTTCTTTATTGCTGTGTTGTATCACAATTTGATTTTTTTTTAAATTTTCTTTGTCACATTTGTAACATCTTTGGCGAGAAATGTTTTTAAATATATTTATTATAAAATAAATATTCAAAAGTCATTCATTGAATATATTTAAATTATTAATAATTATATCCTTCTTTTTTTAAAATAAATTATTATAATAGCTCAACTTGAATCAAGCCTAAAATTTTAAAGTTTAAATGAAAAACACATAATATGCTGCAACATAGAAATTAATATTCAAACTGTATATGAAATTCTTTTTAAAAAAATGTACAAACATTAATTCTTTAGTAAATTTGTAGTTTTTTTTAACATTTTCCATGGCAGAGTAAAAATAAAACAAAATGACAGGAATCCCCCCCCCCCCAAATGTTTCATTTTTATAATATAAAATAATACTAAGTATATAGGCCCTAATAGAATCATATATAATTAAATAAGACAGGGTTGTGAATATCAAGTATGAAATGATTTTCTAAGTTGATTTTTTAAATCAGATAATGAATCAGTTTGTATCAAAAGATTCTATTACTGTGTTCATTATCACGATCGAATATTACATACTCAGATCTATATTTTTAATCACAACTGATAAATATATTTTAGAATATTCAAAATTGTTTCTACATTGTAATATACACTTTTTTGGTATCATTTAAAATACTTTATTTCTTAATCAATTTTCAATATTTTCTTTCAACAATATTCAATTTTTAATTTAAAAAAATTTCAGATTTATATTTATTTTGTACTACTAAATTAATTCTTTTTTCTAGAACTTCAATTTTTTTTAAATTTAAATTTTATGTTTTGACTGAAGTTTTCATTTTTATTTTTTCATTATTTTTTTCAAAGGTAGCAATTCTCAGGTAAAGCACATATACCTGAAAACAGACTATAGCCTGTTGATCACTCAGTTGTAAAAATCAAAATGTTGGCTATGTGGGAATAGGATTTTTCAAAATGTTGGCTAAGTGGCAGGCAGGTTTTTTGCCTGGTCACTCAACTGTGTACCAACTTTTAGAGACTTATCATACTATTGTAAAAAGCATTAATGAAGGGAAACATTGTTGTATGGTTTTTTGTGATTTATCTAAAGCTTTTGATAGAGTTTGGTATAGGGGATTGATTTATAAACTGAAAATGTATGGTATCTCAGGTAATATGTTAGAATGGTTGGAAAGCTACCTTATCAATAGAAAACAAAAAGTCATGTATAAAAAATTTATTTTCTTCCGTGAAAAACGTGCATGCTGGGGTTCCCCAGGGCTCTGTCCTAGGTCCTCTTTTATTTCTAATATACGTGAATGATGTTGCCGAAAATATGATATCCGTTTTGCAGACTATTTGCAGACGATAACTCTTTACAAGAAAGCTCAAATGACGTGCGCATTACTGAACATAACCTAAACCATGATTTAAAAATTCTGGATGAGTGGTCCAAAAAATGGCTATTAAAATTTAATCCAAGTAAAACAAAAGTAGTTTTTTCAGCTTAAAAAATACAAATCAATTACCTGCATTATTTTTTGGGAGCTGTCGGCTAGAATATGTAACACAACATAAACATCTTGGTGTTATTTTCTCATCTAAGTTAGGCTGGACTGATTACATTGATAGTATTGTCAGTAAAGGCTACAAAAAACTTGGACTTCTCAAGAAACTTAAATTTTCAGTGTCTAGAGATACTTTATCCAAAATTTACGTTTCCTTTATTCGACCACAACTTGAGTATGCATCTGAAGTTTGGTCAGGCTGTTCGTTTGCAGATATTGAAAAACTTGAAAAGGTTCAGTTGAACGCTGCAAGAATGTGACAGGTCTGTCAGTATTAGCGTCAAGAAACTCGTTGTATGTTGAAACAGGATGGGAACCTCTTATAATAAGAAGGGACAAAGCTAAACTTTTAACAATGTTCAAGTTAAAATCCACAATAACCTAGTTCCTGGTTATTTAAAAAATATAGTACCAGTAGTTAGAAACAGTGTTTCAAATTATAATACTCGTAATTCAAGTAATTATTTTTTTACCGAAGTGCAGGCTTGAATTTCTAAATAAGTCATTTGTCCCTGATACTATTCGCAAATGGAATTCATTGAGTAACGAAATAAGGGAAATAACTTCAATAGGAATTTTTAAAAGAAAATTAAATAATAATAATGACAAGCCTCCCAAGTATCTATCATACGGCAAAAGGTATTTGAACATTTTACATACAAGATTAAGGCACAATTGTATTTTAAATCATGACTTGTATAGATGTAACATTATAACGAATCCAAATTGTTCTTGTGGATATAAGGAGGATAGTCATCATTATTTCTTTGTATGTAGAAAATATCTTGAAGCTAGACGTTTAATGTTGAATGCATTACTTGTAATTAATAATGTAAAAATGTTAAATGTGCATAAACTGCTATGGGGAGATGAATCATTATCTTTGCAGGAAAATGAAAAAAATATTTGGTATTGTTCAAAAATTTATTCAGGATACTGGTCGTTTCAATTAACACTTACATGTACTTGTATTTACTACCTTTTGAAACTATTTAAATATGGTTATTGACGCCATTGTAATCATCATTATATAAAATGATATTCCTTAGCAATAATAACTGTTGTCTTTGTTCTTCTACGTTCATGTATAATATTGTAAAATTGTAAATCTTTGTAAATGTTGCATGTATGGGAGAGGACTATCTAAGTTTTTAGAACTTGTGTCCAATCCCTTTGACACATTGTCAATAAAATATGTTCAAAACAAAATGTACCCACGTAAACCTTAATTTGTAAATTGTAAATAATAATTTCAGAATTTATCACAATTTGTTAATTGCAACTATTCTTCACAACTTATCAAATGTAAAATATAACACAGGTTATATCAATGCTAACGCATACGCAAATTGTAGCAAAATTTCTGCTTTGCACACGATACAGACGAAAACTTGACCAGTGAAGTCCTTCGTAACGAAACAAATAAACAATGAAATAATACAAATGAAAAATTATCGAAGACAAATAAGAAATTATACAATACAAATAAGAATTATACAATACAAATAAGAAATTATACGATGCAAATGGAAAATATAGAATACAAATAAAAAATTATAACATTACAAATGGAAATTTTTAGAATACAAATGGAAAATTATAGAGTACAAATTAAAGAATATACAATACAAATGGAAAATTTTAGAATACAAATAAAAATTACACAATACAAATGGAAAATTATAGAACACAAATAAGAAAATATACAGTATAAATGGAAAAGATCAAATATTGCAACGTTTGACGTGCCATATATATGTAGCATTGTTTTTCATAGGGGACAACTAGAAATATAATTGACACCTTTATCTGAAAAATCGGAGGGGGGGGGGGTCTTTACGCTACTTTATAAAGCTGAAAAGTTTCTCAGGTTCTATTTCCCCACCCCTCGTAAATATGAAGAGTGGAACTTTGTCTTTAGATAGGAATATCAACTTCTTTTTTCTGTATTCAACCATCTTATTTGTAAACAGCTAAAGAGATCGTTTAAAGGCATAATATGCATGTATATTACAAAACTCTATTCAGTTGAGGATCTTTTTTTTTTTTTAGCTATGAGGCAAAGTAACTTGCCATCCCTATAGCGCCCTCTTTCGTGTTAATAGGCGTTAGCATAATGTAATCTCGCATAATTTACAAATCACGAAAGAGTACAATCTACATTTCACAAGTTGACAACTCGCAAGTCTACCGTGACGAATTATACGTTTTACACTTGTCAAGTTATGTTGGATAGTTGCAATTAACAAATTGTGATAGAAAATTGACAAATTATGAAATAATGATTTACAATTTACAAATTAAGGTTTACGTACATGGGTACATTTTAAGAATTACAGAGCTGGAATTTTGAACCCGTTGAATTTCCATAAATATCCGACATGTGTTTTGAGACATGTTCGTAACACAAGCATTTTGATAGAAAAATTTCATGTACATAGTGTTTAATAAAGTTCTGATCTATCATTATGGAAATCTATCTGATTCAATAAATGATGAATAATTAACTTCTTATGTAATACTTTGGAAGTAGAATTTATTTTATTTGGGTCAATCATCATCATTAATATAATAATAAGATTATAAAGAGATACTACAGGATCAAAAAAAAACTCTCACGAAATACATGTATTATTATTCCAGTAAACATCAATCTTTCACGGTTATCAAAATATTTCTTTGTATTACAGAATTTCATTTGAATAAATTTGTATTCCTATAATTAATGACATTTAGTTCAATCAATTTTCGTAAATAAAGAAAGTCTTGTACTAAAAAAAAAACCGGTTTCCAAATGAATCTGTGAAGCCAGAAATGTTTATAACTCAGATATTGGATGCTTATGAAATACTGGTCGATTTCTACTATGGAGCAATATATATATATTTATATATATATATATATATATATATATATATATATATATATATATATATATATATATATATATATATATATATATATATATATATATATATATATTATTGACCATTAATACACTGTATCTGGGAAACGAAGAATATTATAAAATGAGTTTTAATTTTGTCGTCTCCTGTGAATGAACAATGAACTTCTCGAAAGATGATAGCGTGGATAATGGAATAGCTTTATTATATATCTTATCATTATAAGTCAAATCACTGCTTTATTACTGACTGATGTAAATCAATGTATAAATCATTTTTGCCAACATTTTAAACTAGCATACAGTTTCTTATATAATATTCATATACCTTTTTTTTCAAACAATAAAACTTTAGGTTCAAAGCTTCAAGCATGCACATGAAGACCAAAGAAACACACAATCTAACGCCAAAGAAGATTCTACTGCTTATGATTACTGTCTTTCTAATCAAAGAATCAAGGGCTTTAGAAGGTAAGATTTAAGTATCAAAACTAATCTCGGAGAGAAGAATGATATACTTAGTATTTTGAGTAAAAAGGAACAGAACATATGAATTTCATGCTTTCACGCCTAGGGATATAAAGATTGAACGAAAACCTCTAGCCTTAACAAAAAAAGTCCGTTACACTATAAAAATGTTGATATTTAATTAGCTGAAGTGAGTGAGTAAGAAAGCAGGTAGATTAATTCTTTCCAATTTTGGGCCCATTAAGGGCATACTTTATAAGAACATCAAACTACAAACAAACAATAAAGAGGGCAAGAGATCCAAACGATAGATAACAAAGTTTGAGACAGCAATCACAAAGGTAGCAACAATATCCTTCTCTACATAGTCTTATTTAAATAAAGCATATTTTGACAAATTTTTACTCCATATTTATTTAAAAAGATATTTAGCAAATCATTAACTAATAAAGCATATTTTGACAAATTTTTACTCCATAATTTATTTTAAAAAAGACATTTAGCAAGTCATAAATTTCTGATTGTAGGTTTTTTGAAAATATATTATCACAAGATTTCAGTAAGAAATAAACATTACCCAAACAACAATTCCTGTTATGACATATAAATACATTTATTGACTGGGTTCGAAGGCAACATGTGTTTTGTCGGATACAAAAACCAAACGAAGGCTAGCAGTTTGGTTCGATGGATGGACACTATTCTAGTGTTATAGACTTGCATTGATTAAAACTCTGTATTTTGTGGCTTTAACTGTGTTGGATTAGAGATAAAACATAATTCTGTGCATAGCAGAGTTACAGATAAATTTGATTTTATTAGTATTTGACTTTATTCGTGGGAGTAATGGGCCTAGCTGCAGCTATAATGGGCCTTTCTTGACTCAAAAAAAATCGACGGCAATTTTAGACCTTTTCAGTCAATCTTTGGTATAAAAGTAGGATAATAAAACCAATATCTGGTACAAACTGGTATGCATAGCAGAGTTAGAGATTAGTCCGAGTTGTCCTGTTTCAAAGATTCTTTTTTGCGAGAGTATTTTAGAATGTTATATGTTCTATATATATATATATTTTAGGGGAGTATTAAGTCCTTAAAGTTGTTTGAATTTTGATATATTTTTTACTTTAAAAAATGATTTAAATTGATGAATGTTTAAAGAACCAATGTCTTACATGTATTTATAGAATTCTTTAAAATTTCAAAAATGTCACCGCATTTACGGATATCGATTCTACATTTTGGGGGAGGGGAGGGGGTTCACCAATTTTTATACTATGATTCACATTATGAGTGATTATTGAAAGTAGTATATTTATGAACTGCCAATCCTTACAACGAAAATCATTGTATCAGCCTTATGTTAAATTACATAGAAATTTTCATCCATAAAAAATGAAAATTAATTTGTAAAATAATGTCAATTTATATTCAACTTTTTATTTGCGTATCCATGACTGATGATTTTTCTTAAAGTTTCAGGAAATTTTCACGCCAAGTACGAATCATGGATAGAAAAATATAAAACAAGTAATGATCCTCCTCGATACTGCGAAGGCTGTTTAGAGTCAGCTGAGGAAAAGGCCCATTCGTTTTCATATTACAACCAGGTGGAAAGGGATGCGGTTGCTCTTATTAATCTATACACACAGGATATGGATTATGATGACGAAAAAATTTACCTGCACCTGAATTCTCAATTACGAAGCGGTCATCTTACACAATTGATGAGAGAATATAGGGAACTTTTAGAAATTTCAATAACAATGCTGTCTTCAAAGTCAGGAAAATGCTTCGATACTGTATTCAGAGGCACTGATTGTCAAACTATAAGCAAAGCGGAACAGTATCATGTCTTCCCACAATTCCTTAGTACAACTACTGAGGCTAGTATTGCTTTTGATTTTGGTCGCCCAGCTGACTCACCTACCTGCAAAGAACTCATTGTTATTAAAAATGTTATGCATAAGCATGGTCTTTTTGTCGAACCATACTCTGATTTTCCGGATGAGGGTGAAGTTTTGCTAAGAAGTAGCTCTACGATCAGAATTACCAAATACTATAATGGCAAATCAAGCGTACTTGACAAAATTCGCATTGAAAATGTAACTATGCATCTAGGTTTAACCAATGATGTTCAAGTTTATGTTGAAGGATTCGTAGTAGATAAAACAAGAAGAAAAAGAAGCATTACATGTTTAACAGGTTCATCAGATACACCGCATCCCTCAATATTAACGTTCATAATGATGATTGCAATATTAATGACCCACACACGAACGTAAAATCTCTAAGATATATAAATCCTATTTCGGGGGGGGGGGTCTCCTACTTTTCGGTGATTTTTTCTTTTCTTTCACACTGTGTAGCAATAAAAAGTTGGGTGGAGTGCAAGCAGCATCCAAATCAAAATTTACTTATTAAAATTACAGCAAAGACTATTCTCAGAGAGGGGGGTGGCTATTAGGGGTCTGTGATATCTATACCA
Source organism: Saccostrea echinata (assembly GCF_033153115.1). Lineage (NCBI taxonomy): Eukaryota > Metazoa > Mollusca > Bivalvia > Ostreida > Ostreidae > Saccostrea > Saccostrea echinata. The sequence goes on along the minus strand of NW_026889803.1, from coordinate 56,154,199 downwards.
GTAAGCGGCATAAATCCAGAAGTATATCATGCAGTATAAAGATGACTACATATAGCTGTAGTCTTCGATTCCTGTTGCAAGTTTTCAAATATTTAGTCCCCTACCAATGAAAACAGATGGCCGGGGACTATGCATGGTTTCCTCTTGTCTGTCTGTCTGTCCCACATCGTTTTTCTTGACTTTTTTCATACGCTTGCATTGATCTAATTTTTTACTGCGTAAGTCGAACTTTCTGGTTTGCATTTTGCCTCGATGATTTTTGTTGTACGTCTTTTAGACTTTGACTTTAATTTTTTAGGGGAACCAGACAAACATACCGGAATTTGTCTGGTATATTGCATATGTTATACTCTCAGAATGATTTTTCATGTATTTTTTATCTTAAAAATCAGTTATTTCAATATGCGAAGTATTTAATTCAAATTCTAATCATACTATGTTCCAAGTGTGACTTTACTAATTATATCATAATATTCCACGTGTATATTTCAATAACTTCGTTCTGATCTTTTTGATATATAGTTTTTTTTGGTTTGGTTTGTGAAATACTATTGTGTATATGTGAGCTTTGAATTAAATCAACTCTTCTGCTTTGGAATGTTTTTGAAACATTCAGCAATCTTTATCATTGTAGAAATATTTCCTGATTATTTTGAAGTCAATGAGTAGAATGATTATCAATATTATATTCAAAACCGAATAACTCTTTTTATTATATTTTCTACTGTGAAATACTGTAAACTTATCTGTTAATAACATATCGATAGTCACAGGTGTTTCTTCACACTGTAACTGTTATTTAACTTAGTTGACAAATGAAATATGGAGATAACGAACAGTATTCAAGCTCAAAGTCCATTTAGACAATACAAATCGGGAGCAGAGCAAATACGGAGCTCCAAAAACATACAAAAGGTGGGATCAGGTGCCATGGAGGAGTGAGCATTCCTTGTCGACCGGTCACACCCGCCGTGTGCTCCTTGTCATGATCGGCAAAAACGGAAAAATCCGTAGACAATTCATTGTGTAAATAAAGGCCTAACAATTAGTATGAAAAACGTCAGTCATCATACGACTTAATGACAGGTTGTATTTGCTGACAAGGTCATTGTATCGATCATAAAAGTGGTGACTTCGAACGAGACTGTTGATATCCTTGTTTCATCAACTTGTTTGTCAATAGCTTACCTCGTTTTAGAAATTGTTCATGCGTAGAGCATACTTTTGCGTATCAAATCAACTGAGAGACAAAAACCCCATATGCAGGTGATAAGGGTATATTGCTACATAAGTAAGGGAAGTTGAGGATTGAAAAATTGAAGTCATCAATTTAATCATAAGCTTTGTTCTTAGGATACCATTAAAGTCTTTTTCTTATAAATTATCCAAATAATATGAAACAAATGTGTCAGACTCTGTAGTATCTTTTATTTCAAGCTCACTGGGATATATCGAGTCGACATATGAATGAAAGTAACTATTGTTAATTGATAATACGTCGTCGATATATCAAAATGTCGAGTTGAAGGCCACAGCAAGTGTTTTCTTCTTCTCATCTAGATTGATTGATTGTATGTTGTTTTACGCCCCGTTCGACAATTTTTCACTCATATGAAGACGTCACCATATACCGGTGAAGGGCTTCAAATTTAGACCTATACTCGGCACTTAGGGCCATTGAGCAGTGAGGGTTCTTTTTCGTGCCAACGCCTACCTTGACAAGGGGCCTTGGTTTTTGTTTGTTTGTTGTTGTTTAACGTCCCTCTCGAGAATTTTTCATTCATATGGAGACGCTACCACTTGCCGATGGAGAGCTGTAAATTTTGTCCTATACTCGGCACTTAGGGCCATTGAGTAGTGAGGGATCTTTTTCGTGCCAGCATCTACTGCGACACGGGACCTCGGTTTATACGGACTCATCCGAAGGACCGGTATCCATATCCCACAGTGGGATTCGAACCCGCGACATAAGGATCAACTCCTTACTCCGCGAGTCTAGAGCAAACGCTCTAACCACTGCGCTATGCGGGCGTCACCTCGGTTTTTAAGGTCTCATCCGAAAGACCCGCAACTTTCACTTCAAAGTGCCAAGCGCTTGGCGAAGGAATAGTCGCTACCTATTTTTTATCGACTTAGGTCAGTCGCGGCCGTGATTCGAACACTCGACCTTCCGATCACGGAGCGAGCGCTCTACCATCTGAGCTACCTTGACGACTCTTCTCATTTAGAAGTTTCTGAATAAATTCTGCTTCATATGAATACGAAAATAGGTCTGCTAACGAGGGGCACAATTGGTACCCGTGGGAATTCTAAGAGATTGTTGAAAGACCTGATCTCCAAAACTACATATATATTGTCAATTAGAAACTCAAGCATCTTTTTAATATCAACTTCAGAGTACCTGTGTGTACAATCAGAATGCTTTTTAACAAAATAATTTTGCAAATGACCAATGACAAGTATATTTACGAGTTCCATTTTTATTGAAAAAGCAGCTGTCTATGATGTCAAAAAGCCTGGACTTTAATTCATCGTGGGGAATGGTTGTATAAAGTGTTGAAAAGTCATACGTTTTGATGTTATTGATTTTGTTAAAATTTTGTGATTTCAAATTTTCTAAAAGTTCCTTGAAGTTTTTAAGTATCCACATCTGATTTACACCACTTCTTCAATATACTGTTGTACACTACTCCTGAAGTTTCTCATTCACTGCTGTAAATATTCTAGTGAGGAGTAAAAAAAGAGGCTTGGTAGAACATTTACTGGAACCCGCTATGTATATTTGTTTGTAAGGATTTTTATGAAGTTTCGGAATCCAATATAGATATGGTAATTCAAATTCATTTTGGTTGCTGGGAATATTACAAATATTTAAAACTGACATATGGTTATGAAGAATTTCATCCTAAGAAAGGGAGCTATGGGTATAAGTTGGATGTCCACCTGCAGAATTAAATCCTAGTTCCTCAGAAATACAATTCAAATAATGAGCCTTACAAACAAAGACAATGTTGTTACATTTAATCGTATCAAAGTCTTCTTTTTCATATTTAGCCCATCTTCTGGTGTGATCTTCTACTGAATTCATAATATTTATGAAATTATGACGCCAGTTGAAAGATAGGGGTTCCCTAAACTTTGGCCCTCTTATAGTAAGTTATTTGGGGTTCTCATTATTAATTATATTACGTCACCAGTAATAACGTGTCCAGCAAGAGTATAGTTGTTGGGTGAAGAAGGACATGAACACGTAGGAGGATTACGTATCAGATGTCCGATATCTGGGCATTGTAGAGTTTTTTTTGTAATTAAAAAGTTTTGGAAGCAATTGTCGATGTATATTTGTAAGAAATACAAGGTATGGACTTCAACTTGAAATATAGAGGAATATACAAGACTGGACCTTTTTGTGATGAAGAATATTACTTGTATAAACTGCGTCAATTCCTTTGTTGGTATATTGAAGTTAAAGAAACAAACAGGTTGTTTGAGAGGTATTTTCTTCCGCGAAACGTGGCAGTTTAAAGGTGCTTAGACACAGATTTGAAGTTAATATTTACTCAAATTTTCAGTATAATTTCATGACTTATATATTGCTATAGCATTTCATACGAATATTTGATAAAAATCTTATTTTATCTGGAAGTTATTGAAACTTCGAATTTTGCGTTTGATAGACGCATCCTTACACTTTCACAAATTTTAACTTTATGATTTATCCTTATTACTTTAGAAAAGTAGCAATTTTGTTGTTTATTAATGAAAAATATTAAAACTATAATGCAGAAATTTCATAGTAGAAATGTAGAAAGCAAAATCCTCTCACCAGTATTGTCAGTCCGTGCTCAGTGGTGTGTGCAGAGTTTAACAATTGAACACACCCGGTGAATCGAAAACATTAACAACAACAGAGCTCGTGCCCTGTTTACAAAAACAGTTTACGTTTCACGGGTGTATTCAATTTGTTAAGCTCTGTACACAACACTGAGCACGGGCTGACAATATTTAAGTGAGTGGGTTTTGCTTTTGCACATTTTTACTCTGAATTTTCTGGATTATAGATGTAATATTATTCATTGATACACAACAGAATTGCTCCTTTTCTTAAGTATTAAGGATAAACTTAAGAATTGTGAAAGTGCAAGAATGTGTTAATCAAACGCCTTCCGAAATTCAAAGTTTCAATAATTTCCAGATTGAACAAGTTTATAATTTTATTTTCGTGTGAAATGCTATAGTAACATATAAGTTGTGATATTATACAGAAAATTCGAGAAAATATAAACTTCAAATCTGTGTCTATGCACCTTTAAAGAGCCTATGATTTGCAATATCCATTATCACAGATCCGAGCCTGTCTTCTGGTGTCGAAGAATCCAAATATGGACTTTCCTTGACATTAACGATAGACTATTCAAAACTTTCAAAGGTACAGAGTAAAGTTTGGTGCGAATGTGATAAAGGCCTAACTTTTTATTTACATAAGGAAATAGTGAATCAAAGGAGACATCGTGTATAATAGGTTTATTGTTAGACCGATTTCCATGACTACGCTTACGTCTCTGTGTATTGTTAAAAAGTCCATCAATCCACATTGCTACACTGGGGGATTGAAAGATTATCAACACTATAGACATTGTCAGTGCTACCATATGGAAAGGCCGTGCCTTGTTTTCTTATCCAATATTCTTCTCGCTGTCTACAGAAAGGTGTACTCAGTGATGGACTATTAGTGATGGTAAATCTTTTTTTTAGAATTCTAACTTTCATTGACAAAATAGAATGATCAGGTAAATTAAAATGCTTGTATAGAAGCTGCTCGCCCCCGCTGTTAATTTGAAATATATCCCCGATATTCTTTTATTAAGTGAACCCTTGGTTTTACCAACATAAATAAGCCCACAAACGGTACATTCTATTCCGTAGACAACATTAGAAGAATTGCAATTCAGATTTTCCCAAGTTTTGGTATAGAAGCTCTGTTCAGTAAGATTACTAGTAAACGAAGATCTAGTAATCAAAATATCACAAGTTTTACAGTTTTTGACAGAACATTTTGAAATAGAACACATGGGATCGGAAAAGACATCGTCAAATATATCTCTAATAGAAACTTTACATTCCTTCAATTTTTTTGTATGAACTGTTGGTTCTACACCAAAACTGGAAATCTGAAGATTGCACATATATGGAATGGGAAAATAACAACTGGAACACAATTTCGTGACAAAAAGTGCAATTTTCCCCAATAAACGAAAAAGTTATAAGAGAACACTCCTTATGGTTATAGCGACTATGAACATACCATCCTAGATCCGACTTAAACAGCCAGAATTTCCTCAAGTTGTTGCTAAAAACAATGTTTACGGTTTTCGACATCCACTTCGAATTTTCGGTTAGTAAATCGCCCAGAATATTAATCCGTGATAAATGTTATCAAATTACAAAAAAATATTAAATTGATTCCGTCAAATTTTTACTTTGAATTTCCCATAATAAGGTTGATTTAAAGTTGTCTAAATGTAGTTGTTTAAATTCATTGAGTTTTCTTTAAAACTTGCATCATTCTTATGGAATTGCATTGTTTTGAATTTCAAGTAAAAAAAAATCACACGGGGAAAAGGAAAGCCAAAGAAAATATCATAGATAAGCAGTGTAAAGTTTTGTAGTAGGTCGTGGAATTTATTTTACATGTGAAAAAGACATTTTTGATATTTTACGCCCTGCTTTGCACTCATGCAAATATTGGAAAATCCTGTCCAACTCGTGATCCAAATAAATTTCATATCCAACTACAAATTACTGAATATCATTTATGCATTTACTCAAATTCAAGATCAAAAAAAGCATAATTGCGCATTTACTACATGTCTTAATCAAAATAATGCAAAGATCTCAAATTAATTCCCTTTTGTATAAACTTAATTTAGACTAGAAGTGCTAAAATACATAAAATGCTTTATAAACCCATTTTCATGAGAGGTTGTTTTCTGCGAACTTGAAAATTGGATAAACTGTATAATGCATCGTCAAGAATCAAGCCATAACAATGCAATTATTCTAAAATCGTGGTTGATTATTCCTTGTAATAAAATATCTAGATAGAAAAGTTATGAATTTCTTTATTCATTCAATCTTGCATCAAATAATTGTAATTTCGCGCTTGTAACACTTTAAAGGAGAAAAATATTTATACAATTAAAATAAAATACATAAAATCCCTGTATTTAAAAACATCAAAATTTTACAACAAAAAAAAAATTCTATCAAAATCAAAAGAACAAATCAAAATGAATGTTATAAATGACCTCATGAGTATAACACAACACTAGGCTGAACATGAATTATGACTATTTGCTTTGGAAATACGCTTTTTTTTTATTGATTAAAAACAATCACATATAAAATTTACACCATTGTTTTTATTCATAAGTTTTTTTTCTAGTGTTCTTTTTGTAAATATTCAGTCAGAAGATTTTACCTGGTAGAAACCTACGGATTCCGTGTTATTCACCAAGTAATCATCTGCGAAACGAAGAATTTGACGTAAAGACAGTAGACTAAGAATTGAAACATTTTGATTTAAATCCATTTCACACTCGTAGTTTTTCAGTGGCATCACGTGAGAGCGAGGTATACCAGTCAGTTTCGCTACATCGTCCACGAGCTCCTGGATAACTCTATTGGAGAAGGTTTTTGTTAAATCATTCTCAACAACCTCGCTTACTTTGTCGATCTTGGTCAAGAGAACAACTTGTGGAATGTCTGAAAATAATGATTACTGAATAATTATCATTTAATGGCGTACAAAGAGTGTCTGATGAAGAAAATAACAAAATAATCGCTTACCTGAGCACTTTGGCTAGAGAAAAGCAGAAATCAGCTCAGTATTGAAAAATTTAAATGTATGTGGTCCCCCTTAACCCCCTGGGAGGGGCAGAGGAGGAGGCATGATTCAAACAAACTTGAATCTATACTACCTGATCTCGAGGATGCTTCCATATTAATGTGAAATAATCATGGCTTTGTTGTTTTTGAGAAGATTTTTAAAAGAGTTTTTTCCCTATATATTCCTATGCAAAACTTTAATTGCCTATTGGGGTCCTACTGTGGCCCATACCTCGAAGGTCATGATTTGAAAAAAATTGAATCTATACTGTATAATGAAGCTTACACATAAGTTTAATCCTTCCTGCCCCAGTGGATATTGAGAAGATTTTAAAAGATGTCATCAAATTTTCACTAATACTTAATAATATCCCCTTGAAAGAGGGCGTGTCCCTTCATTTGAATAAACTTAAATCCCCTTCAGCCAAGGATGCTTTGTAGCAAATTTGGTTGAAATTGGCCCAGTGGTTCTTGAGAAGAAGTCGAAAATGTGCACGTGACAAGTTTACGAACGACAGACAAACGCCGGACACCTGTCGATCAGAAAAGCTCTCTTGGGCTTCAGTGCAGGTGAGCTAAAAATCATTAAAATGTTTTGATGCGTACCTCTCTGGTTCATTTTTGTGCGAAGATTCTTCAGTTTAGATATAATTTCATCTGATAAGGTGTTATATGTACTTGCATCAACCACAAATGCGACAACATGGATCTTTTCTTTCATTTCAGGGTTCTTGTTGAATCCTGGAATATCGGGTCTGGCTTGACAGGATGGATTGAACTAACATAATCAAATTAATTGAATTACGATGTATATACCTACATCTAATCAAATTATTAATTACTAGCTTTAACAATTTTTGAATTGTGTAATGGACCGTTGTTTACTGCATACAAAATTTAAGTCCGCTACAAGTAATAGCTTTTCAAAAAGCTTGCCTGACTAATCAATCAATAGCTATGGAACGTATATGCAAGAGAGGTGCTAAACGTTTCCGTCATCAATGAGCGACATAGTTGCGATACTTCATTACACAAGATGTACAATTGACTTTCTCAAATGTAATAACCAAATACTACAGATTAACGAATATCTAAGACATGCCACTATTTGGTCATTTATTACTTAGCCCACGGGCTGACTAGTTACGTTGGGATGAAACTGCAAGTTCGCTAGCGTAGATTATAATCAAAGGCGAATCCAGCACCGGCGCGCCGGGCGTGCGTCCCCCCCCCCCTCCAAACCCCCGTTTGAATTTTTTGTACATAGAACTTATATGTTCATTTTCCTAAAATCAACGAAAAAAAAAACATCTTATTTGTAAGAATTCGTCAGCTTCCGGGGTCTTCGCTCCGAACCCCCATCAGGGCTTTGCCCTGGACCCACTGTTGTTTCAATACAGCCCCCAGACCCTCTGCCTTTTACTGCGCCTTTCCGTTATGAAATTCCTGGATCCGCCTCTGATAATTCTGGGAAAAATAGTTAGATGATTCGTTTTAAAGAAATTCATATTACATGTACTCTCTTACTAGAGAGCGCGCTTCTTCATGCACACTCCCTGGTCAGTGATAGATTGATGAGACGGCCTCTATTTATAGACTGGTCTGTTTTCCGTCGTTCTCGACGACGAAGTAAATTATGAATAATTTTAACTGGGAAAGTTGTCTTGAAGTGTTTGAGACAAAAATGCTTCAATGCTGTTCTAAAAATCAAAATAAATGACCTGTACACTTTATAGCTAGCGCAAAACAAGATACATGTACTAATAACCCCCACCCCCCACCCCAACTCCCGGACAAAACTCACGCGATGATGGTCTTACCATATACATGTACATGTTTTATAGATGAGTTTAAAATACATTTATACAGTTTTGAAATGGTTTAGTTTTTCTTTTCAATCGATTTCAGGACCTTTCTCATATTCATAATAACGTGCTTTTTATGAAATGAAAACCAGTACAGATCATGTCTTCTTCATTTTGCCGATTCTTTACTTAGAACCTTACGGGAGTGAAGACCATTCCTCTACTACTGACCTACACTCTTGTCACTGTATTAAAAGGAAACCCTTGTTCATCACAAAGCATGAAGTAATATGGTACTCGCTGACTTTCTAAGCTTTTTTAAAAACCTAACCTTGTAACGTACATTATTTATAAATGTAATATTGAAAGAAAGGCTAGGTGGAAAACAGACTGAATCAAGAAGGGATGTCCCATTTACTAGGTGGAGGGAGTTTGTTTATGATAAGACTAGTCCATTTATGGGATAAATAGTAAGAATAACCAGCAGATCCATTGCTTTAGTGTTGCCTGTCCATATTCAATGTGTTCTCTTAAAAAAAATGATATAAAATTTACTGTCAATAAAAAATCTGGAGCTTAAGAACATGTTAAAAGATAAACTTTATTTATTTCCTTAGAAGTTATCACACCCATTCAATAGAACAACCCAAGAAAAAGGCGCGAAGATAATTTACATGTGACATTTGGCGCGAAATGATTGTGTCACCCCTTTCGTAGAAGGCAAATGGACTGATCTAGTAGTTTAGAAACGCAGAAAAAATGTTACACGGACATGTCTGTACAAAGAATCGCAAAGAATAAACATGTGCATCCAAAAAAACTGAAGGAATTAAACACATCATTATTTTGCATCAGTTATATGATTCTTTCTTCTGCAAACTGTATTTGTTTAAATGCAGGTAACAAATTCTGATGTAAATCAGCTTGCATAAAATCTAGTTCATTAAGAATGATCGCTTAGTTTCGGATACCTGAAATATTAATCCTTATACTGCCTGACGCACGTGGCGTCAGGCAACAAAATTACCGTATATCTATCTGGTAAATTCCCGTCCAAAATGTAGCAGAGTTCTTGTGAGTCGATTCCTTGATCTTCCTCTAGTCCACGGGTGTCATACAAATGAAAATTAAGTGGTTTTCTTGATATCTGACTCCTTACTTGGTAAATCTTCAGCTATGAAATACAGGTGTTTACTGTTACATGTATCATTAAATCGTTATCAGCAATTAGTAAATATCTCACTATAATAAATAAGAAAATTATCATAATCAATAAATGTAAATAATATGAGTTAGGTCTTATTATCTTTAGATTGTGATAGTTTGAAATACTTTGAAAGAAAATAATCAAGATAAATTCCTTGCATTCTTTACCAATTTTTACAAATTACGAATTCTTCCGTACAACAATTAAGCCAGAATGCATTCCGTCTAGATCGAATTCACTGACCCATAAGGATTTTTTTTTATTGTCCAAGTTCTTTTACATAAACGAAAGAGTTTGGCTTTCTTGCGCACAAATTACCACACATTACTTTGAACAAGAATATTTTCATCGTACATTCGATTTTTCTTTTGAGTAAGGGACGAGATTTCAAATCATTTAATATTTATAAATAATGAACAAGTCTTCTCGCCACTATACATATTTTTTGAATGTGTACTTTTTAAAGCATTATTATTTCTAGTGGTTTTTCTAGATATTGTGAAACTTGTCTAATCCGGATGTTGTGTGTTCCGAAATCTTGCTTAATATGATGTAAACTAAAATAATGGAAATACCTTTAATTTTTACATTAATTTGTAAAAGATTTAGTCTTTTTCAAAATAACTTGGAAAGATATTTTCCTGCAAGCAATTTTGCTCACAGAATCATTGATTATGCAAGGTTTTACAATCAACTGAAGTGTTTGATCTTAATCGTAAGTTCTTTTGTAAAACGGGCACCAATAGTGTCCGGATAAGACAAGGTTTACTATATTAAAGATACGCATAACATAAATATTTATTTAGTATTTATTTACTACTGACAAAGCCTTCAAAACCCCTTTAAAACATAATATCAGAAGATGATTATAACAATTTCATTTTCTGTATGGAAGGATTTATGATGCAATTTCTTTTGAACACTCGAAAATCCCATGTACTATTTGATATTTTTACCATTCATCGCATGCTTTTATTCCTTCATTTTTCAAAATGTAGTTTACCTTTAAATCATACTACTACAACTTATAATAATATATTGAAAGCAGAAATAATCTAGGTTTTGAACATTTTTTTTCTAAACAATACAAACAGAGTTTGTGAGGCTGTGGTCTGATATCCCTGTAATGGCAGGGCTGGTGATGTTTCCTCTGAAAATCGAGTTGATTGTGTTGATGAAGCTTGACTTCCCGGCTCCGATTTTTCCAATCAACAGAATGTTTGCCATTGGAATATTTGTCTCCTCCAATGGTCTGTAATTCTCCACTTCATCTTTCAACTCTTCCAGTGTCTGAATCAAAGATTTTTGAATTAAACAACCAACTAAATGACTTTGGTGATGATGATATAACTAATCACATGGCCTTGAAAAATAACAATAAGATAGTTTTCAATAAACACGAGTCTTTCTTACGAATGTATACATGTACTGATAATCTTTTTTTTTCAAAACAAGATATTGCCTCTCTATATGCCTTATCATTTTCTTTTATTCCTTTCAAAGAGGTTCGATCCTGAGTTTTCGAGCAGATTTTTGTCTGGACTTCTATTTTAAAAATTCTGCATCATATTTTAGTTCTTCAATAAAGTTGGATTATAGAATGCCAATTAACTACATACATATTCAATTTAAATCCCAGGATTAAATTTCATACAAAAGCATTAAGTGAGGAACTATGTCTTGTAGCGGAAGGGTTTCTATTAGGGATATCAACGGTGTTTTTCAGATTTCACAAAAAAGGTAATAAATTTTAATTAGAACAGTGATGGAATTATCCACGTTTTATTGACTAGCGATCCCCTGATATCCCCTGATATCTTTCGCTACTTTCTTATCTGCTAGATCTTCTAAATTACCAGGGGTATTTCATTTTGAGTAAGGTATAAAAGAAATAAACAAGAATTATTAATGTGTTATACAAAAAGAACTTTCAATAGTTTAATATGATCGGATCTAGAATCGAGGACAATGAAATAAAACCTTCTTGAATGTCTAAGAGACGTGAAGAGTTTAGTTATGAAAAATAAATTTTATTGATCATTGAATTACATCTTTGATAGAATCAGCCTGTAATATTGTAAAGGGCTCGATTTCAGAAAAAAAACCTTTTATGCTCCCGTATCGAAGATTCGGGGGTATATAGTTTTTGCCCTGTCCGTCTGTCTGTTTGTCCGCAAAAACTAACCTTGCCCATAACTTTTGATTTGTTGGATCTATGGCTTTCATATTTCACATGTGTATTCCTTGTGACAAGACCTTTCTGTGGGTACCACCATATTTGACCTTTTGACCTTGGAGTTTGACCCAGTTTTGCAAAATTCTACCAAACTTTAACCTTGGCCACAACTTTTGAACAATTGGTGCTAGGGCTTTCATACTTCACATGTGTAATCCTTGTGACAAGACCTTCCTTTGGATACCAAAAACTTTGACGTTTTGACTTGACCTTGGATTTTGACCTACTTTTGAAAAACTTTAACCTTAGTCATAACTTTTGAACGGTTGGTGCTAGGGCTTTCATACTTCACACGTGTAATCCTTGTGAAAAGACCTTTCTTTGGATACCAACAACTTTGACCCTTTGACCTTGACCTTGGAGTTTGACCTACTTTTGAAAAACTTTAACCTTGGCCATAACTTTTGAACAATTGGTGCTAGGGCATTCATATTTCACATGTGTAATCCTTGTGAGAAGACCTTTCTTTGGATACCAACAACTTTGACCCTTTGACCTTGACCTTGGAGTTTGACCTACTTTTGGAAATTTAACCTTGGTCATAACTTTTGAACGATTGGCGCTTCGGCTTTCATATTTCACCTGTGTGTTTCTTGGGAGAAGAATGAATGCAATTTTGTTTGGATTTGGATTCCTATTTTCCACGCAGGCTGAAAACAGTTACTTTGTGCAGTGAAATGTTTTGCACTGGTCCTAAATTATCTATTGAATTAACTGCCATGAATGTAATTAACATATTATGACAAAATTTGAAAGTCCAGAAAAAAAGTCCCAGTTTAAGCTTAAAATAAACACTATTTTAGTAGTATCTAAAAATTATACCCTCACTTTTAATTTCGTTTTTATACCCCGCCATAAAATGGCCGGGGCATATAGTGTTACCCTATTTCGTCATCATTGACTCTCGGCAACAGTTACACACATTATATGGATACGTCATAGGAATACGCAGGTCAAGTTCTAATTTGGTCATGGTCCGATGATTTTTGACAGAGTTATCCTCTTGAACTTAGAAAGAACAAGAAATTTTCAGTTTCCGCTCTCTTAATATACTTAATATGTAGGGATGTATGTTTAAGATTGGAGTTGCATATGCAGAAATACAGGTCAAGTTTGAATTTAGTCGTGGTCCTGTAACAGAGACATTAATGTGCCTCTGCTGGGGATTGAACCCGGAGCATCTGACTTGCCAGTCCAGTGCTCTACCGATTGAGCTAAAGCCACTAGCCGAAGTAAGTAGTATTTTACACTACCACATTGCCCCCTCCAGAAAATGAGATGTCCTCATCTCTTTTGGAGTGCCGACGCCTGTAGATTGTTCTGGAGACAATTACTCTCACCCGCCAGAGAATACCCGGGTTTAATCCCCAGCAGAGGCACATAAATGTCTCTGCATGATGAATGATGGTCTACATCAACCTTTCTCCTTGTGAGAGCTATAGTGAACAGTAAAAGTTTTGTGCTGGCTGACTTTAGCCTACATACATTAGTGATTAACACTGTGAACTTTGACTTTATACTGTGACTAATCTGTGCATTAACTCTGTGGTGATTCAATTAGAATTATTCCACCAGTGGTTAGTAAGACAGTCTACCTTAATACAACACTTGTTTACCTAACCAGTATATACTTAAGATTATTTGTGTTATTATCTGCTATTTATAGCCATGCATTAGAAATAACTATACTGAGAACAAAGCATTTGTGCCCTATCCGTATTGTACTGGTAACTAATACATGTATATACTATATAGTTTCATATTGAAATTCTTTCAAAATAGCTCTTTTACTAACAACTTTGCATTGCACTGCATGCTTTATATTTGACAATTGCTGACTGCTGACTGGACTGAACTGATGTTGTTAGAGCTGTGGTAGCTGTGGCAGATGTACATACAAGGTACAGGTAAGGTCCGGTCCCAACTTGGGCGGCAAATGTAACAGAGACATTTATGTGCCTTTGCTGGGGATTGAACCCGGGGCCTCTGGCTTGCCAGTCCAGTGCTCTACCGATTGAGCTAAAGGGTTAACCCACTAGCCGAAGCTGGTCGGATGCCGTGTATTTTACACTACACAGTCCGATAATTTTTGACAGAGTTATTGTCCTCCGCTTTCACTGAAAATGGGGGGTATTAATTTCGGTCTGTCTGTCCGTCCGTCTGTATTTCTGTCTGACTGTAGCACTTTCGTTGCGCGATATCTCGAGAAGCTTTTTAACTCACCTGAGCCGAAGGCTCAAGTGAGCTTTTCTGATCAAAATTTCTCCGTTGTCTGTCGTCGTCGTCGTCAGCGTCGTTGTTGTCGTAAACTTTTCACATTTTCATCTTCTCCTCCAGAACTACTGGGCCAATTTCAATCAAACTTGGCACAAAGTATCCTTGGGTGAAGGGGTTTCAAGTTTGTTCAAATGAAGGGCCACGCCCTCCTCCAAGGGGAGATAATTATGAAATAGCAAAAAATTAATGGCATTATTGAAAAATCTTCTTCTCAAGAACCAGTGGGCCAGGAAAGATGAAACTCATGTGGAATTATTGTCAGGTAGTGTAGATTCAAGTTTGTTCAAATCATGAATATATAGGAAAAATCTTCAAAAATCTTCTTCTCAAGAACAGCAAAGCTATGATTGGTCATATTTATTTGGAAGCATCCTCAGGTGGTGTAGATTCAAGTTTGTACAAATCATGACCTCCGGGGGTAGGGTGGGGACACATTGGACGATCAAAATTTTACATAGGAATATATAGGAAAAATCTTCAAAAATCTTCTTCTCAAGAACAGCAAAGCTATGATTGGTCATATTTATGTGGAAGCATCCTCAGGTGGTGTAGATTCAAGTTTGTACAAATCATGACCCCCGGAGGTAGGGTGGGGCCACAATGGACGATCAAAGTTTTACATAGGAATATATAGGAAAAATCTTCAAAAATCTTCTTCTCAAGAACAGCAAAGCTATGATTGGTAATATTTATGTGGAAGCATCCTCAGGTGGTGTAGATTCAAATTTTTCAAATCATGACCCCCGGGGGTAGGGTGGGGCCACAATGAAGGATCAAATTTTTACATAGGAATGTATAGGAAAAATCTTTAAAAATCTCAAGAACAGCAAAGCCACGGTTTGTCATATTTATACGGAAGCATCCTTAGATAGTGTAGATTCAAGTTTGTTGAAATCATGACCCCCTCCCCCCCCCCCCACTCCCTTTTTAGGGGTAGGTTGGGACCACTTATGCATTTAAGCTTTTCAATACTAAACTTATTTTTCCTTTTTTCCTAGCCACAGTGCTCAGGTGAGCGATGTGGCCCTTGGGCCTCTTGTTAGCTTTGGCAATGAAATTTTACACAATAAACTCCCTATGGCCTAAGAAAGATCCCTATTTATTTTGAGGTCAAAGGTCAAGGTCATAAATTATCTGCGCGATATCTCGAGAAGCCTTTGAGCAATTGCAGTGAAAATTTATACCACAACTCCCTATGGCCTAAGGAAGACCCCTATTTATTTTGAGGTCAAAGGTCAAGGTCGTAAATTCATGCATTCTGTGTGTGTGTAAAACTTATTTCCGGGCGATATCTCACGAAAGAAAATTTTAAGTTTTTATAATGAAATTTATACCATAACACCCTATGGCCCTTCTAAAAGTGCCCCCCTTTTCGACCCCTCCCTCTAGATCCGCGCATGTTTTTCTTTTTTCCTTAAGCGGGGGACACAGATTCTCTGAATTAGCTTGTCCCTCTTGAATTAAGAAAAAAAATTAATTTTCAGTTTCCGCTCTCGATAACTTTTGTAGAGATGTATGTATGAGGTTGAAATTGCATACGCAGGTATTTTACTAGAAAATGCAGGTCAAGTTCGAATTTGGTCGTGGTCCGATGATTTTTGTCGGTTATCCTCCTTGAACTTGGAAAAAATTTAAAAATTCACGATTTCTAATCATTATTTCGGCTACAAATGTGTAACTTACAATTTGAAATTTGAAATTTTGGCTGTCTGCGGGGGCAGTCGTGGCGTTACGACACATCTAGTTGAATAAATAAAATATCTTTAACCATTCTGCTTAAATTCACTAAAATCTTTAGACTTTAAGATTATTTATTGCTTGTTAATTCTTTAATGCCAGATAATTGACTTTTTTAGTGCAGAAAGGTCAACAGATTGACTATGCGAAGTAGCTTCAAACTTTTTCGTTGTCACAAATTTTAATGTCTATTCAAGATAAAATAAGACTGTATTTTGATCCATGGTTTATTTGGATAAAAATATTGGAGGAAAAAAAGATTTGTATGTTGGAAACAATTACAGTGCGGAAAGATCATATTGAATGCTCCGTATTATACAGCATAGTGCATATCAAAATTATCTCGTTAATTTTTAAAAAAGGCTGCATTTTTTTAAACCAAGGAAAATCGCTTTTGTTTACTCCAATTGAAATTTAAACGCAAATAAAGTTTTCAATTACTCTATCTCGGTCTCATATAATGTTTAGAATACTTGAATTAATTACAATTTTAGTAATACAGTGCAAATTGCAATTAATTCTTTTTCATATTAAATGATGAATCAATTTAAATAAAAAAAATATTTGATATATACTCTTTAAACAAATGTACCTTTGAATCCCATTCAGGACATTGTCTCCAGTTTGACTCCATTTCCTCCCAATCAGACAACACTGAAAATCAAAACGAGAGTCATTAAAGATATACCTAGACAATAACACTATACAATAACATACTATTTTTCAGAAATTCAAAATCAACACATTACTAGTATCATATATAATATTTTCCATATAAAACATTTACTTTGTCGATGTGTGTAGATTCATTCCATTTGATCAAATGGAACTCATGTTACTTTTATTTAAAATCAACGTGTTTTGTCACCACAGAGCACTTTTGACAACATTTTAACGTCAAAACCATGACGTCATGGTACTAGTAGTTTCTCAAAAATACCCCCTCCATATTTTTTTGCTTTTTGATGATGTGATGTAAATGAAAATTTGGTTTGGTTCGTTAAAACATTACCTTCTCCTAAAAACTATTAATTATTTCAACACATATGTTGGTAAACAAAAATTTCATGCATATAATTTTATCAATAATGGAATACACGTACATCATTTCGAAAAATATGTGTGATGTTGTCCTTGTGTTGTATCGCTAACATAAATGACTCGACCCTACAACATCGCCAGGCTGTACTTTTATTTTAATTATAATTTGCAATTTTCAAACTCATCATTACTTTGGATAAGAAAAATATTACACTAGTCTGCCAGGTACTAGTATTTTTCTCGAGCGAAATGCATTTAGTTACAAAGGACAGTGTGCAGCACTTCAGGAAAACTGATTTTTCTTTTCAATCCCAACTCTTCGATCAGGAATGATCGGGAAGCGATATCATATACCTTTTTCGGAAGGGGGGGGGGCACTTCTATATATAATGTTTGCATTATAAATTCTCACCATTAAACTGGTAAACTTCTAAATCAGAAACGTTCATATGACCATCTGCAAAGTCTGAAAAGTTGTTTCCATTTGCATCGTAAGAATTTCCAAGGTTGCATGCTCCGCCCAAGCTGAATACAGTTTGTTCATATATATCTCCGTTTCCCTGAAAAGTCTGTAAATCGGGACCTGATCCAAAAGTCGGTCCTTTATTATTTATGCATTGGATGGCATTATTCCCCTTATTTAAAACTGGATACTTTCTAAAAGAACAATTTCCGCTTTTACGAAGTTGGAATAGAAATGCTTTAGGGTCATTGCCGTAGTAACCGCTTCCCGTAGGACTTGTCCAGCTTTGAGATGTGTATCCCCCATACACGGTACCGTTGGTGTTGTAGAGAACAGTAACAGTGGGACCTTTACAGTCACATTTTGTATGAAAAGTTGTAGCATTCCATCCATCTCGGCTCATTTTGTAAAGAAGGGTGAATTTTCCCTTCTTTCTCTGACAGATCCATTCCTGAAGCTTGTTTTTTTCCTCACATGAAAGTTTGATGTCGTCCCCCATTTTGTTATCGCACTTGTGACATATTTTATCAATCTTAGATAACAAATTTATCATTTAACGTCAGTAAATAAACCGCCAGATCATATTACGGGAAGACCATTCGATTTTGCCAGCCCCCCCCCCCCTTTCCTTCTGTGTGCCAAAAAAGAAATCTTATGGCGAATCTTCAGTTTATTTCATCAATCAATGCCGAAATACAAGAGGATGTGACTCAAATTATGTTTAACAAGTCCAGGAAGTTTTGTATCATCTTTTCAAAAAGTTTGTTAACGAGTAAGGAAATAAATACCATCGTTTTTTAATTAATGCTAAGAAAAAAAGTTCACCGAAAGCTTTTAAAATTCCATCCTTTACTTTGCATTGATGCTACAATGTATTGAAGAAGGAACCATTTATTATTTGATGTACTAAGAATTTTAAATCGGTGATATCACTCATTCGAATAAGTACGGAAGCCCATTTAGGACCTATCAAAAAATATTTTCAAATTCGATATAACGAATTGTAGAATTTTGATAGGTCCTAAATGGGCTTCCGTATCCGTAAATAAGTGATATCACCAATTTAAAACGAAAAATTCAAGTGAGTGATTTTCTGGTTTTAATCCTTTGCCAGAAAAATGGAGGGACAATACAGTTACACAGTCATAATTGACCGTCCATTTTTTTTCTTCTGTCATGTTCTAAATTTTGACATTTTTTTTATGTGTTTAGATATATGTATAACTTTAATAATAATAATGCACGTCTGCACATTAAAAATGCAGAATGATATATCTTAAATTAAAACAGCCTACCGGTATGTCTACATATGAAACTCTAAATACCACCATTGGGCCCTGATTTGGTAATAAATCCTTTTAGACGGACAGACAGCTAGACAGACTTACAAGGGTAAAACAGTATCCCCCCTCTCCTTTGGAGCGGGGGTATAATATTAAAAAAAACTTACATGCAGTACACAAAATATGCACTATTTCTTACCTGTGCAAGAATATCCAACATTCACCATGCTTAAAAATTGATGAGGGAATGCCAACATATGCGAAGTTGATGGGAGCAAATTGTAGCTAAACCAAAACAAAATGATAAATGAACAGCATCCTCTTGTAAATATCTTTTATGCATTGATTTATTATCAGTCATGTCATCCTTACAATGTCAAGGGACCTGGGTCTGATAGACGTCAGATGAACGAAAGACAAGTTTTTACCCGAAAAGCTAATATTCATCTCAGGTGAGCTAAAATAATCTGAGAATTTTATTAACACTTGGTGCATTTATCATTATCTGAACCTTAACCATAGAAACTTTATTGTGTGAAAATCAAAGCAGAGAAGTGTCATGTTCTAAATTTTGAATTTACCGGGTGGGAGTAAATACAAAATTTACTCCCACCCGGTAAATTCAAAATGTCTGATACATCAACAAGAGGCAGCAAGAGTCGGTGCTAAAGGATATACAGAAATCCACTTCTGCCTCATGTAGAATAAACAGATACATAATCTATGGAGAAGAGTATAAAAAATTGTATGTTGAAAGGCATATATTTCCATTTCTATTTGTTTTCTCTGTGATAACTCTTTGAAAGTTAGTTGAGTTGATTTCTTGATCATTCTACCGGAATGCAGAGAACTAAGTACGTTACGTATTATCAGGGACCTATATACTAGTATATAGGTCCCTAGTATTATTCGAAGGCCCACAATTTTTCGTATTTTTATATACATGTTTGAAAAAATATTACTACTTTGTACATTTAGATGAAGATTGGAAGTTTTGATATACGCATAACAAAATTTCGCAAGTACGTTGATTAGAGGTATTCACAGGATTTAAACATCCGTTCTTTCCGGAAATTGCTATTTTTTCCACTATTTTTACAACAAATTCCCAAAATTGAAGTATTGCAAACCTCTCGAGCAAAATAAAACATATATATTTGAAAATAATTTGTTAAAAGACAAGCAAAAATAATGGTAAGAATTTGCTCGAGGAATGTGCAGTATGTTAATTTTGACATTTCATGACTATTTCCGGTGGCGGATACAAAGTTAGTGGAGAGGCGATTTCTTATCTAGGAGTAATAGTAATAGTGTATTTCGTGTAATAATGTTAGAAAATAAATTTATCATTGATTGACCATATCTATATTGCTTATACAAATATATTTGTAATGAAAATAGCATATAAACTAAAAAAAAATATTTTATAGAAATGACAAACTGCGATAATATTTTATACAAATAAGCCTTACACTTGATAAATGTTGCAAGTAAGAAGGGAAGAGATCAATTTAATATACTAAAGCAATAAATAAAAATGTTCAGCTGACAAATGAAATCACTAAAAGTATTATTGCAGAAAAGAAAATGCTTAAATCCTAGCCTTTATTTTATTTTGCTACTGAAACGGCCTAGTTGACGTCTGCACGCATTTATGTAAATAAATTACGCAATAAACTCAAAGATGACGTCACAATAGGTCCCCTTGCAACACATTTTTTTTTTTGATTGGGGGGGGGGGATAAATTCCCAATCTTTTGGATGCCGTTGGTTAGGACTGATCAGATTAATTAATATTCTGAAGTCTTGTATTTTCAGTCATTTATACAAGTGCTCGGTTGATGTTTCAATATATTTTCAGATTTTATAATTCCACGCACAATATAACCGTGTTGCATCTGCATAAGTTCATACTGTAGACATTGTCCATAATATTAACTATGCATATAAAAACGAAGGCTCATAATTCACCTTGTAAAATTTATTTTTTACCCGTATATTCTACTTAAGATCATTCCAAATATACCAGAGTTGTAATTTCTTATCTGGTGAGGATCCAGTGAAGTTAAAATAAGACTGGAATGAGAAAGCGACAGAAAGGTGCAAAAAATAATTTGGGACAAAAAATAAAATAAAAATCTGTATCGGATGAGGGGTTCACTTTTCAGCAAGGTTACCTGTCACTAAATTCTTTCACCCCATTACGGCGGTGTATGTGTATCACACAATTTAAATATAAGAATATACTGTGGAACAAAATTATCTGTCAGTGTGGACAAGTCTGAAAAAAGTTATTTATCAGGCACGAAGAATCAGGGACGCAGGGCCACTTCCCACTTTTTTCCAAACTTTGAAAATGTTCATTGACAGACTGCCCTTCCCCCTCTGTTTGCTGTAGCATAGGTAAAGTTTAGGAATTTAGTCAATCTGATTAAAATCAGATCTTTGTTACGCTCCGAAATTCAGACCATCAGAATTTCGGAGCGTAACAAAGATTTTAATCAGATTGGGAATTTAGTGTATTGGGGGAAAAATTGGTTGTGAAAAAAAATTGTGGAAAAAGTTTGAACCTACCGAGACACGGGGCCTCGGTTTTTAAGGTCTCATCCGAAAGATCCGCATCTTTCACTTCAAAGTGCCGAGCGCTTGACGAAGGAACAGTTGCTACCTATTTTTTATCCACTTAGGTCGGTCGCGGCCGTGATTCGAACACACGTCCTTCCGATCATGGAGCGAGCGCTCTACCTGAAATGGATTGAAAAGCAGGCATAAATGCCTGTGATCCTTCTCTCCATAGATTTGGTATCGAAGGCTTACAATCTATACTTATAAATTAACAAATTTTGCAAATAAACTCCGAAACGGGTGCACCAGAGGTCTTACTTACTCCCCTAACAATACACTATATACAAGATGATGTCCGTAAACTACATTTGGATTTCACTCGCATAGTAAGTATCGTACATTAAATTAAAAGTCTACTTTCATTTTCGATAAACAGCCATGAAATAGGAAAAAAGAGAGTACGGTGGCGTTTCCGGTTGGCGGATCTAAGTTACTGGCAATTTTTAATGAAACTGATAACATGCAATCGTTTATTTATATCATAGAACTTCATCACTGAATTATTCAATCAAAACTTGATTTAAATGATATAAAAGAAATAAGTTGTGATAATTGATTAAAAAGGGAAATGTGCAAATTACTTTCGTCATTCACCGATCTTCATATTGACGGAAGCTTCTAGAACGGGAAAATCTATAAGCCCGTTATCTGAAACAACCGGAAGCCCGTGAAGTCAAGTACACAAAAAATGCATACGTCATTTTTACTTTCGCTTTTAACTTGCAGCCGAGCTATCGACAATCATTCATTTGAAAGTGATCAGGCTATGTGTAAATATCTTCAATGGCAGAATCGGTAACAGGGTTTAGATTAGAAAGTAGAGACGAAAAGTGTATACGAGGTTGGGTTTTGTCAGAGGAAATCCTTCAGCAATTCATTGAAGTACATTCAATCAGCACGGGATGTCAATTTGTGTCGTAGTAAGTATAAGATTTGTTTTAAAAGATTAGTATTTTTTCGGTCGGAAATGTTAATTTTATGAAATATGCCCATATCTTCGAAACATGTAATCTATTTAATAGACTAATTTATAGTTACATGTTATCAATAAATGACATTTTCATTAGATCTATTTAAACTTTCTAAGCCCGTTGCAAATTTACGAATTATTTTCTTTTAAGAAAATTAATTACGGAGAGGAAATATAGACATAAAAAAGTTCCGTGGAAAGTTTTTAACTTTAAAAACTAATTTATAATTCAGTTTTAAAAAAGTGACCTTTATAAAAAAATTAAACAGACATAAAAAATGCACATACTATTTTTTCAGAAATTCATATCCAAATAAGGGGGATGTATCATATTCTATCAGAAAGATAGATTCCTTACTTCTAAATCAGGGCCCGTTCAGGCATCACAAACAACAAGCATTCATGATTTATACATGTACAATTACAAACAGCACAGACTAATTTTATGTATACTTAATAATATAAACTCAAAGGAAAAAAGGGGGAGGGTTGAGAGTCACCCAAAAAATTCTTGAAATCACCTACTGATTTCAAAGAAAATAGTTCATATTACCCTATGTATGCATGGCATTGTTCAAACCAGAAATATGACAATCTTGTTAAATCAAGATCCAGTACGGAGTAAGAGGCCCCTGATTTCAATGAAGCCGTATATAGAACTGAGTCTGAGACCCGTGACTTCACCAACTCCCTATACATGTATAGAACTGAGTCTGAGGCCCGTGACTTCACCGACGACCTATATCGAACTGAGTCTGAGGCCCGTGACTTCACCGACACCCTATATCGAACTGAGTCTGAGGCCCGTGACTTCACCGACACCCTATATAGAACTGAGTCTGAGGCCCGTGACTTCACCGACACCTTATATAGAACTGAGTCTGAGGCCCGTGACTTCACCGACACCCTATATAGAACTGAGTCTGAGGCCTGTGACTTCACCGACACCCTATATAGAACTGAGTCTGAGGCCCGTGACTTCACCGACACCCTATATAGAAGTATAATAGAACTGAGTCTGAGGCCCTTGACTTCAATGACACCCTATATAGAACTGAGTCTGAGGCCCGTGACTTCACCGACACCCTATATAGAAGTATAATAGAACTGAGTCTGAGGCCCTTGACTTCAATGACACCCTATATAGAACTGAGTCTGAGGCCCGTGACTTCACAGACACCTTATATAGAACTGAGTCTGAGGCCCGTGACTTCACCGACACCTTATATAGAACTGAGTCTGAGGCCCGTGACTTCACCGACACCCTATATAGAACTGAGTCTGAGGCCCGTGACTTCACCGACACCTTATATAGAACTGAGTCTGAGGCCCGTGACTTCACCAACACCCTATATTGAACTGAGTCTGAGGCCCGTGACTTCACCGACACCCTATATAGAAGTATAATAGAACTGAGTCTGAGGCCCTTGACTTCAATGACACCCTATATAGAACTGAGTCTGAGGCCCGTGACTTCACCGACACCCTATATCGAACTGAGTCTGAGGCCCGTGACTTCACCGACACCCTATATAGAACTGAGTCTGAGGCCCGTGACTTCACCGACACCTTATATAGAACTGAGTCTGAGGCCCGTGACTTCACCGACACCCTATATAGAACTGAGTCTGAGGCCTGTGACTTCATCGACACCCTATATAGAACTGAGTCTGAGGCCCGTGACTTCACCAACACCCTATATAGAAGTATAATAGAACTGAGTCTGAGGCCCTCGACTTCAATGACACCCTATATAGAACTGAGTCTGAGGCCCGTGACTTCACCGACACCCTATATAGAAGTATAATAGAACTGAGTCTGAGGCCCTTGACTTCAATGACACCCTATATAGAACTGAGTCTGAGGCCCGTGACTTCACAGACACCTTATATAGAACTGAGTCTGAGGCCCGTGACTTCACCGACACCTTATATAGAACTGAGTCTGAGGCCCGTGACTTCACCGACACCCTATATAGAACTGAGTCTGAGGCCCGTGACTTCACCGACACCTTATATAGAACTGAGTCTGAGGCCCGTGACTTCACCGACACCCTATATTGAACTGAGTCTGAGGCCCGTGACTTCACCGACACCCTATATAGAAGTATAATAGAACTGAGTCTGAGGCCCTTGACTTCAATGACACCCTATATAGAACTGAGTCTGAGGCCCGTGACTTCACAGACACCTTATATAGAACTGAGTCTGAGGCCCGTGACTTCACCGACACCTTATATAGAACTGAGTCTGAGGCCTGTGACTTCACCGACACCCTATATAGAACTGAGTCTGAGGCCCGTGACTTCACCGACACCCTATATAGAACTGAGTATGAGGCCCGTGACTTCATCGACACCCTATATAGAACTGAGTATGAGGCCCGTGACTTCATCGACACCCTATGTAGAAGTATAATAGAACTGAGTCTGAGGCCCGTGACTTCTATGACACCCTATATAGAACTGAGTCTGAGGCCCGTGACTTCACTGACACCCTATATAGTACTGAGTATGAGGCCCTTGACTTCATCGACACCCCTTATAGTATCGAGTCTGAGGCCCATGACTTCACCGACACCCTATATAGAACTCAGTATGAGGCCCGTGACTTCATAGACACCCCATATAGTACTGAATCTGAGGCCCAAGACTTCACCGACACCCTATATAGAATTCAGTATGAGGCCCTTGACTTCACGGACACCCTATAGAGTACTGAGTATGAGGCCCGTGACTTCACCAACACCTTATATAGAAATGAGTCTGTGGCCCGTGACTTCACTGACACCCTATATAGAACTGAGTCTGAGCCCAGTGACTTCACCGATACCCTAAGAACTGAGTATGAGGCCCGTGACTTCACCGACACCCTATATAAAAGTATAATAGAACTGAGTCTGAGGCCCGTGACTTCTATGACACCCTATATAGAACTGAGTCTGAGACCCGTGACTTCACCGACACCCTATATAATACTAAGTATGAGGCCCGTGACTTCATCGACACCCCATATAGTATTGAGTCTGAGGCCTGTGACTTCACCGACACCTAGTATATAGAACTGAGTATGAGGCCCGTGACTTCACCGACACCCTATATAGAACTGAGTCTGAGGCCCGTCATTTCACCAACACCCTATATAGAAGTATAATAGAACTGAGTCTAAGGCCCGTGACTTCAACGACACCCTATTTAGAACTGAGTCTGAGGCCCGTGACTTCACCGACACCCTAAGAACTGAGTATGAGGCCCGTGACTTCACCGACACCCTATATAAAAGTATAAGAGAACTGAGTCTGAGGCCCATGACTTCACCGACACCCTATATAGAAGTATAATAGAACTGAGTCTGAGGCCCGTGACTTCATCGACACCCCATATAGTATTGAGTCTGAGGCCCATGACTTCACCGACACCCTATATAGAACTGAGTATGAGGCCCGTGACTTCACCGACACCCTATATAGAAGTATAATAGAACTGAGTCTGAGGCCCATGACTTCACCAACACCCTATATAGAACTGAGTCTGAGGCCTGTGACTTCACCGACACCCTATATAGAACTGAGTCTGAGGCCCGTGACTTCACCGACACCCTATATAGAACTGAGTCTAAGGCCTGTGACTTTAGCAACACCCTATATAGAACTGAGTCTGAGGCTCTTGACTTAACTGACACCCTATAGAACCACTATGGACCGTCAAAGTTGTGCATAGGAATATTTAGGAAAAATCTTCTTCTCAAGAACAGCAAAGCCATTGGTTGGTCATATTTATATGGAAGCATCCTCAGATAGTTTCGAGTCATGTTTGTTCAAAGTATGACCCCCGGGGGTAGGGTGTGGCCACAATGAAAGTTGAAATTTGTAGGCAAAAAGTCACAGTTAGTCAAAAAAAATATGTATGCATCCTTAATGACTGTAGATTCAATTTTGTAAAAATCATTCCCCGGCCCGCCCTCATCCCTGATAGGGGTAGGTCGAGGCCACTTATACATTTAAGCTTTTTAATAATAAACTGATGTTTGCTTTTTTCCTGGCCACAGTGTTCAGGTGTGCGATGTGGCCCCTGGGTCCCTTGTTATCATTTTTAGCTCACATGAGCCAAATGCTCAAGTGAGCTTTTCTGATCACTTTTTGTCCGGCGTCTGTCTGTCTGTAAACTTTTAACATTTTTGACTTCTTCTCAAGAACCACTGGGCCAACCAAACTTGATACAGAGTATCCTTGGGTGAAGGGATTCAAGTTTGTTCAAATGAAGGGCCACACCCTCTTTCAAGGGGAGATAATAAAGAATTAGTGAAAAATTAATAGCATCTTTTGAAAATCTTCTTCTCATGAACCACAGGGCCAGGAAAGATGAAACTCATGTGGAAGCATCCTCAGATAGTGTAGATTCAAGTTTGTTCAAATCATGACCCCCGAGGGTAGGGTGGAGACAAAATGGAGGATCAGAGAATTACATAGAAATATATAGGAAAAATCTTTCAAAATATTTTTCTCAAGGACAGCAAAGCCATGGTGAGTTATATTTATATGGAAACATCCTCAGGTAGTGTAGATTCAAGTTTGTTCAAATCATGACCCCTGGGGGTAGGGTGGGGCCACAATGGAGGATCAAAGTTTTACATAGAAATATATAGGAAAAACCTTTAAAAATTTTCTTCTCAAGAACAGCAAAGCCCTGATTGGTCATATTTATATGGAAGCATCCTCAGGTAGTGTAGATTCAAGTTTGTTCAAATCATGACCCCCGGGAGTAGGACGGGGCCACAAAGGAGGATCAAAGTTATACATTGAAATATATAGGAAAAGTCTTCTTCTCAAGAACAGCAAAGCCATGATGAGTCATATTAATATGGAAGCATCCTCAGATAGTGTAAATTCAGGTTTGTTCAAATCATGACCCCCGGGGGTAGGGCAGGGCCACAGTGGAGGATCAAAGTTTTACTGAGAAATACAAAGGAAAAATCTTTATAAATCTTCTTCTCAAGAACAGCAAAGCCACGATGAGTCATATTTATATGGAAGCATCCTCAGGTAGGGTAGATTCAAGTTTGTTCAAAACATGACCCCCGGGGGTAGGGTGGGGGCACTATGGACTATCAAAGTTTTACATAGAAATATATAGGAAACATCTTTAAAAATCTTCTTCTCAAGAACAGCAAAGCCCTGATTGATCATATTTATGTGGAAGCATCCTCAGGTAGTGTAGATTCTATTTTGTTCAAATCATGACCACCGGTGGTTGGGTGGGGCCACAATGGAGGATCAAAGTCTTAAATAGAAATATATAGAGGAAAATATCTACTGAAGAAGAACTGTAAAGTCATGATTAGTCATTTTGATATGGAAGCATCCTCAGGTAGTGTAGATTCAAGTTTGTTAAAATGATGACCCCCGGGGGTTAGAGTCAGGCCATAATGGGGGATCGTAAATTTTACATAGGAACATATAGGAAAATTTCTTCTCAAGAACTGAAAATCATGTTTAGTGATTTTGATATGAAAGCATCCTTAGGTAGTGTAAATTCAATTTTGTTCAAATGATAACCTCTGGGGGGTAGGGTGGGGCCCAATGGGGTGTCAAAAGTTTTACATAAGAACATATAGAAAAAATATTTCTTCTCAAGAACAGAAAAGCTATGTTTAGTGATATTGATATGGAAGCATCCTCAGGTAGTGTAGATTTAAGTTTGTTCAAATGATGACCCCTGGGATAGGGAGGAGCCACAGTGGGAGATCAAATTTTTACAAAGGAATATATAGGAAAAATATTTTAAAATCTTTTCAAGTACAACAAGCCATTTGTTATATTGACATGACATCAGGTAGTTTAAAATTCAAGCCCCCCGTAATCTTTTCAATACTGAACTGATTTGTGCTTTTGCCTAGCCAATGTGCTCAGGTGAGCAATGTGGCCCATGGGCCTCTTGTTTTTTTTGGTCATGGAGGCCTTGATTTTGCATTAGAAAGAAAGAGGAATCCTTCATTTAGGAGTATTTAATGAGTTTTCTAATACAGTATTTGAACACCCTTTCAGGTCAATATATACCAGATACCACACTTTTACAGTTCTTGAGAATAACATACTAATGAGAACCTGTTGAGAGAATATCCAGTGTAAGTGTTTCTTTTTCTTTATTTGTCTATCACCATCCCCCTGGGTAAAGAATATGGTAGTTATTGGGGTCTGTTTGTCTGTCCTATCATGAGCCTGAATTATGTAATCTCCAGCAGCTTGATTTTGTAATATTAGTTTAAAACTCAGCATTGGTATTTCTTATCACTAGTAGATGACTTAAAGTGCTTTTTGTGCAAAAATGAAAGTTCATTCTCAAAGAATTAATATTGAAAGTAAGCTCAGGTCATTAATAATTGTCATATTGGAAATATATGTTGGGTCCACAATTGGTGATCAAAGTCACATGGGAATAATGAAAAAAATCTGCTGATGAAGAACAGCAATGCCATACTGACTCAGGTGAGAGTTTGGCCCATGGGCCTCTAGTTATAATGTTAACAATGTAATTATTCAGATGTCAATTTGAAAAAAAATTTGCAGAAAAATTTATTTATACCAGATATTTAATTTAATTTAATATTTACATGTATTGCACATTTTTATAAACATTTTCAGTTTAGGCATGCACATCTTAAATCATGCAACGTCTTGATGAAGGAGGCCATATTCCTTGATCTGTGTTTGGGAACTGGAATGTCAATTAATAGAAGAGGCAGAGAAAAGATCAGACAACAAACAGAAATGTTTATGAAGAAGGCCAAAAGAAAACAAAACAATTGAAATGCATACATGTATTACATGCTGGTATTACTGTATCAGTACTAATTATCCGCAATCTTAATGTCACATTTAATGCATTGCTGATGCATGTAGATACAATAAACATTTATAACTGGTGTTATATTTGAAATTTAAGAATTTGTTTAATTGTTACCATATGTGCAAGTTAAAGTGAATTCTATTTAACTATAAATTTGAAAGAATTTAAATGACAATTAATCGATAATCATTTCTTATATATTTTTAAGTCACCTGAGTTACTCAGGTGACCTATTGCTATCTCTTTCTGTCCGTCGTCGTGCGTCATCCGTCGGTCGTAAACTTTTGAACATTTTCAGCTTCTTCTCTGGAACCAGTGAACCAATTTCAACCAATTTTGGCATATAGCATCTATGGGTGAAGGGGAACAAAAATTGTGAAATTTGTGGCTCCTGCCCCCCTGGGGCCTGAGGGGTGGAGCCAAAACCATCAAAATTAATGCAATCTTTAGAAATCTTCTTCTTTACTCCTGAACATCAAGCAGTCAAACTATTGGCATGATTGTAATAAGCATTGAGCCCTTTACCAAAATTGTGAAATTCATGGCCCCAGAGTCAGGGGTTCTGGTTCTAGGGTGGGGCTATATAGATCATATAGTGAAAGTGCATTATTTCTTTGAAAATCTTCTTCTGTACTCCTGGGTATTATTGAAACAAATTAAATACATAGTTATGATAAGCAAGGGTGACTCTACCAAAATTGTGAAATTCATGGCCCCAGGGTCAGGGGTTCTGGTGCGAGGGCGGGGCTTTTTGTAGATCATATAGTGAAAGTGCATTATTTATTTCTTTGAAAATCTTCTTCTCTACACCTGGGTATTATTTACCAAATTAAATACATAGTAATGATTAGTAAAGGTGACTCTACCAAAATTGTGAAATTCATGGCCCCAGGGTCAGGGGTTCTGGTGCTAAGGCGGGGCTATATAGATCATATATAGTGAAAGTGCATTATTTCTTTGAAAATCTTCTCTACTCCTGGGTATGATTTGAACAAATTAAATACATAGTTATGATAAGCAAGGTTGCCTCTTCCAAAATCGTGAAATTCATGGCCCCTGGATCAGGGGTTATGGTGTTAGGGCGGGGCTCTATTGATTATAAAGTAAAATTGTTTTAATTCTTTAAAGATCTTCTTCTCTACACCTGGGTATTATTTAAACAAACTAAGTACATTGTTATGATAAGCAAGGATGCCTCTTCCAATATTGTGAAATTCATGGCCCCGGGGACAGGGGTTCTAGTGCTAGGGCGGGGCTATATAGATCCTATAGTGAAGGTGAATTATTTCTTTGAAAATCTTTTTTTCTGCCCCTCTGTATTATTTAAACAAACTAAGTACATTGTTATGATATGCAAGGATGCCTCTTCCAAAATTGTGAATTTTATTACCCCAGGTTCAAGGGTTCTGGTGAGGAGGGGGAGGGGTTTCTTTTGATTATAAAGTGAAAAAGCAAAATTTCTTTGAAAATATTCTTTTCTGCTTAAAAAGCAAAGAAGCCAAGTGTATAGTTATAATGAGCAAGAGTGCTTCTTCCAGAGTAATGAATTTCATGACCCCAGTGGGTCAGATGTGCTGGTGTAAGGTGGGGCTGTTGATAATATAGTGAAAATGCATTAATTCTATTAAATAATCCTGTTTTGCTACTTAATGTTAAACAGATAAGCAAAGTATAAAAAAAAAATCTTCTCTGCACCTAGGCATATCTGAGGCAAACAGAGTAAAGTTTTTATAAAGAAGGGTATTTTTACCAGATTTTTGAACATCTGGACCATTTGGTCAAATGTTCTGGTCCAGGCCAGGGCTCTATTGATTTGTATTCTACTTAGAGGAGTTATTCCCTTTTGCCATTTACTTTTGATAATTAATCACTGTAAATAATGTACTTGAAAGGTAAATAGGATAAGAGAATTATGCAAGAAATTCAATTTTTATTGTCTCAAAAAGTACTTTCATAGTTTTAATGATCAGGTTGTAAGTAGTAGATAAATAAAAATGAGACAAAAATAACTTGTCTTATTAAATGTTCATCAAAGACCAAGAGAGGCCAATGTAAGAGATATCAACAAGGGATTAAAATAGTTCAGAAGCATTGATAATTTGTTAATATACTGTATGGTGATATTGATAAATGGGGAACAGATTAGGACCTAATTTATGAACTGTTAATGAAAAGTAAGACTAATTATTTTGTTTATCCTGATCACCCTATTTTTCTTGCTTTTGGGCAACAAAGCTTTACCTTTCAGTTCATTTTATACTCGATGCATCCTTTAAATTGTTGTATTACACTCAGGTGACCGTTAAGGCCCTTGGGCCTCTTGTTTTTTTAATAATGGGTAATTTTATTATACATAGATGAACATGATGAAACTGCATTGTTGTACGTTAAAAACAAAGTAAAGGACTACAAACTGACAAAAAAGTGTGAATTTGTGTGTACATTTGTTCACTATTGTAATGAATATTTCTGCTCTTATAATGTAGATTGTTATGTTTATTTCATGGAATACAGTGTAAATGAAGTCACAGGCATATTTCTTAGTACTAGTACTATATATATATATAGGGATGTCAATGAAGTCACGGGCCTCAAACTTAGTGGTAAATAGGGTGTCGGTGAAGTCACAGGCCTCAGACTCAGTTCTATATAAGATGTTGGTGAAATCATGGGCCTCATACTCAGTACTCTGTACGGTGTCGGTGAAGTCACGGGCCTCATACTTAGTGCTTTATAGGGTGTTGGTGAAATCACCTCATACTCAGTTAAACACAGGGTGTCGGTGAAGTCACAGGCCTCAGACTCAATACTGTATAGGGTGTCGGTGAAGTCACAGACCTCATACTCGGTTCTATATAGGGTGTTGGTGAAGTCACAGGCCTCAGACTCAATACTGTATAGGGTGTCGGTGAAGTCACAGGCCTCAGACTCAATACTGTATAGGGTGTCGGTGAAGTCACAGGCCTCAGACTCAGTTCTAGATAGGGTGTCGGTGAAGTCACGGGCCTCAGACTCAGTTCTATATAGGGTGTCGGTGAAGTCACGGGCCTCAGACTCAGTTCTAGATAGGGTGTCGGTGAAGTCACGGGCCTCAGACTCAGTTCTAGATAGGGTGTTGGTGAAGTCACAGGCCTCAGACTCAGTTCTATATAGGGTGTGGGTGAAGTCACGAGCCTCATACTTAGTGCTTTATAGGGTGTTGGTGAAATCACCTCATACTCAGTTAAACACAGGGTGTTGGTGAAGTCACAGGCCTCAGACTCAATACTGTATAGGGTGTCGGTGAAGTCACAGACCTCATACTCAGTTCTATATAGGGTGTTGGTGAAGTCACAGGCCTCAGACTCAATACTGTATAGGGTGTCGGTGAAGTCACAGGCCTCAGACTCAGTTCTAGATAGGGTGCCGGTGATGTCACGGGCCTCAGACTCAGTTCTAGATAGGGTGTTGGTGAAGTCACAGGCCTCAGACTCAGTTCTATATAGGGTGTCGGTGAAGTCGCGGGCCTCAGATTCAGTTCTAGATAGGGTGTTGGTGAAGTCACAGGCCTCAGACTCAATACTGTATAGGGTGTTGGTGAAGTCACGGGCCTCAGACTCAGTTCTAGATAGAATGTCGGTGAAGTTACGGGCCTCAGACTCAGTTCTAGATAGGGTGTTGGTGAAGTCACGGGCCTCAGACTCAATACTTTATAGGTGTCGGTGAAGTCACGGGCCTCAGAATCAATACTGTAATAGGGTGTTGGTGAAGTCACGGGCCTCAGACTCAGTTCTATATAGGGTGTCGGTGAAGTCACGGGCCTCAGACTCAGTTCTAGATAGGGTGTCGTGAAGTCACGGGCCTCAGACTCAATACTGTATAGGGTGTCGGTGAAGTCACGGGCCTCAGACTCAGTTATACATAGGGTGTTGGTGAAGTCATGGGCCTCAGACTCAATACTGTATAGGGTGTCGGTGAAGTCACGGGCCTCATACTCAGTTCTATATAGGGTGTCGGTGAAGTCACGGACCTCAGACTCAGTTTTATATAGGGTGTCGGTGAAGTCACGGGCCTCAGACTCAATACTGTATAGGGTGTCGGTGAGGTCACGGGCCTCATACTTACCTTACAAAATCGAGTTTACTATAAATATATACGTTCATTATTTTTGTGAATGTCAAAATTCATTAAATTCTTAAAAAAGACAGTAAGTTGGGCTAATGTTTTGACTGTTTATCAATACGTCAAGAAAATACACGTAAACGGCTTACGTATCAAAATGTGTGTTTGCAATCGAAATCACGGGCTTCCAACATTGAGTTCACGGGCTTATAGACTCTCCCTTCTAGAACATCATATAGCATCGAGCCCGATGTTAAAAAGAAAAACGAGGCGATTTTGCTGCATGAATATAAAAAAAGCTTTTGTGTGTATGGTCATTGAAATAATAGTAAATCATTGATAACACTATAAGTTGTGAATAATTTATATATCGAAACACTATTACATATATATATAGTAGGTTTTCCTAATAAATTTATCGGTAAAATTTGTATATATTCCTTACTTAGAGCATGACGGCAACGAACCCGACGTACAATATTTGTACTTCGTTATAAACTTGCTCACATGTAAAGAGAAAATTAATGAATAAGGTATTGTTCAAATACAATTAAAGCTGTAAAATTTTGTGCTTTAATCAAAACATTTCTTTTTTTTTCTCTGAATACAGTCTTTTGTATCAAATACTCGGTCTATTCATAGGGCGTTAAAAGCTAATTTTGTATGAACCTTATTGATATGTAAAAAATGCAATTAACTTTTTTTTTACATATCAATTAGGTAAATGCATGTTTATAAACCAAGATCCAACTACCTTTGAATTTTTAACCCCCCCCCCCCAAAAAAAATCAATTTATCAGTAAAATGTGCATATTCGCTGCTTTTATTCTTGATAATTAAATAAGAGGATCTAATCAAAGTACAATATCCGTTACATAGTATAACAGGTTTCACAATAAACGTCGATTAATGAAATTGTTATTTTTCAAGTTTTTA
Organism: Saccostrea echinata; assembly: GCF_033153115.1. Classification (NCBI taxonomy): domain Eukaryota; kingdom Metazoa; phylum Mollusca; class Bivalvia; order Ostreida; family Ostreidae; genus Saccostrea; species Saccostrea echinata. The sequence goes on along the minus strand of NW_026889803.1, from coordinate 56,119,786 downwards.
CAAAAGGAGGTCGGATGGGGGTGGAGACGTACACCTACTTCATGCAGGATTTTGAAAAAGTATTTCTTCCTGCTATAAGCCTGTAGGCCATCAGTAGAAACTACAATATACGTTCTGTCTTCTTCAAGCGACAGTATTTATCTATAAATATATGTACGTATTTAAAAAAAAAGATCGTAAAAGTGTTCTTCAAAGAAAGTAAATGTTTACACATGTTTATTTTTATTTTATTTTTTATTTATTTATTTTTTTTTTTTTTGGGGGGGGGGGGAAGCTATACTGAATCGGTGAAAAAAGCCTCAATAAGTTGCTAAAGAAAATGCGATAGAAAGTTGCCTATGCCAACTATCCAAGAGAAGTGCTGCATCTCTACCAGCTTGTAAAGGGGGGAGGGGGGGTGTGATACTTGATTCGTGCATTTGAGAAGGACCATCCGGTGACATATAGAATTATTAATCGAATGACAGTACTTTTGCAGGTTTTTTTTTTTTTGGGGGGGGGGGGACTTTTTCAGATGACAGAAACGTTTTAAACACATTTTGTTTAGATAAATTCGTGTATGACGCCGCGACTCGTTGGAAAGGATGGGCTGGGGACTTTGCCCTTTCGATGTTATCTATTAATTAAAATTTCAAATACTTTTTCGAAAATATCTTTAATGCTTTCTCATAAAATTTTATAGGGAATCTGACATTCTATAAAATAGCGTTAAAAGTTTTAATGCAATCTTAAAAACAAACCAAGGAATTCGCATAAAAAATAGTCTAGCTTTTGAAAATTAAACTCTTGCTTGAATTGAATATTAATCGGATACTTATAATAAAAGTACTATTAAATATGCGTTACGCATCTCTCTCTTTCCCTCCCCCTTCTCTCTCTCGTTTTAAAATCATATAAATTAATCTTTCATTTGTATGTATACTGTCGTACCCCAAAACCAAACTGTTTGTGAGGCCGTTATTTAACCGATCGATGGGTCGAAAAAACGCATTTTGCCCGAGAACAGAACATATAGTCAATAAATGTTTTGTTATACCTTTGTATCTTGTGCTAGATTCCATGATGTAAATTTACTTAAACCACTGCGGTTAAAATTGGTCAATTTCGTCACTGTCGAACACCGAACACCAACGAATGCAAATGAGATTTAGCTGATCCCGGCCACAATTTTGACGTAAGCGGTCCAGTTTCTCATCGACAGGTCAAATATCTTACTCCGCGGCCAAACATCAATTTTTTTATGACCGCTCAGTACAACATTGGGAAAGTGTATAGATTTATATAGAAACAAATTTTTAAAGGTATAACAAAATTTTGTGTTGTACTCTGGAAATCTATAGAATAAACTCTGAAAATATTGTAGGGAGCAAATGTCAAAAGCGATTTGTGCATATGTGTATAAATGATAGAGGCTGTATTCGAATGATTAAAACTCTGTATCAGACAAGGGCGGTCTGTGAGAAAATGGATAATCTGTGAAAAAAAAATCTGAACAGAAACTTTGAGTTGGTAAAGTCATGGAAAGAGAAAGGCGCTTCACAGTTGCTGATCTTGTAAATGCACAGTTAAGCTGTGGAATAAAAAAAAAATAAAACATGGACACACAAATTTAAATTATGCTACATGTACTTGTACGATTGTTAGCAAAATAAATTAAATTTGATATAGAGAAATGTTTTTTGATAATTGGCTATTGGACTAAACTGTGTGATATGTAAAGGGGGATTTTTTTATGAAAACACCATGACGCAATGTTTTTGACGCTGTAATGCAGCTCCGTGGTTACCAAACATGTTGATTTTAAAATTAAGTAAATTGATTTCTGTTAAATCGAATGGAATGAAACTTCACATATCAACAAAATAAATATTTTTATATAAGAAAATGTGTTCTTTTTTAATGTTTCTTGAGAGTAATATAAAGAACTTTCCAATAACCCTCGTACTTGCGTAGCGTCGCTAGATTGACATCATAACGTCATAGTGTTATTTTCCAAAGAAACTATCTATATTCAGATAGCTTTATAGAAAAATTGATTTGAGATAATTACAACCAAGCCTCTGTTCTGTTCACAAGATGAAACACTTCCTTTAAGTTTGGCTTAATGGTGGCTTATAGGTCCTTAATGATGGTTTAATGGTTGTCTTTAAGTCACCATTAAGCACCTTTAACCTACATTTAAGTAATAAATACACCACCATTAAGTAACCATTAAGCCATCTCAAAGTCCTTAATGGATGCTTAAAGGTAGCTTAATGGTGGCTTAATGGTGGCTTATAGGTGCTTAATGGTAGCTTCTAGACAATCATTAAGTCACCATTAAGCCACCATTAAGCCAGACTTATAGGTGCTTAATGTCCAAACTCCATTAAGCTACCATTAAACAACCTTTAAGCCACCATTAAGTCACCATTACGCAGTCGATAAAACTGCTTTTACGGGTTAAATATTATTTTAATAATGATTTCTTCACAAAAAATTATAAATGTCGAGTTTATACATTTGTTAATTCAGCGAAAATAATGTAAAAGAAAGAAAATTAAAAAAAAAAATGAAAAAAAAGCATTCCCAACAGGACTCGATCCCACGACCTTTAGATTGGAGGGCGAACACTTTAACTTCTGAGCTACCGAAGCTGTTGAAATAGCAGTGAAATATAAAACCTTTATTTTTAACAAAACTTGTTTGGAATGGTTACAGGTACCGTACATGTATTTTTTTCTGATGTTTATATTTATCAATCAATAATACGAATAATTATATTTATATATATGTATATATTTTAAAAAAGAAATTTTGATAAAGTTTTATATTACGTTAATATTTCTTAACCGTGGACCGGAGTTCGGTATGATGGTGTGAAACAACTTTTTGATTTTAAGTAACTGAATTCCTCGTTCTGTTATTCGCCGATTTATAAGCATGAAAAGATTGAAATTCCACAGATATAACAAAATTTTGTTATTAAAAAGAAATATATCATCGAAAGAGAACGATTGGAAAAAAAACAGATTATAGTTCTTATAAATATGCTGCGGATATTTACGATTTTTGACAGTCTTTGCGTAACAATTAAGTTATAAAATATTTTTGTAACATATCTTCAGTTTTAATTCTTTTTATATCATTATGGGTATCAAAATAATTGTCTTTTTGTGTACAATCATAATTTCTAATTTGTTATATGCTTGCGTAAATTTTAAGTTTTGTAAAAAATAGATCATCAAAATCTATCACTGTACGTTCCCGTGTATAGTTTCCTGTTAATTGACCTGGGACTGGTGGGGACACCTAATTAAGGTCTATTGTCTAACTAGTCGATATACTGTACACTGATTATTTTACCCCGCTTCTCAGTGTGTATAAATCTGGTCGGATACCCTGTTTAATCTGATCGGCTGTTCTTCTGAAAATTGATTTTGAAATAACAATCATTGAAGACCGACTATATTTTGATCAATTCTTACTTCTGCATTATTTTAAATAAATTCTTACTTCTGCATTATTTTAAATAAATTCTTACTTCTGCAGTATTTTAAAAGAAAGGAAAAAATAATGGCACTTAACCACGAATTAATTCAAATTATTCATGAATTAATTCAAAGATTGGCAATATAATCTATACCTTTATATATTTTTCATATCTTAAACTTTTCTCTACCCAAAGAAAAAATAAGAGACAGAGAAATTCCAGAAGAAAATGACTCTAATTACATTTCCTATGAATTCGGCAGTGGAACGTGGCTCTCCAAACACGAAAGAAAAATATGTGATTTTTTTTTTTAAATTAATATATATAATGTATTTATGGATAAAAAAAATTTTAGAACAAGTATTCAAACAAACTGATTTTAGGGAGCGAAAATTTTAAGGCATTTGATGAAGCTGTTCTCAGTTCCCGAGTTTATACGCATTGACAAAGATGTTAGAAATAGCGAGAAAAAAATTATGAATTGAATAAGTATTTGTGGAAATGATACTGAAACAACTTCAAACTTAACAAGTTAGTTTAAAGACTTGATACTGGATGCGTTAAGGTGGTTTAATTAAGTTTGGACATTAAGTCACCATTAAGCTGCAGCTTAAAGGTGGCTTAATGGTAGCTTAATGAAGTTTGGACATTAAGCACCTAGAAGCTGCAGCTTAATGGTGGCTTAATGGTGGCTTAAAGGAATTAACTTCTATAAGCCACCATTAAGCTACCATTAAGCCACCATTAAGCGATTGCTTAAAGATGGTCTTTCGTCCTGTGGTTACAATTACGACCGAGACAAAAATTTAGCTGAATTAAAAAGAGGACATCTTAGACATCCTTCAAAAAAATCTTCGACAGATTTGGGGACAGGGCCGATTTTGGTACATACATGTAACGTACTTTCTTCTTTCGCCAAGCGAAAGGTCAGGAGTGTAATTCTCGTGCGGCTGCCTTTGTGTTTGATGTCAGTGGGAGGGGACTATTGAAATTGACATGTGAGGCCTCGTGTAATTTAAATCCATTAGTCTACATTTTTAAAATCTAAATTTACAATTCTATTTCACAATGAAATGGAAATATAAGGCATCACTGTCTAGTTAGTAGAGTATGCCAGGGCATCAACGATAGTTGGAAACGTGGGATAATTTGCATAACGGACTTCGCCCGTTATGCAAATTATCCCACGTTTCCAACTATCGTTGATCTACTAACTAGACAGTGATTCCTTAAGTGTAAATTATATTAAATTGCAATGGGCAGCAAGAGTCAGTGCTGAAGGATAGTATATTATTTATTTTAATTAATCCACTTCTGCTCAATGCAGAGTATACAACAACACATGCATATTAACAACATAACATACTGTAACATAAGTTGTGAATAAAAGTACATGTAAATGAAAGTTGATATCAATATGGGACTTTGAATTTATCTATGGCTACATATGACTTATAAATTCACACAAATTGCACAGCACATCAACATCTTCACATTTCATTAACCATAAAAATTGGTTACTTTTAGACAAACTATTAAAAAGATGAGATCTCAGAGATATTGTGGAGAGAAATTAATTATTGATAGACTATGGCATGAACAACCTAAAAGAAAATGTATTTTCATCTTCTACCTCTTTTAATTTACAATTGGGGCATATTCTCTCTTCTCTTGGTATACCACAATGTCAACCTTTTTCAATCATCAGATTGTGAGAAGAGATTCAAAATTTTGTTAAAATCTTTCTTTTCTCAAATTTTCTTAAGATTAATAAGTAAGGTTCTAGCCCAAAGTTTTGTTTGATTGTGCTGTATGTGTCTAATTTCCCACAAGTACTTAACTGTTCCTTTTTTGATACCACTTTTCAAGAAAATATGAATTAGGAATGCATTTACAATATATAAGGCTGATGTAGATGATTTCAGATCAGAAACTGTAACTGTAACTGATGAAGAAGTTGTTTGAATATATCAGTAGAACCAAACCATGATAATTTGTTTTTGTTGAAATTGGATATTGAGGCAGTGTATGCAGCTTTTAATAGGGGATATGTGTCATCCAAATTTTCTAAACTATGCCAGTAATTCAAAATATGCTGAACAATACTGAAACTCATAGGGTGTCTACCTACTTAGTAATTCCGAAAGAACAGCAAATTTTGTACTTTTGTTATTTACGCCCAATAGAAATCTACTGCAAAAAAGTTGAACATACTATAGAGAATGTACATGACACATGACTTAATTTACCTCTTCCAGCTAGATTTTATATTACACTTTGAATATTTTAGACAAATACCTGTAAATATATGCTAAAATCCTGATTTTGCTTGCAAAATTGTTTTTATTGACCATCTATAAACTTGTATTCATAATGATTTTCTGTCCAAACATACACTTGTAATGTATTTGAAAATTGTAAAAACATTCCTCTACATTTAAAAATCAAATCACTGAAAAAAGCTGATTATTGCACCTATCAATGCACTTGTAACTTTAACCAAATCAATATGAGAATGCCAAAGAATTTTATAATTTTAATTCATAGACATACTCGAAATGGAAAAATATCTACAAAGGATGAGATAAAAACAACATTTGGCACCAAATTTGACATGATATTATCCACACAAATAAAACTATTATACAAGTGGTTTGAATTCAGGACCTTAAGTCACACTTTATTAAATTTCATAATAATTTTGTCAATAGTGAGACATGATACTGTGGTGCAAACATCTTAAAATCTGTTAATCTTTCTAAGACTTTTAGCTCATCTGAGCTGAAAGCTCAAATGAGCTTTTCTGATCACCCGTTGTCTGTCGTCCATCCGTTTGTCTGTCCGTCTGTAAACTTTTCACATTTTCAACTTCTTCTCAAGAACCACTGAGCCAATTTTAACCAAACTTGGTACAAAGCATTCTTGGGTAAAGAGGAGTTTAAATTTTAAAAATAAAGGGTAGATAATCAAGAAAAGACAAAAATTGGGTGGGGTCATTATAAAATCTTCTTCTCAAGAACCAGTGGGCCAGAAAAGCTGAAACTTAGGTGGAAGCATTCTGGAGTAGTGTACATTCTAAATTGTTCAAATCATGACCCACGGGGGTAGGTTGGGGCCACAATAGGGAATCCAAGTTTTACATTGAAATATGTAGTTATAATCTTTAAAAATCTTCTTCTCAAGAACCACTGGACCAGAAAAGCTGAACTTATGTGGAAGCATTCTGGAGTAGTGTACATTCTCAACTGTTTAAATCATGACCCACGGGGGCAGGGTGGGGACACACTAGGGAATCCAAGTTTTACATTGAAATATGCAGAAAAAATCTTAAAAAATCTTCTCAAGAACCACTGGGCCAGAAAGGCTGAAAGTTATGTGAAAGTATCCTGGGGTAGTGTAGATTCTAAATTATTCAAATCATGACCCCCTCAGGTAGGGCAGGGCCACAGTAGGGAATCCAAGTTTTACATTGAAATATGTAGTAAAAATCTTTAAAAATCTTCTTCTCAAGAACTTAAGTGGCAGTATCCTTGGGTAGTGTAGATTTTAAATTGTTCAAATCATGACCCCTGGGGGTAGGGCGTTGCCAAAATAAGTGCTACAAGGGGGAAAATCAGGTGGAAAAACAGCAAGGCCAGTTACTTAGGTGAGCATTGTGGCCTATGGGCCTCTTGTCATACTTCTACACATGTCAAAAGAAATGTTAACTTATGCTTTATGTTTCTGTTTTCTGATGGAAAATGTTGCCAAATTCTGAAAATTCAATAAAATGAGAAAGAGGTTTGTGACTTACAAATGAACTTGAAGTATAACTTGAATCAGACATAAGGCTGTAGTAAATAATAACTTTGTTTTACGTCTCTTAATTCTTTGATAGGGTATACCCTCTAGTCAGACCAAAAAACAAACATATTTTTATAAAACATAACAGGATTTTCAATAATTAGAAAAAAATATTGATTCAAAAATCGCACATTAACATCAATCAATATGAAAGAAAACATTTGAACTTCTTTAATTTCTCCTGAATTTTTGATTTGTTCTATTTTTTCTCTCTCAAATGTTAATAATACTGTTGCCTTAAAAATGTACTGGAATACAATAATTCTGTAAAATAAAGAAGGTATAATTGTTACAAATATGACAAACTTGTGGGTTTTTTTAAACTGGATTTTCCTGAAAACCTACCCACCCGGGATTGTAAAACAAAAAATTAAATTACTGTGGCCTTAACCAGGTTTTCTTTCTTTCTTTTTGAGTCATCATGATAAGAGAAAAGGAAAAAAACTGCTAATTTATATTACCATTCAACTTTTATATGTTTGGTGCAATAAATAGTTAATCAGGAAGTTGACATGAAATGCAAACTTTTATATGTACAATACATTTGTACTTTCTTTACAACAAACAATCATGAAAAATGAAGCACATTCTTCAAAACTCAATGAAAAGGCAGTTTAATTCAACATTACAACTTGAATTTAGAGTATAAATATTGCAAACATATCAAATATGTCATAAAATAAAATGAAAGTTTTAAAACTTTGATGAATATCATCCCATGAAAAGGTGAAAATGTGGAACAAAATTTGATTATCTTGAAACTAAAGGGAATGAACTGTTGAACAGTGTAAACAATAAATTAATGTCTTAGAGCTACAGATCTGTCAGTGCCTCTTCATTCTGCGCTCCATTTTCTTCTGTTTTTTCTCATCTACTTCTGGAGCTGGAGCAAATATCCACGGTGCCAGAATGTTGACCCACAGCATGTAAAAGGCTCGGATTGGAGCCTGCAAAAGAATCACATGATCAACAACTATGAGAATATATATTACATAGACAATATGAAAATAAGGTATTGTCTAGCTAAAAGGATTTTGTAAATATAAATTAAACAGACCACAGGGGCTTGTCACAATCAACTCGTCTTCTTTCTTTTTGACCACCCGTTCACTATAGTGTAGGGTAAGATTAATATATTGTGACAAGCCCCTGTGAGCAGACTTGTGAGAAGTCATTTCCCATGAAACATTAAAAATACACTGTACTGAAGTGGTTTTCCTTTATGCTCATAAAGAAAAGATATTATTGGTTGTTTAGTATTTGTAAAATAGCCTTTTATTTCACATGTAAATCCCATCAGCACTGGTAATTAATATATGAAAATTTTGAATTGTATACAAATAGAAACGAAATGAAACAACAGTTAACTGTTAAGCTGATAATCAGCATTGATATACCCACTACAAATATCTCTCTGTTCTCTGCCAGTCCCTCCCCTAAAACTGAACATTGCTTTCCAAAAAAAAAAAAAGAAAAAAAAAAAAAATTGGGCCATAAATCTTGGACATTTAGACTTCAATTTAAACATGTCTCTGGATATTAAGCTTTGACTATACTTAAAAATATTTCTGTCAATTCACTGACTGGTATGGGATGCACTGAAATACAAGACGTGTTAAAAATATCATGTACGGGTACTAAATTCTTAATCCACAGACTGGTATATGTATCAATGTTGTATATGTATTACTTACCAGCAGCCATAATATCCAGAAGAAATTGGACAACAAGCTGAGACACATTACAATGCTTGTAAGCAGGAGTAGATCTTTAGCATGCCTGAAACAAATAATGTAGACATTACAATGCTTGTAAGCAGGAGTAGATCTTAAGCATGCCTGAAACAAATAATGTAGACATTACAATGCTTGTAAGCAGGAGTAGATCTTTAGCATGCCTGAAACAAACTAGAAAACTGACCAGTCAGCAAGGGCCCTGCCGAGGGGTAGAAATATAAGTGTGAAGCTTACAGAATGAGAATTTTAATTGATTACAAAAACTTAAAAATAAATGAAGAAGAATATGCAATAACAACTGTATTTATAAAATTTCAAGATAATTCCTAAATACCCAACAACCTGTTAAGAGTATCCCTGTATTTACATAAGGCAGTAAAAAACATCACATCTATAATAACTCAATTAAATGTATATTCAAACAAGAATAAAGCATGTGTTTTCTAAAATGCCAGCCTTCAGTGAATGCAAATATCACCCAAGCTTGACCTTAACTTCAAAACAAACATCAGTTGCAGACAAAGGTTAATCTATCTTAAAGTGACAAATAAAGATAAGCCTGGAAAGTTTTCTGCCCCATACAAGATAATTAATCCCAGGGGATTAATTGTACTGCTCTCTCATCCTTTTCTTCCAAGTTTACAATAAGAACTTTTTCAGTAATGATAGAATGAGTTTATTATCGGTACTACCTGTTAAAATTAATAGAATTCTTGAATTTACATACGGCAGCAAGAAAAAAAAAATGAATAAATAAATAAATTAAATAAATAAATAAAAACAAAAAAAATATCTTTATGTATATCTTGTTTTTAGAATTCAATAAAATCATAACTCATTGTGTATTTTACCAAAATAAAGTATGAACATTATTTAAGTCCACATTTCAGAAAATGTAAACATCATTCAGAATTGACCTTAACTTCAAAACAAACTTCATTTGCAGACAGAGGTGTAAATTAATCTCAATTTGACAGAAACAGATAATGCTTTGGATTTTCTTCCAAAGGAAAGTTAATTAATCCCATGGGACTGGTTGCAGCTTTCATAGTTTACAATAGTAACATTTTCAGCAGTTATCTCTCTTTGTCCTGGCATTCATTCTAATGTAAAGTTAAGGAATCTACCCCACCACCCCAGCTCCAAACTGGATGACAAAGAGAACCAAACTTAGCATCAAAATACATCTTACTGCCTCCTCAACCAACATACTAAATTTGAACTTAATTGGTCAACTACAAAAAAAGTAATTAGAAAAAAAACGAAAAATTTGTGGACAGAAGAATGACAGACAGACAGACAGACGGACAGACAGACAGACAGACAGAGTGATTACTATAGGGCACCTGCAAATCCTTGCGGGGCCCTAATAATGTAGACATTACAATGCTTGTAAGCAGGAGTAGATCTTTAGCATGCCTGAAACAAATAATGTAGACATTACAATGCTTGTAAGCAGGAGTAGATCTTTAGCATGCCTGAAACAAATAATGTAGACATTACAATGCTTGTAAGCAGGAGTAGATCTTTAGCATGCCTGAAACACAAAATGTAGATCTTTTTTTTTGTCAAATAGCAACATGGTAGACCTATGAAACTTTATTATAGAAGGAAAAAAAGAATTACCTGTCACTTATACTAAGGTGTCATGTTGGTCAAAATCTCACAACTAGTTTACAGGTATTTGTAAAAGCATTGCTTCATTGTAGGAAAAATTAAAATTGATGAAAATGTACTAGAATTTATAAACAAATGACTAGGCAGTCTTGATCAACTAAAGAGTTTTCAATGGATGTAATGTTTATTTTGAGCATCAAAGAGTATTCAATTTTAATGTCAATAATTATTAGAAATAAAGTTGTTTACACAGTTAATCAAACTGTTGTATCTTGTTTTCCAGTTTGCTGAATAACAGGGCTATGTTCACATATCAAGTTAATATCTCCAATCTTTAAAATATCTAAGTTTTTTTTTCAATCCCTATGGATTTGGGGTGCCCAGATTTTACTGTACAACACATATGCATATAATCATATTATATTGAAAGTTTACAGAAAAATGATTTATATTTACCAGGCACTAAGCAGACCTCTTAAAGAGCTACTATTTGACACCCTGATATATTTATCTGTAAAAGGTCAGTTTGTTATCACGACTTACTCTGCCATCCCCGACTCCATGTTTAAGTCAATGCCGCTGTCTAGCAAGGCCCCATCTGTGGAATATTTAGCTCGGCCCATACTGGCCATGAATTGATAGCTACCTAGGCACACAGCTACAGCTGACAACCACAGAAACTGTACAGAATTAAATGAAATATATACATCAATGAAAGATTCATGGATCTGCCCTTGCACTTGGGCATGAATTTCTGACAATTTTGAATGTACCAATGTGTTATTCATCAAACAGTGACTAATTAAAGAATATGGTGTAGTTTCAGTGATATGAAATCAGAACTCCAAGGCACAATTATCAGATCTGTAACCTTGCTACTTCAGAAAATTGTTCAGAAAGTACTAAAAGTGAATGCAGGTACAAATATAAATTTGCTTTGTATACAAAGAGAAAGTTTGAACTGAGTAAGACCATCTTAGCTGGCTAAACGGTCTGCTCAGTCTCCCTATAAATGAGTAACACAATTTCTATAGTTAATTTAATAGGAAACAGAACTTTACATAATTCTTAGATATTTTGTTTAAATAAACCAAATTATCTGACATGTCTGATGAACAAACAAAGGTGCTATTTTAACTTATTTACTCGATATCCTTTTATCAGTTGCATGTACTGGTACAAGCATTAGAGAACTGCATTGCTTACCACATAAAATGCTGTGAAAAATTCCCAGAAGAGAAAGTACTGTATCAGAAAAAATGCAACCTGAAAATATCAGATTAATCCATCATTAAAGTCATATATGGCATATTTTTATAAGTTCAGACTAACTAAAATTAAAAAGATCTTTCTGTTTGTTTTATTACTTTATATAAAGATAGGAATTTCCTGTAAAATACACAATATACATGTAAATTAGGGATGTCAATTTTGTCCATAATTCATATTCGAATATTCAATGAAAGTATTCGAATATATTCGAATATTCGATAAAATAAATAAATCTGTTTTATTTTAAATATGCATCATCCTACTCTCATAAAAGGTTTAGCGTAGGTATACTTATATTGGAAGTAAAATTGTATGGAGACATTTGTAGGTGAATAATAAGAAATCCCATTTGATATTTGTCAATGTTTGAAATAAATAATTGATTTAAATGTAGAAAAGTATAATTTAAACAAATGAATCGTGTATTCATAGTTGCTCCAACTGAGGAACCAGTCGTCTTACAAAAGGCAAGATAGTCGTAACGGTATACTGTTCAGATTTCAATACGTGTAGTAAATTACAATTATCTGCCTAATAAGAGATATGATTATAATCTTTGATACAATGTAAACAAATATTTCCATAGACAATTTTCCTAGGTAATTAACTAATTTCCCGATAATGAATATAAAATTCAGGATTATGTACAACCCGATATAATCAAGTAATTTACACATTTATTCTGAAATTAAACCCTTTACAATATTAATTACAGATTAATTCTATCGGACATTGATTCAATGATCAATTAATTTTATTTTGATAAGTATACTCTTTACGCCTTTTAGACATTCTTAGATTTCATTTTTGTCCTCGATTCTAGATCCGATCGTATCTAACTAATAAAAATTATGAAAGTACGTTTTGTATTATACATAAAGCATTTTTGTACAATTCTTTAACACCTTACTCATACATGTAATTTAGTAAATCTATAAGAAAGTAGTGAAAGAAATCAGGCGATCGAAATTGATCTCTAGTAAATTAAACAGGGATAATTCCAGCACTGTTCTAATCAAAATTTATTAATCACAGTACTTCTAGATCTTTTTATGAAATCTGAAAAACACCGAATATTCGAATCTTAAATTCATATTCGAATATCAACTCATCGAATGAATATTCGAATGTTCGAATATTCGTTGCCATCCCTAATGTAAATCAATCACGTTTCAAAGATATTAAAAAATTAAAACAATAAGCGATTTATTTACTGACTCTGCATTTAAATAACAGACAGTTTAAAGTCAATATAACTATAGAAACATGAGATTGTTCAAGTTCAAAATCGGTGAAAATTTTAATTCAAACATAAATAATATATATCATGTTTATCTACACTCAATCTTGTATTTTTATTTTTTAGCTTAGATATGCCATATATAGCTTTAATTTTTTGGTTTGATACCCATTTCTCAAGGTGGGTAGGTAGATATATTTTTTTATATTATTATTTACACATTGATAAACCTCATAAAAATCACAAACTTAGGAAATTATTGATGTTTAATTATACACCAGACAAGACCGATTTAATATTCATTACTGTAAAAACTTTCCACTTAAAAATGTCTTAGAGAAATGAAAAATCCTTAACTAAAAAAAACCCCGGATGATCTTGGGGGGAGGGGGGGGTTCCCTATAAAAAAAATTGAAGTACTAAAGAATTCATTAGGTATGGGCAAATTTAATGGTAGGTCGGAATATATCAAACAGATCATTTTTTATTGTTGGTTTATACACAAATAACTCAGCATCACTTTCAAATTGTATATAATATATATCTATGTTTTTTTAAGATTAGGTAAATGCAGATATAAAGATACTTACATTTACTCCTCCAATAACATACTGATAAAACTGCAGTGTTGCCTTGTTCTCCTCAACAATCTGTTTAGCACCTTTAGTGCCCTGCTTCCCTTTTGGCTTCATAGGAGTAAAATAAATAGAGTTTTATATTATGTCAGTTGAATACATCAAATATCTATAACCAAATTAAAAAAAAAAATACAGATACATATGTATATTCATAGCTCGCAGGATGTTATCAATTTCAGTATTTTGTGCATTAGGCTAGTCAAATAAGCCACTGAGATTGGAAAATTAGAGTAACTACGTCAGAAATGATAAAACTATTTAAAGAAGGGGTTTTTTTAAAATTAAATTTACCTTTAAAAAAATTCTATAGCAAAACTGAAATTTTGAGAAAAAAAAAGTGTTTGACACGTATCACAATCATTACCATATGTTTGTACATGATCACTGATGATTGTTCTCACTTTACCAATCCCTCCGTGCTCATCTAAGCACCCCCTTAATAATTCTTGTATGTGTTGCTTGAAAACAAACTTACCGGCATGGTTCCTCAAATCTAAGACACAAGCAGAAATATTTTTGTTCTACACGAAACACTCAAACAGCATTCCGACGTTTTCTACAGAAAGTGAAACTTGTTCATTGTTTAGACGAAAGTTGATGGTTTTATTTTCAGATACGTTGTTTAAAACGTTTGATTGACTTAGATTTTGAAACTATTTAGTTTGAAAACCTTATCAAATGGCTATTTTATTTCCGGCTGATACAGGTATAGTCAGTTGACGCGATGTTATGGTTAAAAATAATTGCATTTTAGAATGTTACATTGAGTAGCATATTTTTGGATATAAATAGTTACATTGAGTTACATATTTCTGGATATAAATAGTGTAATTTTTGTATATTTACTTTACATTTTTGTAAAACAAAGAAATCATTTTTTTTGTAACACTACTTCTGTTGATCAATGTTTTATATTTTGTATTGAAGCTTGATCTCTAGACGAATCCTATTGTCTTTCTCTGTTGAATAATTAAATAAAATAGAGTAAATTAGCTGCCGATGGGGCTCAGCACTATTTTACATGAGATTCTAATCGATCATCACTAAACGCTGGAGAGACGTCAAATGCAGTCCGCCAAAATGGTAAGCTTCCCTCTTATATTTCATCAGGTTTTTTTAATTACACAATATTATAAATACATACTGATTGATAATAAGGAAAACAAAGTCTTTAGATAATTCTGAGCGGAAACATTAATTTTACAATTTGCATTGTTACAAGTTTTATTGTTTTATAGGGTGTTTACTTGCAATTTTAACTGTTTAAAAAAAATCTTGGTATTATTTGAAACACGGTAAATTTACTTCTTGGATATTTTAACAGATATATAACAGTAACTTTTTTTTCCGATTAAAATTTATTCCGACAAATGGAATATATTGTTTGATTAACCTATATGGTTGATATGTCTTTTAACAATATTACTTCTTTAAATGTATTGGTTACAATTAACTTTGCAAACGCTGTAAAAAATTTTTTAATTTTTTTATTTCTTCATCAGACTATCTAACATCTGTTACAGTAGGATCCTATTTGTAATTACTATGATAAAATATCTTTGTACATTTTTTTCAATAAGTATATAATTAACCTACAGATGTACATGTATAGATTAGTTTTAACATGGTATGCACTAGTAATGTAATCACACGTTCTTATCATTTTGATGACACGTGTATATAAAAAGAAAATTATAGCAGAAATCTTATGACATGTTTTAAGTTTCAAACTATCGATAATTCCAGTCCTTAATTCGCACAGTTCATATACCATCTGTTTCTGGTGAACAATTGTTTTTTTGTTGTTTTTTTTTTGAATTTTGATTTATTTATTTATTTATTATTATTATTATTTTTTTTAATCCTGAATGAATTTTTATGGGTAATCGTAACATAACTGCAAATAATAATAATAATTTTAAAAAAAACTCGTATAAATATAAGAAATACTTGTTAAATTCACAGACAGACAGACAATATTGTCAATGATGAAAGCCATATTCCGTCTATATTTTACAAGTAAAATAGATCCTTGGGTGAGTAAACTTTTGAACAGAAAGAGGGAGAAAATACACTTCGTTCCTGTGTTTGCATTTCATTAATACTGGAGACTAAAGATGTTTCACACAACGTTAGTTTTATCCGATCTTCCTTAACGATGCGCTGCTACACTGGAATAGGACAATGGAGGACTCCAACAAATATCCGTCAGTAATGATCAGACCTGCCTGGAATTTTCACTGGAAGTGAACCTAATTATCCGCATCTCGCTCTTAATCACGAAGCTGTTTCCGGTTACACAGCGTGGAATTATAGAATTTTCTATCTTGAAAATGATATTGTCCTCGGGCCCCTGGGAGGACATGTTCCATGCAAGACACCGATTATTTTAACTAAAATTAACTATAAAACTAAACAAGAAGTCTTACACGAGACTTGTTGCTTTACTGCTTTGAATTGATAGTAGTTAGAAGTTGCACTTAAACATTTTACTTTTCGGAGTTTTACATTCACAGAGTTATCAGGGGCTTTTCGGTATTTTTGAGGTATTATATCTGATGTAAAAAAAATAATCTTGATTTGAATAATTAATTCGCGATATCAAGAAATAAAAACTGATTTTTGAATATATATATATATATATAGAGAGAGAGAGAGAGAGAGGATATTCAATGTTTTTGTAGATGAATATGGAATTTATTTCACGAGTGGGACAGGATTTTTTGATATTTTCACGAGTGCGAAGCACGAGTGAAAATATCAAAAATCCTGTCTCACGAGTGAAATAAATTCCATATTCATCTACAAAACATTGAATTTTCTGTTTATTACATTTTCTTTGATTTTCCCTTTGTCTTTTCTTAACACAGTGTCATAGCTATGCTTGACGTCATAGTTGAGCGGTTGAGACGTCATAGCTTAGCAGTTGTGAGATTGAAAACATTACATAGCATGGATTTTAGCAACATATTTGGGAAGAAAATTGCAGTTTTAGCTCTATCAAGATGTTTAGTTACTATCTTTATCTTATGACAGGCCAGAAATTATTTTTTACTTACTTTGATATCCTTTCACACTGTGAGAGAATATCATTTTGGTATTCTTTCACACTGTGAGAGAATATCATTTTTTTCAATAAATAAATCACAGTATTTCACTGTTGAAAATGTAATATATATATATATATATATATATATATATATATATATATATATATATATATATATATATATATATATATATATATATATATATATATATATTCACGAATGAATTTTTGATATCAGAAAGACACGTTCTGTTAAAAATAATAATAATAATAATAATAATAATTATTATTATTATTTTGATACCGCAAATTTATTCTCTTATACGACAGCCAACTGCAAAAGAAAGAAAAAGACAAACAAAAACAAAATAATAATTTTCTAATATATCAGAAAACTGATTTATTTTTCTCTGAAAAACGATTTTTTGATATAAAAAATGCTCAACTTTTTTTCTTAAGATTTTTTAGTATCAGAAGATATGAATAATATGATTAGATCTTACTTTAATAAATGCTCTGATTCGTCTCATCTCCCAGTCTTTTATTCATTTTAATCCGAGTAAATTTACTTTGCTGACAAGTAACTAAAGTCTATAATTTCCAAATAAGTTTTTGAAGCCTCCTCAGATTGAATTGTGCATTGATGTATGACATTCCATACGGACAAACACTTCTTGTTCTGTAATTAATAAATCACACACATCATTAGTTATATACTAATACCTACATACATGGTGGACCAGATCCACCAAGCTGTGAATCTGCTTCCTCAGTGTTACTCAGTGTTATATAGGATATTTGTTAAACATTTGCTACTGTTAGTTAAACAATAGTTTGTGTAAACCACTTTCTCTTGATTTGCTTACATGCAGTTCGTCACTAACTGTATGATTGTCAGTGCTGCTGATTGTATATTTGGATCTGTTATCTCTGTTGGACATTCTGGTCCTTATCTCCCCCCCCCCCCCTTCAAAAAAAACTTTTTGTAGCAATTTTTTTTCTCTCTGGGCGGCCTAATAATTGAAACTGTCTTCTTTAGTAAATGTTTTTCAATAATTTAGTTAACTTATCAAGTTTTAATAATAATGTTTAGCACTGTGGGACACTGTGAAGCATTTTATTCTTTCTTTAACTGTTTTCTTTAGTATGCGTTTTTCAATCTACATTGAAAAGTTCTTCCGAGTCAGTATCTAACAAATTATTTATTATAGCTCTTCATAACTTGCCTGTTAATAATTTCTCTCTCTCTTTTTTTTTTTTTTTTACAACTATAGATAATTTTTCTGGTGTTGACGATTTCACATCTTCCCGAAAGCTGGTGTTTGGTTGGTCTGATTGGTGTACGTCGTACTTCCGGAGTACATCACCTTCATCCTCAAGAAAAAGAACATCCAGTCAAAGCTGGTCATTCGTAATGAAACACTTTCTTTTTTACCAGAAATATCTATAATTTGGTTTGGCTGGTCATCTTGACTTGATGATATATATATATATACATTTATTTGCATTTTTCATATTCTGCTACGTTTTTCATTAACACCAGATTGATGTAAGCAATGTTATTACCAATAGCCATTAGACACTTCCATTGCGTGACTATTGTTTTATAGTCAGAGACAAGTACGTTTCTCTAAATCATCAACAAAAGCTTCAGAGAGAAGCCTGTCCTGTGTACATCCATTGATTATCCCCCAGAGAGCTTAGATACCTTTACAGAATACTTAGAAACCTTTGTTAGGAACTCGTGCTTAACATATTCACATGGCGACATGAAGTCCATATAAAACCCAAAGATGTATAGGGAATTTACTTCATATCTGGCATTAGATGCCTTCTAGATCCACGCAGACCAATAATGGTCTAAGATGAATACAGTATCAAGGGAATAGGGGAGGGGAGACGTGATGTATAAGTCCTCTCTCTCTTCGAACTATATATGCATGTCTTGACGATTAATTGGTAGAACTTGTTTGATCTTCTTTTTTTTTTTTTTTTTACTAAAAAAGATGACAATTCACTTTGTTTATTTTCAAATTACCTCATTTGGTTTCTTTCCAGAGCACCAATGATTCTCACGCGATCGGAAATAAAAATACCACGTACGTTACTTTCTTTTTACTCATTTAATTCCTATAAATAATAAGTAAAGTTAATAATTATTGACTATACCAGTTATGGGTTAGGGCATCAATTATTTTATGCTGTTGATCACCTCGCAATTTACCACCTTTCAACCCTCATTCGGAGAATTTAACGAGCTGAATGCATAAACAAATAGAGTTCTGCATTTTGATAGACTGGACTATTGCTAATGTTTTAACAAAATCGTAGATAACCATGAATTTATTGGCCATATATTGAAATAGTTTAAATAGACAATAAAGACAACACTCATAGAGGGACCAAAGAAGAATCGATGAAATATCTATTAAACTAGGGTATATGTAATGATGTGTGACGTGTATCCAAGACTATGTTCCCACTGGATCTGATTGACCATAAATTCGTAGCTGATCTCGGAACTTCACTGAAATTTAGGTATGGATACGAGGTGAAGAGAGTCGATACGTTCTTATATATACGATTTCTTGCGATTTGATGCGATACGGTCACGACTACTCAATTTCAGATCACATACCTGATACGGGATTGTCCGAACGATTCGATCTCGATCTGACACGATCAGCATGATTAGGGACGACGGTCTACTTTACAGATGCATTCGTATACTTTAGGATACCGATGCGCTATGCTGTGATAGGATACGATTGTGGTCTCGACGATTGAATCCCGACAGGTACAGAGTACATGTATGTATATAAAATCTGACCATAGACAGTTCAACAGATTAAACACAAGAAATATTGCTTGTAAAAGCAGATTGTCGGTTAAAAGCAAGTGTAGTTCGCTGAATGCGGTGCATTAAACCTTTTCTGGAATACAGATGCAGGGGCTCGCAACAAATTGTGAGTGTCCGTGACAAAGCATCAATATTCCTATAGACTCGCATCTATCTGGATCAACTCGTATCTGCTGGTAAGTCATCCGTGCCAGGTCGTCAGCATTTTGAAGACAGAGCGTCAGATCGTAACACATTGCAGGTGTTTGTTGATTGATTCCGATCATCACGATTTGGTAACACGATTAGATACGATATGTTGTGCGTTGTTACGATGCAATAAGATCTGATGCATTAATCACGATTGAACTGCATGTCAAAAAAATTCTACGATCGCGATTGCGACGACTGACCTCAATGTTTGATAGAATTGCCTCGATTAAGATAGCAATCTCACAAATCATGACAGTGGGATCATAGTTAAAGGAGCATCGATAGCTGGAATAAATCTGAGGTTTTTATTTTAGATATTTGATATCTAGATTTTTCACATACGTGAAACAGATTTTCTCAATCATACATTCATTCGACTTCGACAAAGGGAGACCTATACCACAGCATCTCTAATAATCAATAAGTGCCCCATTAGATTACATTAAGAAGTTATATTTAAGTAGGTAACCATTATGATTTTAAACTTTCTCTGTTTCAGGAGAACACAAGACCCTACTTCACAGTTTTAGGTGTGAGATCCACGTTTTGAAATCAACAATAAGAGACCCCAGTATCAGCTTGTCCGAAGCTAGAAATTTGGTAATTTTTCTTAAACTTACATGTGTCATATTCTATTTCCAATTTAATATGTGTTTATGACAAAATTTAATTATGTATAGGATCTTCCGAATAAAGACAGTGATTGTAGGCCGAAAATGACGACTGAAGATGTTTTTTTTTCTAACCAAAAAAATGCAAAAAATAATTATTCATATATCTGAAATATTTCATAAAATGGGGGAATAGCAAAAGCGTTTCATTTTTTAAGTAGCCTAAATAAAAAAAATTACAAATACATTGCAGATTCTTTTGTGCTCACATGGTTCAAGTGAAGAGAATTTCTCACGTGAGTGTGCTTAGTTTATATTGTGAAACGTGGGTATTGAGTGCATAGGAACATGTGAAATGAGGAAAAATGAATATCATCAGATACATGATAACTTGTAGAAGAATGCAGTCAGTCAGTACGGAAGTGTACCACAATGACAGCGAGAGACCTCGTTTTGGAATCCGGATGTTCCCCGATAGCCCGGATGTTGTATTGTCTGGGTAAAACAGAAGTTTCCAGTTGTTTTAAAAGCTTCAAGTCGGTGAAGTTCGTCGTCAGACATCTCCAGAGTGTATGTTCTAGACACAGAGAAGACCAATAAAGCATCCAGAATCCTTAAAAACGGCTTGAGATATATTATTGTAACTTAGATTCGAAAGAAACTGTGAAAGGAATTTAATTTTATTCCTCAGAGAATGTTTTTCTCACTTAAAAAAAAGTCGGAACTGATTCACAAGGAGGGGGGAGGGGGGTCACAATTATTTAACATATATACATGTACAAATATACTTTGTGTTTTGAAATACGGATCTATTCCAACAGAACTTCTGAAAACACCTGTATGTATTTAGCCAGGGTGTGCCCCCTATCACCACAGGGGGTCTGGTTTATAGTAAAATAACATCCAAATTCAGCGTTCCTTTTGCAAGGTGAAGTACCTTTAAACGGTTGCTATCGGGACAAAAACGTGTTCAATTGTATCTTCTCGGACCTTTCTGACAAGTTTGGAAAAACATCCCGCTTGTCGGAAAGGCCCGAGATGTTGCGATTGAAACGCGTTCGTGTTTGTATGGTTGCTAGCTGAAATAAATGCGTTAAGAAAAATGGAAAAAGTCAAAAAGTACCCAAAAATCTAGGAAGTTTCTGAAAAATCCTTGTGTTAATATGTATGATACTAAATTTAATTTACAAAATAACCTAAAGATAACAACCCCACACACTTACACACACCCTCTCTCTCTCTCACACACACATATACACACACACACACACCACGAAATTGGTTTTTTAAGGTTTGGACAAGTTCCTCAGTTTTTCTTTTGCTTGTCAATTTTTTCCCTCTGTTGAATGGGTGTGGACATCCCCCATCCCCGGAAAAAATTCTGGATCCGCACATGCAAAGGGCTGTCTATCGTTCTAGCTGGTAAATAATATATTTCTACGCTTAAATCCAAAAATATTACAATCAATACCAGACGCATATTATCGTTTTTCAAAGTAGAGGGGGGTGAGGGTAGCGAAAGAAAAAATTGGGGGGCAATTCCATTTTCATTTTAAACTTTTGTTGATATGTGGTGGTGTTCAAGATACTGCAATAAAAACTGAGGGACCAACCCGCTCTAGAATAAGAACAAGAATATTCATATATGATAACAGCAAAAGATCCTTCTAAAAAAAAAGGCTTAATTTGATTTAGCAGAAATGGTCGGACGTTATATAAAGCCTTCTAATACGCTCAGTACAGTATATAATATACGGCAATTCGGCATTGAGATCTTTGATGCAAGCAAGCCCTACTTTGATGATGTATCTAACGGTGCATCCTATACCAGAGTTGAATAGGATGCTGATCTGGCGTACATTTTTTTGGATGAGTGACAGGGTTAAAGCTTTTGGAGCAGTCCATTCTCAAGAAACTATCAACCATATCGTGACCAAGCTTGTATGAACGATTCACCGGTAGGGATGCGCTGTAGCAACCGCTCAGTAATGATAAAACGCCGCTTAACGCAAGAAATATCATGAAATATCATTTTACCATGATTTTAACTTTAACAAAAAGGGAGGGGGGCAGACTCAATGAGCATTTTCAATAGTAAAATGTTATATTTGAAATTGGAAAAAAGTTGGGGGGCCAGCTCCACCCCCCCCCCCCCCGATATGATATGCCTGTAGATTAAGGATGTTATTTGTGGAACTTGAAAACTTTTTAAAGACATTTCCAACAGAAACCGGTATTTGTCGTCTAATAGTAGCGTATCATATGTTTCTTCGAAATAGGCCCCAAATAGTTTTTAAGCAATTTTAAAACATGTAAATGTGCAAGAAGCTTTGGACATTTTTTCGTCTTATTAAACAACAATTCTTAAATTCATTTAAGTTTAGTTTCAAAATGTATGCTACGTTCCGTAAGGGTTAAACACTATGCAGCTAAACTTTTTTAAAAAATGAATTATTGACCATTTTGTTGAACCAGTGATGAAAACACTTACCATTTCATCCATTGTTTTTGTCCATTTTATCCAGCAGCCAAATAATTTTCGAATAGCAGTAATGTACGCTCATTTTTTTCTGATAACATCCATTTAGGTACAATACAGGACTGTGAAACTCATCCAAATAATTTTTTTCTTTTTCTCTCTCTGCATAATTTGTTATACATTGAAGTTTCCAGTTTTACTTTACAGAGATTTTTTTCTTTTTACATACATCTTATACTTATAAATTAATAAATTTTGCAAATAAACTCCGAAACGGATGCACCAGAGTGTTCACTTACTCCTCTGAGAATATACTAGATACAATATGATGTCCGTTAACTATATTTAGATTTCACTCGCATTGTAAGTATCGTACATTAAATTAAAAGTCTACTTTTATTTTCTATAAGCAGCCATGAAATAGCAAAAACGTGAGTATGGTGGCGTTTCCGGTTGGCGGATCTAAGTTTCAGGCAATTTTTTATGAAACTGACAACAATCAATCGCGTATTTATTTCATAAAACGTCATCACTGAATTATTCAATCAAAACTTGATTTAAATGACATAAAAGAAATAAGTTGTGATAACCGATTAAAAAGGAAAATGTGCAAATTATTTTTGTCATTCACCGATCTTGATATTGACGGAAGCTTCTAGAACATCATATAGCATCGAGCCCGATGTTAAAAAGAAAAACGAGACAATTATAGCTGTAGGAACATAAAAAAAGCTAATGTGTGAATGGTCATTGAAAAAATGGTAAATCATTGATAACACTATAAGTTGTGAATATATTTATATATCGAAAGACTATTATACATATATGTAGTAGGTTTTCCTAATAAATTTATCGGTAAAATGTGTATATATTCCTCACTGCTTACATGAAAAGAGCAAATTAATGAATAAGATATTGTTCAAATACAATTGAAGCTGTAAAATTTTGTGCTTTAATCAATACATTTCAGTTTTGTTTTGTTTTGTTTTGTTTTGTTTGTTTTTTGGGGGGTTTTTTTTTTTTGGTTTTTTTTTTTTTTTTTTTTGAATACTCGGCCTATTCATAGGGCGTTAAGGACATACGCAATGTAGATTGAACTTTATTGTCTTTTTCCCTGGAGTTGAAGGGTTCTAATACTTAAAGGAACTGTGTGCTTCATTTTAATGTCTATATATGCTGTTGTACACTTCTTTTAAAACAAATTTGGATAAACAAAACAATTAGAATATATGTATTAGTAATTTTTGTATATTTTTCTTTGAATTTTACAAGAATTTTCATCAGCTGATATCTTTTCAAAACCCCTGGTAATGCAAGCTGCTTTTTTGTTTATGAACATCTGATGGCACTTTAATCTTAAATTAAGAATATCTTGAAAAATTATCAGTAGGTAAGGTACGTTGCGTATGTCCTTAATAATTAAAAGCTAATTTTTACACAGATACTTGCGTCTTGGTTTATATATATGTATGAACCTTATTGATATGTAAAAAAGGTAAAGTACATTTTTTACATATCAATAAGGTACATACATATTTATAAACCAAGACACGAGTACCTGTGAATTTTTACCCCCCCCCCCCCCCAAAAAAATTAATTTATCGGCAGTAAAATGTGCATATTCGCTGCTTTTAATTTATCCTTGACGGAAATGAAATAAGAGCATACAATATATCCATAACATAGTATGACAGGTTTCATAATAAACATCAAGTAATGAAATTGTGTGTCAAGTTTTTGCAAAAGGGGGGGGGGGGGGAGGGGGGTGGAGACGCACATGAGGGATTTTGAACAAAGCATTTCTTCCTGCTATAACCCTGTAGGCTGTCAGTAGAAACTACAATATATTTTCTGTCGGTAGTGGTATAAATTCAATTCCCCGCGCTTGCGCGGGATTTCATCTAGTGAACGTTTATTTTTTTTCCTTGCTTAATGATTTTGTATTGCATTCTTTTGGTTTGAACATATTTTATTGTAATTTCTTATTACAAAGGGATTGGGAAATAAGTTATATATAGTTATAACGCCCTCTCCCCCATTCCTTTCGTACATATATTTAAATTTAATATCAAAAACTATAATTGAAAAAAAAATTGAACTAAATTTTAAACATCTATCATTTACTGATTATTGCTCTTTTCACATGAAATTGCTAGAAATGCAAAATATATTAAAAGACGATTACTTGAGGAAATGTTTGACAACAAATTTAAGTATGGAAATGAATGTATTTATTATCATTATTATTATTTTTTTTTTTAGCTTTTGGATCATCTCTGATATTCTTAAAATATCCATTGTGTATTGAATTGTAATAAAAGGAATATACTCATAGTTATTCATGAGTATCCAACTCGGGATAATATATAACCCTGCTCCACTTACATATGTATGCAAAATCCAAAGATTGAGCTGTATTTATGAAACGAAAGAGGCTCATGAGCATAGTCCTCATGCAAACAGTTTGGTTCGAGAGTTCGGTAAAACGCATTTTGCACGAAGAATCCAGTTAATAATTGTTTGTCAAACCGTTTACTTTTTATTTTTATTCCTCCCTGCTTCCATGTTTATAATGAATATGACTAAATTTTGATATAATTTCGCTTACCCGCACTGCAGATATAACTCAGTCATTTCTGTATCTGTTGAACACCAACGATTGCAAATCTGCCCGCTACGTTAAGGAATATAGTGTGACGTAAAAACGCCATAGCGGTCCAACATCTCATCGCCCGGTCCATTATCTCACCGAGCAGTTCAACATTAACCTTTTCCATAAAACGTTATACTTTATTTATAGGAAACAATTTTAAAAGGTAAAACAAAAGATTTTTTCCCTCTTTATTCCCATGCAAAATTTTGGCCCAAGATTGAGATCCAAACCTAGCCTCAAGTGGTTTTAATTTAACCAAACTTTGATCCACACATTAGGATACTTCATTATCAGTATAACTAATATGGTCCTGCTGTTCTACATGGAGAAGAATAATTAAAGATCTTCCCCCCAATACACATCCACCCCATAACCCAGGGTCCAGAATTTAAAAGAAAAAAGGTCCATCAAACTTAGGAATGTTTGCATATTTTGATGTTGAAATATGAATTAGTGTTGCCCTGCTACTCTTGAAAAGATTTTTTCCTGTAAAGTTTGTACAAATTATGCCCCCTGGGGGTAGGATGGTGCCAAAACAGGGAATATAAGTTTTACATGAGAATATATGTATGTAGGAAAATAATCTTTAAGGGTCTTCTCAAGAACAGCAGGGCCATGATTAGTCATAAAAATATGCAAACGTCCTCACCTAGTGTAGATTCAAGTTTCTTCAAACCATAGCCCCGGCCACAATTGGGGATTAAACTATTACATGGGAATACATAAAAAAAACTTTTTCTCAGTAAGCATTGGGCCATGATTTGTCATACATGTATTAATATGCCAAGCATTGTAATATAATGCACATTCATATTTTTTAAAATCATGATCCCTGGAACTCCAAAATAGTGACTAAAGATTTAAAATTAGAAGGGCCACACTAAATCACATTGATATGCAAACACTCTCTTGTCCTTCATATTAATATTTTTCTCCAAATTATTAACCTTGGGTTAGATTGGGGCTAACATTGGGGATCAAATTTTACATAATTCAGTATTCAAGAATTTTTAAAATTGTATCTTCTTCTCCCAAAAAGTAGACCATGTTAGTCATATTGAAATGGAAGCATCCCCATTTTGTGTGGGTTCAAGTTCAGTTAAGTAATGACCCTTTTTTCCAAAATTTTTCATGGAAATAAAGAGGGGAAACTTTTAAAAATATTCTTTCTGAAGAATAGCTGGGCCAGTGATTCAGGTGAGTATTATGGCCCATGTGCTCTTGTCATGGCCTTGCTGTTCTAATAAAAATATTTTTAAAGATTTTTTTCTAAATATTAATTTCAATGTAAAACTTTGTGCCCCCCCCCCCCCCTACCCCCGGGACCATGATTTGAATAAACTTGAATCTACACTAGCTACGGATGCTTCTATATTTTGACTACTCATGGCCCTGCTTTCTTGAAAAGATTTTTAATTCTTTTTTAAATATACCTGTTAAACTTTGATTTGTCTATTGTGGCACCAACCTACCTCATGGGTCATGATTTGAACAAACTATTATTTACACTTTGTCAGGAAGCTTTCAAATAAGTTTCATTTTTTTCTAGCTGAGTGGTTCTTGAAAAGATTTTTAAAAGAGGCCACCAAATTATCACCAATTTTTAATTAACTCCCCTAGAGCCACAGATTCAGGTAGCTCAGTTGGTAGAGCACCTGACTGGAGATTCAAGGGGCCCGGGTTCAAATCCTGGTCTGGTCCGTCGCATTTTTCTCCTCTCCTGTTACATTTGGTGCCGTGCCTACTCCAGCATGCTAGAGGTTCACAGCGAGATACTTTTGACTTGGCGCCGAGGTATATAACGAGCGTAGGGACATTAACCGAGGCTCTTACTTGTAGGAGTAGTGCCGTGCCATGCCCTGGAAGTGACAGGTGAAAGACCTGCCAGGGAAGAGCCTGGGTTGGTGTCTTCGGGAGACGAGAACCTTTAAGGAGGGAGAAATATGGCAGTCAGATGGATTCAATAGCCGGTGGCTAGACAGCTCACTCGGAAGACCACCTGACTGGAGATTCTGAGGGCCCAGGTTCAAATCCCTTACTGGTCTGCACATTTTTCTCCTCTCCTGTTACATAATAAAGGTAAAATTACAGTCATTTATGTACTAAAATGAGGTTCTCTAAATTGCCGATTCTCAGGAGCATAGGGGGGTTTGATCCCAGACCCCCAGCTGTAGTACACTGTCCTTGACTTGCTGAAGACCTCGGCAGTACTCATGCCCTACGTTATCTAATAGCACCCACTCTAATGAAAAATCCTGGATCCACACCTGTTAAAAAAGGATGTGGCTTTTTATATAAACAAAATAGAATCCTGCTTACCAAAGGTTGCCTTTGCAGCAAATTTGATTGAAATTGGCCCAGTGGATCTTGGGATAGAAGTCAAAAATGTAAAATTTGTATACATATTGTTACTACTGAATATTCTTGAACATATTTCTCTTTAAGAATTACTTTGACAGAATCTATATGATAAGGAGAATTATATTAACTTTTTCCAAGATTGATATTTGGACATACATCAGTTACCGATATTATTGAGTTTTATAGTCGAAGTTTGTTTCTTTATTAAACATCATCATCTTGTATAGTAAACCCTGTCTAAACAAATTTAGCCATTAATGTTCCTTGAAATTATGCAGATTTGATAACATCCAGATTAGAGAATATTTTAAAAATGTTTGGAGACTAAATTAATTTGCCGGGATGCAATGTTTACAGTCTGAACTTTTTTTTAGAGTCTATCAATGGTCTTAAGTATTAGCCTAATTGAATCTATTTTTTTTTTAATTGTTATTTCATTTTATTGGCTGGACAAAATAAATCTTAAATTAGCATGTGTCTTCATCCCCTCACATAGACCTTTTGTGTCAGTAACACATGAAAATAAACAATAAGGAAGAAAGAGCTTTTTGTAATTTAATTACTTTTTTCTCATCATAATGATACATGACATCATGGACAATCTGTTTTAAAGTCTGATTTCAAAGGAAAAAAAAAAACATTATCATTCAAATGCTTGATGTAAATTAAAATACTGAAGAATATTTCACTCTACAAATAAAATGTTACCAAGTAGAAATATATGACATAACCTTCAAGATAAAGGAGGCACAAACTTGTACAGCATTGAGAATAAGACTTTCCTGCAAGCTACATGTATATCTTATAATGTATGAAAAGCATAAAATAAAGTTGTTTTTTTTTTTAAATGTCCCCCTTTCACCTGGTAAGTGAACACAGGTGTATTTCTCTAACTTTGAAGAGGAGAGACATGCACAGGTACCATTAAACATGTAAGATAAAACGACACAGTCTATGTCACATTTTAATAGGATTCATATGTACATAATTATAGATTAATAAATTAAATTCAAAAGAGAAAAAAAATTTACTTGAAAGATATTTTTTCTCATTTTAATATTCTAACTAACTACTTCATTTTTTCTTGCTTTTATCAGTGTTTTCCCAATGTAAAAGAAAATTCTACACCTGCTAAGACCTATCTGGAATTTTTTTTTATGTTCAAACTGCTGTTTCGAATAACAATCTCTACAAAATATAATCTGATATATCAGTGTACATTTTCTGTTCATTACACAAAAAACTTGATTTCAGGACAGAAGGTCTCCAGCTCAGTTATAAACACATCATCATGAATAAATGCTTGCATAATATTCAGCAATGGACAAAGTTATATCAAAAATCTGGAAACACAAAAGAATCCTTAACAAGAGTATACATGACCCAGTAAAAGGATGCAGTGTACAGCAAACATTACATAAGTAACAGGCAAAAAAATTTAATACACATGATGATACTTATATCAATTATTCTTCTTAATTCTTTGCATATAATTAAAGTCAGTGCTGTGAAAGCAAGAAACTGCATATATCAAGCTTGAATTATTGGCTTCAGTTCATACAGCACACTATATTTATGACAAATAGAACTATATGCATATAATTACACCAAATTTAGAAAAAAATCATGATTGCCTTGAAAACAATGCAAAGAGAACACATTTCTCTATTAACAATAATAACATGATTCAGTAGTCAAATAGATATTCATCAAGGCCACTTGCAACAAGAGATCCTTTCTCACATAACAAGTTTCCAACTTCCAGTTCACAATATTCTATAAGAAGAATGAACCTGAGAACCAGTTTTCTCCCTTTGACTGGTTGACTTTGTTCAGCTTTTTCATTTGATGATGAACTGGTTTGAGTTCTCTCCCTTTGACTGGAGCTCTTCACTTCACAGTGAACTGGTTGGAGCCTTGTCTTGATGACACCCATGCTGTAAATACATCCCTGCAAGAGAATTAAGTAACAATGATACCTGTATAACATATGAAGAAAACATTAAAAGGCTAAAAGCTTACTAAACAAGCCTCTTAATAAAATTTTCATCAAACTATATCCACAATATGAAAACACACTTGAACACCAAAAAAAAAAATTAACTCTTCCATACATCCCATACTTTTTTGTTTAAAAAATTAATGTATAATGCATATCACACATGAAGCCAGACTTGAAATGTTCTCTCTCTCTCAGTATTTGCCCCAATTGAGTAACACTCACCTGCAATGATTGACAACACACTCATTTGAGCAGTACTCATTGTCCCAGCCTGGGCTCTCTATAGTTGGATTAGTACAACCATTTCTGATACACATTGACTGCATCAAGTCTCCCCCATCTAAACATATGTTTGCTTCCTCCTGAAAGATGTAATAGAGACTAGGTATTTCTATGCAGAATATAAAACATATGTTGGCATGTTTTCAAATTAAGAGTAATTTAAAAATGAATATTAAACAATATTTGGATTCAAAATCAGAGAGTATAATATAAAAAGCTAACCATCAACTGTCCTAAGACTGGTTGTCTTGGAGCGATAGGTTGAACAGGGCGTGGAGGAGATGGCACAATTTGCTGAGGGCTGACGTGTTGATGCTGGGGGCTGTATCCCATTTGTGGGGGGCTATTGGAGGGGGGTCCCATCAACATATCCCCCATGATAGGTGACATATTGGGTCCCTGGTGAAGGGGAGAAATTCCTGTGCCTTGGGGTGACATGCCGTGACTGTCCGGAGATTGTCCTGGTGGGGACATTCCATGAAGACCCAGGGGTGACTGGTTCTGCATGGGCATGGAGGACATGGGCCAGACTCCTTGAGGTGGGGATACATTGGGAGATCCATGCATGGGAGAGGTCTGTGGCCCCCTTGTCAAGTGACTTTTATCCATGACATTTCCAAATGGACTGTTATCATCCATTGGTAACTGAAAATGAATCGCAAAAGTTTAAATTTCCAGCAATATATTTTTTGGTACCAATACAACAATTACCAATTAAGTAATTGTTAATTAAACAAAAGATCCTCATTCTCTGTTGATGTTCTGTCTCAGAGATTAACTATGTCGAACAAATTAGTAATTACAATGTTAATAACATTTAGAATTTTTTTAATGTAATTTTTTCAGACAAAAGTTTTAACACTACGTGCAGATTATCCCAAAAATAAAGACAGAAATAATGGGTTTTTAGGATAATTGCAAATCAATCTTATAATTCAGTGCTTTTTATAGAGGACAGGTGCAGAGATCATTGTGTGTGATTTGTTGAGTCTCATTTAATGACTGATGACTGGGTCCCATGGTAACCAAAAACCACCAATCAAACAAGAGTTTTCCTGACTCAGACCTATTGTATTACTCTTTCTTCTTTGTTGTTATGGTGGCTTTAATTCCCTTATAATTATCTTGATCTTTTTATTTGTATAAAATGTAGCAGTAAGAATAGTAAAGCTTACTGTTGCTAAGTACAATTATCTCTGGGAGATTTTCAGTTTTTAGCTGTTTCTGCAACTGAATGTGACATTTTTTTTCATAAAAGCCACAAATAATATCAAAAATTATAAATTCCTTCTTCTAGATCAAATCATTTCTTAAATCCTGTACAGAGCCAACTTCTGGGCTTTTGTTTGTTTGTTTTTTCATGAAAAAGATATAACAATCCTATCATAAATTAATCAGTGTGCAATTCAAAAAAAAAAAAAAAAAAAAAAAGGAATTTCCTTTTGAAAATCGAATGCCTTCTTTTTATTGACCTATATTATGCAACCCCACCTGCTTCATTAAACAAATATCAAACAAAAGCAGAAGGACTCCATTTGCATTTTAAGCCAGCTGATTTTAACAGCATTGACACTAATGCATATGCACCTTTAAACATTCAAAGTACAGGTCATATAAATCATGTTATTTTCCAACTGACAAATTTTCACATTGAAATACACAGGTATTACCCAAACTTTCTCATTACACCTCCTTTAGTAATTGTTTTAAGATAGGAAAAATTACTTGGTGTGTCGATTTATAATTATGTATGTTATTTCTAAGAAAAAAGTATTAATTTGCATACATTTTTCCTTTCATTGAATTTTGCATGATTGCATGGTTTTTTCTGAATTACCTTATTTGAATAGTCATTTAAATGTATTTCTTGTTTTGTTCATGGATGCACATTTAGGATTTATACCCCAATAAACTGGCGATTATCTAATCTGACAACAGATGGTATTCAAGAGGAGTTTGTCAAGTCTTTTTTTTTTCTTATCCGAATTCCATTAAAAATAATTTATAAATTCTAGTTTCTTTCACAACTTAATAAAGACTTGATAAAGACTTAATACAAGACTTGGCAAAAGCAAATCCTTTCTCTGAGGGGAACTAACCTGTGATACCAGGCTAGCTCTGTAGGCTGCTAGCTGTTTCAGATACTCCTTCTTTGCTAACTCAGTTCTCTTTTTATAAAGCTAAAAAAGAAATGAAATAAATAGGTAATATAAGAAGAAATTTGAAAAGTAAAATGTTAATGTTTCTAAAATGTGAAACAAAATTTAGAATGTTGCAATGTCTAATACAGTGTATACATATCTAAAGTTGAAGTGTTAAAAAGATCATCAAATACCATCTAGAATTAATTATCCACAAAATGGAGCATAACTGTTAAGAGCCAACTGGATCAAATAGGCATTGAGTACAAAAGGACTCCTAGCTGGCCTATGTAGTTGGTTTTGGTGGACATTAGAGGCTATTAAAGTTCACATGATGACCAGAACTTGTCCCTTAATGGTTGAGATCAAAGGACACACTATCAGATGAGATTTTAAGTAGATAGGGCATTATGATCGAGGTATTTAGATTTGTCTGTGGTATTGAAAAAAAAAACTTTTGTGTTCAGTATGGGTTATTCTCTATAATGTAACCTTAGACAATCTGTCACATGTTAGGACTGGCAATTTACAGCAGTCAATCAGATCTTAAAGTCAAGACCGTTCATCTTTCAAAAATAATTTAGCAAATGAAAAATAGTCTCCAAAATATTTTGGCCAGTTAACTTTAATTATTAATAATTAAAAATCAGAAATAGTTTAGGATAGACAGTTTTAGAACTGAATATGCAGCTTGTGCAGATTTTAATTCTAGAATGTTAACGTATTTGGAAACTGTGCCTTTTACTCTATGGTACTGTTTTTTGGTTTATGTACTAGACAGTTATTTTTGTAAAGCTTCACTCATTTAAATTCAGCATCAACTTACAATGTCTGACAGTCACATAAAAAAATGTGGAAAAAATTGTCAATCCCCTGCATTCTCAGACAGAGAATGTCAAGTCAGTGTGTCAGTGCAAGTCATAAATAAAATATGGACAATATTCAAATGATGGGGGAAAATATCTACAAATTATTATATTATTAGAACAGGAATGAATCTACACTACTCTTTTTGCAATTTTTATAAACCTATTGTTATTCAAAATAACTACATTTATGGCTCATTATAACTTGATAGGATAATGAAAAAAAAAATTCCATACCATTTTAAGATAATAATAAAAAAATAAATGGTAATAACTTTGGTTTGTTATCATGCAAACAAGGGCCTCACTAATTGATATTCCATTATTGTGGGATTTTTATCCGACCAATCATAAGATAAATCTGATCGTTGTTTTCAGGCTTTAGAGGGGTCCATCAATCTTATGCTATCTGATGGTCTCCTAATGGCTACTTCTGCGAAAATGGTCACAAATTATCCTCAGCTATTACAGTAGCTTTTAGTGAGGAGAATATAATGTTCCTCGACAAGGGAAGTGTCAATCAGTTTAATAATATTTTTTGCTAGATCTAAACATGTACTAATTTTACAGTATATTGATTATTCATCTCAGTTTTAAAACATATAACTTGACCATTGCTTATCCAAACTTTTTTTTTTTTTAAGTTAGTTGTATTTCTTTCAAACTTTTCATATGCCAAAATGAAGAACTTGAAGAATTTTCATTTTCTTTTAAATACTGTACAAAATTAGTGAAGGGAAAAAAATCCCTCCTCTGATAAAATTTTGTTCAGTTTACAAAGCAAAGACTACAGACCACTGAGCTTCTCTGATCAATAAAAATAAACAGGACAAATATTGAATTCAGAATGTGACATTTTCTGTTCAAAATATTATCATGATGTGCTAGTCCTTCATAATTAAGGGAGATTACAAGCTTTTAGTGTGAATGCACTTACATTTTTTCTCTCCGGTTCCAGACTATCCCACATGGATGCCACGATTTTGGAAACCTCTCCGAAACTGGCGGAGGGATTACCTCCCTTTATAGCTGCTTGAGTATCTCGGAAGAACAAAGCGTATGCTGAAACTGGTCTGAAATTAAAAAAAAATCAATTAAAGTGCCTTCAAATACTGCAATCCAACTTTTATTAGCGAGCGAGAAATATTCGCGAGTTTTGTGATCTTCCTTTACTCTCAAATATTTCTAGCTGCAAACCATTATTTTAGTTGTGTGTTAATGTAGAACATTTCCTTAGTCGCAAAAATTAATTGTAGCAGATGGATTTCAAACTGAGGAGTTGTGAATAAAAAATGTCGCGAATAATAGTTGGTTTACAGTACAAATGTATTTCATAAAAATATTATTATTAATCTAGCTCATATAAAGATTTGTAATATATCTCGAAGTCATTGACTTTGGATGGATAAAATCTGTAATTCATGTATTCTGTTAATGTATTATCATTTTGCATGTCCTGGTGATAAATTAAGACTGTTATATTTCCAATGTTTACAATAAACAAGTTTTACTGAAATGAAATCTGTTCACTGAAACTTTAAAAGGGCTGCAATATTGATACTATTAGATTTTCCCTGAGCACTTTTTTTTCTAGATAAAATGATATAAAAGGTGGATATTGAAGGATAAAATAATTACTTCTGGGGCTCGTTGGGATCCTTCTTCTTTTTCTTTTTGGGTGTTTTTCTGGTTTTAGTGACCCCGGCTGGTGGGGGTGAAGGCTCTTTTTCCACCACTGTTGATTTGGCTGCTGCTTGTCTTTTCATTAGCTGTTCAATTCAAAGCACAGTACATCATTGCTATGTGGCTCATACACTTTTACCACTTCATCTAAGATTTTGTACCACACATGTATCTACATTTTGTACCAGCTAATTCCTCTTTGAATTTACATACAATATTCTCAAAACAAAAATATACATAATACTAGATGCATTAAAGATTTTGTATCAGGAGCTAGGGTAATGTTAAAATATCTAAAAGTTTTGAACTCTAACAAATATATCATATTAATGGATTTAATTCACAAAATATTAAATAACATCTCTATTATAGAGAGATGAATCTAAAGATTAACCCCCCCCCCCCTAAAAAAAAAATAAAAGTGCAATATCTGGTACATTCAAAAAAGATTCAGTGTAATTTTTCTTTCTTTTTTTTGTAATCTGATCAGTCATAATAACAAGAGGCCCATGGGCCACATCGCTCACCTGAGTAACTTTGGCCATGCTGTTCTTTACCAGATTTCCCCCCTTTTAATATACCTATTGTGGCCCCGCCCTACCCCAGGGGAACAAAATTTGAACAATTTAGAATCTACACTACCTCTGGATGCTTCCAAATATGTCTCAGCTTTATTGGTCCAGTGGTTCTTGAAAAGAAGATTTTTTAAGATTTTTCTTATATATTTCAATGTAAAACTTGGATTCCCTATTGTGTCCCGCCCTACCCCCGGGGGTCAAGATTTGAATAATTTAGAATCTACACTACCCCAGGATGCTTCCTTATAAGTTTCAGCTTTTCTGGCCCAGTGGTTCTTGAGAAGAAGATTTTTAAAGATTTTTCTTCTGTATATCAATGTAAAACTTGAATTCCCTATTATGTCCCCGCCCTACCCCCGGGGGTCATGATTTAAACAATTTAGAATCTACACTACCTCAGGATGCTTCCATATAAGTTTCAGCTTTTCTGGCCCAGTGGTTCTTGAGAAGAAGATTTTTTAAGATTTTTCCTATATATTTCAATGTAAAACTTGGATTCCCTACTGTGGCCCCGCCCTACCCCCGGGGGTCATGATTTGAACTATTTAGATTCTACACTACCTCAGGATGCTTCCATATAAGTTTCAGTATTTCTGGCCCAGTGGTTCTTGAGAAGAAGATTTTTTAAGATTTTTCCTATATATTTCAATATCAAACTTGGATTCCCTATTGTGGCCCCGCCCTACCCCCGGGGGTCATGATTTGAACAATTTAGATTCTACACTACCCCAGAATGCTTCCATATAAGTTTAAGTATTTCTGGCCCAGTGGTTCTTGAGAAGAAGATTTTTTAAGATTTTCCGATATATTTCAATGTCAAACTTGGATTCCCTATTGTGGCCCCGCCCTACCCCCGGGGGTCATGATTTGAACAATTTAGATTCTACACTACCTCAGGATGCTTCCATTTAAGTTTCAGCTTTTCTGGCCCAGTGGTTCTTGAGAAGAAGATTTTTTAAGATTTTTCCTATATATTTCAATGTCAAACTTGGATTCCCTATTGTGGCCCCGCCCTTCCCCCGGGGGTCATGATTTGAACAATTTAGAATCTACACTACCCCAGGATGCTTCCATATAAGTTTCAGCTTTTCTGGCCCAGTGGTTCTTGAGAAGAAGATTTTTAAAGATTTTTCTTATGTATTTCAATGTAAAACTTGGATTCCCTATTGTGGCCCCGCCCTACCCCCGGGGGTCATGATTTTAACAATTTAAAATCTACACTACCCCAGGATGTTTCCACATAAGTTTCAGCTTTTCTGGCCCAGTGGTTCTTGAGAAGAAGATTTTTTAATGACCCCACCCTATTTTTGTCTTTTCTTGATTATCTCCCCTTGTAAGGGGACTTGGCCCTTTATTTTAACAATTTACACTTCCCTTCACCAAAGGATACTTTGTACCAAGTTTGGTTAAAATTGGCCCAGTGGTTCTTGAGAAGAAGTTGAAAATGTGAAAAGTTTACAGACGGACGGACAGACGGACAGACGGACGGACGGACAGACGGACAGACGGACGGACGACGGACAACAGGTGATCAGAAAAGCTCACTTGAGCTTTCAGCTCAGGTGAGCTAAAAATGGATGTTAAAAGTGAACTTCTAAATTCTTTACAATTAAATCAAACTTTTCAATCAACTTTTAAAAAATTAAATTTTTTTGCATAAATTTATCTGGCATCCTATTAATTTTTGGTATAACACATTATACAATCTGGCATCATATTTATTTTTTGTTTTACACGCGAATATAAAATAATATCTAGTAAAGGTGAGCGTTGAATGACAAAAATTTGAAAAACCTGTGTTTACTACGACAGGTGTGACTAGAATGGAAAGAGAAAAATATTAAAAAGATTAATGGAGCCAAAAAAGGCAAACACAAAAGATAAGAAGTCACTGACAAACAGGATTTATTGTAAATATGCCTCGCAAAGATAAAAATGTGCAATATCATGAAATAAAAAAGGTTATATAAAACACTGAGGTCAGAAACTTGTCAATGACAGATGGTCTATGGCATTTTAAGTAATGATGTAAAACTGTGAGTTTATTATCAGCTGAAAGCACAATGCTGCACATGTTGAAAAGCTTCAAAGAAAGGCAGCACATTACAACTTCTCAAGGGGTAATGAGTAATAGCTTGTGCAGTTTATTATTAATTTTGCTTTCAGGGATTACTTTTTTAAGCATACATTGTACTTGTACAATAAAAAGTGCAAAAATCATACATAATTTTCCCCCCTTTTCCCCAAAAGCTACTGAAAAAACTGAAAATCCTGAAACAATGTATTTTCTCACCTGGGCCAAAGGGAGACAATCATCACTGCTATCCTCACTACTCTCCCTTTGTGGAGACACTGAATTTGTGCTTTGGGAAGGTGAAGTCTCTCTGTTAGGCTCCAGAAAGTTGTTGTCCATTTTAATGACTGAGATCTGAGCATTGTTGGTCATAGTAGGAACTGTTGAAGCCATGGTAGTCTGGGAAAAAGGTGAATTCTGATTTCCATTGTCTATAGAGCTGGTCATCATGGCCATAGATGTCAGAGAACTAACACTGGGATTCAAATTATTGGTAAAAGAAATATCTGGGATATCAAAGTTCTGTGGGGGGAAGATTGGGGTAAATGCTGCAGTGTTTAAAGGACTGACACTAGATACTGGGGTAGTGCTCTGCTGAGAGTAAACATTGTACTGCACAGGGAGAAAGTCTGAGTACTGGGGTGCTGGGAAGCTCGTCTGGGGGTGGGGCTGTGGGTGTGATACACTGTCTGTTACTGGAGGGAGATTCAAAGATGTGATGTCAAAATCGTCATCAAAACTTGGAGTGTGGAATGTCTGAAAATAATTTTAGAAATATTAAAAGAATTGTACGTATCATATGAGTAATTTGCTTAAATTACTGTTAAAGAGAAAATTTATCATGATTGACTTCTCACTTGAGATTTTGTGACCATGTACTTTTTAGCATTCATAATAATTTCAATTCCCTTTTTTTCATATATCAATTATTTTAAAACTGTCCTTTAAGAAATCATCAAATTATACCAAGAAAATGAATTTTTCTTTTTGCAGTTAAAAAAAAAAATTAAATCCAGTACCTGCAAAGTAATTTATCACCTTTTATCATTACTATATATATCTACACCTGTACTTCTTATATATTTTTCCTAATCATGTATTTATAAAGTAAACTAAATACAGAGATTTAATGCATGTGAAGCATGTTATATACATACTAACATTGCAATATCACATATAACAAAGGTTTGGTGTTAAGTTATGAAAACAGAAAAAAAAATCCTCTGAGTTATATCTAAGCTTTGATGCATTATATTAGTTATGGTTATGAACTTAAGGTGTGGTGCTGATTGTCTAGATGACACTGACAAAGAGCTGGGTACTTTAAGACCGATTTACGGCCCTGTAAAATCGGCAAAAATTAAATGCACGATTACATTCTATCAATTGTATCAATTAACTGTTAGGGTTTCCCTGTGTGTGAAATTTGAACAAATTTTTCTCAACTCACGTGCCCTTTCATTTATATAACGTTCAAAACCGGTCTAATATTCCGGAATTCCCCCATTTTGGACGTTTTCCTCCTCTTCAAGTCTATATTTCGATATGGCCGCATCCGAGTATGTATGCGAAACTTTACAGAAAGAACAAATACACTACGATTTTTAATATTAAAGAGAAAAAATAACCTTACAAAAGTGCGGCCACATCCGTTTTTCAAAAAAATTGAAGTAAAAAATGCTGCATTTTTGGATAGACGTCACCTTTTCTCCACAATAAAATCTATATTTTTAAAGAAATTAATTGTTTAATTCTATATCTGAAGGCTTCATTATTTTTTTTATTGTCTTTTAAATTCAATTCTGCATTTGAAAAAAAAATTAATTTAATACAATTATTTAGGCAAATGAAAACCATATGAACCTTTCTCAGTGAAATTTTACTATGGGACATTACATGTAAATTAGTGACGCAATGCATTGAAAAAATGACGTCACAAAGAGCAATCATGTTGAAAATATGTCCTTGAAACAATTTCTTCAGTCTTCGCAACTATGATAACTATTCAATCAATATTTACAGCGTGAAAAAGTAATTTAACGACATAAGTTGGGATGGTTCACACAATCAATTTACATTTAATCCTACATGTACAATGTACCTCCAATTAAAACGCGCGTCTCTTTCATAGTAGACATTGACTTTATTTGACTTCAAGAAAAGATTATTTTTAACATTTTTATTGAAAATCATCAGCTTTTTAAGCATGTTTTATTCGTTTTCAATTGATATATGACTGGGGTTCATGAATGTCAAAAGACAAGGGGGGGGGGGGGGGGGGGGGAGAGATTGGAAGCTTGGCTTACATGTATAGCAGTCACCATTTGAACATTTCTTTTCAAAACTTGTTATCCTTGTCAGTGTATTGTTGCAGATTTTTATTTGACAAAATTGATTATGTCAGAAAGGATTCTAGTGTTTTATCGCATTGTTTTATATATGACAAAATACTTCTAAATCTGCCACTGCCTGTCTACATTTACTTATTGAAGGTCAGCAGCTGGGAATGGAAAAGTTCTTACATGTATTTACACTTATTAATTATATATACATTTATCATGCTGATCGGAATATTGACATCAGTGTTTTCAAGTAAAATTGGGTTTAATTTATAATTTACAAGGAATTTTAGATAATTCTGTTGACCAAGTCTATAAGGCTTAAAAAACGTATACAGTGGTGTACGCTTTCGGAATTTTCTATGAAAATTTAAGTGAAACATGATACAATCAACCTTTTTTATTGTCTATAAATAAAGATTATCTGTTCCCATGAAGTTCTGTAAGAAATACAAACACGATCTTGCATTACTTGTGGACAAGACACCTCCTTTCCGCTCCATAATCGATGGTTTAACTCGTTTTTTTTTTTCAGAAATTGTATTCCTAATACATTTTAAGGCATTCCAAGTCTTGAAATGAAAAAAAAAAGAAGAAAAAAAAGATTACTCTATAGATATTTATCTGTATAAAAAACGAATGTACATATTAACTACATGTACACTATTGTTAATCTTGAAGTAAGCGAGTATTTTTAAAAGGATTTTATCCAGATTATCCATAAAATAATAGTAATATATTTCATAGGAATTATGTTTAGTATTCCAATAGATGTTCATCGGGGCTGGAGGAGCGTCCTGTCCAATATCACCTAGTGCTGTGAAAACGGCGGTGCACATTATCACTAAATTTTAAAGATTTAACGTCCGTCTGTGATGATAATCCGTTCCAGAAAAAAAAAAACGAATTAAAGTATTTTATCGTTACTACAAGGACAAATGCACAAGGAAATGCCCCAGAGAGTTAATGTATCCAAAGGAAGTGATAAAATTATCATTGTCACCGAAATAATAATTTATCAAATGTGTATCTTACCTACGGCTGTGTAACATGTACACATAGGGAGGAGTTCTAAAGAAAATCTTTATCTATTTTAATGCAGTTTTTGTCTTAGTAGATGACGTGATGTATCGTCTTGCAATTCATGTCAGCAGTTTGTTAGGTATATTTTTAAAGATTTTTTAAAAATTTATCAGACACTTACATGAAAAAGAAACATAATCAAGCTAGTGATATAATCCGGGAATTAATGGCAAGGATAACTCTATAAAGAAGTACTGTGACGTGTTTTGCGTATTGTTCCCACAAGTAACAAAATAACATTAAGATTTCGTATAATTTGATAACTGAACTAGAAATAAAATCTCTATGTAGCTTATAAAAAGGGACGTGAAAGTGAATTTTGATTCTTCTATGTGAGTGTTCTGTTATTCTGCATTTCAATTATTTGTATTTTGTCTCATGTAAATAGAAGGGGGGGGGGGGGGCTTACTGATAATCTAATTATACATGTACTGTAATGAGTACCAATAAAAAAATTATATCAAGAATTTGATTTAAAACTAAATACATCCCTTTCCAGTTTCCTTTGGCTCCCCACTGGACTGTGACCATTGATCGATCTTTTACTGATCGATATCAATGCAAGTGCCTGCCGTTTCATGCTGCATTGCTTTGACATGCGCATATTTTCATAGCTGACGCGGATAAACTCTACATGCAAATCATACATATAATATTATATTCTTATTTTTATAGCTTTTAGTTTTAGGGAATTATGCCCGTCAGAGTGTACTACAGGCTTCTGAATCCCTTCCCGAGAATTCGTGTGCATTTCCTGTCGTATTCACTACGCAGATTTAGGCATATAATTTTCGAATTTGTGAATCAAGTAATGATTATGTACATGCAAAGTAATGTGTTTGTCTCTAAAATTAAATTATTAGCATTGGCTATATAAAATATTTTGTTCATCGAAAAATTGATCTAAACAAATCGCACACCCTTTTTTAAGCCTTCGGAGATTCACGGTTTTTATTTGAAGCAAAATTTTTCAAGGTCTGTAACGCAAGTTATGATAAGGCCATTCCAAGTTTTTTTTTATGTGCAGTGTACGCGGACGAATTGGTTTTGAGGTTATGAAATTAAAAACAAACACAAATTAAAATTGATAAATAAAAAGCTTTGAAACGCAAACACAAAGTTAACTCAAATTAAAATCAACAAATACGAATCTCTGAAATTTATGCATTTTACTCTTTTGGGATTGTCATCTCTCTTTTTTAAGTGGTGTATTAATTTTTTTTTATTTCAATAAACTAGTAGTTTAACTAAGTTTTATGGCGAGGAGAGGTCTAAAATGATAACAAGAAATTCTATAACTGTTCAATGCTGCGTTTTTCCCCCTTTGGTTTGTGTGTTTTCTCGGATAGGAAGATAGGCTAGGATGGACGCTAAACAAAGAAAAAACTTGGAATGGCCTCATCAATCAGGACTCTTATAACCGGTCTCCTTTTGTGGTTTAACATAGAAAGTGATTGAGTGTAAGTATACTGGGGATTGTTCCTGGTAAGGGTATTTTACATGAACCGTGCAGTAAAGCGGATCCACTGGAATGAATAAATAACGATCTATAAAAGAAATCATAACATCAGAGAAAATTTTTTTTAACGCAGTTTAAGACACCTCGTAACCCCGTAGTAGTGAGTAATTTATACCAAAAAAAAAAAAAAAAAAAAAAAAAAAATAGAAAATACGAAATTAATAGCGCTGCCATTTGTTGGAATGGAAAAGGGGAGTGATGTTGATGGCTTTTTCATTGCCAAAAATCCAATTTTGACAACTTTATATGGGACGTTCTAATTTTCTTTTTAATACTGGTTCATGTATCTTTAAAAATTTTAATGTAACTTCATAGACAATGCGG
This sequence comes from Saccostrea echinata, assembly GCF_033153115.1. Lineage (NCBI taxonomy): Eukaryota > Metazoa > Mollusca > Bivalvia > Ostreida > Ostreidae > Saccostrea > Saccostrea echinata. The sequence goes on along the minus strand of NW_026889803.1, from coordinate 56,076,872 downwards.
AAAATGATTGAAGAAATCATTAGGACATTTTTACATAAAAAAAAATGATAAATTTGATACGAGCGCAATTTTAAAAGAAGTACTACCTTGTCTCATCTGTATGGATAAATCAAGCTTCATTACTTGTCTGATGAAATCGTTTGTAATAAAATTATATTTCCTTTAAATTATTTTACTCCTTCCAGCTATCAAAGATACATTACGATGAATTGAAATAAAAGTTCAAAATTGTTTTCTGGAACATAAGGCAGGTTAAAGTAAATAGTTTCCGGTTCAGAGAATTTACAGATTTCTTTTAACGTAACGTTGAAATCAGTAACGCCGTGATGACGTTATCACGTCAAAATTTGTAATTTCTAAAGAAAACTCCCCATTTTTCGAGACCTCTGATGGAAAAACGGTTTGTGATAATTAAAAAAAATAAAATGATTTTGAAAGGACAAATCGTAGGCATGTTTGTAAAAAACTGAAATCAAATTTGGAGACAGGGCCGCTCTGTTATACTTACGTACCCAGTTCTTTGATACAAGAGCCCCCTGACCTACTTAAGAATGTCCAGAATTAAAACAGCCCTTACCCACTTAGAAACAGTCATCCATTCCGAGAAGTTTAAAAGATCACTTCAATTACAAACTTTCAGTCTTGCGGGCGACGGGGAATACAGCATATGGTAAGGAGGGAAAAAGATAATTGTCAATTTTCATTAATTATTCAGAGAAATAATAATCTTAGCTGTGATCGCCGATTTTATTTGCAGAAATTATGTCAGTTGTGTTCAAAACATATCAATATGTCAGAAAGGGTGAATTAGGTTTGCTGTAAATTCCCGCAATATGATATTGTACTTCATTAAGGTTTTAAAAAAATTTATGTATAATCATTGTGATTTGAATCTCAAATAAAACCCATAATTAACATGTATACTATTACACTTTATTTATCGTATAAGGCCATTCATTATGCATGTAACTTGCTTGTATCTTCAAATAAATTAATGCAAACATACATGGACCCATATGTACTTTGGTTGAATTTGCATCTCTAAAAAATAAAAATTGATTTAAAAATTAGTCATATACAAAATTTAGATTTTCTACATACAACAGAGTAAATGTATGTTGTATCTGTCACGTCTTAGCAAATTGCTGTCCAATAAAGTTCTTTTCTTAGCAAACAGTACTTAAATATTCATGGATCAGTTGTAAAATCAGAGGAGGCTTGCTGATTCAAATCAATGATCCATAATTATCTAAAAATGATCTTGGAAATATTTGCTGTAAAATTGAGATTTTGACATGTTGACAGTTGGCCATTTTGAAAGATTTGCCTGAAATTCCGGAGAGAAAAAAGATGTAGCAGTAATTACGTCTCCATACCCATGACGATGGGAAAGACTAAATACCCAAACAAAGGCTTGACTCTGAGTCGATCACCACCTGTTATCTTCAGAAAACTAATGCCCTTATAATACACTTTTGATATTCGAAAAACGAGTCTCCAGGTAGATTGTCTGACCTTGTTTAAACATTAAGTCAGCATTATTATCGTAATTTGTCACAATGTATTACCAGAATAAAAGTACTCTCTGATTACAAACATATCTTGATGCCTATCAGTCTGCAAACTCAATATATCATCTTCTTTCTTGGAACAGAATCTCAAACACCATGTTTGTATAGTGAGGACACAAAAGTTTTACAAATTAATGTCTCTTGTAACAGCTTAATCTTTACAAAAATATGTCTTGTATTTGAATTACTTCCTTATGAAATCTGAAACTACTGACTGTACAACAGGTGCCCCTTAAATATTTCTGCCCTGCACTTCTTCTATTGGTGTAGTTATTGTACAACCAGATCATTTATTTGGGTTTACTTCCAGGTAAGACAAATTCAGCATGATTTAGAAAACAACTTGTTCTACCATTACCATGACAGATGGTTGGTGAGTAAGAGCTGGTGTTAAATAACATCTTATTAATGATCTTTTTTTTCTATGAGGTTTTTTTTTATTTATATGGTTAAAATTTCTGTAATTCCTTTACTTGTTCCACATTATTGACATCTTACAACATGCTTGTTTTATGTCTGCAGACTATCATTTTTAATAAGGAAGAAAATTTTAAAAAGTCATTAAAAAACATTCAAAAACTCATAAAGCTGACATAATTCTGACACTGTTCTTCTGAGAGATGTTGTTAACTAAAGGTTCTTCAATCTCTAGGTGGTTTTATTTATTACTTGAGTATGTGTTTATTTAACTCTATATTGCACCTTTACAGTATATAAGCTTTTAATTTTTAAAACTATTGCAGATCTTTCCTGCAGTTGGACCATTTTAATTTTTACCTTTATAAAAAAAATCAAAGTATTAAATATAGATGCCATATCATAAAGTTTTCCTCTGTTGTCTTCTGTTTGTTTTCATTTTTTTTTTTTTTGTAGTTAATTTCAGGACCACAGAATGTAGTATTTCTCACCTCTGTTGTTTTAATGCATCTGAGCAAAGATGAACTACATGTTTGCAGAAAATGGCATTTTTATGATGACAGGTGAACTTGGGGTCAACATGAATACATAATGTAACCTAATGGGTGACCTTAGTGCAGTTCATGACATTAATGTACTATTACATAGTCAATTAATTGGACATAGAGTATAACATATATAGATAATAACCCTTTATGCATAATGTGTATTTCTATCAATATTTCTACTCTATACTGGCCATAAACAGAAGGAAATGGACATGTCAAAGAACATTTCAATGCAGTATTTCTCATGATTTGAAGTTTTATCTTTTAGCATGCATAAACACTTCAATATTTCATGATTAATAAAAAATCATCTGATTATGCACTTTTGAATACCTATACCTGTACTTAACCCCCCCAAAAAATAAAACAATAAAATATTCACATTGAAAGAGAATCCTAAAAACTAAAGTGTATAATGCAGCTTATTGTGTGGGATGCTAATTTTGGTCACTGATCAACATAATAAAGGCTTAGTACATATAGTTTGTACAGGTATGTGTTGTCATTGCTTGGTTTAGCAATTGCCTGCTGAATTTCAGGAATTTTTAGCATCTAAATTCTATAAAGTTGCTATAAATTAGTTTCCTTTCATACCATTTCATTCCTTAAAGGACTAGAACTTGTTTTACATATATATTTAATATACAATACTTAAACTTTCAAACATAATAACACCACTATGTTTGCCTAAAATCAGTGAAAACACACCTTAGGGAATTTAATCAGTTTCTTTTCAGTGCATGTATTAATGAGCACAAATTCAGATTTCAACTTTAAGCTGTAAATTCACAAATTCACGCATATTCATACAGTTGCAAAGATGCAAAGTATAGCCCCCACAAGAAAAAAACTAGTGTGATAAAGAATATGTTTGACTACAATTATGCTCCCTCCATCCCCCCTCTCCAAATCAAAGTTTGAAACAAAAATTAGGCTATAAATTTAAAGGTAAAATTAAATTTCAGGCAAGATTGTGTGCTTCATTTTTAAGCAAAATTTGTGATCAATTTGTGCCAACATCCCCCCCAAAAAAATTCTTAGAAATATCAGTTTTGTTGAGTCATAGACTCTTATATAATAATGGCTTTTATGAATAGCTATGTAAATTTGATAAGTATTTATTTTCAAAGCAAATTATGAATACATTCGATCATTTTTTTCAAATTCCATTTTGGGACAATACAATGTATTAGAGTCTTAAAATACACAATGTTTGGCAAACTCCTCTTTCCATTCCTTTTTCTCTGTGTAAAAAAGATCTATATTTATTTTGGTTGCTAACATTAAATAAAATATAGTAACAAGTTGTTTTTCTTATCCAATATAGATATTTTTACTGATATGTTATGTCATCTTATTGCTGAATAATTGCATACTATTCAAATGAACCTTTACTCACGAAAAATATGTAGTCCAACTACAAATATTCTGATTTCATGTACAAAGGTATTTTGTCAAGAGAGCTAGACCTCTGTCTTTCTCCTTCATTAAAGATCATTATGTTGCTACTTAATATTTGTAATATCACTTATTTTTGTGGGATCAAATTTTCCTGGTTTGAGGAAAAAATATTGATTTGAGGGGATTTGATTTCATGGGTTAAGGATAGACTTTATACTGTTAAATAGAATTTTAACATTTTGTGGGGGACATGAATTTGTGGGTCTTTTTATACTATGAAATCAATGAAAATTAAACCCTCATGAAAATTAGTGATTTCACAGTAATCATTTTGTGAACATTGAATGTGTGTGTGTGTGTGGGGGGGGGGGGGATTCTTCCTTCTTTCTTAAATTATCGAATGTTAATGACAACAACATACAATAGCCATGTCAGCCTGATAGAATTAGTGTAATACATGACAGAATAAATCAGAACCAATGTTGTACAGTAAAACACATTTATCACAAAAATGCTTGATCATGAACTCTTTTTTATATAAGATTTCAAATAGGCTTAGCCTCCTTGTTCAAAGTATATTTTTACTTTTACTAATGAACAATACATTGTTAAAATTAGTCAATGAATAAAAATTTAGTTTAAGAATTCATGTTATGCTGTAACATTTTGTAAGTTGTATAAACTAAAGAACTGCTAAGTACATAAATTACAAATCACCGATTACAAAGTGATTACATCTGTTGCTGCAATTCTGCCATAATTGTGCTTTACTGTAGTTTTTTTAGTAGGGAGTGTGTTACCTCACTAGTCAAGTAGCTGGCTTCTGGTCCATAGACATCCCCCATCACCGAAGACAAGAGATTGGGGATACCACTGGAAATGGCTGGGCTCTGAAAAAATTAAAAAAATCTTTAAATACAGTCAAACCTCATTATCTTGAACTCAATGGGGCTAAGATTTAACTTTGAGATATCCGATGATATGATATAACCTGGGTAAAAAGAACAAAAGAATAAGTGATTGGGACTGCCAACTCACTACCATATATTCCTGGTATTTGAGATATCAGTGTTGGAGATAACTCATTTTTCCTTGAACAAAAGTGAATGAGAGAAAATGAAAACATTTTTAATGAAATCAATAATTAATCATGTCAAGTGATTCATTTTCTTTCAATCATGGCAAATAAAATTTGAATACCATCACCATTATAATCTAGAATAAGCTCTGGCTATTTTTTCTTGGAAATGTAAATTCAAAGTATTAATTAAGTCCCTTACATCTATTATATTGAAAGAGTCCTCAAAAAAAAGATAATCATATACAGAGAAGCATGGATTTGATTAACACATAGCCATCCAAATCATTCATTTTCCTCCTAAGATTATTAAATTGACAAATACAACTCTACAAATTTGTTTCTTTTCATTTTTTCACAGATCTGCTTGATTAATTATATTAATGTTCCTCTTAATCAAAAAAACAAAAACAAAAACAAACAACACCAAAAAACTGCAATTCTTTTGTCGGATAAAAAAGGTAACAGAAGACATATACTGTGCAGGCATCATCATTATAAACCTATAATAACCATCATTTAATTTCTTTATGAGAAAAGGTATAGTTCTGTCTTAATACATCTGCTACAGAATGACCATCAGATCTTGAACAAGTAACTGAAGTAATACATAAAAGAACAACAGAGCCATTCACTCCATCTTGTCATATAAAGAAAACAGCAAATCGTTACAGAGTTACTATGATAAAATTTAAACTTAAAACCTTGATGAAGCTCACTTATTTGGAATACACTTTCATCCATTTAGAAATATGCACAAAATCCACCTATTCAGACCTTACATGATACAAATAAGACATCCAACTTAATGAAAACTGACATCTCCTGTTTCATTTAAATTCTCCCAGGCATCAGTCCTAGTCCATTCTAGAAGATGTGCCGTAAAACAGTCCACCTGTTATAGGTGAATCCATGCATTAGAAAAGTTTTATTTTAACAAAGCTACAATTACCATACCAAGATCAATGTATCACAGAGGCTTAATGACCGTGTTCTACACCTGTACCCCAGGCTATTTACTTATATGAAAGAACTAGCTCCAATCAGGTACTTAACCTGGTCAGATCAACTCAATGTTGTAATACACCATAACCTAATGGACAGTCCATCGAGGCTCTCAACAGATTGAAACAAATATTCTCAGCGTGCTCTAGATAAGTCCAATCTATGATACCTTTCCAGTCTTAATATTAGCTTAGGGATACAGGTAAATCCATCAAGGGGTGATAAAATATTAAAGAGATTCTTGTGGATAAATAAATATAGAGAACATGTACCTCAATATCCAACATTGCTATACATATAATATCAAATCACAATAGTCCATTTCAAGCTGATAAAAGTCTCCCCAAAAAGTACCACGGTTTTGTTATCCTGCAATTGTGTAACTGCTGATTGAGCAAACACAGCGCTACTCTCATGTTAGAAATCCATCCACTGACTGATAGCTCACCTGTGTATTAATGTGCCATCTTAATTATAACACCTGTCATTCTGGTCACATGACCTCCTAAGAATTGGTCACATGATCCATTTTATGGAGAATGGGAAAAAATTGTTATCGAAAGTGTTGATGAATTAAAAGAATTTGTTTTTAAATTAATATATCTCATTTTTATTTTAATATATTTTGAATAATGATTGATGTGCTATTTCAAGAAAAGGCATCTTTAAATAGTTGCTAAATGAGCCTTAATTCTTGGAAACTTTCTTATCTATAAATACAATCTTGTGTAGTACAATATGTACTGGCAATTTAAACCAGCCAGTCAAAAAAGTTATGTCTAAAATGGTTTCTTTAATCCTTCTACTCAAAAGCTATTTTTACAAATTTTCTTCATCCCTTGAGGGTTTTGATGAAAAGATATGAAGTATTACAGTGCATGATTATCGATGCATAAATCTGCATTTCTTTGTCAATTATCAATCTTCACTACAAAAAAGGGTGATCCATCAAGTTGAAAATTTGCATTTCTGCAGAAAAAGATTTACCTTTAAATTTTCCCTTATCTTTAAGTTAAATTTGTCCTACTGACCTACTGCTATTAACATATATTTCTGTATTTCATTTATTTTAGATCATTATTGGATCAGTTCCATGATAGATGTTATATTTGACCACTTTTTGTCAACTTAAAAATCAAACAAGCAATGAATATGACAAGTAAATGAGTAATAGATAAAGAGGTTTGTCATGTCAGTGCACAGTATTTGTTGTCCGTTTAATCATCACAGATCTTTCCTTAGCATACTTTTACATTTTGTTTGCAGTGTAAATACCTGTAAAGTCCAGCATTCAGACTGGAACTGTGAAGTGACATTGAGTGGCACTTTACGACAAAATGACCACCATCATATCACCTGTCCAACGGTAATGGACACATAAATTACGGACCTTAATTCATCAACCATGTAGCAATTAATATGGTTTAAAATATAAAAGTTGAATACTAGTCCTGCACTTTAGAGGCAGCATCAATTATTACTATATTTTAATTTTTGAATGATCATGATCTATTGTTCATCATGTTGGGTTTTTTTTCTATAAGTGATGTTTCAGCAAATCAGCAAAAAAATTTCTCTTCTCTGTAGTCTACCTGTATCCAATCAAAGTAAAATTTACAATCATTGTGATCATGGATCTCGATCAATCCCTCTTTCTCTCTCTCTCTCTCTCTGTAGAGTATGTAGCTGCATCACCATGACAGTTCAACAACATATTAAAAGAAGAATACAAGGGGAAAGACTAATCATTACTTGATTACACAGTAATTACATTACCAGTGGATTCAATTAACATTTGTTCAAGTAAATCATGAAATAATTAAGCCTTATGGGCCTGCCATGTGTTGTTATGTGAATAAGAAAACTTTTGAAAAAATCTTAAACTTGATTACATGCAAGGAAAAAGAAATTCAATTCAATCAGCAGCAACGATCAACTTTATTCCTCATCAAGTACTCTTTGTTATAAAATCAATACCCAGGCTAATCACAGCTCTCCCATCAATAACAATATTCAAATTATCTGTCACTTTGATCACACTTTATGTCTGACAAAATGTTTCTGCTTCAAAAAAATACACTCAGTCAGTCAAAAGAAAGAGAAATCTCCATATATCACCTCAAAGATGACATAGAAGATGGCATTTCTCTTGTAAAACACGGCTATGTTCCCTCCCTTCTCTTGGTTTATTTCTAGGTAGCTATACTGGTTTTCATAATTTACACTACATTTAACAATTGGTACACTAAAAGGCTGTGACTGAAAGTATTTCTTCATTTCTTAAATGAGAGCTCAGGAAGAACCCAATGTCATTACAATGTCTAATCAATTCATATATCTAATGTACTAAAGAAAAAATGCTTTTGTTGAGGGATAACAATTAATGATAATATGACCTTGACTCAAATTATCTGCACTAAAAAACAAGGTCATAATTGGTAGTGTTGTTTTCAATTTGTATGATTTTTTTTCTCTGAAATTTGAAACATGTCACATAAATTTTATCTATCACAAAAACTTAATCCAATGAAGTCTTTTATATCAATAGCAGTCCACAATGTGCAGTGAATAGACTCCACAATTTGCAACTGCAGACCACAAATTCTAATGGATTCCACACAAAAGTCAACAGAAAATTATTCCCAGGAAAATCTAATTACTGCTTCCAAGGGCATTAATCATTTCCCCTCTATTAGTTTTAATTACCAGATGAATCCTATTGTTGTAGCTCTACAATATGGAAATATTAATGGCAACAGAAATTTATACATCCATGTTTTATTGGATACCAGACAACATTATATGGAGCCATTAATTTGATGGGGAAAGTGTATTTGAAAGGAAAGTCATGAAAATATTTAAGCAGGTTGTGGAGAAATACAAAATGCACTGTTGATTTCTAGCTAAGATTAAAGTTATCTGTTATTTTTTTTTCAAGTATTTTCTAAAAAAAAGTTTTTCTCTTGGTGCAAAAGTGGAAAATCATCACCATTTAGTGGAAATATCCGTACCTTTAATAAAAAGTACCACTATAAGTATATATACTGGAACCATTATTATGTGAAATGATTGCAATATTAACAAAATATCACATAAGATATAGTTAACAAAACCACAAGTACATCAGGTACTCATGTTAGAGATCCGTACCAAGTGCACTCATTAGATTAGAAGTCAAAATTAACATATTATCTAAAATATCTTGAAAATCCACATGCACGTGTCATACATTGTAAGAGTCACTGACTGTCCTCTCTTAATTGAAGTTTAACTTTTCTGGTACTTTTGACTAATTTTAAAATTTTGTGGTTATAAAAACCCTTTATTTGACATTTTTATTTTTAAAATATTTCCACAACAGAAAATTTTCTCTAGCATGATAATGGGGTATTCACCATTTTTTCTGAAAAGAGCATTTAGAGCAAATATATTTCTTATCATCCGTAAGGAAAAAAAGGCTTTCACAAAGCCGGCATATCGTGCATTTGAGTAAAAGTCAAAACAAATGACAATCAAATATTACAAAATACATAAATATCTCTTGATTAAAAGAATTTTTTCATGATTAAGTTGTATACCTCTAAATATCTTGTAACTTCACTGTATAAATGGGGTTTGTTTTTTTTAATTTCAAAAATCATGGGTTGAACATTTTCTACTCTCTACCACTAAAAAGTGAAAAAGATTTTTTTAAATGAATAAATAGGATTAATTTTTTTTTTTACCTTATTCAATTTGCAGTGGAAGCTGACTTATCAAAGTAAATTCATTTTTTTTTTTAAAGTTTAAAATGGCTACTGTGATTTCAGACTATAAACTAACCAAAAATCTTTAAGTATATGAATACTGTCTTCACAAAATTTAATTAACTATATACACAGAAACTGGCAACATAAAATTCAAGATCTTGAAGTATGCAGTGCTCCATTGAACTTAACTCCCCTCCCCCCAAAAAATCTTATAACAAAGCTACTGTAAATGTTAAGCTAATAATACGCAAAATTTGGAATGATGGACATGGATTTCAGATCAAAACTGACATGAATGAATATAATTATCTGAATTGGGCTCATTGACTAAAAGCAAAGTAGTCAATATCTAACTGAAGACCCTAATTACCATTTTACAAAGTGAATACCTTTAATGACCATGTATATCTGAATACATGTATTGGTAATCCATATGTCTCTTTCTTATACAAAAACCTTACATCTTACTCCTAAAATAGTCCACATATTTGCATATATTTTAAAGAAAAACATGAATGACTATTCATGTTTAAGCTGAACTTATTGTGATTTTGAAAGTTGTACAATTTTTAATCTTGAATTCTAAGAGAAAGGGGGGAAGGGGGGGGGGGGTAGTAAATTAAAATGTGTTTTGTGACCCCAATATCTGTTTCCATAATAAATTAACATATCAAATCAATGCATCAGCAAAACAGTATACATGCATGAAAAGATAAATTAAAATTAATAGTGATCCAATGAAAATATATGATTTTACAGTACCTGTTTACACCACAAAGACTCCAAGGTCAAATTAATGAGGTCAAAAATACTGGTATTTAAGAAAAGGACTTGTCACAAGGAAAATACTCATGAAAAATAAAAACTCTTGCACCAAGCATTCAAAAATTATAGCCAAGGTTAAAGTTTTTCAAAAGTAGGTCAAACTCCAAGGTCAAGTCAAAAGGTCAAAATTGTTGCTACCTTAAGAAAGTTCTTGTCACAAAGAAAACACGTGTGAAATATGAAAGCCTTACCACCAACCATTAAAAAGTTATGGCAAAAGTTTAAGTTTTTCGAAGTAGGTCAATGTCCAAAGTCAAAATTTTTGGTATCCAAGGGAAGGTCTTATCACAAGGAATACACATGTGAAATATGAAAGCCCTAGCTTCAAACATTCAAAACATGGCCGAGTTTAAAGTTTTTTAAAAGTAGGTCAAATCCAAAGGTCAAAGTCAAAAGGTCAAATATATTTGTACCCAAGGGAAGGTCTTATCACAAAGAATATACATGTGAAAATGAAATGAAAGCCCTAGCATCAACCATCCAAAAGCTATGGTCAAGGTTTTAGTTTGGTAAAATTCTGCAAAAGTGAGTAAAACTCCAAGGTCAAGATGTCAAATATGTTGGTACCCAAAGAAAGATATAAACTTGAAGTATGAAATCCCTAGCACCAACCAATCAAAAGTTGTGGGCAAGTTTAAAGTTTTTATAAGCAAACAGACAGACAGATGGACGAACTGAGCAAAAAATTTATGCCGTCGAATCTTCGATTATGTGGGCATATAAAGAAAAGGCTACAAAGAGACTGCAATCAAGTTGATAAGCTTAGAAAAATGTTCATACATGTAAATAATTACCTAAATTGTCCAGAATTGGCTTATCCATTTCGGAGGAGCAAAGAATGCTCATTAAAGAGATGTTTCTTAATTTCAGGTGATATTTCTTGTTTAGAAGATATTATTTTACAAAGAGATACAATGTATCTATTAGACTTAAAAAGATATTTCTATCAAAAAGAGATATTTTTTCTCTGAGAGATATCTGGGGAGTTTTTGTTTTGTTTTTTGTTTTTTTTTTTAGAAAAATGTATCTTCAAAATAGTGATCTTATATATATGTTTAAGAGACATCTGTCTAAGAAAAAATACATCTCCATTACAAAAAAAGATAGTCATTGTATCTCTATTGCTAAGAGAAATATCTCTTCTAAAATAAAGATATCTTTTAAGCAAAAAGAGATATTTCTTAAATATTGAAAGTAAGAGATATCTTTTTCTGCCAAGAAGATACATGCATCTCTTTTAGAATAAGTAAAAAAGAGATATCTCCTTCTGCAATGGAAATTTTTGTTTCAAAGAGATATCTCTTTGAGCAATTCAACAGCATATCACACACAAGACCAAGAGTATCTTTCAATTTCATTTTATTTTTGGAATTTTTTTTTTTTTATATATAAAACTAACAACCCAAAATATTACAGATAAAAAATCTGTTTTAATTTCAATTGTTTATTGCCTAGCTGAAGCTATTGATACTTATTAATATCTCTTACAGGTCTATCTCTTTGGGTCTGAATTTGAGGAAACTCAATCAATTGAAAATAACAAACAGCTGACTTTTGTTTTAGTCTCCGTATATTATCAGTTGATTGAATTCGCTATGCTGTTGTCCATTTATGCAAACTGGCTAGTGTGTGAAGTACCTGAAAGAAGTAGACTTCTCAAAGAGGTGGCTCTATTACTTAAAAAAAAGAGAATTCTCTTTCTAGAATTCATGAAGATATATCATACGGTTAAAAGAGATATCTCTTTAATGTGAAAAGGAGATCTCCTGAGAAGAAATAGAGGATATTCAATGTTTTGTAGATGAATATGGAATTTATTTCACGAGTGGGACAGGATTTTTTGATATTTTGACGAGTGCAGAGCACGAGTGAAAATATAAAAAAATTCTGTCTCACAAGTGAAATAAATTCCATATTCATCTACAAAACATTGAATTTTCTGTTTATTACATTTTCTTTGATTTTCCCTTTGCCTCAGTCTTTTTGTAAAACAGTGTCATTGGCTGTGATGTCATAGTTAAGCGGTTGAGACGTCATAGCTAAGCGATTGAGAGACTGAGAAATGTTATAAACATGGACTTTTATCAACATGTTTGGAGAAGCTTTGGCAGTTTTAGTCTCTGTCAGGATGGTTCATTTACTTTCTCTAGCTTATGACAGGCAAGGTTTTTTTTTTTTTTTTTTTGAAAAAAAAAAAAACTCTTCGTGAAGGGAAGGAAAATGGAGAGTTTTGCCACACTTCTGATATTCTCACACTGTGAGTATACCAGTATACCATTTTGATACCCTTTCACACTGTGTCAGAATATCACTTTTTTCAATAAATAAATTAAAGTATTTCACTGTTGAAAATGTAATAATAGGTTATCTCTGTATAAAAAAGTGATATCTCTATAGGAAAAATTATATCTCTTAGACTAAATGAGATATATCTCTCTCTGTTTGAGATATCTCTCTTAATAAGGCAGATATTAATAAATAGTATTATGATAAAATGGCTGTAATGATGAAAAAGGTGAAGACAACGAACAGTGATCGATCTCAGAAAAAAAATCTATAAACAATACAAATCTGTAAAGAGTGCATAAAACACCGACCCCTGGAAATTCCAGAGGTGGGATCAGGTGTCTAGAAGGAGTAAGCATCCCCTGTTGACTGGTCACACCTGCTGTGAGCCCAGTGTATGATCAGGTAGATGGGACATTCTGTAGTTAAATTCAGTATAAAAACAGATGCCTAACAATTGGTATGAAACATGTCTGCCAAGTGATCTATAAATGCACAATATCGAAGAACTAACATCTAGTTGATGAGTGTCCTTGTGGGTGTATATGTGGGTGGATGCATGCATAGCAACTAAATGCAAGGAGACACATTTCATTGACAAATCAGATATGCCTTTATTAATATCCACCGACAATCTTAAAATCGGTTAAAGGCTATAATGAAGGTAGCATTCTATTCAAAATTACAACTTATTACTTTATTGCAAACATCTTCCTTTAGTACACAGAAAATTTCCGTGAATTTTCCAAGTAAGAATTGAAAGCACAAAAAATTTGAATAATTCAGAAAATTGTATCCAGTACATCAATATTAAAGCATTATAAAGTTTCTCTTTTTCATCACATACATATTCCAAGAATTTCAGCATACAGTAAAACAAACTTATAATGAAGTGTCAGAGATGGACAATTTTGCTTTAATATAAACAAAATTTGTTAATATCCATTAATTTCACAATATATTAAAGCCATGAGGAATAAAAATCACTTCACTGTAAGCATCAATTCATTATAAGCATTTTCGCTATAAGCATGTTTTACTGTATTACATTTTCTACAAGATATCAACTACAAACACATTTTTTAGTCATCAGAATTCCCTTGATTACTAAGCTTTACTTGTACCTTGAATGTAGTTCCATGATGATAGTACTTGGGATTAAATCCATACGGAGATAAAGTCTTCATGATCTGAAGCACTTAGGAAGGAATAAGTAGAGTCCAGTCATCAGTAATATGTCATATAATGTCATAATAAACAGCAATATCAACCAATCAATATCAACATTTATTTATCCTCTGCATCCATCAGGGTTCATTCCAGATGCATTATCCTCAATAATCGTCCCCTCATTACAAACAAATTGCTCAATATTATATTGCACTCAAAAAGGGATTAATATTCTCCTAATCTCCTGCTAAAACGATGGATCTGAATGCACTCACTATGGAGAATAGAAATCTGCCTCTTTATGTGCAGTACAAGGACACAGACAACGTTTGGCTGTATGGTCACCAACATTCAAATTTATCATCCGGCAAATTAAAATGAGTTCATAATAACAAAAACAAGCTCTTCCACGTTATTCTTACAGGCAACCTTACGCAGACATTACAAAGAGATGCACCTAACAATTTTCAAACTGAAAATCTTATCAATTTCACACTTGGAGAATTTGGTCCTGTGATGTAGAACTATGAAAATGCTAATCCTGCTGGTCATATCTGAGTTTTAATGAGTGTCCCCTCCAAGGAAATAATTGTATTGGGGGCGCGTGCTCGGTATTAAGGCTCTCATTGTCAACAAATTTCAATGAACTGCTCAGGGACTGGTCCACTACACCGAGGTTTCTGAGCTTATGAGCAGATGTGTGGATAAATCAGGGAATCGGAGAGAGCACCTGCCAAGCACAATTCAGAACAGAATATTGAGTTTTATTTTTTCAACAGATAAAGCTGAAATTGTATTGCAAATATAACAGAATCTGCAATGATCTGCCATAAATAATATATTGATTCACGTCAAAGCAACTTCATGAATTGTTCATGGAGGCGTGATTGTTACAGTACCAAGAGAACAATGTCATTTGATTCAATTCAATTTAGATTTATTTGACAAAAAGTGATGCTTATTCTTTTTCAGTAATAACTGCAATAATGAACTCATACAATAGTAATGGAATAAAACCTCAGATGTCAGCTCATCATTTTGTTACGTAGAAATTTGCAAAGTCCTTTTGACCCAAATAGCCTCTCTGGAGTAAAGTACTTTTACTTAATATAATTCAAATATTTGCATGCAAATTGTTAACTAACTGCATGAATATGTCTACAATAATACACTGAGAGTGAATTCTGTCTCCAAACTTTTCATTGATTATAAATAGCAGTCCACAAACTGGTTCTTATTTCTGTTGCAATTTATATTCCAGGAAAGGGGCAATTTCGTACCTAGCAATACAGGTAAAAACATGCAGTTATATTTATAAAATCATCATATATATCTATACTATAAATAAATATTGCAGTTTTCTGTAAGGTTGGCTGAACTTATACTTTCATGGGTTGAAGGAGGGAAGGGCAGGGAAGGAGAAATTATAAGATATGAGAAAAGTGTAGGAAAGAAGTTTGAGATCAGGGAAAGTGGAGATAAATGTGGATAAAATTGATATATCAAATACTTTACCAAGAATGAGAGGAGAAATGGGGGAATAAACAACAGTAAGACTTAACAAAGAATCAGAGGAAAATTGAGGAACAAACACAGTAATTAAGACTTAATTAACAAAAAATCAGAGGAAAAATGGTGGAACAAGCAACAGTAAGACTTAACAACAAATCAAATGAAAAATGGTGGAACAAACAACAGTAAGACTTAACAAAGAATCAGAGGAGAAATGGGGAACTAAACAACAGTACAACTTAACAAAGAATCACAGGAAAAATGGGGGAACAAACGCAGTAATTAAGACATTACAAAGAATCAGAGGAAAAATGGAGGAACAAGCAACAGTAAGACTTTACAAAGAATCAAATGAAAAATGGGGAAACAAGCAACATTACAACTTAACAAAGAATCAAAGGAGAAATGGGGGAACAAGGAACAGCACAACTTAGCAAAGAATCAGAGGAAAAAATGGGGGAACAAATGCAGTAATTAAGACTTCACAAAGAAACAGAGGAAAAATGGGGGAACAAGCAACAGTAAGACTTTACAAAGAATCAAGGGAAAAATGGGGGAACAAACAACAGTAAGACTTAAAGAATCAGAGGAAAAATGGGGGAACAAGGTGGCAGGGGATAGTTTTTTTTAATGCCAAACATGTGCCGAGTGGGTACACATATACAACATGGGGAGAGCTTCCTAGGGGACTAATTAATTACTTCATATGCCCACAGCTCACAAAGTATGTTAACATGAAAAAGCAATCTACCCTTTAGAGTGCACATGTACCAAAAAATGCACTTGGGGACCCCAAATTTTGGCTTGTTTTTCCCAGATTTGGGCCTCGGTCGCACCCATACAGTCCACTCCCACTCCTGAACTAGGAGGATATTAACCATCCTGTATGCTGTACATCAATGCATGCCCTGATGATTGATTGATTGTATGTTGTTTTATGTCCCATTCAAGAATTTTTCACTCATATAGAGATGTCACCATATACCGGTGAAGGGCTTCAAATTTTGACCTTTATTCAGCACTCAGGGCCATTGAGCAGTGAGGGATCTTTATTGTGCCAATGCCTGCATCCGAAGGACCCGCAACTTTCACTTCAAAGTGCCGAGCGCATGGCAAAGTGCATGCCCTAATGAAAATTCACCAATTGATCTGGGGCCATTCACCTTCCCTCCGAGATACACACCTTCTTCTAACCCTACTGCTTTCCAGCTGAATTTCCTCTACAACTGACTAATGTCTAAGTTTCTCATTTACAACTCTGTTTATGCTAAGCATCACAGTGACACCTACATGTTGCACATCATTTTTTTCAGCAAGCACTCTGCTACACTTCAAATGTATCCCATAATTATTCTTATCATTTTTCTACATAAAATATCACATCAAACAGGGGATATCTCAGTTTTTTAAAGGAATTTGACCGGGTCTTTAGTACGAAACTATCCCCTGCCATCCTGTGAAGCAACAGTAAGACTTAACAAAGAATCAGAGGAACCAACAACAGTAAGACTTAACAATCAGAGGAACCAACAATAGTAAGACTTTACAATCAGAGGAACCAACAACAGTAAGACTTTACAATCAGACGAATCAACAACAGTAAAACTTTACAATCAGACGAATCAACAACAGTAAGACTTTACAATCAGACGAATCAACAACAGTAAGACTTTACAATCAGAGGAATCAACAACAGTAAGACTTTACAATCAGAGGAACCAACAACAGTAAGACTTTACAATCAGAGGAATCAACAAAAGTAAGACTTTACAATCAGAGGAATCAACAACAGTAAGACTTTACAATCAGAGGAACCAACAACAGTAAGACTTTACAATCAGAGGAATCAACAACAGTAAGACTTTACAATCAGAGGAACCAACAACAGTTTAAACAAAGAATCAGAGGAGAAATGGAGGAACCAACAACAGTAAGACTTTACAATCAGACGAATCAACAACAGTAAGACTTTACAATCAGACGAATCAACAACAGTAAGACTTTACAATCAGACGAATCAACAATAGTAAGACTTTACAATCAGAGGAACAAAGAACAGTAAGACTTTACAATCAGAGGAACCAACAACAGTAAGACTTTACAATTAGAGGAACCAACAACAGTAAGACTTTACAATTAGAGGAACAAAGAACAGTTTAAACAAAGAATCAGAGGAGAAATGGAGGAACAGAACCAACAACAATTAGACTTAATAACAAAGGGTGAGAAGAGAAATGGGGGTGAAAATCTAAGGGGAGGAAAGTAAATGAGCAAAGGGACATGAGGAAATGCTTAGATCATTGAAAAAAATTGAGGAGACTAGGCAAATAATGAAAATGCCAAGACATGGAAAAAAGAGACAAGGAGCGTGTTTTAAACACTGTAAATGAAATACATTTCATGATTTTGAATTCATGGGTGTGGTAAAAAAAAAAAGCTCAAAAAGCTCAAAAGTCTATTCAAACAATACAAATTGGGAGCAGAACAAACACAGACCTCTAAAATCATCAGAGGTGGGATCAAGTGCCATGGAGGAGTAAACATCCCCTGTCAACTGGTAACTCCCACCATGTGCTCTTTCTCATGACAGAAAAATCCATAGAAAATCCAGTATGTTATGATACTTCTGCATATAAATCATAAAATTCCCCTACTTTCACAGTCAATTTTAGGGGGTTAACAGGTACATTTACATGAAAAGGAATCTGACAAGCCACCAAGAAATTTTAAACAAAAAAGATCACTTGATGCGCTCTCATTTGAGGGGCTTATGATTGCTGGAAAATTAGGGAATTTACTATGTGATGTGATGTAATTCAGTTAGTGGACTACACCCAAATAAAAATATTTTGCATTGATTTCATTTATATCTATTGAAGTGGAAACAGTTATGTGAAATGTGCTGAGTATTTCTTTACAGTTTATCTGATTAATGAAAATGAACTTCTCTTTGGGTGTGAATAATACACTCTAAAATGCCAAACCTCCAAAATATACATAAGGAGATCAACTTTAACTAGTTTAGACAGCTAGCATTAATTATAAATTGTGGTTCATTGAACATTCAGTTCTTGGTTTTCTGTCATTTAGAATTCTCAGTATATAAAGTACATCCTTTATTGTATACTATTCTGAAGAGCTCTCTTCTACCAATGGGATGAAGTTTTACATTCCTACTGGAACTTGATTTTTGTATTAAGAAATAAGGATGGGTATCGCCAAAAATTTCGTATCGTGATATATCACGATTTTTTTCTCCAAAATATCACGATAATATCGGGATTTTTTTACACGGAATTTTTACTACAATTTCTAATGAATTTCTATATTTTTTTTACAAATACGCTGTAAAAACATAACTTCAGTTTTCTCCATTTTAATTTATATAATAAAAATCATGTTTGGATGCCGTAGTTTAACATTTTTCAACATTTTTTAGACTCTCTGTAATTTTTATTTAATAGTTCGAAGATATAAATAAATAATTTCTGGAATTTTTAATTATGTACCAAATACCGGTATTTTAGTCTCCATATTACGATACGTATCACGCAATAAAAAATGACGATATACCGGTATACCAATAAAATCGCGCATCCCTATTAAGAAAACTCTGAATCTGAAGAAAATGATATGGCAATCATTTCTTCAAAGATGTATAATCAATTACAAAATTTCTGCAGATTAATTCAAGGTATAAAAATCTATATGTCCAGTTGAATTTTGCCTATACTTCATAATCTAAGATAAAGACCAAGTTAAAAATAACTGTTCATGAATTTGATATTATGTAAAGAACACCATGTCTTTTAATTATTTATAAAGTTTTTCTCTTTATATATTTTTTACTTAAGAAAATTCTTCTTCTTTTTTTTTTACATCAATTAAAAAAAGAAATAAATATGCCCATTTACATCATAAACCATTGCAATGTGGGTATTAATGTGTCTTTGTGCCATTCCAACTCCATTCTTCATTGTTTAATGATGCTTTTATATAAATAATTTTAATTAAAATAATTTTTTTGTTTCAAAGCATCTCCCATAAAATACACACTTTAAGTGATGATTCTAAGCCATGTGCAGCCATATTTAACAATATCATTAGATAAACAATACTGGTTTATGAAATAATTGTCAAGAGATAGATTACCAAATCAGGCACTCGCAACCTTGTTTGACCCTTATTGTGCGAGAGGTGAAAGGTTAACAAGGGTCACAAATTTCCAACACTAAATCTCTGAATAATGGATTTTTAATTGTTGTGTGCTTTTTGATAGAAAATTGTTAGTTTTCTCTGATTTAAACAAAAAGAAAATTAAAACAAAACTAAACAATTAAATCTCAAGTTTTCTTTGTTATTTATGATTGGATGGAAACTTTTCTTCATTAGGGGTCAACAGGGGTCACGAAGGTTGTCTAATATGTTGACAGATATGTCCATATGATGGATCATAATAAGGGAACTCTAGTAATTCATGTTGGTAGTGTCCCACAACTGTCCAGTCTGACACCTAGAATGATGGATCTTTTGACAGTATCAACCAAAGCCAGCTTTTATGATCACATGTTTCTGTGTATTGCATAACTTGTTTCAACATGAATCATAGCACCACCTCCTTAAAATAACTATAGATAATGGCTTCAGATTTTATAACTCTCTCCTGCAATATTTATAAGATATGTATGAAGATCTGTTAGTATTGACGTAGTAGATAATAGTTTTCATAATAACGTCAAGATTCCATAATTTAATATTACTCAAAAATATAGGCTCAATTTGACAGTAATTTTAAATTAATTAACCATTGCAGTACTTCAGCTATCATTATTTCCAGATTAAGGGTATAAATAAACCAACAAATAAAATCATTGGACAGCATGTCTCCAAATCTGACACGTTCACTTATGATACAGTGTCATGCAATACACAGAATTATAAAACATGTCCCTCTGGCTACAAAATTACATAAATATATAAATATAACAAAGAAAGTTGTGTAAGAATGACCATACACCACCAAATACCAGTAGGTCAAAAAGGGTCATGACCCTATAATCATCATAATAAAAAGGTCACTTAATTTTTCTTACAGAAAGATCAAAGGACTATCTGAGAAACACAAAGATTTGAGATCAAAGTGGAGAGGGAGGGGTTGACAAATTTTTTATAAAGATGCAAAAAAGTTTCATATATTTTAAACGTAGAAAAATAATTCCTCATGTCAATTGATGTCTTAATACTTAAAATATATGTATGATTCTGCACTTTATTGAAAAATTATCAACCTTTCATTAAATCTGGAACTGCAAATACTAAATTTAGATGACATCAAAGAGTGTGTATAGCCCTGCTAACCCAGCTTTGAACAACTTGCTTCAATTATTGATCCTTCAACAAAACCAATATGAACAAACATTCACAATGCAATTTTATTACAATTTTTAAAAAAAATTCTGAATACACATCCTGAACTGCATCACAATCTAATTATTCTGGCTTTACCCCTTGACTTTTAAATCATTTAAAATTTGTCCACAATTTTGAGAAAATTTTGAAAAATAGGCAAAACATATCATTGCCTTCCAAAATAACAGGTGAAGATTAAAAAAAACTATTCTTAAAAATCTGAGGAGGTCATGCAGACAAATCAATCAGTTCTAATGTTTTCAAAATATCTTTGGTTTAGTTAAGTTAATTG
Organism: Saccostrea echinata; assembly: GCF_033153115.1. Taxonomy (NCBI): domain Eukaryota; kingdom Metazoa; phylum Mollusca; class Bivalvia; order Ostreida; family Ostreidae; genus Saccostrea; species Saccostrea echinata. The sequence goes on along the minus strand of NW_026889803.1, from coordinate 56,055,609 downwards.
GTTGAGTATACATGTATAAGGTTCCATTTTAGCCAGAAACTAAAGGATATGTTCTATCCATGTAAAATTGCCAAATGAGGAAGAACCTATAAAAATTAATGTCTCTTAATCCTTTACTAAAAATACTTTTTATAGTGTGCTCGTAGGTGTTAATCTTTTGTCACATTACACTGTATACATTGTGTTTTGTACAGTGGCTTATTGTAAGCAGTAAGCTATATGATATGAGTTCTTTAGAGTCACATGTTATTACCAATAATCAATGACTACCTCTGCCCTGTTGACTTACCTAACAAGTCCAATTGTCTTATGTAAATCTCCAATCAATCACTCTGTGTGACTATAACATTGTACAAAGGTCATCTCTGAGTTAGCATGATCTGGTCATACATAAAGTACAGAAATGGTCCCAGGCAAGATTGACAGTACAGATTAATTCATACATGTATTCTGAGACCAAAATTCCTCCTAATCAACACTATTTCATCTGCATACTATTGTAACTCATAAATGAAACATATTCTTACTAGATACTTGTATATCGGTTTGGCCATTAATTTTGTTAGACTCTTGAGTTACTTTAGATTATTTTGACCATGCACTTTTAGAAAATGCAATTTTACAATTTCTATTATTAGTGTTGTTGGTCATTTGGTCATTTTAAGTAATTTGTGTGTGTGTGTATATATATATGGTATATATGTATATAATAAAGATACAGAAACACGCAGAATGAGTAAAACATTAGCACTCTCATTCTTTGTAAAACATCTGAAGTAAAATGAAGGTGCTTATATTTTACCTGTTCTTCTTGTTTTTGTATATTTGAATATTATACAATTATGGACTTCAGTGTAGGTCGATATGTGGTTATAAGGACTCATGTCAAGTGATATTGACCAAAGACACAGAAAGTGATAGCGACCGAGCTTGAGAGGTCACTAATATTTTCTGTGTCTGAGGTCAATATCACTTGACATGGGTCCTTATAACCACATATTGTCCATTCACTGAAGTCCATAATAGTTATATAATCACTCAAAATGAATAATCAAACACAGTCCCGAACAGACTTGTCATTACGTCACAAAGGTAAAAACATTCCTCTTATGATGTCATGTTATAGGTAACTTTGGTGCAGCCAAACGGTGAGTCATGCGATATCATATTCCATGGACGCGCTTTCGTGTCAATATTACTAAAGTGCAAATATCATGTGACGTCCTTTCAGGCAATGAAAATTGCCAAAATTATTTAAATCTTCTTAAATAATATTGCAATTTATATACATGTTGTATTCAAATATATACTTTAGCATATTGCAACTTAACCTTGACCTTTTAACTAACAGCTCACCTCTCCATGGTTCAATGAAAGTGAAGATGCCCTAATTATATTTCAACTGTGTTCTTCCACAAGGCTTACAAATAGGCTGATGACAATGTCAAATGTGAGAAAAAGGCCTCAGAAGCATCTGTTTCTGTAAAGCTACCAAAAAAAAAAATCAGAAATTCAATTACGCAAAATGACAAAAAGAAATGCACAGAGTCACAAAGCACTAATTAACATCAAAATCACATATCACATTTATTAAGTGCACACTAATTTGATTTTTAATACCATAAAGAATTATTATGTAAATAAGATGTTTGCTTGGGACATCTGCAGTTTCCAGCTGTTCTCCAGACAGACAAGACAACAAAGACTACATTCTCCTTAGAAATTCTATAAAGAAACTTCAGTAGCTAAAGAAAAAATTGACTTCTCTTAATCTGATCGTAAAATAGAAAAAAGATTTTTAAAAAATGTATATCAATGTAAGGCAATCATTATACACAATTCTGTATCAACATGGGGAAAAATTCTCAAGAAAAAGGATTTCAATTCAAAACAGGGAAGAAAACTGACAGCTGCCATATAAATTTTCAAGGAGATGCAAATGTGCATGTAAATCAAAACAAAATTTCTTAGTAGACATCTTTTGTTATTTCCTACTTAGAAAAGAAACCCGGAACCTCTGAGTGCAAGGCGACCAAAGTTAACTGTCCGACTGCTAGATAAGCTTTATGAGACCAGTCCTAAAGATTGATAATGAGTTCACAAAAGTACATAGAACAGAAAATATTCTAATTCATTTATACACTACTGCTAAGATACACGCTATTGAAACTTTCTGAAACTTAAATTTTGAATACCATTTATAATTAATAAGACATCAAAAGTACTTGTGGACTAATGTAAGCTGTATATTTTAATTAAAATACAGGAAAGGTTTTTTTTTTCCATTTGAGTATGAAGAATATCTATATACTTATATACAGGAAAATTCAATGGCCTGTCCTTAATTAGAAACAACAAAATGTATATTAAGTGTACTTTTCAAAATCTCTTGAAGGTACCTGTGGCTTGCTACTGCTCAATTAAAATGAATGTAATTTCTCAAAAAAAATCTATAAATTTAATTTCCTTTTCAAGAATTCCCTCTGTCAACTTGTAAATACTCTCAGGGAAATTTTGTTTGTAACTGAAATTCCTGCAAAATAATGAATTGTTTAGTAATTACATAAGGTCATAACATTTCTATTTAGCATGCATTGTTTTCCTTTCAGCACATATATCTTCAAGAATGAAGATGGATGAAAGTAAAAGTGTATTTCCCCTTTTGTGAAGCCCTTATATTTTAAAAATACATATAACTTTATAAATTTAAACATGCAACTTCAAAATTTAAAAAAAAAAATCCAACTCTTATTCCAACATCACTTAGATTTAGGCATGACACTTCATAATTCATACATAATGAAATTTAGCATATTGTAAACAATTACATAAAGCCTAACAATAGAGATATATTTTACTCAGGAGAAAACCCAAAATTATTAAGTGTGATCTTTACGTTTGATGAATAAATTTAAACAGTAAGTTAAGAAACATTTTTAACATGTTTGAAATGTAAACAAATGTCAGATCAGTTGAATAAATCATGAAAATCTTAAAAATGCATTATTATCAGTACAAGGTCACAAAAAGGGAAAGAACTCTAAAATAATGCACACATCAGGCGTTATATTGAGTTATCTGCCCTTGATTACTCTCTTCATTCAACTGAGTTTAAAATTATACATACTTATACTAAGTGCAAGGAATTCCAAAAACAACCAAATTAGAAAATAATAAATCAGAGCTCTGATTTGAAAATTATTTTCACTTTCAACAGATATAAATCAAAGTGCAGAATTCAAATTAGGAGCTTTGAGTTTGTGGGAAGATGGCCTGGTGATGCAGACAAAGTGAAGAATCCGTTACCAAAATTTAAGTCTCTGATAGTACTTATTTAAGATACTGGTATGTACTTAATATAACATAAGAGGAAAACTTGCTGTTGGACATTTAATTTTTTTTTTTAACAAAATTAAGAATCTGGATGATTTCATACTTTGTACCAAGCTTTATGGAAAAAAAAAAATGAAACCAAAAGGTTGATAAGCATTTTAAGTGAATTTTACAACTCTGTTTTTAATAATCAACACCAAAACTATATCATAAAATGCATGCATATATTTTATGATCATTGTATGAATATTATATGCATATGCTCCAATGTTACATATGCATAAAAACAACATGTAATGTAAATATAGTTGAAATCGAAGCCTTTTTGGACATGCTACTAATACTAAATGGATAAAACAAGAAAAATATATTCAATATATTATTTGAATGATATTGGCCAGGGGTCCCACGGCAACATGTTGACTCAGGACCCCTAGCTGGCATTGCAAGGATGGAGATAATCAAGCCACATTGTGATTACATGCAGTAATTTATATGGTCTCAATATAAAATGCATGATTCAAAAGTGTTAAGAAAAGAAAAAGCTACCATCTGTTGTTTACAGCTATTGGAGTTTGGACTAATAATCTTGAAATATAATCAGTCATATCCATATTTAAAATATATAAATAGGTACATGTACAAGAAATGTATTTGGAGTGAATTTCAAAGCTTTTGCTTTTGTGTTGCATCATTTAAATTTATTTAACAGCTTCATCTTAAAATATTCCTGTAAAAGTAAGGAACAGTAAGTTGATTTAATCATAAACATAGTATTCATGTACCTACAAATGGCCACAGTTTTAAGGAAAAATAATACTAGTCATTGACATTTGAGCAGGGGAGAAGTTTACAGAAGGTGAGACCTTTCAAGTGAAAGAGAGTAAGGAAGGGAATTGGTGTATTCCAAGGAGTGAAGAATCCTGTCATGTGTTTGGAAATCAAGGTAAAATAATCTAAACAGCTAAAGTGGTACATGAAACAAATATTGTATTTAAACTTTCAAAACCAAATGCTAACACTATGAGAAAAAAAAAATTTCATAGTTCAATTTCAAGATATTTCAATAAAGAATGTATTAAATGTTGTCATCATGATTTTAATTGCAGATATTGATCAACTATTTCCACGAGAAGAAGCATTTCCGTACAGGGTACCATGTATGTGGTGATATAAATCCAATGGACAAAATTACTACTAAGCCTAGTTACAAGCCACACTTCTGCACATTCTGTCTACACTGCTTCCTCACAAAAGGAATCAAACCAATATGCATTATTAAGGAAAAATTCTCTGTTTGGGAAATTAGACTTAGATATCAAATCAAATACTCTTAATGCCCATTAGTGTTTTTTATGTACTGAATAAGTTGATTTGAATAAATTCACAGTTGTTTAAAATTTTTGTTTGTTTATTTTTTTCCTCCCTCCCTCGTAGGTTTAGAGGTGACGTTAAACGTAAAATTAACTTTGGACAGCCTAAACTGTGTACATATAGCGTAAATTTATAACATGCAAACAAATTAAATCTTCAGTATTCAATTAAAAAGCACATGAAAAGAAGAATTGATACGATCTGATAAAAATAACTAGTTTTACCCAACTCAAATCTAATTTCTTTTAAAGACGCTCATTGGTCAATTTGTTTAATACATCCAATCAAAATGCAGGAAAGATATAAAAGTTAATGCAAATGCATAAACCAAGAAACATTATCTCAACTTCTTGGGCCTTTCGACAAGTGGGGAAAAAAATGTGTGTTTTTCCGTCCTTGTCGGAAAGGTCTGAGAAGATGCAAACAACGTTATCTTGTTTCCCGGCAAATCATCATCAACCCAAAATTATTTCAAGGACCCAAATAGTCATATTCTGTTTGTACATCGGCGCAGGACTGATGCTAATTTTGAACACTGATGATACCCCTCCTCCTTTCATCACGTTGGGAACAGCCAACAAAACGGTCATTTTACTCCCGTTTGGTGGTCAATCTCCCATATGGGAGATGAATTTTACTGACCAAATGGTGGTCTTTTTTATTCTATTCCAAATTCCAATTTTTATTAAAATAAAGCAAAAGTGCATTTGCACAGGAATCGGGGAATTCTAGTGAACACATTCCTTGCACAATTAACATAGTTCAGTCAATTTTAAAATTTCTATTTTATCCAGTGGTTTAACTCTTGAGAAGTCAATTTTTAATTGCTCTTTGGATCTTCATCAATATTTATCTCCATAAAATCCCACTGAACATGAGCTCCTCACACTTTACTGGTATGGTGGGCACTTATTGCTATAAAATTCAATTTTTATTAGACTTGAATGTAATACTTGTTGTTATTTTTCTTTTAGAATGAAATTGCAAATTCCATGCGACCATTTGTAGTTTAATATGCATATTACTGATGAATTTAATATATTTGATAAATAAAAGATTTACAAAGTGGCAGTTGCAATTATGCTTGTTTTTATTCCAAGTACATTGTTTTAAAACAATAATTAGGTATATCATAATCTCACTGTATACTTATCGCAAATCTTGCTTGAATGTATACACTACAACCGAAATAGTGATGTGTGTTGAGTGACGACACTACTGAATTTGACTGAAATACAATTAAATCTGACTGACATACAACTGCGAAATCCAAGAAAGAATCTGATTGGTGCATTTTTTATAGGTCCGCCACATTCTCAAAATGTATTGCCGAAAACGTGGAATGTTTCCAAGAAAGATAGAAAACGGGCAAAAAAGTTGTGCTTTAATACTGAGGTATTTTCTTTTGGTGAAGAAGTGGGATGATGCAATACCTTATTATAAAATTGTGATTGTTGGTAAACTGTAAAATTGTCTTGCAAATAAAATCTGTGCCAGGGCTGGCAGGAATTGACTTGATACACATGTACCCCGGGCAGCGATCGAAAAACATAGCCGTTTTCCCCATTTTCTTCTTCAGTACATCAGTTCATCAATAAAATTAAACGTACTTAGATTCAGTGAATATTGTTTTATTATTTATTTTTTAACATGCAAGTGTAGGCCTATAAGATTTTTATTATTTTATAATGAATATATAAATAATATTCGTTGTTAAAGTAAAAATTGCACTGAAAATAAAACAGGGATTTCGATTTTTTTTAAGTGGCCTGTTTATTGCCATGACGGCCGTTAAAATGGGTATGCAGTAGCACAGAAACATTTGAAATATGGTATTTTTTGACATTTGTGGCAATAAAACAGTAAACTTTAGAATAATAAAATATTTTTTTCAATAACATGTGCTCTGGTATCCGCTGGGTATGCTTTACAATAATACCAGAGTTTTCAATTTGCTTGGGTTTGCCTAACCAATGTAATAGTTTACTTGTTTACAATCCCTAAGGACTAAACCAGAGAGTGATTTTAAGTGCGCTGAAAAGTCGCACAGACTATTCAATTTAACGAAAACTGAAAATGGAAAATGCCACCGAATGTCAATTTATTGCAGAGGAAATCGGCAAATATATAAATGTGTGTGTCACTGAAGAATATGCATGTACCATCTGTGAAAGGAATGTCACATGCTGAAATAGGATTTCATGGTTTGTTTCTTTTATTTAGTTCAAAAAAGTCAACATCTCTTTTTGACCATCAAACATGGCTATTTGCTAGGCTGTTGAATGCTTTCCAACTATATACAGGCAAAAGATACCACACAAGAGTGGCGGGTCTTAATCAACCAATTAAAACGCATATTTTATAGAATGTAACCCGTGATACAAATTGTTCAATTGTCAAATCCAATAGTGTCATCATTCAATGCAACGCTATTTCTGTCGTAGTCTATACTTTCAAGTGAGATTTGCGATAAGTCTATTTTTGTAAAGAACAAAGCCATTGCGTACAAAATGAAATGAAAAAAAAAACGAAAACTTATTTTTCTTTTTATTTCCTAATTTTAAAATCAATGTGCCTCCGTAGTTAAATCCGACTTTTGACCAGGTTAAAAAAAGATCATATGGTTTACATTATTGATTGGTTGTCCGGATAATCAAAGTAGAAAGTAAGGAACATGTTTCACAGGCGCAACATCGTTGAGGATTTGGCGGGAATTTTTCTTTATAAGTAAAAGCGGAGAAACGTTGCACTTGTTTACGTATGTGACGATTTTGTCAAATTTTTGAACGACTGCGCAAAAAATTGCACATTGAATTTCCGATTTTTTTCATTCAGAACACCGATCAATATCTATATTTTATTCCACATTGTTTAAAATTATGCGCCATTCTATTGAATTGAACACAAACATTTTTCTCTCCCAAATGGTCAGTAAATATCGACTCCGATATGGGAGATTGACCACCAAACGGGAGTAAAATGACCGTTTGGTGGGCTGTGCCCAACCTGTTTATATTAAAGAACACAAATATGAGATTTGAGATACGAGATTTACACACGAGTGTAAATATAGTTTAGCATTAACTCATCATAGCATTAAATTGTTGAGAAAGAATAAATCATACAATAAGTATGCCACATCTAGAAGACCAAGTGTGCTGGATTCAAAGTATGAGGAAATTCGAACGGCAGGTGCACGTTATCCAGCAATATCGTTTAAAGGGGGAAATCATGGAATTCTAAACATTCTAAAAAAGAAAACAATGATTTTTTTTTAAATAAAAATTACTTGTGTAATGGACTCTCTTGCTTTACATCAACGGTCTCAAAAGTGCATGCACTGGACAATCTGCAACAGCGGAGAAGTTCAATAACTAGCAAACTGCTTCCGGTTTCAATTTCTATTTTCATGTTAGGTATCTAGGCTTATTTATGATTCATATAATATTGGTTACAAATAAAACTGTCTGAGTTTTAAAGGGAGAGAAAGAAACAACTAACAGGAAATCCGAATAATTGACGTAAACAAGAAATTTCAACATATTCTTAGAAGTTTTGCACACTAATTTGAGGAGTGGAAAACAAGTGCCGTGTGACAAGATCCTGAAGTGTGTGTTACGTGAATCCGATCACCTTATCTGCCATGAGAATCAGACAAACGACGAGGTGAAAGGATAGTCATGGGCGAAATCACGGGTAATCGATAAAACTATAAATGTTGACGCTTTTAATTTGTTATAATTAGATCTATATTTCTGGTAAATATATGTGAAATACCATGACATGTAAATTATAAAGTAAATGCTAACGTTATATAGAACAATTTAAATAACGTGTTATTGATTCTTCTGATCAGATTATGTTCAGTATTATTCTTTTGTTTATTGGAAAAACCTACATTTTGAAGGAAAGTTTTAAAATAATAACTTATTTAGTTAATTCAATTATAATGATTAAACCTAGCTTGATACCGAGACAAATGAATCAACTAGCCCTAGCTTTCACAACAACTGTGGTACTACACTTTTGCAGATCTGCAAATTAATTAATAACTTTGACAAAGTTTTTATTGGCAAATAATTAAATGACAATTATTTAGCAATTGCCATCATGTCATATTTCATAAAACTATATCAATTTGCTGGCTGCTAGTCACTGTGCCCCAAAACCAGAATGTTCCATGTGAGAGCACCCCAAATTTTTTACAGGTGCCCAATTTTGCATATGAGAACCCCAAAACATTCATTGATTATGTTTGAAAGAATATGTTGTTACCTTTATAAACAATTGCACAGCTTTCATGAGTATTGATGGCAGCATATATATGAAAGAACATGTGAAGGAAAATAAAATATAATTTGTCAATGTTTAGTTCATAAAGTGTTCAATTATTTGAAAAGCTGCATATTTTGGGGTGCTCTTGAAATGGATTTGGGGCGCTCATGAATTGAATTTGGAGCACTCATGCATGTACTTGGGTGCCCATAAAGGTCTTAGGGGCACTCATATATGGGGTGTTCTGGTTTTGGGAAAAATTACAGTAACCCCAATTTGCCCTGAAAATGAGAAGTACCACAGACATGTGAAACAGTTTATATATGTGATGTAACTATGCTTGTTGTTTTTCAATTATTAAGGATTGGCAGATTAATCACATTTGTAAATATTTTTTCCTGTGAAGAGAAAGTTGTGTAAAGAAATATGCCTAATTTCCTCAATTGTGATGCATTCTTTGTATTTCAGATGATTCCAATGACTACCTTACATGTGGAAAATGTTTATCAGAATTCCCTCTGAAGAACATAGTAACATTTATTGAGCACAAGAAGAAAGACTGTGATGTCATCTCCTGTGATGAAACAGAACCAGGTGAAAATACATTTTACACCACACAATTTTAAATATTTAAGCCAGTGGTATTTTAATGTATTATATTTAACATTAATATAATTACATAGACAACTGAGAGTAAGACCATATAAATGTTTAGATTCCTTTCAATAAACCATGAAGCAATTATGTTAAAAAAAATAGAAATAATACTCTAAAACATTTCAGTATATTTGAAAATTGTTGTAGCCTTTTGACCCCTTTTTGAATGATATGAAGGAGAAAGAGTTTCACTTTTAAAGAATAGCATTTTCCTAGATTAGTTTGAGTGTAAACCATTAGTCTAACAAGAGCTACTGTCTCATCAGAACAGATATCTTTTACACTAGGTTTGCTGTGTTCCACTTGTTCTAAAGGATTTATGACAGCTGTAGGACTTCTGAAGCATGCGAGAATCTCCCACAATCTGCAGCTTTTCCTGGAGAATGGATCATACAGGAATGGAATCCTTTCATCCCGGTCAAGGGATGATGACTTTTTGGATTTGAACGATGATGTCCCAGTAAATCTAGTTACAAGGTCCAGTGGAGTATCACCGGATAGTATAGAGATAAACTCTGTTGAAGAGAAGCCCCTCCTCCCTGGACAAGTAACCACACAAGAAATGTCAGAATGCTGTCTTAGTGGTCTCTGTTCAACTATTGATAATCCTGCAGTTCCTATACTTAACATATCTCCAAACAGTTCACAAATTGAATCTCAGACAATAACAAGAGAAAACCCAGCACAATTCAGCATTGAAAATCCCCCACCAAGTGTTATGGTAAATCCAGTTCAGTTTAATTCAAACAATTTTAATGAAACTAACATAAGAAATCCTGAATCCTCATACCCTGAGAGCTGTAGTGATAGTATAGTGGAAGAGGCAGGCTCTGAGGACAGAGAAAACATGTCAGAAGAGGTTGTACAGAGAGAAGATGCTTGTTGTTCCAGTCAGAAATGTGGGGTCACAGTCATTCCTGGGACCCATGAGAGTCTCAAAAAGTGCTGCTATGCTGTGGCTCCTAAGAAGCGTAAAAGACACATGGAGACTAAACACATGCCCTCATACTGGCGGACAAGATTTAACAGGAGGCGGATGATGAGCAGTAGGGATGCCTCTTTTAGGAGGCCTGCCAGTAGAAAACAAGGCACAATCTACATTGATTTGAAGCCAGAAAGTGGAGTTGTCACTGCAACCCACTCTGAAAATGAATCCTCTTCAGAAACAAGGACTTCAAACTTTGACAACAGTTCTGGAGAAAGTTTAGGGATACATGTAACAGGCATGACAAGGGACTCAACATCCAAGGCAAATTCCCAGAAACCTAATCGAGGCAGTTTCTTCATTAAGCCAAGACAAGTCTTCTCCATTCCTATATCTTACACTATTCCTGCACAGAGTATGGATACAAACAAGACAGCTAGATATGAAACCAAATCAGTCTCCTCTGAAGAACTTGAACATTCCAGTGATAGGTTGACACAAAAGGACCAGAACTCTTCCATATCTTCAGCTCAGAGTGATTATCTCCCTTCTAACTTAGGCAATACCTCTACTTATGTGACATCAGAATCGCAAGTTTTTGGTATTGATCTTCCATCCATTATCTCCCAGGCCACAAGACAATTTAATCTAGTTCCCAGCTCCTCAGATTGCTGTGAGATGAGTGAAAAAGACACACAGTACAATGAGGATGGAGATGGAAAACTGGGACGGAAGAGAAGATACCCTACCACCAAGCCATACAAGTGTGATCAATGTGACAATGCCTTCAATCAGAGAATCCACCTGAAGAAACACATGAGTAAACACACAGGTAAGAACTGTTTTCTTTGTTACTGATTGTTCTGGTGGCATTAAGCACTGCTTTCTTTGGCTCTATGTTGTTGCTGGACTTGCAATTTTCTCACTGATTTTAGGGATCAAGCCTTTTAAGTGTCAGCAGTGTGATTATTCAACAGTAGAGAGGAGTCACCTGAAAGTTCACATCAGGATTCACACAGGTAACAACAGCTTTCAGTGATAAAATGTTGTCACAAAGGTAACAACAGATTTCAGTGATAAAAGGTTGTCACACAGGTAATGACAGCTTTCAGTGATAAAAGGTTGTCACACAGGTAATGACAGCTTTCAGTGATAAAAGGTTGTCATACTCATACTTGAGGAGTTGTTTGGAGATTTAATTCAGAACTTTTCTTGGTATGATTGATAAAAGTGGATCCAATTTTTCTCAACCTTTTTCTTGCATGTACGTTTATATTTACATTTGCTGTGTTTTTCTACTAAGCTAACTGTGAAATTGATTTGAAAACCATTTTTGTGTATACTCCCGCATAGAAATATACATGGAGAACCTTGCGCTAAAGTGACGTCACAATGAGGCTACAGAGACGTTATATAAATATGACGATATAGGGCAGCAAGAAATTCAAACATTGAGTATATTTTTGGCACATTTAAACATGTAAAGTGTAAATATGAGGAATGTTTTTAAGTGTAGTGTGAATTATTGGTGTGTAAATCACACAGACTTGAACGTTGGCATATTTTTCATGAAGCGCTAGTTTGCTTCATGAAATATGCCTGTGTGACAAGTCTGTGTGATTTACACACCAATAACTCACACAAAACTTAAAAACATTCCTTAAGTATATACATTTTTTTCAAGTATATTATTAATTTCCTTTAGGAGAGAAGCCTTTCAAATGCACATTTTGTGAATATGCAACAGCACAAAACAGCACTCTAAAAATTCACCTTAAACGTCACCATGGCCGCCAAGGATCTGGTGACAAAGAAGGAGGGCATTCCCCTAAAGCCCAACAGTCTGCAGCCAATCAGAGCAGTGTTACCATGGAAATGAGTCAAGATGGTTGCTTTATTGGCGATTCAAATAAAGAATCAATGCAAAAATCTTAGACCAGAAACCTGTTGGTGAAAAGGCTACCAAAAAAAATAAAAAATACATTGGACCACCATTTTTCATATATTATTTGTTACTCAAACAATAAGAGATTTTTCAAGTAACTTATTATTGTAGGTTATTGTTCAGATATGAGAATTTTTAAAACATAATATATTGTGTAAGTCATATATAGTTGCATTTTTAAAATCTTAATTTAAACATAGATATGTTGAATGCTGTGATTTGATTCTGTTAAATGCTCTAAATAACATCATTGAAAATGTGATAGAGAACTGAGTGCTACTGTAAAATATCTAACATTGTAACAATCCATTGTAAATGTTCACTTTGTGTTTTAATAAGACTAGGTTATTCAATCAAAATGCATCAGAACATAGTATTACAATCATTTCTCTAGAAAGAATGATATGTCCATTGATTGAAAATAGGTGTTTTCTAATCTATGATAAAGACAACATTATACCACATTTTTTTTTTTGGGGGGGGGGGGGGGATTGCTGGGTTACATCTAGGGCCTGACAGATCTTTGTGTGTGCATGCCTTATCACAGGTAATTTGGAAGTTGTATGTATTATTTGTAGGGCATGCTCAAGTCATGACCAGGATAATATGCCCGAATTATTCTATAAATATAATCTGTGATAGAAATTTTTAACAATTGTCCCAAGTGTAACATTCCAGACAGGTATTCAAAATGTTCTCAAGTTCTAAAGTTTTTTTCACTGAATCTGAAAATACTTCACCAATATAATATTTTCTACAGGTATTGAGTATTTTTCACCACATTTTTATTTAGTTCCTTAATATTCTTTAGAAAACTATGCTTTACTTAAAAATAGAATCACTGTAAAATGCCTTGATCTTACAGATCTTGTAATATCAGTATATATACTCAGGATTGTTTGTCATGTATTATAATTTAACACATTACATGAAGAGGTTCTTTTCATTGAGTTTTAGCATTGTGTTAATTGTTGAGTTCATGAAAAAATTATCATCTGGTTCATTGGCTGCCATTATTGTGTACATTGTTTGTTTGTACTCTATTAGTTATTTTTTTTTGTTACTCAATATATTTTGAAAGGAATATTCTGTATAAATTAAACAGTTGTTTTATTTTTTCAAGTTCATATTGAAATACATGTGTGATGGTGAGGAAGTATTAAAAATGTTGTTTATCTGTATTGTTTATTATTCACTTACATCATTATGAAAGACAAAATAACAGCTTTAATTTCCAGGAATATAGAAAGTGCATAGAAATTAAATTCAAGTGTTCTGATATCACAATATTATAAATCCCACAATGTCAAAGGCTTAGAACATTACTCCTCCAATCCATCACTGTTGGCATGGTGATGATTAGTCACTGTTGGCATGGTGATGGTAAGTCACTGTTGGCATAGTGATGATTAATCTTCATCCACTTGTACAGAATTCATAATGGCAATCATTTCCTGCTCCCGATTTTGGAGACGACAGAAGACGCAGATTGTGTTGTCTCGGAAACTGTCCATTTGAGAAATGGAAAATGGTTTCCCACAGTTTGAACACTGAAAATAAACCAATTTTCAAAACTACGGAAGGTTGTAATATTGCAATTGGAAGGAAATCTCACTCAATTCTATACATATAGAACTTCCCCAAATACTGAGTCAAATGTGTTTCACAATTCACAGCAGTATTATGATGAAGGACAATAATGTAATAAACTGAAACATAGTCTGTGTGGTTCAATTTTTCTAGAAGTATGCTTACTATTTAAAACTGTCAAAAATAGAATTGCTTATCATTTTTAAAATAACATCTTTAATGTACGGTAGCTATTGAATTTCTTTTTCTGTGAAATAGAAACAAATACTGGGATTTGGTTGGAAATGCAGCAAAGTTCAAAAGACACTTATATTCTTCATCTGTATTGTCATTTATAGCTATTTTATAATATGATTGTTTTTCAGTTTTTAAGAATATCAGAGAATTTACCTTCATAATACTTAGTCCCATGGCTTTCTTTCTTTCCAAGACAACAGGAATTTTCTCGGTATCCTTCACATTCCACATACGTACTGTTTTATCCTACATGCAACATGAAAAAAATGTTACTGTTCTATTCTATAAAATCTCTGTTTTAGCTCAACCCGAGCAAAGCTCAGCTTAGCTTTTCTGATCAAAGCTTGTCTGTCATCCATCTGTCTAGCTGTCTGATTTGGGATCAAAATTTTTAAAAAAATACTTGGAAAATGTTTTAATATTTTCTTTTGAAGAACACTAGGATCACAATTAGAGTTATACAGGTACAACCATTCCCTTGTAGTGAAATAGACCTATTTGTTATTGCCCCTGGGCAATAAAAAGGTGGACCATAATAGGGTCAAAGTTTTTCATAGACATATATATGAATTCTTTGAAAATACAAGAAATCAATATCTGATGAAAACTGCAGCACTTCATTTCCTTAAACACCACTGGAGCTTAGAATTACTTGGTAAGATCTGCATTTTCAAAAATAATTCAGATGGAATCATTTATATTATGTACTTCAAAATATACTGTAAATCACTTTTACATGTGAGAACTTTATTATACCCGCACTTTCTAAAGAAAGTTCAGGTATATTGTTGTTACTCATGTCTGTCCGTCCGTCCGTCCGTCCGTCCGTCCGTCTGTCACACTTTTCTTTCTCAAACTACTCTTACATTTTACAGAGTAGCCTAATCATCTTTTGGGAAATGGTTGGTGGTGTCATGTAGATGTGCAGTAAGGTTTCGGAATTTTCTTTTTCACCCTGGGGGTCAAATGGGGGTCGAAAAATGACGTTTTTTATGCAAAAAGCCCCTGGTTCCCTGAACTCCTCTTACATTTTACACAGTAGCCTAATCATCTTTTGGGAGTTGGTTGGTGGTGTCATGTAGATGTGCAGTAAGGTTTCGGAATTTTCATTTTCACCCTTGGGGTCAAATGGGGGTCGAAAAATGACGTTTTTTATGCATAAAGCCCCTGGTTCCCTGAACTCCTCTTACATTTTACATAGTAGCCTAATCATCTTTTGACAGATGGTTGGTGGTGTCATGTAGATGTGCAGTAAGGTTTCAGAATTTTCATTTTCACCCTTGGGGTCAAATGGGGGTCAAAAAATGACGTTTTTTATGCAAAAAGCCCCTGGTTCCCTGAACTCCTCTTACATTTTACACAGTAGCCTAATCATCTTTTGACAGATGGTTGGTGGTGTCATGTAGATGTGCAGTAAGGTTTCGGAATTTTCATTTTCACCCTTGGGGTCAAATGGGGGTCAAAAAATGACGTTTTTTATGCAAAAAGCCCCTGGTTCCCTGAACTCCTCTTACATTTTACACAGTAGCCTAATCATCTTTTGACAGATGGTTGGTGGTGTCATGTAGATGTGCAGTAAGGTTTTGGAATTTTCATTTTCACCCTGGGGGTCAAATGGGGGTAAAAAAAAAGACGTTTTTTATACAAAAAGACCCTGGTTCCCAGAACTCCTCCTACATTTTACACAAGAGGCCCATTGGCCACAACACTCACCGAGTCAATATGGCTCTGCTGTTCTTCATCAGCAGATTTCTTCTCCTACATATTCAAATATAAAGCTTTGATTGCCTGTTCTAGGCATACCCTACCCCCAGGTGCCATGTTTTGAATGAAATTGAATATAAACCTTCTGAGGATGCTGCTTTATTCATATAACCAATCATGGTTTTGCTGTTCTTTAAAATGGAATTTTAAATATGTTTGAAACCCTACCCTGGGGGGGGGGGGGGGGGGGGTCCATGATTTGAACAAACTTGTTTGTACACTACCTGAGGATACTTCCATATCAAAATGACTAATCATGGCTTTGTTTTTCTTGAGAAGATTTATTTCCTATATAATTCCTTTCATAAAACTTATTGATCCCCCATTATGGCCACAACCTACTACTGGAGGATGCCTTCAACAAACTTGAATCTACAATACTTGGGGATGCTTCCATATCAATATGATTAATCATGGCTTTCCTGTTCTTGAAAAGATTTTTAAAGATTTTTCCTATATATTCCTATGTAAAACTTTGATTCCCCATTGTAGCCCCACCCTACTCCCAGGGGTCATGATTTGAACAAACTTGAATCTACACTACCTGAGGATGATTCCATATCAATATGACTAATTGCAGCTTTGTTGTTCTTGAGAAGAAGATATTTAAAGAATTTTTTCTATATATTCCTATGTAAAACTTTGATCCCCCATTGTGGCCCCACCCTACCCCAGGGGTAATGATTTGAACAAATTGAATCTACACTACCTAAGGATGATTCCATATCAATATGACTAAGTGGCTTTGTTGTTCTTGAGAAGAAGATTTTTAAAGAATTTTCCTATGTATTCCTATGTAAAACTTTGACCCCTTATTGTGGCCCCACCCTACCCCCAGGGGGTCATGATTTGAACAAATTTGAATCTACACTACCTGGGGATGATTCCATATCAATATGACTAATTGTGGCTTTGTTGTTCTTGAGAGGAAGATATTTAAAGAATTTTTTCTATATATTCCTATGTAAAACTTTGATCCCCCATTGTGGCCCCACCCTACCCCAGGGGTAATGATTTGAACAAATTGAATCTACACTACCTAAGGATGATTCCATATCAATATGACTAAGTGGCTTTGTTGTTCTTGAGAAGAAGATTTTTAAAGAATTTTCCTATGTATTCCTATGTAAAACTTTGACCCCTTATTGTGGCCCCACCCTACCCCCAGGGGGTCATGATTTGAACAAATTTGAATCTACACTACCTGGGGATGATTCCATATCAATATGACTAATTGTGGCTTTGTTGTTCTTGAGAGGAAGATTTTTAAAGAATTTTCCTATATATTCCTATGTAAAACTTGGACCCCCATTGTGGCCCCACCCTACCCCCAGGGGTCATGATTTGAACAAATTTTAATCTACACTATGTAACAAAGGTTTCACAAAAGTTTCAACTTTTCTGGCCCAATGGTTCTTGAGAAGAAGATTTTTAAAAGATGACACCAAATTTTCACCAATTCCTTATTATCTCCCCTTGGAAAAGGGCGTGGCCCTTCATTTGAACAAACTTGAACCCCCTTTACCCAATTATGCTTTATGGCAAGTTTGTTTGAAATTGGCCCAGTGGTTCTGGAGAAGTGTATATTCCCATTTATGAATTTTGACACAAATTTAAGAAAAGTGAGGTCAAGTCAAAGGAAAGGTCAAGGTAAAAAAATATTGATAAAAATGTACATTAAAAAAAAGTATGATTAAATAGCTAAATCAAGTGTTTTGAATAGCAAAACCAAGCTATACCAGTATAGCTAATTCAACTGCAGAGCTTAATCAATTTTAAGAGATTGTGCAAGACCTGTTTTAATTCTTAATCATTCTTAAAATATTTATATCACCATTCCTGATTCAAGGGAGAGCTAGGCATATGACCAAAAAAGTCTATGATCTATTGATTCAATAAAGACACATGTATGTTGTGAGAAGATTAGTAAATAATGATGACAAGTGGGAAACGGCCGGGTTAATATTCACAAATTTTAGGAGTTTTCAACATTTAAGACCATGCAGACATAACCCCTTCCCCTTTTCCAGCTTCCCAGCCCCAGGCTCGTTTATTTATACAGATTATTTATAACTTGTTTTGGTATAAAATAAACTGTGAATAATACAAAAATGTACATGTACACAAAGTATAATGGTCTCTGAATGATTTTCATCTTCTAATTCTAGGAGGGTGGACTGACCCTAGGGGGTCCTGAATAAAATGTCAAGCAGATTATCACTAACACACTTTTGACGCAGGTCATATTGTGATCATTTCCAGTTTCAGGGTGAGGATGACTTCAAGGGTCATAACCTTTATACCATTTAAAATGCATAATGACTCGAGGGACAATATTACATATGGTTAAGGGAAGAGTTTTCAACCATTTTCAAGATACAGTGTATATGATCATTTGAAGTTTTAGGGGTTGGGAATGACCTCTGGGGGGTCATGACCCCATATATCCTATTTAGTGTGTTTAGACTCTCTGAATATGTTAAGAGTGGAAGATAGAGTTAAACAATTAAGATTAAGGACATTGGCAAGGTTCCTGGTTATTGTATAGAATTTTTCAAGAACTTTTGAGTAGGTTTAAATGTACTAAATATGCTATATTCTGGATCGTTTTACCTACCAATCCAGCATTCTTTTTTAGATTTTGTCAAATTAGTGTTTTTACAATTCTTAATGCATTTTCCTATGTAAAATGTTGATAAAAGGGACCTACATAATTTTTCACCATAATATTTCTTCAAATCCCATTTATTTCATACAGTTTTTGTATTATATACATTATTGTAACTTCATTTCCTATGACTTCTAGATATTTTGGTTGAAAATATATATATAGAAAAAAGACATGGATATACCGGCACCGATCATCATTTTTCAGTTGCGTCCCTTAACAGCTAAAATTGGTCAAGTGACCGGTTGATTGTTTTTATCATGTAATTGACTGAATTGATTGAAATACATTGTCATAAAAATATTGGCATGGATTTATTTTTAACTTTTATTCGTAATTACGAAATGCTGATTCGTTCACACGACCTAAGAACTGTTCTCAGTCGGCATGGTCGACCTACCTTTCAGCATATGTCACATCTTTGCCCTTCCCAGCATACTGAGCAAAACTATGGTAAATGACGACCTGTTTGCTCTTTGTCCCTGAATACAATGTACAACAAAGCCATTACTACTTTTCTTTCTTGCTGTATAGATGATTCTACCCGTTGAAGGAAGTACACGTGCTTTTGTTTACCTCTATAACATACGCTTTACTGGTTTTCACCGCTTAGAGAATTCTACACGGGAGATCACTCTCAATCACTATTTTACAAGTGAAAAAACCCATGTATTAAACCTTTTTTCTCCGGAAGGCCCTGACTTGCCAATGTCCTTAAACCATGTTTTTAATACATGTATATATCATTTTATTTCTATTTAATTTTATTTTAGTTTTATAAGCATTATTGTGATAATTTTTAAGGTAAATGTGTAATGAGAAACATGTCATTTTTCAAAGCATTATGCTATATTCATTCAAGTACCCTGCCTAAATTCCATTATTAATATTAATGTAATTTTTTTGTTACTAACATATTTGTAATTTAAGGACCCCACTGGAAATAAGATTTTAAAAAAAGCTTTTATGGGCTATCCTTAGGTAATACCTATCATCTGTATGTCATGTAACTAATATAATAATACATGTATATGCTCAATTAGATCTTTATTAAGTAGCATAGTGCTGAGATAATGTCTGTTGGTTTGGTTTTTTTTTCTATTAGTAGGCTAATCTGTAATGTTTTAAATGTGTGTAATCATGACATTCTGTGATATTTGTACCTGAATAAAATGAAATGAAATGAAATAATACAAAGATGACTTAGGGGCTTTTGCTCTAATGAAAGCTATTTTATTGTTTCCGGTTCCATAGAACGAGAGGAATGACCCCAGGAACTTGCCTCATTGTATAATTGTTGCATTCCAATGATCTTTGACCCTTTTCCACCTATAGGCCCCTAACCATTTTCATTTCCGATTATTTTACCCCGTTCTAGTCACCTGTGTGGAGCATCGAGCAGTGGTTAGAACGTCTGCTCTAGACTGACTAGAGTCATGGAGTAAGGAGTTGATCCTTACGTCGCGGGTTCGAATTCACTGCGGGACGTGGAGACCAGTTCTTCGGATGAGACTGTATAAACCGAGGTCCGGTGGTTAAAATTTGCAGCCCTCCACCGGCAAGTGGTGGAGTCTCCATATGAGTGAAAAATTCTCGAGGAGGACGTTAAACAACAAACAAACCCCGTTCTTTACTAAACCTTTAAAATAATATATTCATAATGTACTTACCGCCTGTTATAGGTACTGTTAACTTGATAGAGTAATAAATCCATTTAAAACACACACTAAATATTAATAATCCCAGTGATAATAATGATGAACATACACCATGTGCAAAACAATAATGATAACGGTAAAAGTAGTGCTCGCAGTGTGACGTATGCACTAGTCTAGAAATTTTCCAAAAAGGTGTACATTTGTAAAATTTATATTATAATTACATACAATTTTTTTTCATAAGTTTGTGTCATCTATTCTAAATATGACAGGAAAACAGGTGAATCGTGGGTGGGGGTTGATTTTTGATTGGGTCAAGATTTGGAAAGGGGTTCTCCGAGTCCTACCCAAATACTGATAAAAATTTGCGTAATTTGTCATTTTGGCATCTAATTTTTTTTTAAGTTCATCAAAAAAGCTATGCACTAAAATAATAATATTTGTTGTTTTGACAATGAATTCAAGAAGTTCCAATGATGGGTAGAAAATTAACCACCCCCCCTTTTTTTACACAAATCTTTCAAAAATTCTCTCTTTATCAGAATTTACATTATTAGGTAATATCAGACTGGTAATGAAATATTTACATGCGCAGAACTAGAGGGGGAGGGGGTCCGGAACCTTTATACGAAATCTATATACGAAAGCAACTAAAAGTGACCTTGGAACACCCCCCCCTTCCTTCCTAGAAAACACGGACCCCTGTTAAGTTGGTATGAAAAGTTATACATATGAAGCTTAAAAAGTGAACGGCTAAACCCCTCCCCCCCCCCCCCCCCCACACACACACACACGACCATGAAATAGGTTTTCACATTTGGGAGAGGAGTTTAAGTGTTTTTTGTTTTTTTGTTTTGTTTTTTTGTTTTTTTTGTTTTTTGGTTTTGTTTTGTTTTTTTTGGCTTGTCAAGAAATTTCTGGGTTGGATCCCCCTGGAAAAAATTCCTGGATCCGCACCTGATTTACATAAGAGGCCCATATGGGTTGAATGTTCACCTGAGCATTTTATGCTCGATTTAAATGTGTGCTTCTTCCCTGGTTACCAGAATTTGAAGGAGAGCAGTCAGAGCACATTTCAGGGACGTAGCAACATTTTTAAAAGGGGGGGGGGGGGGCAGCTAGAGAAAAAAAAATCAACTCACCTGAAAAAACTTGACAAGCCAAAAAATTTTTTTTTCAAAACTCAACTTGAAAATCCTATTTCGTGGGGTGGGTTCCAACTTCTTTCAGTACCCCAATTTTATATAAACACTACTACATTACCTTTATTTGACTATAATGCAACAAAAAGTGGGGGGGGGGGGGAGAGACAACCATCCTTTCATGAACATTTTCCATAGTAAAAAGTTATGTTTTGAAAAAAGAGGGGGGGGGGGGACAGGCCCTGATGCTACGTGCCTGCATTTAGAGGCAAACACATTAGTGCGGGTATTACTGTCTTATGACAGCATCTAGTTTTCCTGTTATTATGCAGGACCTTCTGCTAGCAAAAATTTATAAAACAATAGTCTAAATTCATGGGTTTTTTTTAGTCACTTATGAAAACCAAATACTAGCTCTTGCAAAAAAAGGTGTAGTTAAAATTCATTGAATTTTTTTGCTTTTTCAATTTTAAGAATTAAAATAAATAGCTCTTGCAAAATTAAATGAAGTGAAAATTTGGTCATCCTCAGCACATTATTTTGTTCCACAGGAACAGCTGGTATTAATAACTTTCCTTCAAATTGATTAAAAGTGATTCATAAAGTCATTGTATTTAGTGCATTTTCAATTTTAAGAATAAAAAATATTATTGTTTAGTGCTTACAACTGTAAAGGAGCTTAATGATGTAAATATCTTAACATCAATTAAAATATCAACTTCATTTAACTTATTGTGAAACATTTTCTGTTAATGAGATAAGAATAATTTTAATGTTATAAATATAAAAACATAAATACTTTGGAGGCTGAGAGAATGTTGTTTTGGTCCATACTGAAGCAGACATCTTGTACCCAGTCTTCATGACCCTGAAAAAAAAATGTAATTGTAATTTGTAATTTTAATTCGTAATTTTAAATTATTAAAAAAATCAATTTAAAATTGTAATTTTAGCTCTGATTTATTTATGCAAATGAGTAATTACATGAAAGTTTTATTGTACATCGTTATTGACATTAATGCTGCATCTTTGCTAGCCAAGGGTTTCTGATCCGCACCGCTTCTCAAACATAGTGTGGATCAGAAACCCTTGGCTAGCGAAGATAATAATACTGTAATCGTACATAAATTAGCACAATAAAAATTTAGTGCAATATTCTTCAGCAGCTGATTAACTATTTTGAACTGATAAAGTTAGTGCAGTATTTGTTTAATCATTTATTAATGTGTACTTAAATTAGTGGACAGAAGGCAGTGTACAGAAAATTAAGATATGATTACCACTACAGCATAACTACAGTATCTCTAAAATTTGGACCAAAAATGACAGCAATTTATAGCTACTTTGTTGGCATTAGGTTGGTACCATATTTAAGATCATATATTTATTTATTGCTGACCATCTTTTGTTCGTGTCATCTGCTAATGTGACGCGAGAGAGAGAGAGAGAGATTGTTTAAGAGGACACTAGAATAGCTACAAAGGGAAATAACTTGTTAACTTTTGTCAGACTATGTGACAAAATATCAGGTGATTTTACCTGCAGTTGAAGTTTCTGCATCTCATTATCAACATCCCAGACAACCAAAGTGTTGTCATAGGAACCAGATACCAGCATTAGACCTAACAACAAAAAATAGCTAATTTTAAAACCATTTAGTACATTTTCAAGGTAATGATTATTATATAATATGATTAAATATGCTGCATTAATTTCCTTTTTTCCTTTAATCTACAGAAATGACAAAAGACTTCTTTAGTAAACAATCAATATATAAATATATATGTACAAATTTTGATGTTGTGGAAGCACATTTATCACTGATGCAATGAAATACAAGTTATTCAAGTCCTCACACTTACCACCTCTACTGAACCAACTGCAACTAACTGTTCTCTCAATTAATTACCATCTCTACTGAACTGACAGCAACTAACTGATCTCTTACCATCCATACTGATCTGATAGCAACTAATTGTTCCCTCACTACCATCTCTACTGAACTGATGCAAATAACTGCTCCCTCACTTACCATCTCTACTGAACTGACAGCAACTAACTGTTCTCTCATTTACCCTCTCTACAGAACTGACAGCAACTAATTGTTCCCTCACTTAATCTCTACTGAACTGACAGCAACTAACTGTTCCCTCACTTAATCTCTACTGAACTGACAGCAACTAACTGTTCCTCACTAACCATTTCTACTGAATTGACAACAACTAACCATTCCATCACTTAACATCTCTATTTAACTGACACAACTACCTGTTCCCTCGCTTACCATTTCTACTGAACTGACAGTAGCTAACTGTTCTCTCACTTACATCTCTACTGAACTGACAGCAACTAATTGTTCCCTCACTTACATCTCTACTGAACCAACAGCCACTAACTATTCCCTGACTTACCATCTCTACTGAACTGACAGCAACTGACTGTTCCCTCATGGGATCCCTGGAGAGAACCTGGACCCCGAGACCTGGAAAAAGGAAAATTCTTTGCCTTAATTGTCTAAAAGAATAAACATAGGTAAATATATATATGACAGAGCTCACCTCAATGAATATTGTCTTTAAGTAAGACAAAATCACACACTTAACTAATAATCTAGTAGTGTGCATCCCTAGATGCAACATTTATGTAATTTTGGTCTGATAGCACTTGTGGTTACTTGGGAATGGACTTTTTCTAAAAACTACTTTAAACTAGTCACTCATCCACATCCAGAAAATTTAGGTCAAACTCAGCATCTGAAGCAAGTTTTGAGAGTGTTAATCCCTTGATGCATCATCCATGCAAGTTTGGTCTAGGTACACTGGAATGGGTATACTAAAAAAAATTTAACTTGGTCACTCATCTGGAAAATGTAGGTCAAATCCTGAATCCAAAGCAACTCTGGTAGTGTGCATCAATAAATGTATCTTCAATGCAAAGTTGGTTAACATAGGGCTTATACTCACTTTAGAATGAACCTGATCCAAAAACTTAAATCTGGCCACTCAACCAAAAATACAGGTTAAATCCAGCATTTGAAGCAAGTCCAGTAGTGTGCATCCTTAGATGTATCATCCATGCAAGTCTAGTCCATATAGGGCTTATACATGTAGTTACTTGGAAATGAGACCTGCTCCAAGAAAACTTTAACCTGATCCAAAATCTTTAACCTGCTCCAAAAACATTAATAAACCTAGTCATTCTTTAACTGAAATTGCAGCATCTGAAACATCAACTGGTACATGGAAACATACTAAAAGCATCATCCATGCATAACTGATTAATATTGAGCATAGAAGTACTTGAAAAGAAACCTGCTCCAAAAACTTTAACTTGGGATGCTGATGCTGAGGGTATTACATAAGCTCCCCCCAACTTCATTGAGGTGAGCTAAAAATTCCATAAATAGTGATCGAAGCATTTAAGAAATAATTACAATGTATATTGCTATGTTTCAAAACTACTTATCAGCTAATTCATATACAAGTGAATTCAAAGAATTGTGGTCCCAGTCTTTTGGTGTCTTAGTGTTTAGGATGCAATTATTTATGGCATATTGTAACTGTCTTGTTTGTATGTCCTGTCTTGCCCATCATACAAAAAAGATACAAATTATCAAATTAATAAAATTTATAGCCAAGACTAAAGCTTCTCAAAACTGCATCAAACTTCAAGGTCATGAGGTGAAATATCATAACACAATCTGAAAATTCTTGTCACATGCAATGCACATGTGAAAAAAATGAAAGCCCTGTCTCTTCTGAATCAAACATTATGGCCAAAGTTAAAAATTGATAAGTAGGTCAAACTTCTAGGTCAAGGTAATGAAGTGATATGATCGATATATCCTTCTGAGAGTTGTTGTCATAGGTAATATACATGTAAAATATGAAAGCCCTGTCTTCTATCATTGAAAAGTTATTACCAATGTCAAAAAAAAAAAACATTGAAAAAGACTGAAGATTAAACTTTAAGGTCAAAGCCAGGAGGTCAAAAACCAGAGTACACTTGGAAAGGTCTTGAAACAGGTAATGCACATGTCAAATATATGTGCCAAATCTTCATTACACTCAAAAATTATCAGCAATTTTAAATTTTTTTTTAAAATTAGGTCAAACTTCAAGGTCCTATTGTTAAAAATCAGAGTATATTTAGAAACATCTTGTCACAGGTAATGCACATGTCAAATATGAATGTCCTATCTTCTCTCCTTCAAAAGTTAGCAGCAATGATAACATTTTTGAAAATTATAGGTCAAACTTCAAGGTCAGGTCAGGGGTCAAATATCATTAAACATGCGGAAACTTCTTATCACAGGTAATGCGCTTGTCAAAGATGAACACCCTATCTTTTCTCATTAAAAAATTATACCAATATTAAAAAATTTTGAAAAGTAGGTTAAAGTTCAAGGTCAAGGTCACAGGGTCAAAAATCATGGCATAATTGGAACATTCTTATCACAGGTAATGTACATGCGAAATATGAACACTCTATCTCTTCTCATTCAAAAGTTATGACTAAGGTAAAAGTAACATTTAAATTTTTGAAAAGTAGGTCAAACTTCAAGGTAATGGGGTCAAAAATCATAGTATATTTGGAAAAGTCTTGTCACAGATATTGTACATGTGAAATATGAAAGCCCTATCATTTCTCATTCAAAAGTTATAACCAAGGTTAATGTTGCGATAAAAACAGACTGACAGATCGAGATTTAATGTCTTCTTGCTTTCACTAAAGTGGGAAAGTGAGGGACAATAAGAAATTATGCTTTATCCTGTACCATAGACAAAGTATTTATTAGTTTTTTACGGTGTTTAACAGGTGCAACACGATGAAATAATTCTGACCTGTAGGCTCCAGTGGCCACATCCCAAATCTTAATGGTTTTATCCCAGGAGGCTGTGGCAAATTTCCTCTCATCAAACGAGATGTCACAATCAGCTATAATGTTGATATGTCCTCTAAAATTGTTATAATTTTTAATTAATGATGGACAGTAAGACCACATGAAGCAAAATTATTTCTTTGTATTAAAACAAGCATTTTTTAAAGAAAACATAGTTTCATAATATGTTATTTAATGAAATAAATGCAGATTTCCTTTAAAAAATTTTGAACTTCAAAAGAACTATTTTTTTTTTATTTTTGTTATATTCTTTAAGCATTTGATCAACATACTCTAACTGTATTGTAACTTTATGTGTTCGCAGATCATAAAACTTAGAGGTTCGATCCATTGATGTTGTTATAACTTTGTCATCTCCTGGTGCAAAAATACAGCTTGTTATGGTGCTGTCATGATGATCTGTAATAAAAATAAAATTGCATAAACACTTGTACCAGAGAGTGGAAAAATGCAAAGGACCAGACTCAGATTCAAACCTGGGCCCTTCCCTGGCAGGTCTCTTCCAGTTCATGGTCATGGCACCTAATGTACCAGGTAACTGGCAAGGAAGAAAATGTGAGAGACCAGACCAGGAATTAAATCCAGGCCCCCTGAATAACTAGTCAGGTGCTCTACCAACTGAACTATCTGGCCACTGGTGAACTGGTGATGGAACATGCCTGATCACCACATTCCTCCCTCCTTTAAGGATTTTGCCCCTGAAGACACAAAACCAGGCTCTTCCCTGGCAGGTCTTTCACCTGTCACTCCCAGGGCATGGTCATTGCATGAAAATTAACTGGCAAGGAAGAAAAATGTGACAAACTAGACCAGGAATCAAACCCAGGTCCTCTGAATCACTTGTCAGGTGCTCTAACAACTGAGCTATCTTGCCACCAGTGATTGAATCCGCCTGGCCAACACACGCTATTTGTGCAAAAGGATTCCTTTAGACTAAGTATGATATAATCCATAGTATGATATTTTGACATTGAATCATTGATGATTTCAACATACCCTCAAGATATGTAATGAGTTCTCCAGAGTTAGCATCCCAGATTTTTAGTGTGTTGTCTAAATCTGAGCCAGAGATAACTAATTTTCCATCATGGGAAAACTTGCAGCAAGTGACAATTCCTCCGTGTCTACCAGTCCACTGCAATAATTACAACAAGCAAATTACATGTACTAGTATGTCATAAATGAATGAGAAAGAGACATTTATAATTCAGTATTAAAATCCCTCTTCTTACCAAGATGTTTCCAGATTCTATGTCCCACACCTGGACTTTCTTATCCCAGCCCGAGCTCACAAACCTGTTAACATGCAACATACAACTTAATAAAATATATTTATATAATGTTCAATGATGACTTAACAAATATTTATTATCTTGAAGAGATAATTATGAAAATTAATGTAATAACCTCCGACTATTGTCATTGATACTTGTTTCTGATATAGCTGCCTCGTGTCCTCCAGTGTAATGATGTTTTAACTCTCCCGAGTCAATATCCCATATACGGGCTGTTTTATCTGAGGACCCAGAGAGGATTTTTGAGTCATTGTCAATGTATGTACAGGAATTAACTGCATCTGTATGACCTCGAAAAACCCTTATCTTTACCTGGAAAATTCAATTTAATGTAAACAATGTAAAATTTGTATTACATGTTCAATGTTGTTCATCTTGTGAAAGCACACAAACAGGTATACATGATTTATATATTCTCACTACATGTACAGTATGTCCAAGAACAGACCCCATATACTTTGACCTGCCATTAGATCTAGTATTATTATAATAGAAAATTTAATTTTAAGATTTCATTTATATACCTGTATTTTTTCAACATTGATTTTTTTTCTCTTAAAAACTACAGAGACAAACTTTATATAACTTTTGAACGATAAACTTCGAGCTTGAACGAAGTCAAACAATATCAATATTTATAAAAGACAAGACTGAATAAAGCTGTCTCCTCTCTCACTTGTGCCAGATCTTCATGTTCCCATGTCGCAGCGCTTAATCGGCCGTCATTACTTTCAGATTTAGTTTCAATTGCCAAATAATCGTTGTCTTCACTTAAAGTTGTCATTTTAACATTCCTGAATGTTTACAATATATTTTCCCAATGTTTATCACCGAGCCATTTCGGACTAAAGCTAATACAAGCGTCCCTGGTTTCCGAAGCAAGTGCTACCGTAAAGAGGTTGCAAAAGTAAGTCGTAAAAATAAACACTCAAGCAAAAATGATAAGAAGAATATACTGCATAATCGATTTGTTTGTTTTCCATTTTGTTAAGTGATATGAACTACATTGATCTTAAATCAATACTGTTTCGTTTTATATTTTTTTTTATTTTACGACAACCGAAAGTACCAATATTGCCCAAGATGGAGGAATCAGAAGTTCATACAGGTATTATTTGTTCTCTTTTATTTTGTAGATGAACCTCTTCATATCAGCATTTTAAATTTTACTTTTTTGATTCTGTAGTGTATTAATTTCGTCAATATCCAGGTGTAGTTTACTAATATGAAACAGAGGCATATTCTACACCTTTCCTTTCATCATCCAATTAGTCCATCTGTGCATATTTATTTCACTTTAAAAAATTAAGACAGCTTTAGACAGTGACTAGACTCTTTGATTTCATTGTATTTTGTGTGTTGTCAAATGAATAATATTTTTTGTAAACAGAGAGGTCATGTGAAGTGGTTTAAACCTGTATGTAACAGAAAAGGGGAAAATCAATGTATGGCTAGACCAGGAATCAAACCCGGGACCCCTGCATCTCTAGTCAGGCGCTCTACCAACTGAGCTACCCAGAATGATATCCACAGCCCAAACCATTACATGCCTCTCTCCTTTTGTCTTCGCTCTTGAAGACATAACCCAAGTTCCTTTTTTGCCCCTGTGGCGGGACTTTAACCTGCAAGTCCAGGGGGTGGTCAACAGCCCCAAATTACGTAACAAGAAAGGAGAGAATGTATGGCTGGACCAGTAATTGAACCCAGACCCCCTGCATCACTAGTCAGGCGCTCTACCAACTGAGCTACCCATGCTAATATCCACAGCCCAAACAGTTACAATATTGTATCCTCGATACTTCGCCTAGATATTCTACCACAGAGTCTTGTAGAAATGTAATTTTTTTCTTGTGTAGAAAAAAAAATTAGCATCCTAATATGTTAGATGGTGGAACTATCAGAATGAGTGCAGTAAGCTTTGTTACTGATGCAATCAACTTCTCTAAAATAACAGCAGAGACATGATAATAAATTAAGATTTGCAACTGTTCGAAATCTTGGGATTTCTCGTATGCCAGGCATCATTATTTTTTTTTCTTCAAATATCGCACCATTTAAATCGCAGGAATCCTTAAAATTACCAAGGATAATGAAGTAGAACCTATTTCATATCAAAAAATGATACAGGATTTATTTCATACAATAACAAGGGAGAAATCTGAAATAGCAACAGGAAACCCATGGTCGACCATATCTCTGAGATTTTGCCAACTTTTGATCATTGACTTTTTATTACGGCTAGTTTTCTGTAATATTTAATTCTTAGTTTTAAAACTTTACTATTGTTACACCCATATATCATGTATATAATAAAATTAATATTAATTTAACTTTAGACTGAAAAACAAAATTGATGAATTTAAAAGTAATTTTTAGGACCATCACATATTTCAGTAAATACACGTTATGGCAGAGTTGTGAATATCTGTTATGTCTCCGTCTTAATAATAGATCTGCTTATATTTTGCATATTGCTGCCTAAGACAGTGAAGGTCATAATTTTCAGTAAACTTTGTAGACTGTATTTATTGTGTCCCATATCATTTTCTTTGTATGATTTTTATGTCTCAAAAAAGATATATATTTTATTTTAGACTTATATGGCTACTCTCTGTAACTTGAAGATTGAAAGATAAAAAGATTCAGGACTGCTAATATATTTCTGACAAAATCGGGAAAAAAAATTATTACATCCTTGTTACACTATGCTACATTGTTGCTTCATGTGCAAAGAGGATAGAAAGTTTTAGAATTTTTTCACATAGACTTCTAAGAAGTTCCTTGAAAAATGGTCAGTAGAGCTTGTTACATGAGCAGTGCTTTGCACTTATAAAGCTCCCGGTGCTGGCTATAAGTCAAGTTGGAATGGTTGGAGCAAAGAATTAATTACTTTCATTTCTTTGCATTTTTCAAATTAGGGATAAGCCGAGTCAGATCATTGTCTAACAAAAACTTGAATACTGGGCAAGACTTAATAAGCCATCTTACAGTTTATGATTTTGACTACAGTCATTATATTGCAATACATATGTGCATGTCTTGTATTTTTAAAGAGGGCATTTTTGCATGACTTGGAGTTCAGCATCTAACCCTTAATGATGTTTCTTCTATTTCAAAGGGCTATATGTATAATCATAGGTATATATGGAGTTTATTGTTGAAATATTTAAACTTTCAGACATATGTCGTGTCTGTCGCTGTGAGAGTACTCCAGACAAACCTTTATATCACCCTTGTGTATGTACAGGAAGTATACGATACATACATCAAGACTGGTAAGTAATATCTGTATCATCAGTGATTTTATTAAGAATTTGTATCTCGAGATTACTCAGTTCTGGTTTGTAGGATGTTTGTATCTGTAGTTTCCTTCCCATCTTTATTATACAAAGATGTACAAAACTACAATATAAATTTGACAGAAAATTGCAGTCAAAACCCACAATGACATGAAGAAATTAAAAAATAAATATGTTTGCAATGCTAATATTAATTTACTAAATATTTCTATTAGAAAATTTAAATGCGTGCTATTTTAAGTAAATACAGTTGAATTTCTGTGTATCAACATAGATATCTCAAAAACCATGGATGCTAAAGTCATTTGGAGGTCCCAACCACTTTTTCTTTATGTGTTTTACCCTCAATGTCTCAAACCCTCTGATATCTTGAAGTCTTTTCTCAGTCCATTTGAGTTCTTGATAACAAGATTTGACTGTACATGTATTTCTAATAATCTATATGCTTATTATTAATTAAACCTTATTAGCTCACTATTGGTATTAACTTTTTTGATTAAATATCTATTGTCTCTCCATCATCTGGTTTCTGTTGACAGTTGTAAATTTTGTACAATTTCAAGAACTATTTACCTGGTAACCAATTTAAATTTAGCAGAAAAATTTCTTGGGTAAAGGGATTCCATTTTTATGAACATAAAGGGACAAATTAATATAAAATTTAGATAAAAACTTACTCAGATCATAACCTTTGAGTATTTGCTGGGCCACAATAGGGAAGACGTGTACAGTGAACTTTGTTATCTTTAACACCAATATCTTGAATACCAGGGATATGTTGAAGTCTGTTGGAAGTCCCAAACTGTTTTTGTTTATTTTTTTACCCTCATTTTCTTGAATCTTGGATATCTCAGAGTTTAATCTCGGTCCTGTCAAGTTCAAGATAGCAAGGTTTGACTAAGTATTTTTTAATAAGAATATATCAGAATTTTTTAAAAAACCATTTTTCTTGAGAACAGTAGGGCAATTATTAGTGAAATTGTTATGCAAGCATCCCCACGTAGTGCAGATTAAAATTTGATAAGTTTTAATTATAAGGGCAAGGGTGGTCTGCAATAGGGGGTTTAAACTTTTACCATATTTAAGGAAAATTCTTTAAAATCTTTCTTCTTTAGAATAGCCAGGCTTTAAATACTCAAATTTACATGAAAACATCCAATTGTAGTGGTCCTTCAAGGTTGTGCAAGTCATACACCTTGGGTCTAGGGTGATTTCTCAAGAACAACAATATTGTAATTAAGTAAATTGATAGGCAAGCATCCTCAGGTATTGCAAATATAAGTTTTATCCATTCTCTTTTGACTATAGTTGGGGTTCACAGTTAAACATAGGAATATATAGGTCAATAAAAATGCTATTAAGAAGTCTTACTGGAACAAAAGTGCCTAAATCACCAAATTTATATGCAGACAATCTTATCCAGTAATACAGAGTCAGTTTTGTGCAAATTCTGGTTCCTGAGGTTAATGGGATTGGGGGAGGAGACAATGTAGATTTCCTTTACATAATTGTTTATGTGTTTACTAGTATCTGTATATTTGGCATCTGACCTAGTTTGGGTCCAGAAGAAGGGATCTCATATGCATGTATTAATTTTTCAGAGAGGATGTCATTTGACTTTGTTACCCATGTGACATCTGTTTTTGTTCATTTTCAGCTTGGTGCAATGGCTTAAATACAGTAGAAAAGAATATTGTGAATTATGTAAACACAGATTTGCATTCACTCCAAGTAAGTGGCCATACAGAAATTCTCTGACAACGATTTTTAAATATTTTCTTTGAATCCAGAATGATCCTAATAAATTTTATTTTCCCTTGAACTGAAATCTCACACTTTCATTGGTTTAATATGACACCTGACTGTTGGCTATTTTTCAATGTGTGGCAGGTAAGTATTTATATATGGCAACATGGCTAATGCCTAACCATCTTGATATTTTTTATCATCAGTACTTGTGTACATGTCTGTCAAATCATGGTCTTTGAGAAAATAAACCATTTATTAGTTTATGACTTACTATATACATTTGTATGGAAATAACCATCTTATTGATCAATGGCATAGACACTGAGGCAAAACTGGGCCCTCTGTGAGACTGATCAACCTGATATATTTCTGTAGACAGAAATAAACTCTATAATTAAGTAATAATATTTAAAGGTAATTTAGTATCTACAATATTAAATATCAGTGAATTGCATTTATTCCAAAGAATCCAGGACTGGATATGCTTTAGGAATAATTTTTCTTTTCAGTTTATTCCCCTGATATGCCAAAGAGATTGCCAATTAAGGACATATTTGGGGGATTATTGTCCAGTATTGGGAGAGCAGTAAGGTACTGGTTTCACTATACACTGGTGGCATTTGCCTGGCTGGGAGTTGTTCCCCTTACTGCCTGTAAGTATAGAAAAATCCTGTGAAGAATACTAAAAGAGCAAAGAACTGTAGAACTGTATGCAATCACATATCTGCATGAGCTTTTCTGACTGCTAGCCCCCCCCCCCCCCCCCCCCATTGGCAGATTACACCATTAAATCTGTGGCCAACAATTAGCAAAATCTTTGTGTCCAAAATATATCCGTAGATTCTGCCCAACCAGGCAACAGTTTCCTTATTGTAGACAACTATCTATTGTGAGCAAGATCTATAGATGTACACGAAAGATAAAAGTAAAGGTAAATTAACAGCAGGGCCTGGGAAGGGGCTGCGGCATGCGCCATATGCGCATACTCTTGAAAATGGCGCAATGAAATAATGGTGCGCAGCGGCATGCGGCGCACCCCGCAAAAATGCGGTTATGCATGTTTTATTACTTTGTAAGTTCATCGCAGTCCGCGCTATCTGTATTCTTCATCGAAGTTATACAGAATCTGTGATGTATTATAATGATATAATCGGAACCATTATTCGGCATATTGACATCCACTGGCAAAGAAACAGTTTTTTTTCATGTCGTTCGATTCGTAAGTGTCAAGTCTTTTTCGATGGTTGACCACAGCTTTACGAAAGTCACGGACATGGAAAATTTATATACCTTACAATGAAAAACCTTTTCAACGAAGTCCACTTATTTTGGCCTGTTCTGTGATCTCTAAATCAGCATCGTAAAAAAATGGTGCTTTTGGTTTTATAAAATATAATTTTTCTAAATACTAGTTGGTAGAATGTAGATGACGATTGACTGATTCAATTTCTTAGAAATGGAAAAATCATTTGCACCAGTCAATGTCATATGACATGTCAATTCCTATCGCATTTTTCTTTTGAATTTTCCTGGATTTTGTTGTCAGAGATAAATGCATTATCATATAGCATCATACTATGATTTATTTTAGAATGGCTCCAATATATTTCCCCTCGGCCCCTTAAATTTCAAAATGGCCCCATCATTTTATGAACAGTGGGGCCATTGGCCCCACCTGTTGCTTGACCTTCCCAGGCACAGTAACAGCAGGCTAATTTGGGGCAAATAGAATTGTAGCAAGAACAGAATGTATATATGGACACATGAACAGAGAGTGGTAAATTGCTTTTATATAAATATTGTCTGTTTTTTCCTACATTTACATGGCTAAATGAGACAGCAGTCTTTTCAGTGATTTGAAGGGTATAGCTTCAAATAAATAAAATACATGTACATGTGTTTCATCCACAATTTTAATAGTGTGAACTGCCAAGGGTTTTAAGTGAGTGTAGTGGACCAAAAAGTCTTGGTTTCCAATGACAATATTTATGATTATCGGCCTTCCAAAACCAAACTTTATTTGGAAAATCTGTATATTCTAAACCAGGGCAATATTTGTAGACTTCAAATCATTAAAAATTTACATCAACTCTGATGTCATTAGTCAGATATTATGACAAGAAAATACAAATTACAGATGTCACTGATTTTGAAAGGAAAAACTCTTCATATTTGATGAATTTTTAGTACAAATTAAACCTTTTTTTTTTTTGCTTTAAACCCTCAGCTGTAAAAATTGAGGGAAATCCCTTTGGGCCATTATAAGACATATATAGTCAGCCATTTTTTTTTCTGAGTATACAGTTTTATTAGTTTTTAGTGCACCTGAGCCGAAGGCTCAAGTGAGCTTTTCTGATCAAAATTTATCAGTTGTCTTTTGTCATTGTTGTTGCCGTTGTTGTTGTTGTAATCGTTAACTTTTTACAATTTCATCATCTTCTCCAGAACCACTGGGCCAGTTTTAACCAAACTTGCTACAAAGTATCCTTTGCTAAAGGGAATTCAAGTTTGTTCAAATGAAGGGCCACACCTTCTTCCAAGGGGAGATAATTATGAATTAGTGAAAATTTTATGGCATGGTTTAAAAATCTTCTTAAAAGCCAGTGGGCCAGAAAATATAAATGAAAGATAAAACTTATAGGAATATAATCTTTAAAAATCTTTTAAAACCATTACTAGTCAAAGAAATATTGAAGCATCCTCAGTTAGTGTAAATTTAAGTTTATTCAAATCATACCCCCCCCCCCCCCATCCCTTCCTTATTAGGTTGGGACCACTTATATATTTAAACTTTTCAATACTGAACTGATTTCTGCTTTTTCCTAGCCAAAGTGCTCAGATGAGTGTTGTGGCTCATGGGCCTCTTGTTAGAATTTTCTTTTTGTGTGATATATGCAGAAGAAGAATTAAATTGTAAAATGTTGTATATCATCATTTCTCTTGTGAACTGTTTTTATTGTCCCTTTTATACAACATTAATTGAACTTTCATACTTGTATTTTCATACAAAACTATAAATTTTCTTTTTTAGGTCGTATATACAGATGTCTATTCACAGGATCTGTCAGTTCATTGCTAACCTTACCTCTAGATATGCTATCCACGTATGTACAACATTTTGAGTATCTAGGAGTCATCTGACAAAATTCAAATGACAACACACAACAACTAAATCTCATTTTATTCATGAATGCCTTATAACTAAAGTTCTTGTTAAACCCAAATCATTAGGGCCCCGCAAGGATTTGCGGGTGCCCTATAGTAATCACTCTGTCTGTCTGTCTGTCTGTCCATCCGTCTGTCTGTCCGTCTGTCATTCTTCCACAAACTTTCTGTTTTTTACTAAAAACTTTTTTTGTAGTTGACCAATTAAGTTCAAATTTGGTATGTTGGTTGAAGAGGCAGTAAGACATATTTTGATGCTAAGTCTTGTTCTCTATGTCATCCAGTTTGGAGCTGGGGTGGTGGGGTAGATTCCTTAACTTTACATTAGAATGAATGCCAGAGCAATGAGAGATAACTGCTGAGAATGTTCCTATTGTAAACTATGAAAGCTGCAACTAGTCCCATCTGATTAATTAACTTTCCTCTTAAAGAAAATCCAAAGCATTGTCTGTTTCTGTCAAATTGAGATAATTAACACCTCTGTCTGCAAATGAAGTTTGTTTTTAAGTTAAGGTCAGTTCTGAATGGTGACCTTCTGAATGATGTTTACATTCTCTGAAATGTGGATTTAAATAATGTTCATACTTTGTTTTGGTAAAATACACAATGAGTTATGATTTTATTGAATTCTAAAAACAAGATATACATAACGATATGGGTTTTTTTTTTTTTTTTTTTTTTTTTATTTATTTTGTTTATTAATTTATTTATTCATTTTTTTTTTTTTTTTGCTGCCTTATGTAAATTCAAGAACACTATTAATTTTAACAGGTAGTCCAATAATAAACTCATTCTATCATTACTGAAAAAGTTCTTATTGTAAACTTGGAAGAAAAGGATGAGAGAGCAGTACAACAAATCCCCAGGGATTAATTATCATGTCTGGGGCAGAAATTTTTCCAGGTTTATCTTTATTTGTCACTTTAAGATAAATTAACCTTTGTCTGCAATTGATGTTAGTTTTGAAGTTAAGGTCAAGTCTGGGTGATAATTGCATTCACTGAAGGCTGGCATTTTATAAAACACATGCTTTATTCTTGTTTAAATATACATTTAATTGAGTTATTATAGATATGATGTTTTTTACTGCCTTATGTAAATACAGGGATACTCTTCTTCATACCGGTATATTTTTAAATTTTTGTATTAAAATTCTCATTCTGTAAGCTGCACCTTATATTTCTACCCCTCAGTGGGGCCCTTGCTGACTGGTCAGTTTTCTAGTTGCAAATAAAGAATGGTTTGCATTGCAAAATAAAGTCATACAAATATAAGTGATTTACAGTATAATGGCCCTAAATTCAGAAATGTTCCCAGTAGCTGATACTTGTGTTAGCATGCTTTATTACTCTGCTTTATTTGTATACTCTTCTAGTGAGAACTTAGCCTCAGACTGTTTCCATGGGTGTTTTGTGGTGACGTGTACATTGTGTGCTTTCATCAGCCTGGTGTGGTTAAGAGAGCAGATTTTACATGGAGGAGGCCCAGACTGGCTGGAACAGGACAATCAACGAAGAAATAATAATAGGGTAATTAACAAAATTTCAGACCATACAGGGAAGTAGGTGGAGTATTAAAACAAGCCATCAACTTCTCAATAGAGAATAATACTGACACATTTTATTCGAACTTTTACTGCAAATTTAATTCAGGGTGCATCAGAGCAAGTCATGATAAGTGCTACTTATGGCTGGGTATCGGCTGGAAATTTTGTATTGCGATATATTGTGATATTTTAACTGTATTGCGATATGTATTGCAATATTTTCAATGACAGTTAAAATGCTCTTTTTCTTATTTTATTAAACTCCATCTATAAGCAACGTGAGTAAAACTATTATGAATACATTGTTGCAAAAAAAATTTTTTGTTGATTTCACTACTGTTTTGGAACGAAATGCAACCATACAACAGCAACCTTACCATTTGGTACTGTTTGGCACGATTGAAAACGTTTCTGACATTTTAAATTTAATTTTTACTTAAGAAATCTAAAGCCCAAGCAGTTTGCTGGTATACTGGTATTTGAAAAGTGTATCGCAATACCATATTTTTTGTTAATGAATTGCAATATACCGGAATATCAATATTATTGCACAGCCCTAGTGCTACTTCTACTAAGAGGTTAATTTTTTTAGTTAAATATAGTTTAATGGGCTCAGGCATCGATGTACATGTTACTCTAAGATAAACACAATGAGAGCACAATGGAGAAAAAACATACAGTAAAAGTGGAAACTTTTTGATGATGTAGAAACATTGAAGAAATTGACAAATTTCTATAAATCATCAAAGTTTCCATTGGTCAACTTTCACATTCCTTTGAGAGCACTGCTAAAAACTAGTAGATTGTCCACACACCATTTTTCTAATATACCAAAATCATCAAACTTTATCTCTTCATTATCACTTTTACAGTAATACACATGTACAATGTGACACATTTGTGCCTGTATCTTTATCAGAATCCTCTGGATGGGGGTGTTGTCAATAACCTTGTTGGATTAGGAGGAGGTGGAGTTAGGGCACCTGCAGCCAATCAGAATGAGGCTAACAATGGAGGAGGAGAGGAAGGGGGAGGAGATGTAGGCCAGGCAGCAGCCAATGAGGAGGAGCAAGAGGAAGATGGGGCTGAGGGAGTGGATGGGGCAAACAATGGAAATAATGGGGCACAAGGTAGGGCAAATACAGTGATAAAATTGAGAGAAATGTAGAAGCAGCTTGAAAGATATTCAGTAAAACACAGTTACAGTGAACACGCTTATGATGAATTCACACTTACAGCAAAGTGATTTTCATTCCCCATGGTTTAAAAACCTATTGTGAACCTAAGGGATATAACAAATTACGTTTAAAACAAATAAAATTGTCCATTCCTGGCACTTTGCTATAAACGTGTTTTACTGTACTTATTATGAGCCAAATCTTTTTAAGGCAAACAGTTCCACAGTTAGTCATAATAAGCATCGCCTTTTAATGCAAATTCAAATTTGTTTTCATGGGGCCAAGGAGGGGCACAGTAAGTTTTACATGGGAGTATA
Source organism: Saccostrea echinata (assembly GCF_033153115.1). NCBI lineage: Eukaryota > Metazoa > Mollusca > Bivalvia > Ostreida > Ostreidae > Saccostrea > Saccostrea echinata. Next base: position 56,016,589 of record NW_026889803.1, on the reverse strand, counting down.
TAGGAAAAAATCTTTTTAAATCTGCTTCATAAAATGAGCACAGTCAAGGTGATTTAGATGACCACATTGACTCATGGACATCTTTTTATTAGTACACATATATAATTAATTTTACTTAAGCATGTATTAAAGCAAAAGAACACCCAATACACTTTATTGTTTTTGGATAAGATGTCTGCTAACCGGTAAAAAAACATGGTTAGCATTTCTCTACTTTGAGCTACTGGTATATATGACAGCATGTCAAAAATGTCACATCAAAAACCCCTTTGCTGGGAAAGGTTAGTAAAAACACTGCAGACTTATCCTTTATGCTTATCTGAATTTTAGATACAATGTATGAATTATACCACTGATCTTTGGTATCTTGAACACAGATATCTTGAATACATTGGGTATGTCATAGCGATTTGGAAGTCCCACGCACTTTATTTTCAAGTACATGTATTTTACCCTCAATATCTCAAACCCTCAGATATCTCAAAGTTTTTTCTCGGTCCTATCCAGTTCAAGATAATGAGGTTTGACTGTAGTTAATTTTCATTATAGATGACAATAATTGGAATCCTATTGAGTGGGATAGAGCAGCTGAAGAACTGACATGGGAGAGACTTCTGGGATTGGATGGCTCACTTGTTTTTCTGGTACATAATTATTATAAACTACCGGTACAATGTATATTTCACTTTTTAACATATTCTGAGATTTTGTTTGTTGATTGCTGTATGGTGTCTGTTTGCAGGAACATGTTTTCTGGGTGGTGTCTTTGAATACCTTATTTATACTGGTATTTGGTGAGTAGATATTAAATCAGCAGCCAGTCATTATACTAAAACAATTTTATTCACTTACAAGATGTACATGATTTTTATCTTATTTATAAAAACTACCTTAGTAGATTTTTTTTTTTTTCATTTTGTTTATTTTTTGAAAACATTGACAACATTGATTGTTCATGTCTGTGTCAGCTGTATTTGTTTTGTTTTTTGTTTTTTTTTCAATGTACATATACATTTATTTTTAGCTTTTTGTCCCTACCATATTGGACATTTCACCATGGTTGGAATGAAGATGGATGACATGGTATGCACTCCATCAGAATGGATTTTTTCTCCTCTTACAATATACGCTTGTAGGTACATACTAATGGACTGCTTTGCCTCACCTGAGTTCTCTGTTACAGGTGGAATCCACCCACTTTGAAGGCCTCCTGACTACCATGATAGGATACATTGTAATCTCAGCTTCTCTTATCATTCTCTACATGATGTGTTCCATAGCCAAACTTAGAAAGTAAGCTCTTATCATGACGTGTTCCATAGCCAAACTTAGAAAGTAAGCTCTTATCATTCTCTACATGATGTGTTCCATAGCCAGACTTAGAAAGTAAGCTCTCATCATTCTCTACATGATGTGTTCCATAGCCAAACTTAGAAAGTAAGCTCTTATCATGATGTTTTCCATAGCCAAACTTAGAAAGTAAGCTCTTATCATTCTCTACATGATGTGTTCCATAGTCAAACTTAGAAAGTAAGCTCTCATCATTCTCTACATGATGTGTTCCATAGCCAAACTTAGAAAGTAAGCTCTTATCATTCTCTACATGATGTGTTCCATAGCCAAACTTAGAAAGTAAGCTCTTATCATGATGTGTTCCATAGCCAAACTTAGAAAGTAAGTTTTTATCATTCTCTACATGATGTGTTCCATAGCCAAACTTAGAAAGTAAGCTCTTATCATGATGTGTTCCATAGCCAAACTTAGAAAGTAAGTTTTTATCATTGTCTACATGATGTGTTCCATAGCCAGACTTAGAAACTAAGCTCTTATCATTCTCTACATGATGTGTTCCATAGCCAGACTTAGAAAGTAAGCTCTTATCATTCTCTACATGTTATGTTCCATAGCCAAACTTAGAAAGTAAGCTGTAAAAATTACAAACTTAAAATCACATTAATAATTAACATTTTCAAAACGTAGTTCAAATTGTTTCTTCAGAATTTTCACACTACTGTCTTTATGGCATCAAAAGAAATTCATAATATTATGGAACCAATGCCAAATTTACTGTTTACATGTATAACTTAGGTACTTATGATTGAAAGAGAAAAATGCCAATCAAAAACTATTGCAAGCACACGAAAATGCTGCTGGATGAAAAAAAAATGTAATTATTTGTTGCAATGAATATATCATGACTAAAACTGGTCAATAAATGTATTAAACTCTAGTCATAATTCTTATTACACAGGTTCCGCAGAGTGCTGGGCCTTTGTTATGTTGTTGTCAAGGTGATGCTGCTAGTTGTTATAGAAGTGGGTGTGTTTCCTGTCATTTGTGGCTGGTGGCTTGATATTTGTTCCTTGGTAAGATTCAAAAGTAAATGCAAAATTTAAGGTACATGTGTATTACTGCAGCTTAATACATATAGAAAATTATCACCATCTCAAATATTTGTTAAGAATAGGAGCAGAACTGCCATGTTAATGTTTCTTTGTATTTTGCAGTCAATGTTTGATGCTACCTTGAAGGACAGGAAAAACAGCTTCCATGCAGCACCAGGGACCTCCATGTTTATCCACTGGTTGGTGGGGATGGTATATGTCTTCTACTTTGCCTCCTTCATTCTCCTCCTTAGAGAGGTCCTCAGACCAGGGGTCCTCTGGTTCCTCAGAAATCTGAATGACCCAGAATTCAATCCCATACAGGAGGTAGGAAATCAACATTATCCTTAAAACTCTGAGTAAATAATACATTTGTAAGAACTAAATAGCATGTACACACATTCCTCATTGGTAGTGAAGCTGGACTTTCAGTTGCAAAGTTTATGGTCTTATCATCTGTCATGGACAGAGTAAGGGCATGGACATGTGCCAAAAATTGATTATGATAACTTTTTTTGTTCAGAGATATCATAACTTAAATCTTTGTATGAACTTATGATCAGCCAAAAAGTACATTTTCAACTCAGCATTTCTTTGCTCAAATGTATTGAATGGTTTACTCTTATGAAAGAGTAATGAAATTCTGAGAAAAGTATTTGATAATTTTGATTATCTGCTTGTAGATGATACACCTACCAGTGTACAGACATGCCAGGAGATTTTTGGCTTCTGTTGTAAGTACTCTAGTGAGCAGTGGATATTGTGTCTCACCTCAAGCCTTTTATTCCAGCAATTTTTCTAGTTGCACATTATTTTCTCTGTTTTCAGGTGATTTTTGGAAGCACAGTTTTATTAATGTTATGGTTGCCAGCCCGTGTCATTAGAAAAGTCTTGACATCATTTCTACCTTACCATGTTATGTTGTCAAGGTACACACTGAGACATTATTTGATTTGGATGGTCATTATTTACTTTTAGACTGAATTTTTAAGTACCTGTGTGGACAATTATTGTTGATAACCTGTAACAAGTTTACAGAGTATCTGTTTTGTTTCAGTGATGCCCCTGTTAGTGAACTCTCCCTAGAGCTTCTTCTGTTACAAGTGGTACTGCCTGCATTACTGGAGCAGGGACACACTCGCATGTGGCTGAAGGGGTTGATACGTGGCTGGACGGTGGGCGTGGCTTATTTTCTGGGTTTGAGGTCATATCTATTGGGAGATGCACCATTACACGATGGGGTAAATATGATTGTTCTGTTTTCATCATATTGAAATGGAAAGTGGATTTCACAGTTATAGAGACATACAGGTAGAATTATATGTTTATACTTAAGTTATTCAATTGTAATTGTGCAGTAAATATGCTATGGTGCAGTGTTGTGGCTGTTGTTAAAGTAAAGCAAGAATATTGCAATATACTGTAAACCAACTTTTATTTGCGTGCGAGAAATATTCGCGAGTTTCGCGACCTACTCTAACTCGCGAATATTTATCGCCGTGAACCATTTATTTTGCTTTGTTTTTGTAGAGAATGTTTCCTCAGTCGCGAAAATTAATCGTCGCGGATTGATTTCAAACCGATGAATCGCAAATAAAAGTTGACGCGAATAATAGTTGGTTTACAGTAGACACTCTTTCACATATGCTGTGAACTGTTTCCATTTGTAAGCCAGTGATACTGACAGACTGTAAATATCAGTCATTGATAAGTATTAACAATAATTTTCATTGTAAATTTTAGGACAATGTGGTAGAGGGTGAACCAGCTGTTCAGGCCCAGCCGGCTCCACCCAATAACCCAGCTCCACCCCCTGCAGGTGGGGGACTGAGAGCTGCCCATGTTGCCATGTTACAGGGTGGGGGACCAACAGGATTCCAGTCTTACAAAAGACCACCACTTTTCCCACTCAGAGTGAGATTTTTGCTATGAAAATTTTTTTAAAAATTAGAAATTTTATTTCATACAACATATGTCTCAGCAGAATTTATAATTTCTTATATTTTTGCAAGACACAACTGTAGATATTTAAAACGATGACAACTAAATGACGACATATTGGCAGATTTTCTAATATACAATGTTTTTATTGCTTTAGATTGTGCTCCTTGTCCTCTGTCTGTGTTTTACTTTGTTTGCTATGAGTTTGGTTTCCTTAGTATTGCCAGGTAAGTATACATATATTTGGTATGTGTAAGAATTTATTATTCAGTACTTAATTCAGCACTTCAGTGTTTGAATGTCCTGTTCATCACTTGTGATATATTTCTCTGGCAGTGTTCGTTGGTCGTAAGCTGATGTCCCTGTGGATGGGAGATGCTAAGATCCACGAGCTTTACACGGCAGCCTGTGGTCTTTATGTCTGTTGGGTGGTGTTAAGGATAGGGACAGTTTTATATAACTGGATCCCTCAGGGCACCTCAGTTATCCTCAACAAGGTCAAGGAGTGGGTCTTCCTGGTATGTTATTACCCAGTATATGTATTCAACAATACATGTAAATGTCTTCATTGAGAGTGAACCATTAAGAAACTCCATGTACATTAGCAACTATTACAGAAAGATTTATCTGAGAGGGGTTGAAACACTGATTTCTTTCTTCCTTGTTTTTATCAGTATGGGAGGAGGGTTTTTTTTTCTTATGTCAGAAAGTTGGGATGGATGATAAATTATTACTGGGTTTTTGAAACTAGTGGCTTCCCCTTTTTGTACTGTATTTTTGTTTTATATAGGCTTCTAAATGTATTCTTGTGGCTTTTCTGTTGATTGGAATGGTGCCATTATTACTGGGCCTATTGTTTGAACTGGTAGTGGTTGCACCACTTCGAGTGCCTCTGGACCAAACTCCCATATTTTTTCCATGGCAGGTATGAATGATTGTTGTTTTAAAAATATTACACTCACAAATTGCTTTTTATGTCACATCTTAAAGACCAACTTTTAATTCAATCCTGTTTTGTATGCCTATAAATTTTGTAATAACTTTCTCAACATTTTATAGGACTGGGCACTTGGTGTACTACATGCCAAAATTGTAACTGCTGTTACAATGATGGGGCCCCAGTGGTGGCTCAAAAGGGTCATAGAACAGGTTAGTGGACAGTGCATCAATCAAATGTCATGTGAGATGACATCTTCAGTGACTTGGAATATATAAATGTGAATGTGTGTTCATATGTTCTGTTTCAGGTGTATAATGATGGCATTCGCAACATGAACCTTCGTTTTATTCTGACAAAGTTATGTGCCCCTGTCATTGGGGTACTAGGAATGTCAATATCTGTTCCATATGTGGTAGCCAGGAGTATTGTCCCTTTTCTAGGTAAGATACATGTAGCTGTTTGCTTTGAACAGTATGTCTACATTTGATTAACTCTAAATCATTATTGACAGGAAACATTCATTATGAAATCATCTAGGAGAAAAATAAATCAAGCTGTTTTATTATAATTTTTTTCAGGTTTTCCATTTGAAGTTGAAAATTTGGTTTTAAGAAGAATTTACCCATTCCTTCTTGCCTGCATAATAGGTGTACTGATACTTATATTCCAAATCCGCCAATTTAAAAGACTTTATGAACACATCAAAAATGACAAGTAAGATTTTGATAATTTTACATAGAGTTCCAGCTGACAAGTAAGACAATTTGATTATGCTTTGTTCCACAATGTTTATACCACAAATGTTAAAGCAGTTTTTAACTTCACCTTTATAGCTTTGTAAATTGATGCATGGAAACTTACTGTTGTAAAGAAAAAATGATTTTTTTTCTTTAAAGTTCACCTAATATTTAAGTACATGAATTCACATTTTCAACCCCTACACTAGAATCAGGTGGCCAGTTGTTAAAAAAGGAAATTTAAGTTTTCGCATTCAAGGGGCCATGCTTTTTTCCAAGGGGAAATAATATAAAATACAAATAATTTAAACCATTGCACTAAAAATGATGGTGGGGCCAAAATTTGAAGTCACAATGTATAGACCTGTGCTAGAACACAATAAGGCTAAAGTCTTTTCAAAACTTCTCAAAGAAGGGCAGGTCCACAATCAACTGATTTAATGTAGATAGTCAGTTTTTTTCAAAGTGCAAGCAGGTCTGTTTATCTGTTATTTGTGTATTTGTAGATATCTGGTGGGTCAGAGACTAGTCAATTATGAACCACATACAACTGCCAATGTTGTGCCACAGATGCCATCTTCATAAGTACATGTAGTCCCCCTACTTGTATTAGACAATTAAAGAGAGTGAAAAACTGATGGACAGTAACCAATACTGAAAAAACGTCAGTTTATATTTTATGTTGAAGTCAGTGGTATGCAGAATCGCCAGCTTATCTTAATGATTTTCAGTGATTACAAACCCTTTCAAACAGTGATAGACTTGTAATTTATGTTGCTGTTTCACATACTGAAGTGCTGAATTATTTATTTTGTGATTTACTTGAACTTCCTTCAGAATTTTTTTTTTTACCTAACCGTAGCCAAAGGCTGATTTTTTTTTCTGATAGGAAAATAGGGTGCAGTCATTTACTCTACTGTTACTGTAAACATATTATTATGGCTGGCTGCATATTCTATTAGGGCCTTTTGGGAAAGCAGCTTCTGCTATTAATTAAATACATCACTAGATTCTTGTATAAACATAAACTGGGTACTAACACATACATTTAGAAATATGCTAATTCATATCAATGCTAAAAAAAATCATTTCTGCTAAAAAATACAATGTACCCTGTAGTACATAAACAGCAATATTTTTCCAATAGCCTCTGGGCCAGAAAAGACTAGATTTAATCAAAAGCTTTCATACATAGTATAGAATCAAGTGCGTGTTCAAACCAGAGTCCCCATGGCTAGGGTGGGGGCCACTAAAGGAGGGAGGGGTGTCAAATTATTATATAGGAAGATATACATTGTAGCACAAATCTATAAAATAATCTCAAGAACAACAGGGACACAGACCTCAGAATCATATTTTCAGATTTGTTAAATCATGTTCCCTTGCACCGGGATTGAGCCACAAAAGGAGGTTAAAAAATTTTAATGGCACCTAAGTGTGTTTCAGGTGAGCATTATGGTCATAAGGACTTTTGACAGTAAATTTCTTACGAATGTCTTAATTGTTATTTTTCAGTATTCATGTTTTCAATGATTTACAATTGATGTGTTTTCTGTATAGTGTGTATAGATAAAATTTGTTCATGTATTTGTTTAAGATGTTCAGTGTTGTGCGGAGTATGTGTTTATGAGATATTGTAAGACTTGCAGAAGTATGTTTGATCTGTGATGAAGAGTTGAAAATTTTATCATGAATGTTGAGATATGTGGATATGTGAGATCATGTGTTCCATTAATGAGATGAATGCTGTGTCTATGTGCTGACATCATCAGTTTTTGTGATGATGTCACAATAATCTGAGGTGATCTCAGGCTTGTTAATTTTGTATTGTTGATTTTCCCTGTGTGGTGTTTCATCAGTGGTTTATTAAGTCTCTCTTGAAAGTGTAATTGATTTTTGAAATTAAATGAAAATTTATGTACCTGTTACATGAATGTATTCTTAAACTTAAAGACATTTACATTTGGCTTTTCGTAAGTAATTTAAAAACTTCCAATTTAATGCATAAGTGTTTTACAGTGTTCACATATTATTTATCTGAAAATATATGGCATGTAGAGTGTAGGTTAATGTATTATAACTGTACTAGATGATTATTTCTGAAAACCTGGACCAAAAATCTTTACTTCATAGTTACTTTATTAAATAAATGAAGTATGCATTATTATTATTTATGATAGACAGAAAAGTCTAAGAGTATTTATTTACATTTATTCAGAAAATGCAATGTACATTCAAAGTAAGGTTGACAGATTTATTCTCATTTTACAAGGGTGCAAAATTATGAGACATTGTAAATTGTAAATTTGAAAAGCAAGATGAAAGCAGATTAATTGTTCATATATGCATGTACTAGAGCATAATGTATTAATTACTCTGGACACGTAAACATCAATGTCTAAAGCACTATCTGGGTGTATTTTTAAGGTATAAATGATCCCTGGTACCCAGAAAATGATGAAGCAGATAGCTGTTTAAATCTGTGTCATCTCTGGTTTCTCCTTATTTTCCTGTCAAGCTTCATATATTTTTAACTTTTTTGTACTAGAGTTTGTATGCTTGCACTAGCGATAATTGAATGTAGAGGCTAAAAGACATTCCTTTTGTTAACTGCATAAATTCAGAGCAGTAGTGTGACAAACCAATGCAAAGATAGTGTTTTTTCCATTAGTGCTTATTCAGTGGAGGGGTTTTAAGTCTTTATTGAGCTTCTATGTACCAGTAACTTGATTGAAGTTGTGCCAAATACTGCTTAGTCTTCTTACTGAATTTTGTTTCCCAGCTTCTTTTAAAATATATGAGAAACAATTTTCACATTGTCAGTACATGTAACATAATTAACACACTTTAATTTAAACTTTTAGGAATGGTCATCCATCAAGTTCATTTCAACATTTGGTGTTTCCCCTAGTGATTATAAAATACCTTGTTTCTACAAAGTACAGGTGGAAAGTTTCTTGTGTATTAATGATGAATAAAAAAAAAATAATAAGTCACATCTCAGCAGGTGTTTAGTGATTTATTTTTTGCACAATTATGTATTGATATAAACAGTGATGATTTTGATGTAAAAGTATACATATATACTGGTACTATATAGAGATGATTTCCAGAACTAGGATTAACAGTACAGGTATTTAATTATTGAGCTAATGGAAAATATTTCAACATCAGAAGTGTTATTTGCTCATGCTTACAAATGTAGACATACTCTTTTCTCTTTCTCAGATACATTCATACACATACAAAAATATTCAGCACAAATTCACAGAACTGGTCTAAAATCCCGAGAGAGATGCATGCCTACAAAGAATGCTAAAATTTAATAAAAATTGAAAGAACATGTTTACACCTTTAAAATAGCATACATATACTTATTATTATACCCTGCACTTAAAAAGCGGGTGGTGGGGTGTCCGCTCATACATCTGTAAAGCTTGGGGGTACCCATCTCTTATCTGGAACTACTCCTGTACCACTAAATAAATTTAAGGAGACTCTTACAGAATCTTTATTACATAGTGCCATTATGCACCTTCTATTTTACGTTTTGATTGGACAGGTATTTGGGATTTCCCATAGAAAAACATGGATTTTGCCATTATATAGGACCAGGGGCATCATTTTGTGAGCTCATTGCTTACAGTACCTTTAGTTTAAAATTGATATCCACATGCAATAATACATTTTCAGTTAATCTCGGCTGAGATTTGGCTCAATATGGATATTTGGACTGATGCCTTCATTTTTGGTAAAGGCATCAGTCCAATTATCCAGCTAATCCAAAGCTCAGCCGAGATAAATTTATGAAAGCACCTTGCACAAGAAATCTATACAGGTGGCCTAATTAATTGAATCAGTTTACTGATTGATGAACAAAGTGGTTTCATAAGAAATAAGAAAGTCTACAGTGGATTTAAATATAAAAATAACTGCACTGCAGAATCTTGATACAAAATGTACTAGTATGTTAAAAGTCAGATTTTGACATTGACAAAACTATTCGCACTGTATTATGCAAAATGTGAAGTCAGTTTACTCAAGGTTCATATCACAAGCATTTATAACTTCTTACTTATATTGAAGCATCCTCATGGAGTGTAGATTCAAGTTTGTTCAAATCATGACCCCCGGGGGTAGGGTGGGCCACAATGAGGGATCAAAGTTTTACATAGGAATAGATAGGAAAAAATCTTTCATTTTTCAATGGTTTTGTACTGTAACCTTTTTGTAACCTTATTGCTAAAGGATAAATAGGGGATGTACCCTAGGGTACAAAAGTATGACCTCAAAACACAGTACCAATTTCTTGCCATATATGAAAATACATGTACAGATACTACCACGGAACTAGAACTCTTCAGTGAGCAGTGTTTAAAGTTTCCTTAAAACTTTTGTTCAGTTTCTTTTTTCTTTTTTTCTTTTTCTTCTTTTTTTTTTTTTTTTTTTTTTTTTTTTTTTTTGGTTTAGTCAATATCGACAAGAATAGCATAAATGCTCTTTGAAGATCCCAGCTCAGTATCTATCGAAGAAGAAGAAGACTTTACATTCTTCGAGACCCGCCCCTTTCAACGTCGGGAAAGTGAAAGTAGATTGGAGTTATCGATCGTGAATTCTCAACCAATAGGATTTGTCGTTTCTCATATTGCAACGACTGTACCTTTATTGATTAACGACTCTAATATATTGTTCGAAGGGAATAAAATAGTAAGTTTTATTTAAAAACAATTATCTGAAAATTGATTAAGTTAAGTAAAACACAATACTGAAGAGCGTTACGAGTGGAAATAACTCCTTTTTCTGGTCAACTGTGGTCAGGGTTGTTGACACTTGTCATGGCCACTGCACTGTAAAGTCCAGCGTGGCGATTATGGGTCGCTCTTATCTAAAAGAGGTGTAACCTGACTGATTTGACTTGGGATATAGTTGTGATTATCAGTAAAAATATGGGTAAAACAAAAATATTTTGTTAAAGTGTTCTGCATCTATTCATATAACATTAACGTTTTGACTGTTATGTTCTCTTTAAGATTTTTTAATTTACTATTTGTCATTTATTGTACATGTACTAGGCCCTATTGTAGCAATTTTTTTCTTGTTTCAGGGAAATGTAACAATAGAAGAAATAATTCAGAAACTGTCCTCCCATCCTTGGGAAATCCATTGCCATGCCAACCCCAGATTATATGATTCCAGCAGTTCTTCTGGAGCCATTTAGTGGAATTACAATGCCTAACATCATAGAAATCATCAGCATTGGCTGCCAGGGGGCCATGATATTTGGCGGAGTGATTCCATTCATACCACAGTACTTAGACATAAAGAAGTCAGGAAATGCTGACGGATTCTCCACATTTGTTTGCCTTAACCTCCTCATTGCCAACATTCTCCGAATTTTGTTTTGGTTAGTTTGTTTGGTTTATATATATATATATATATATATATATATATATATATATATATATATATATATATATATATATATATATATATATACAGTTGATCTTCAGTATCTCAAACACGGATATCTCGAATACCATGGATACGTCGAAGTCATTTTGAAGTCCCAACTGCTTATTCCTTAAGTATTTCACCCTAGATATCTTGAATCCTCGGTTATCTCTAAGTATTTTCTTGGTCCCTTCAAGTTCAAGATAACAAGGTTTGACTATATATAATTTGACAAAAAGACTAAGACTTATATCAGAGTTTCCAACTTTGATACAACAGTATTTAGAATCCATGTCTGCCTGACCCAAAGACTAGAAACTTTTTTACATTTCTAAAAAAAATTACTAATTTGTTAATTTTGAAAAATTATAATTACTGGCAAGCAAGTTTTACAAACGTTTTCTACACTGGACTTCGATAGTTTTAAGATACTGAATAAATTCCTTAATTGAATTTAAATATATATAAGTGAGGATTTTTCAGAGGTACAGTACCTGGCCATAAGTGAGTCATAATTTTATTTTTCTACTATGATATATTTCATTGAAAAATGCATTTTTCTAAAATATTATTGCAGTGTTATTTGTTGATCATTTTTTATGACTAAAACACCATAAAATGCAGAATTCTTTGCAGTTTTTTTTTCTGATATAATCTCAAAATAATTTTATCTGTAGGCACTGCGGTAATATCACACGGCAAATGCAAATTCAAAATTTTACGACTGTAATTTGTTAAGAAATCATAGTAATTTGAGATTAGAAATTTTTGTCTTGACGATTTAATAAATCATTCTCAATGATTAGTGTATCATTTTGTTTAGCATTATAAGACAAGAAAATTTGAACAATTCTTCATGATTTAATGAAAAAAATCATGGAAATTGGGCTAAAATTGACCTCACAATAAGTTTTTATAAAAATTGGCTTTTCAGTGAAATATATAATAGTGTAAAAATGCAATTATGACTCACTTATGGCCATATACTGTAGATTGATATGTATGTGGGTCGCTAGTATAACAGAGGGTATGTTGCATGGTTCTACTCTGCTGACCACATATTTCCATTTAATTGCCCTTGGAAAAACACTGATGTCTGCATGGGTCATTTTGATTGGAAGCTGAAAATTGCATGTTTAATCATTAATCCAATCAATGAATAATAGGAAAATGTTCACTTAGGCCATCCTTAAAAAATTGTTTGTTTGGAATTGCTGCCTGGGTTGATACCGGCCCAGCAGGGAGGGAGGGATTTTTTTTTAATTGAAGTTAAATTATTATAATTTTTTTTTTTTAATAAAAATCCCAATAAACTGTGAACAAATTTTCTGACTTTTAAAAATATTAAAAGAAGGTAGGATGCATTCTGACAGTGTAACTAACTTACAGTCTAACTTTACCTGACAGAAAAATGTGTCAAAAAGGTACGATACGGTGTATTATATACACCACTTTCTCAAAAATGAATTGTCTTAGGAAAAAAGTTTGTATTATAATAGGCAAAATATGGTAGTCTTGCAGTTAAATGTATTTGAATCATTTATGATTCTGGAATTTTTGGCTTTTAAATAAAGTGCTTATTAATGAACTATTACAGGTTTGGTCGTCATTTTGAGTTGCCTTTGTTAGCCCAGAGCATCATTATGGTGTTTACTATGTTAGCTTTGACCGAGCTGTGTGTCCGAGTCAAACACAAAGGAGAGCTCATAGCTTCTAAAGAGCATAAGTTCACCGGTAAGTTCTTTGTTTTCATCTGTTAACTTTCAGAAAACATAAGAATGATATTTCTTTTCTAGAATTAACTCCACGTTTTGGGTGTAAATATTTTAATTATCCTGTTTGGTCTGTTGTGTTGTCCTCAGTTTCTCTGTCCATATTGATTTACCACTGCAAAAACATCATTTCTTCTTTTCTTTAATGTAAAAATTTCAGTTTCAAATAAACATTTTATTAATTTATAAGAAATCCTAAATCTTGTCAAAATTTGTTCAGATTCATTTTCTGCTCATCCAAATAATGGTGAAGTAAGTCCACGATTAAATCGTACTGTCATACCTGTGAGAACATTTCTTGGTAGGTAGCATTTATATGTGTTACTGCTTGCTCAAGAATTGTATTCAACAGTCTCTTGCATATGTTTCAGCGCAGACTGGATTGCATTCTAAATATTTTGATACTAACTAACAGTTCTTGTGTAAACTTTAATAACAGTTGTTGCTTTCTCTGTTGTTCTGACATATGCTTGGTTTAATATTGATGTTGACATTTTTGATTTTGACCTGTATCTATGTAACTTGTTTCTACAAAAATTCACAAGATGATACAAGTGTAAAAATTTACACATGTACACATTCAAAAATTTTCCACAGGAATTTATCATAGCACACTGAAAGTGCATATACATGTAAGACATACTAAGGCAATCCAAGAAATCTGCAAAATTTTCTACCAGCAGATTGAACAGAAATTGTGAATTCACAGAATTATGAACCAACGGAAAAAGTACGTTTACAGTATATTGAATTAAGAAATATTATTTTAAAATATTTATTATTATTAGCTGCTTGTTTAGTTCCTAATGATAGGAATATAAGATACAAGTATTAATACATATTTCAAATCAAAAATAAATAGAAAAACAAAAACATACACATGTAATAATGTATGCAAGAGTCTGCTCTGATACAGCCCAGAACCTTTAAAGCTTGAATTAACTGCATGACAAATTTTTATAGTATAGAATTTCCTCCCCTTTTGGATTCACTATGCATGACACTTATCATCCATGAGAAAATCCTTATATCTTGTCACTGTCAAAGTGCATGATTTCAGGATTCTATATAGCACAATTCTGAATCCCCAGTCCAGCCTTATTTTCAAGAAAGCACAAGTGTTAGTATATATTTGTCCATAATTTGATTTTTAAGTTTAATGTTTTTGCACAAGGTGTTTTTAGTCTGATTTGTATGTGTAAAATTAAAAAGAAAGGGTTTGGGCTTTGTTATTACAGGTGTGTCATCTTGTGACATATGTTGATTTTTTTTGTACCTCAGGTACTGTAGACCTGGATATTTAGGCTGTTAATCATTACATGTAGTAGAAATCATCCACTTAAAGATGTTTCTGCAATATAAGCTCATGTATACCGGTAGTAAATGAAAGTAAAGTATAAAGGCATCGGCATGTAGGTTTATATACATACTGTTTACATGTATATGTGTATATGTGAAAGATCTTCTTCTTGGGTACTAAGAATAATTTACTCCCATGAGTATTTTCAGGTTTACAGTATTATTGATGGTATCAGTTGCTGGTTTGCTTCACAGTTGAAAAAAATGTAAAAATCAGTAATGTTAAATCTTCTTGAATTAATGCTCTAGGCTTCATATAATATACAAAATAATAGGCAAGGGCTAATTGCTTTAGCTTTTCATGTTGTGATATTCTACAATGCACTACACAGTGTGCTAGCAGTGCTAGATTTTTCATGCACATACATGTCTGAAACTTTTGATATGTGATTTCAGATTTTGACAGAGGCCACTTCTGGAAATGGACTTACTTTAGCAGCTATCTGCAGTTCACAGTAGCCTTTACAGCTGTAGTGGGACTACTAACATGGATATTTCTAGACAATGTGTACTTTGTAGAGACAATTGGCTTCCTTGCCGTATTTGCTGAAGCAATGTTAGGTGCTCCCCAATTCTACAGGAACTTCGTAAACAAGTCTACACATGGTATGAGGTAAGTTAATTGCTGTATATGTACAAACACCAGTGTTCATGCTAAATTTTTTATTTAAAAAAATGCTTTTGACTAGGAAAAAAAATTTCATGGTAAATCTTATGATAATTGAATAAACTAAGAAAAGTAAGTGAGAATTTTAATAAAAATAAGTATCAGTATAAAAAAATAGTCTCCCAAATGGAAACGTCTGTCAGACTACCTCTTTGTTTGAAACTAAATATCTTTCGTGACTCGGTCCATTGAAGACAAATTTTATTCTGGAAGTCATTGTAGTTTTATGACTGCTCAATAAATTCCACAAACATCTTACATGCATAAACATAAAAGATTTTGCATGTAATGCAATCCATTATTTTTGGGGACTTTTGACATTTTTATTCTCTTCTCCTGAACTACTAGGCCAATTTCAACCAAAGATTGGCACAAAATGTTTTTGGGTAAAGGGGATTCAAGTTTGAGCAGATGAGGGGCCATGCCTCTTTCCAAAGGGAGATAATAAATAAATAGGTAAATACAGGGTGGGGTTATATGAGAAAAAATTAAATGACGAACTTTATGTGAAAGTTTCTAGACATAGTGTGGATTCATGCAAGTATATTCAAACCGTAGCCCCCAGGGGTAGGATGGGGTAATGGTAGCGAATCAAAGTTTTACATAATTCTGTATAGGAAAAAATCTGTAAAAAAAATCTTCCAAGAACAGCATGCCTATGATTAAATAGTCAACATCCTCAAATAGTAGGGATTCAAGTTTGTTCTAGGATGTAGCCTCATTTGGGGATCAAAATAAATTTTATATAGGAATATATAGGGAAAAAAATCTGTAAAATTTTTCTTCTCAAGAACAGCAGGCCATGATTAGTCATGTTTTATAATATGCAAACATCTTCAGGTAGTGAAGATTCGTTTGTTCAAAACAGGGCCTATGGGAAAAGGATGGGGACCAATTTGGGGATCAAAATTTTACAGAAGAATATGCAAATATTCTCAATTAGTGCAGTTTGAAGTTGTTCAAAACATTGCCCTTGGGAGGGGGCCACAAACCATGGCTTGAGGGTTTCGGTTGGGCTACAATAATGGATCAAATATTCACTTGGAATATGTAGGAAAAAACTTAAGTGCAGATACATATTTGATAAATTCAAGGCCCATGGGGTTAGAAACAGACTGGCATTTTACATGGGAATCTATAAGACTTTTTTCTTCTAAATTTGAGAGTAGCAGGGTGACACTTAATTGGGGATCAAATTTTTACATGTATGGGGGGGGGGCTTTAAAACTCTTCTTGTCCAGAACTGCAAGGCCAAATTTGTAACGTTGATTTACTGTGGATTCAACTTTGGTGATCATTTAGCCATAACCATTTGAGGCTAAGATGGGGACATATGGTGTCAACATTTTTCATTGGATTATAGAGGGGATGAAATCTTTGAAAAATCTGAAGAACAGAAGAGCCAAGGTGATTCAGGTGAGTATTGTGGCCCATGGGCCTCTTGTTGGGATTCATTTAACAAGAGATTCTCTCATTTTTTTTGCAGTAAAAAGATGGTAGCTATGTGGACCTGTGGAGATTGCTTTAAGACAGGATATTTCATCGTCCGTCAAGCTCCAGCCCAATTCTGGATCTGTGGGATGTTACAAGTGGGAATTGACATTTCCATCTTCTTACAGGTCTACTGTTACAGGAACAAGGCAGCCATTAGTTGACGGGAATAAAACTTTAGGATGCTTTATCACAATGAATCCATGTATCACAAGTGAACAATCATATGACTCGAGATCACAAGTATTTGAAAGCATGTATATATGTTATTTTACATTTTATTTTACGTCTTTATGTTCCTATTGATGTTCTTACTTAAAACCATTTTACATTGTTTATAAATCCTTGTTGTAAAGTCCACATTGTTTTTGGACTTTGGTACATAACTATGCATTTAATCCCATCCAAAATTTCTTCAGTGTATGCAGAAGGAAACCCAAAATTAAATCTCAATTGAATATGGATGTGTATTTTCATGTATTCATATTGTTCTTTTTTATTTTATGAATATACAGATGTATTAGTTTCAAATTCCAATTTTTGATAAGTGCTTTTGACTTTCCAGTGCATATGTAAATTGTTTAGTGTCAAATTGTCAGAAGTTTACAAGGTGGAGTAGTGAATAGTCTGCAAAGATGGAGAGTCCAAACACATATCAAGTACATGTATGTAAATACATGTAGTACTGGAATGTTTATTATTTTTTGGAGGAAATGTAGCCTCTGTTTTATTTTTACTCCTTTCTATGTTCATGTGTTATATTTCATTTATATTTTAATGAGTATAAGAATAAAATTCATTCATGAACACATCCTATTAAGAAATAAAAGCAGTGTCAAAGTTGAGATAGTTTATGAAATTTCTAATGCCCTTTGCTCCTCATTCCCTATGGTTTCAGAAAGAGAAGGACTTTAAGGGGATATCATTTTAAATTGCTTGATTTTAAATGCTTGGAAGGTTGTTTGGTGCAGTATCGTAAAGCTTCTGTAGTTGTGAATAAAAAAGATTTGTTAGGGACAGATGGTACAAACGAAAAAATGGATGCCTGGATTGGTATATATTTTTTTACCTATTCTGCATGGTTCTAAATGATTAGAATATTAAATTTCTAAAATATTAAGAAATTGTAAACTTTCTACGATGTTCAAAATCCACCTTTTTGCAGCTATCTTTATTAATCTATACAAATTTTTGTCACTTTAAATCCAATTATTGTGAAATTTTAAAAGAAAAATAAAAATATATGCGGTTAAACTTATTCAATTTACTTATATAAAGTACATGACTTTAGTTGTTATTTTCAAGATTTTTGATAAAAATTTGTTTGTATCATTTGTCCTTAACAAATAGTAGTGTAAAAATTCAGGTTTTGGTGAAGTACTGTATATGCTAATAAATTTTTAGGATCCACTGACTGTTATCCAGATATTTTTATATGAAAAAGGCATTTAATTTTTTTTTTTAAATCGAAATCAGTTGGAATAAATCTTGCTAAATTGATGTATATTATGATTTTAAGAAATCAAAAATTAAATACATTCTAATAGACACGTACAGACACATTAAGTAAGGAGTTTTATAATTTATATTGATGTTGAAAATCTTTTTTCACCTATGGATCCCTTCTAAATAAAGCAATGTAATAATAAAAGATTATCATACCATTTTCAACAGAATTCTGCCTCTAAAAATTTAAAATACATGTACATGATTTTGTTTAAAGTTTTAATACATTAAGCAGATGTTCATTTTTATGAAAGATTGTTGATTTGTTACAATAAAAGTTTGAGCATTTTGCATTAGCTCATTGATATGATTTTAATACATAAAAAATGCTTTGCAGACTTGATGACCTGTTTAAGAGTCTGAGAGGGGATGTATTTTTTTCAACATTATGCATTAAAAATATTAAATAAAATATTTTAATTGAACTTATTTTTATGTTTTATTTTTTATAAAGTCGATTATTTCAGTATATTTCACTGGTTAAACAAAAACAATAACATATGGATATTGCCAAAGCATGAATACCGGAACGATTTCTGTTTTCGTCGGGTTCGAGATCCCCAATTACGAAAAAAAAATGTAAACAAGGAAGTAGAGAAAGTCAGTTTCTTCCTGGTTACTGGTATGAATTTTAGCACTTTCCTTTAGCAAAATGACAGCCATTTACGAAACATTTAAGGAATTTATAAATGGTAAGCAATGTGATTTATTCCACAACGAAATAACTGAGTTAAGTTTTACATGTAACGATTGCACGTGGTAAAAATTGTTTAGATTATCGAGGATTTTCGAGAGTAAAATCAAAAGGCTATATTGTCTGCATTGAATTCGATTAATACAGGCGAGTGGGGATAACTTCATTCAGTAATGAAAATTATTATAATATGATTGAATTAATCCTATCTCTCTGATTGGCTGACATCCAACATTGTAGAAAAAATACCACGTTATATTCACCTGCACGTGACCTTCCAGGTGAATATAAGGATTTATTTTTTTCTACATTGGACTAAAAATAGATTTGGAAATTCCATATTGATACAAATAGTACTGGAAAGTTATTTCACTTGCATCCGACTTCTACTCAGGTGACCATAACATTCAGGCACATAGAATCGAGAGTGGTAGTGAGAGGTGCCGTGGTCTGCGCCCTTCGCCATACTTTTTATTGAAATTTTTACTTTTAATTTAGTATAAAATGTTCATTGAAAGGCTGGTCTCCCTATTAATTGACCTTGACATCCCCCAAATAAAATTTGGAGGTTGGAGAATTATCCTCTTTTGAGGGGACTAGTTGACTATATTTTTTTTTTTTAGGTAAAAATGTTTTTTATTTCCCTTATAATGCTGACCTACCCCCACCCCCTCTTTTTATTTTTTAAATTTGATCCTTTAAACCTGTATGACATTTATTTTCTTTTACATCACATCTAAAATAGATTTTAAAATTCAAAATTAATACATCTGGTTATGTGTATTTTAACCCCCTTTGGCTAGGACTGTACTACAGCTAAATGGCATTGTAAGCAAGTAAGTTGGAATGGACTGTTTAATGTGTTTTATCATCTAATCTTTGAATCATATAATAAAACAATTATTGTTGTTATTTCGGTCAATATGATGATTTAGCCACCTTCGAAGTACAGTATTCACCTCGGCCTTCGGGCTCGGTGAATATTGTACTCCTCAGGTGTCTAAATCATTTTATTATATGATTCATAATTGAATAATTCCCATCTTTCTGATTGGCTGAGATCCAACAATGTTAGAAAAATACTATGTTATATTGACCTGCACATGACCTTCCAGGTCAATATAAGGAATTATTTATTCTACATTGGACCAAAAATAGATAGGGAAATTCCAAATCGATGCAAATAGTTTTGGAAAGTTATTTCACTCGCACCTGACTTCCACTCATATGAACATAACATTAACTTAAGGTAGATGGAATCTTGGATGAGGGTTGGGGGGGGGGGGGACTGCAGAAGGCCTGCCCCTCTCCCTACCTTTTGAGAATGTAAAGTTTTAATTTAGATTTTAAGGATAAAAAAAAATCAATGAAATCCCCCTTCACTCTTTTATGGATCTTTACATACCACCAAATAAAATTTTGAGTTGGGAGAATTCTTTTCCCTTTTTTTTGCGGGGGAGAGGGGGGGGCTAGTCAAAGATTTGTTTTCAGGTAAGTTGTCATTTTTCCCTTTTAATATCCCTTTTCCAAAATCAATCCTCTATATATTCCTGACATTTTTTTCTACATTGGACCTAAACTAGAATTAAAAATTCCAAAATAATACAACTGGTTGTTTTTAACCCCGTTTCTCTCATTATGTTCGGCTAGTACTTCAGTAGATGTGAACAAGTAAGATGGCATGGCTTACTTAATGAGTGTGTGTCATTTATTACAATCATTGAATCATATAATAAAACAATTATTGCTGTTTTTTCGGTCAATACGATGATTTAGCCACCTTCGAAGTACAATATTCACCTCGCCCACCTCAAAAACCAGCAATAATTGTATATTATTGGCCTAAAAACAGCAATAATTGTATCAAATATTTGTTAAAATACATTTCATATAATATGAAAATTTCGTGGCAACTAATGATAACCCCGTTGGAAATAAGTTACTACGGCTTTATTGGGTCATCCTCGGGTAAAAGGCTTCATATAGGGGCTCGGTTTCAGGATGGTGTATTTTTGTGTATTGTGTGTTTTTTCTATGTCTATCTAATTATGCTGATTGTAATAAAAATTGAAAATCGCTGAAATTTGCAAATTAAAAAAATTGTATTTCTTGTACATTAAAAATCTTCTCTTTTTTTTAGGTACGAGAAATACGATTTTGTTTATTTATAAATGACATTACATGTGTTCACACGGGCTTAATTGACCCGTTTTTAATGTGTACTTTCCTAAAAGAATATATACCTCATAATATCATCATGATTCATTGTGTCTGAGAAGAAACAATATATCTATAGATTTTGGAAAGCAAGCATATAAAGTATATTTAACTTTCGTAGGCCTATAGGAACCGAACAGATATTCCATGACCAAAAATGACACAATCGTAACGACTTCGCGCACGATGTTGGTGTCAATTATTAAAATGGGTTACCATAGTTATTTTAATATTTTTCATATTATCATTATAGTATTGTCATATTTTTGTATTTCGTATTAAAAAGTATCAGTCAATCTGTCCATTCCAAATTCTCTACGCGTTCTCCTTTCAAACCCTCGTGATTTAATTAAAAAGGACTGATGATACAACCCCCCCCCCCCCAAAAAAATGGATGCCTGGATTGGTGTATATTTTTGGACCTACTTTAGTGGTAAATGATGCAAATATCAAATTTCGAAAATATTGAGAAATTGTAAACTTTCTCTGATGTTCTTTCTGCTATCTTCCTTATAATCTTTACATTCCCAGGGTTTTTTTTTTTAATCATTTATAGGACATTATTGTGAAATTTGGAATGTAAAATTAAAATCAGATTATCCATGCCGTTAAACTTTTTTATCATTTTACTTATGTGAACATGACTAAAGTTGTTATTTTCTTGGTTTTGTATCATCTGTCCGTAAAGGGGTGTAATGATTTACCGATATATCGTGATGCGTTTTACTTGAAGTCGGTAATCTGGAATACAGTTTTTTTCATACACTTAAAAAAAAATACGCTATTTAACTGCTTTACAAAATGTAATACATGTATTATTTTCTTGAGAAATAGAATTTTGTATATTTTTTCCTTATAGGCTAAAGATTTTATTTGTAGATTGAAGAATACATTTATTCCTGTCAATATTGCATGAAAACTTTTGAAAAGATATTTTAAAAAAAAAACTTTTATAGAACGAAAATGAGAAGTGATACATATCAGTTCGTATCTTAATACACAAGTCGATACTCATCCCGAGTTTACACGGTTAACCAGTTTACACCCTACCCATGGACACATTGTGCCGAGGCGTTCGGGGCTTTTCTCAGGTTTCAGAAAAGGCTATACGAGGGAGAGTATAGAAGGACTACTCCTTCCCTAAACCAGATGTTTTATAAAATAAAAGAGCAATACCATTTCTGTCAGTTCTGGTGCATTTTGAAGCTTTTTCTTAATACTTAAGAAAACGATCTAGAAACAGTACTTCAAACAGATTAATGGTGCAAATATTTTGTTGCAAAATATTTTTTTGGTTTTTTTAAAGGGGTGTTACTTATATATATATATATATATATATATATATATATATATATATATATATATATATATATATATATATATATAATTTTAATAAAATACACAAAGACAAAGCTTTATAGTTGAAAGCAAGAGCATATATCACCCCGAACTCACCTACCTCTGTTTCCATGACAATAGCAGTCATTTTGAAAGTTGTATGCATAACTACATTTCATTCACGGAGACATAAAAATATAATTTTGTTTTATTTCAAACAATGCTTTAAGGTTGATGACGAAAAAAAGTCATCTGAAATTCAAGTCAAATCAGGTCCGACCCCCTCCCCCATTTCTGATTCCCCACAGCCCTGACCAATAACTCATAACAATACTGTACCTAATATTTATCAGTCAGGTACGTTCAAATAATTAAGACTTTTGTGCCGTGTACTTTTGAATTGAATTCGAATGATAACTGTTAGTTACTGCAATTGAATCATTGAAAGTGAAACAAGCCTCTCTCTCTCTCTCTCTCTCTCATTACCATCTTTGTATAGCATGATAACTACTGCATTTAAATTATTAAAAATT
This sequence comes from Saccostrea echinata, assembly GCF_033153115.1. Taxonomy (NCBI): domain Eukaryota; kingdom Metazoa; phylum Mollusca; class Bivalvia; order Ostreida; family Ostreidae; genus Saccostrea; species Saccostrea echinata. Next base: position 55,993,559 of record NW_026889803.1, on the reverse strand, counting down.
AAACTGAACCCCCCCCCCCTCTCAATAATATTAAAATCAGATATGATTTCTTGATTACAGATGTGGAAAAGTTTCTGGTAGAAACTATAAAGAAAGAAGCCTTATCAAAGTCCTCCAAGGACCACAAACAGACAATCCTTGACAAGATTGGGAGACTGCGGGAGGAATTCACCCAGTTAGCCCCGGAGAAACCAACTGAAGACACAAAAGCAGGTAAACCTTTCACACACAACACAATATTCACTTCATTAAAAAAAATTGTGCAACTTTAATTACAGATTTGGTTTGAATTTTTCCCCAGTTTGACTTTCGGGGTAACTTTCATTCATAAGCTTATTTTTCAAGCGCATTATATCGTGCACACAATTTTAACTTACATGTAACTATTTAAAAAAAAATAAGACAAAGTGGCACTTACAGATGTTGTGTATCGTAAGTTGTATTAGGCGTTTAAAATTGTATGCTTTTGTTTGTAAGATAAGTGTATGTCTTGATGACTTTGAGGAGTGAAATAAAATGCTTATTTCTACAAAGTACGAGATGTTTATACTGGTTTGCACTTTATGATGTACATATGATGTACTTTATGATGTATACACATATAAAGCTATAGAAAGGGATATACTACATACGAAGAGAATAAATGGAGTTATTTTATAAGGAGAGAGAGAGCTAGATATCAGTGTAGTGAACCTTTTACGTGCGTGTATAAGTACTATTGGTCTCTAATAAGCACAAGAGGTAAAAATTTCACTCAGCAAAATACAAAATAATGGTAGGAAAGTATAACTTTTAAAAATGTATTTATTATTAAAAATCAACACACGTGTATTCTATTTCAATTGATAAAAATTAAATTATTTCTGTATTTTCGGGATAGAATATTAGAAATGCATCTTGCATTTGATAAAACCCTAGCTTACTTGTAATTTTTATATCACCGCGTAGAAGTACTTACTGTAAATTAATAGGTGAACTCGAAATAGATAGGTACAATATATACACACAATCAACACACCTGTAAGGTTCCGAAATAACCAGCCAATCACGGGGCATTTAAATTTGGAATACTAAATATAGAACAGGGCAACACAGGTATATAAAAAACACAGCCTAACAGCGGTTAGCAATTGCATAAACAAACAGCAGATGTCTTTGTGTTGTATGCGACCCAAGAAAGAATTCTCTGAAGTTGGAATGGCGGAAGTCAGGAAGAAATTGGTGATAGTTGGGGATGGATCTACGGGGAAAACGTGTTTATTGATGGTGTTCAGTCGAGACCAGTTCCCCGATGTGTACATTCCTACAGTGTTTGAGACTTATGTTGCGGACATTGAAGTTGATAATAAACAAGTAGAACTGGCCCTGTGGGACACGGCAGGTCAGGAGGACTACGACAGACTCCGCCCATTATCTTATCCCGACACTGACGTTATTCTTATGTGTTACTCTATAGACAACCCCGACAGTCTGGTCAATATCAGGGAGAAGTGGACCCCCGAGGTCAAGCATTTCTGTCCCAACGTACCCATCGTTCTGGTAGGAAATAAAAAAGACACCCGAACTGACCCGGAAGTGATTAAAGAACTGGAGCAGGAGAAGAAGGAGCCAGTGAAAGCTCAGGAAGGACAGGCTATTGCGGAACAAATTCGCGCTTTTGCGTTTATCGAGTGTTCCGCGAAAACACAGGAAGGTGTTCGAAAAGTGTTCGAGACTGCCACACGAGCGGCTTTACAAGTCAAGAAGAAAAGAAGTATTAAAAAGTGTAAAATCTTTTGACGAGATGTATTTAAATATTTCTTTAAAACCTTCCGACTGTGATAGAATATGCAGCAATTCTGTGATATTTTTGCATATATATTTAACATTGTTGTTAAACATGAATGTGTTCATTGAAGTTGATAACGAAATTCATAAAAAGTGGTGCAATGTAGTAAAATCATTTTCATGTATTATTTTCCATTAAATGATGGAATATATGATAATATAATATTTAATTTTTATTATTATTATTTATTTATTTGTGTGTGTGTATGACTTGAGTGACTTGTGCATGTATTTGTAAAACTAGTGTGCAAGTTCAATTGCATATTAACACATGTCTAAATTTTACTACATTTGCAGTATTGTAAAATGTGTAACATTTTATTTTTCCAGGAATGATAGATTAATTTCTATGCCAATTTTAATAAAATAATAGACTGGGAAAAGTGTTGATGTTTTTATTTTCATTTCAATAGTGGCAACAAGAAAATATTAATTTCTTTTTAGATTAAACCTAAATGTTGATATTACTGATATAAGTTTAATTAAACATGATGTGTAATATCTAAAGATACTGCTGTTCATGGCACCTTAAGAAAACGATGGATGTACAGATTGTCTTTCTTGGGTAAGCTGTGAAGCTGAAGGACATGGGTTACTTATTTTTCCTATTTTAATTTTAAAGGAATTAAGTCTTACAATGCTTGGCTTATTTTTTATTAAAGAAATTGAGGAACATTGAAATAAAAGGCCTGAGTAATTGGGTATTAATTTAATAGAAAGGAGTCAAGAAGTTTTTTTTTTTTAATTTCTATAGGCCTAATGTATTCCCACTCTGAAGCCTTAATCTAGCTGCACCCAGGGGTCATAAATTTTATATGGTTGGAAGAGGGCTCATTACCCTATGCAAACTGTTATCCAGTTCTTCAATTTGAATGAATTGCTTTATAAAATTATATATTAAGTTTATACAATTGGTAATATTTTTTTTAATGCCATTATGATACTTATTCAAAGTTTGCACGTTTTAAATATGTGTTTATCTTCTTAACATGGGGCATAACATTTATACTTTAAGTATATGATTACACTGCATGTTTTTTTTTCCTTTGTATGGGTTATAGTTTATGGATCTTAATTAAAATAAATTTAAGGTCATTGGGAGAGAATAGATTGTGACATGTTGAGTTTTCTCACATTCTTTAAGGAGGAGTGGAGATAACTTTATAATTAAAAGTCAATTTGTTTCTACATGTATTATAAAATTTTTACCTTCAGTTATGACTTAATTCAAATACTGTTCCATATCTCTACCTTCTGTTAGAAAATTGAATTGGCATCATTTCAGAAAAATCTGAAAGCTGTTTCTAGTGCATATGTCTCACATTGTAACTAGAGGTCCACTGGTACAGTTCTACTCAGAGTTAGGCAATCATTATTTCTCAAAACTCATAATATTTCAGATAATTAAAAAAAAGTGTGGCTTTCTTAAAAAAGTTTTATTAATTGCAAAGAATTTATCTATATCAAGGAAATATTCTTGGTGAGACATTAAGCAACAATTTAACTTCAAATCAGTTGCACTGTTAAATATAGATATATTTTAATGCATGATATGAATCCATGCAGCAGCAGATTTGCATCAATGTTGTACTGCAAAATTATTAATTTTTTTTTCAATTCCCTTTCAAAACAGAGACGGCCACTAGAAATTTATGTACATTTAACTAACATGTTTGTATTTACAGGTGACCTAAGTTTTACTGATGAATCAACAAGGACAGGAGGTAGTTCAAATGCTGATGATGATGACCAGTATGGAGATGCCAGTAAGAATGCATGCTTTGTGACTTTGATTGTGGATGGAGAAGTTTTAAATTAGTGCACTTCAGACTTATAATGGAAGGAATCACTAGTGCTTGCATGAAGATGCATGTATTTAGCCCCCCCCCCCCCCCCCCCCCAAAAAAAAAAAAAGTTCAGGAGAGTTTATTTTTTACTGAAGAAGTGAGTATTATCCTATGTTAGACATTTATGAAGCAGGAGAAATCATATGTGGCAACTAAGTCCTGACCACTGCTGATAAATCAGGGTATAAAACTATCAGTCATGTTTTATGCTGCTATGAACCATATTTCCTAGCCTGTAATTACTGTATTTGCCAAATGTACATGATGTTGCCTTTAGAAAGATACGTTGTGAGTTATATGATTTGAATAGTGTGACAGCTGTTTTCCCTGTTGTCTGACTTAAGGTGACTTAAAAAATATAAAATGTCAGACTGAGCTTTTTTTATTTTTGAATCTTAAGTTGGTCTATTGACTTGGTTTTGGTGTATTTAGTCTTTGACTATGGTTTTGTTATTCCAGATATCCCAGCTATTCCTGCTCAGGAGCTAACAGACACATTCAAATGTGGATTCCTGGAGAAAAAACAAAAGAAAGGTAAACTGCTTCATCTTTCTTACATCAAATCTGAACATGGCTATGATACATTGTTTTGTTTTTAACGTGATCATTCTCTATGACCAGGAAAACTGTTATTTAGTGGTCCAAAACTACAGAAGCGATGGTGTGCCATCAAGAACAACATTTTCTATTATTATGAATCTGCCAAGGAACGTAAACAGCACGGAGCATTTTACTTGAATGGATATACTGTGGAGGATGCTCCTGATGTCGTGGATAAAAAGGACACTGCTCGACGGGAGCTGGGATTTCAACTAGTCTGTCCTGCAAAAAGAACGTACCAGGTAAAAGTTTTGATTTTAATCCCAGATATATTTGTACATTTTCATTAGCTTTACTGGAAAAGAGCTTATTCATTAGTAAGGCATCTGTCATTCATCTGTCTAACAAGCTGTTTGTCTGTCTGTAAATCACTCTTCAAAGTGCTACTCCCAGTACAGTTTTGGTCCTATTTCAATAAAGTCTAGGTACTGAAGAAGACTATACTAAGATACATAATTCTGTATATCAGTTTTTGATTTTGATGAATAGTGTTACCATGATAATTAAAAATAGAAATTTCTGTGAAATTCTTTCAAAATGCTACTCCTCCTACAAGTTTTGGTTTGGATTTCAGTAAGACTTTGTATGTTAAAGTTTATACTATGATACAAAATTCTGTATATCTGATTCAGTTTTTGATTTCAATGAACGGTGTTGCCATGATTACTAATAATTGAAATTTCTGTGAAATTCTTTCAAAAAGCTACTCTTCCTACAGTTTTGGTCTAATTTTGATATATAATTTAGTACACAAGTAGACTACTCTAAGATACATACTGTAGATTCCTTATTTTAATGCGAGTACCTGTATTTAATATTGGGAAATGTCTCATACACTTCAAATCCTGAGAACAACAATTTGTGATTGGGCAGATGATCAAGAGATTTTACATGGATTTAAGTGCCATGAAAATAAAAGTGAGTAATTTTATATCCCAAGTGAATAGGAGTGATGCTTCTCCTGAAATTAAGCGATAATTTATTCCTCATGTATATTAAGGAATCTACAGTAGTTCTGTTAATTGGGTTTTGATTTAGATGAAAAATTTTGCAACTTGCAATATTTAGTAAAAATAAGATAATGTTGGAATTTGTTAAAACTTTTACTTCTCCAATGTTTTTGGTTTGAATTTAATGAAATTTGGTTCACAAGTGAACTTAACCTCTTATTCATTGGTGTTGCCATTGCTACTAAGTTTCAAGTCCATGTGCTCAGCTGCTTTTCTCTTATTATAAGTACAAACCAGTAGAGCTGCAGTCTCATCAGAGACTTCTGGTTTGATTTAAATGCACTTAAAAAATTTCTGTGACTGTTTCTGAGATTCATGCTTGATTAATTAAATGCTTCTTTTTTTTATTAGTTTGTTGCTCAGTCTAAGGAAGACTATGAAGACTGGAAGGTTGCCATAATGAAAGGAGCTCTCAGTGCTTCCTCCAAGGATAACATACTAAGTAAGATACAGAGTTCATCTGAAGTTAAAGCATTACTCCAGGTTTTAGAAGTTTACAACAAATGGCTACCCGAAAAACTAATATGATAATTATATAACCTTTTATTGTCAGTAAACAAAAAACAACCTAAAGTGATTAAAAAAACATTTGCATAACAAATATTGTAAGACAATTGTTTTGTCAAATTGAATTCAGTGGATTAATTTTTTTTAAGAATTCCATTCATATAATACAATCTTCTGTTAATTTTATTAATTACTAACAGATGATGATGAACCAGGAGAGGTTTATGAAGATGTGGACAATGCAGACAATGCAGCTCCAGAGGAACTGTATGATGACACACTTGAAGAGCCAGAACCTCCCCCCAAACCTGTCAACAAAGGCCCCCCCTCCATTCCCCGCCCACCTCCCCCAGACGAGCCCACCTGTGACGAGATTTATGATGATACTGTCAACCCAGATGATGTTCAAGAGGAATATGATGATTGTATGACAGGTCAACAGCCACCACCCCCCACACCACCACCCCCCACTCCTTCTAGATCCTTACCTGAAATACCTGGATCCAAGAAGCCTCTCCCTGCTGTTCCTCCTACCCCACCACCATCCACACACAAGCCTCTTCCAAGCATTCCAGCACCAAGTATTCCTCCTCCAGAAGTGCCAATAGAGACCAAGCCCGAGAAAAACGCCGAGCCCCAGATTCCACCTGATCAGGATTACGAAAACATGTTCTTGGGTAAATATGACTGCAGGGCTGATCGCAATAATGAACTGGCCTTCAAACGTGGTGATAAACTGTACATCATTAGCCGAAAGTTTGATGACAAAAGCTGGTGGGTGGCAGAACTCAATGGAAAATTTGGTCTGGTGCCAAAAAATTATCTTACCCCCGCTTATGAACTGGCAAGATAAAATGTTTAAGAGATTCTGACATTTGAGGAGAAGAATTTTTTATTCACATGTTGTTGATTTCATGACTTGTTCTTTGCTTGCTTTATTTATATGTACTTGTGCAATACTGTTCTAATAGTCATTTGAAATAATATGATAATAATGATTTTTATGCCCCCCTTCGAAGAAGGGAGGGCATATTGCTTTGCTGCTGTCTGTTGGTCAGTCTGTCTGTCTGTCGGTCCACCAACAGTTTCCGTTCATTTTCTTCGCAGAGGTTGCTCATATTGAAATGAAATTTTGTATGGAGATTTATCATAAGAATATCTAGGTCAAGTTCTGTTTTGGGTACAATCAAGCAATTATTGACAGAGTTATGCCCCTTGGACTTAGAAAAATTCCAATTATTTGCAGTTTCCGTTCATTTTCTTTGCAGAGGTTGCTTATACTGAAATGAAATTTAATTTACAGATTTATCATATGAATATCTAGGTCAAGTTTTGTTTTGGGTACGATCAAGCAATTTTTGACAGAATTATGCGCCTTAGACTTTGAAAAATTCCAATTATTTGCAGTTTCCGTTCATTTTCTTCACAGAGGTTGGACATAATGAAATGAAATTTTGTTTTACAGATGTATCATATGAATATCTAGATCAAGTTCTATCGAGCAATTTTTGACAGAGTTATGTCTCTTGGACTTAGAAAAATTCAATTATTTGTGGGGGGGGGGGGGCATAAGTGTTTCATAAACATCTCTTGTTGAATCATGTATCTATATACACAAAAAATATTTTGTATAGATTTTATCATTTAATTAAAAAGTGTGATTTTTTTGGTTTTGTTTTGCTAATTTGTTTTTGTTGGCATATTAAGATGTCAGTTAATCAACTGGAGGACAAAGAAATATGTGATTACTTCCAACTTTTCTATTATCAACTTCCCTTAATTAACCATTATCACCTGCATATGGAGTTTATGTCTCCCAGTTGATTTGATATGCAAGAGCATGCTCTACATACGAGCAATTTCTAAAATGAGGCAAACTATTGACAAATAAGTTGATGAAACAAGAATATCAACAGTCTTGTTTAAAGTCAACATTTTGCAAATTCTATGGTTGATACAATGACCTTATCAGCAAAGTGCAATCTATCATTAAGTTAATTGTTGACTGACCCTTTTCATATAAATTGTTAGGCCATTATTTTCAGACTGGATTGTCTATGGATTGATTTTTTAGTTTGCCTGATCATGGCAGGGAGCATGCGGTGGGGGTGGGGGGGTTTGCTCTTCTATGGCGCCTGATCCCCCTTCAGGATCTGGGGCCATAAAACTTAGAAGAGCTCACTTTTGATCTCAATCTCAATTTTACCGAAGGAATTTATAGTGGAAAAGTGAGACTGAGATCAAAACTGAGCTTGACTAAGTTTTATGGCCCCAGGGTCTGATGTTTTTAGAGGTCCACGTTTGCTTTGCTCCAAATTTGTATTGTTTCAATGGACCTTGAGCTTGATTGCTATTCATTATCTTCTTATTTCATTAATATAACTTGTGTTGGATTGTCCCTCTGCCTGACAAACCACCAGTGTCAATTTCAAAAACTGTTAAAAGACAAAGTGTATGTCCGCAGTCAATAAATACCACATCAATGTCTTAATCAGAAGTAATAATCAGGCTAATATAATGAGTCGAAGCATATGAGCCACAACATACATCTGTGTCACACCAGCAAATGCTATTGCATTAAAAATGGTTTGGAACTAACATTTAAATGTTGAATTCTGTATGCAGTAATTATAGTGTGTATCCTGAAGAAAAAGTTAAAAAGTCATTCATCTTGACATGAAATGGAAATTTTACTAAGAAATTGTTGTAATTTAAAAATTCATCATTCATTTACCCTCTTCCTGCTTGAAATATATGCCATAAACAACTCATGTGCATTCACCTTGGGTTATAAATACCCTGGAAATTGACTTCAAATAGATGTGACATTAAGCAGGCCAATAATTTTAATGTTGGACTGGTATCAGTTTAATAGCAGTTCAATATCAAAATAGACTAATACCCTTAACATTTTGCAGAATGATGTGAATACATCTCTGGGACGTTGACAAATATCTGCAAAGTTGAGTTGATATCTAATAGATTCAAAAATACTATAAGAACCAAGCGTATCCCTGAAAATAAATATACATGTTTTAAAATTCCAAATCTCTAATTTCTAAGGGAGTAAACAAATTATGAAACTGAAAATCAAAATACACGTACATGTATACTCTAATATTTTGTTTCCCCTAGATTGAAACTTGATCATAGATGAAACATCATGCAGCTATTTTGAAGGAACAAAAAATTACTCTAAACTAAACTTTGTTTCCTGCAAATTTGCATATGTACAGCAATTGAAACCAATTAACAAGAGGCCCAGGGGCCACATCGCTCACCTGAGCACTATGGCTAGGAAAAAGCAGAAATCAGTTCAGTCTTGAAAGGTTGAAAAGTTTAAATAAAAAAGTGGGGGTTTTTTTTTGGGGGGGGGGGGGGGGTCATGATTTGAACAAACTTGAATCTACACTATCTGAGGATGCTACCATATAAATATGACCAATCATGGCTTTGCTGTTCTTGAGAAGAAGATTTTTAAAGATTATTCTTATATATTCCTATGTAAAACTTTGATCGCCCATTGTGGCCCCACCCGACCCCCGGGGGTCATAATTTGAACAAATTTGAATATACACTACCTGAGGATGCTTCCATGTAAATATGACTAATCATGGCTTTGCTGTTCTTGAGAAGAAGATTTTTCCTATATATTCCTATGTATAAATTTGATCGCCCATTGTGGCCCCACCCAACCCCCGGGGGTCATGATTTGAACAAACTTGAATCCACACTATCTGAGGATGCTACCATATAAATATGACCAATCATGGCTTTGCTGTTCTTGAGTAGAAGATTTTTTAAAGATTTTTCCTTTATATTCCTATGTAAAACTTTGATCGCCCATTGTGGCCCCACCCGACCCCCGGAGGTCATGATTTGAACAAACTTGAATCTACACTACCTGAGAATGCTTCCATGTAAATATGACCAATCATGGCTTTGCTGTTCTTGAGTAGAAGATTTTTAAAGATTTTTCCTATTTATTCCTATGTAAAACTTTGATCGCCCATTGTGGCCCCACCCGACCCCCAGGGGTCATGATTTGAACAAACTTGAATCTACACTATCTGAGGATGCTACCATATAAATATGACCAATCATGGCTTTGCTGTTCTTGAGAAGAAGATTTTTAAAGATTATTCCAATATATTCCTATGTAAAACTTTGATCGCCCATTGTGGCCCCACCCGACCCCCAGGGGTCATGATTTGTACAAACTTGAATCTACACTATCTGAGGATGCTACCACATAAATATGACCAATCATGGCTTTGCTGTTCTTGAGAAGAAGATTTTTAAAGATTTTTCCTATATATTCCTATGGAAGAAGGCGTGGCCCTTCATTTGAAAAAAACTTGAATCCCCTTTACCCAATGATACTTTGTGGCAAGTTTGGTTGAAATTGGCCCAGTGGTTCTTGAGAAGAAGATGAAAATGTGAAAAGTTTACAACAACAACGACAACGACGACAGACAACGGACAAATTTTGATCAGAAAAGCTCACTTGAGCCTTTGGCTCAGGTGAGCTAAAAATCAGAAACCTTGGAATATTTAATGTAATTGCTACCATCAACAATTTTAGGTCATTCCAAACCTTCAAACATAACAGAAACTAAACTTTCATTCTAAGAACTTTATTTAATACACAGTTTCAGGTAAAATAACAATCTTTCCGATTCTTCATCTATGTATTGCTGCTGTTAATTATTCTTAAAAACATGAATTGTACTTACTGTGACATAGCACTGAATATGTATTTACCTTGACCTTCTCAACAAAATGTGACACTTTTGCTGTACAGATTGCTAATAGCATAATGGGTTTGCTGAGTATATCATACAGTATATGCAACAGAGAGATTAAAATCTACACATTTGACATGGCACACAAATTCTTCCTGCCAATGACTAGAAACTTAAGAAATATCTGTGGAATGTAATGATTATATATGTATAAATTTTCAATGAAAAAGATAACTGTGTGCTTGTTTAATTAAAATATTAAGCACAAAAAATATTCTAAAGCTTAATTTAAAGAAATTTTTTATAGTATAAAAAAATTAAAAATAAATAAAATATATACCCAGGCTATTATTTACATGACAGGAAGCACCGCTATATGTCAAAACAGAAGTCTCTGGAGAGGTCACTTTATAGTCTCATACATGTATATTCACCAGCTCAATATTCAATAAAGTTTCATGAATTAATGGACTATCATCCTTAAAAACAAGAGGTCCATGGGCCACAACACTCACCTGAGTCAATACGGCCCTGCTGTTCTTCAGCAGCAGATTTTTATCTATTATATATTCCTATGTACAACTTTTATCCCTATTGTGATCCCCTACCCCCTATCTCCAAGGGGTCATGATTTGAACAAATCTGAATCTAAACTATCTGAGGATGCTTCCATATCAATATGACTAACCATGGCTTTGCTGTTCTTGAGAAGATTTTTTCTTACAAGAATCTATGTAAAACTTTGATCCCCCATTGAGGCCCAACCCTACCCCCCAGAGTCAAGATTTGAACAAACTTCAATCTACAATACTTGAGGATGCTTCCATATCAATATGACTAATCATGGCTTTGCTGTTCTTGAAAAGAGATTTTTTTCCTGTATATTCCTATGTAAAACTTTGATCCCCCATTGTGGCCCAATCCCCAGGGGTCATGATTTGAACAAACTTGAATCTACACTACCTGAGTATGCTTCCATATCAATATGACTCATCATTGCTTTGCTGTTCTTAAGAAGATTTTTGAAGATTTTTCCCTATATATTCCTATGTAAAACTTTGATCCCTACCCTACCCCTGGGGGTCATGATTTGAACAAAATTGAATCTTCACTACCTGAGGATGTTTTCATATTAAATTTGACTAATCATGGCTTTGCTGTTCTTGATAAGATTTTTCCTACATATTCCTATGTAAAACTTTGATCCTCCATTGTGGCCCCACCCTACCCCCGGGGGTCATGATTTGTATAAATTTAAATCTACACTATGTAAAGAAGGTTTCATATGTTTCAACTTTTTTGGCCCAGTGGTTCTTGAGAAGAAGATTTTTAAAAGATACCACCAAATTTTCACTCATTCTTAATTATCTCCCCTTGAAAGAGGGTGTGTGACCCTTTATTGGAACAAACTTGAATTCACACTCAAGGATACTTTGTGGCAAGTTTGGTTGAAATTGGCCCAGTGGTTCTGGAGAAGAAGTCGAAAATGGGAAAAGTTTACAGACGGACGGACAGATGGACGACAGACAAAAATGTGATCAGAAAAGCTCACTTGAGCTTTCAGCTCAGGTGAGCTAAAAAAATGAAAGAGAAACATGATATTCCCAGCAATGACAAATTATGTACTATGAGCCTGACCTTCGGCATATAAGAAACTTTGATGTTTAACAAATATAAGGCCTTTGTTCATCATACAATAGCTTTGTTACAGTAGTGAAATCAATATTAGAATTGCGGATCAACAGACCAAATATTTTTGTTTTAGGAACATAAAAATCTCAAATCTTTATTACAGATATGTTAAACTCAAGATGAGGAGGAAACTCCAAAAGAGTTCACTAATAACACAGTTTTGAATGTAAAACACAGTTTTGCTGTAATAAAATCGACTTTAATTTAAAAGATTACAAGTTAAAAAGAAATACATATATTCCTAAAGTTAATACCTGAATTAGCATGCCAAAATAATTCTAAACATTGTACAGAATGTGTGTGCTATTAACAAAGATGCACTGTAAATTAATGCCATATACAATAAAGAAAGCAAATTTTTTCATACTGAAGGCAATTACAAAATTGTATTTTAAGGTTATATAATATACTCTGTTTACTTCTATGGAAAGAATTCTTAAAAAAATTCCTTTTCCTACTTGTTGGAAAGGGGGAGAGGACAATGCAGGCCTCTAAGTGGCCTCTTAAATTTAGGCACCAGCTGGCGCCTTATCAAAAAAATTTAGTCGCCATTGCAAATTTTTAGTCGCCAGGCAATATTTTTAAGGCGCCAACTTTAAAAGTTAATGGAATATAGGGCCCCATGACGTGCCTAAGAAAACATGACATGTCTATTGCTAAAAATAATTTCCTGTTCTTCTAAATTTCTTTTCGCTTTTTCAGAAAAATTGTTAAAATTGTGAAAATTTCCGAAATTTGACGATTGCCAAGACAATTTAAAATGGTCACCAATTTATCGACTTATGGAAAATTTTAGGCGCCAATCAAAAATTTTAGGCGCCATGGCGACTAAATTAGTCGCCAATTAGAACCTTGCAATGGACCTTAAAATAAATCTAAAATAGAACATGTAGTACCATAATTAATGCCATTTAATATTCTTGGCATTATTGTCTGTAAATTCTTAAAAGCTTAATGCAGATTTATTATTCCGCCAATCAGTACATGATTAGCAAGTGCACTAAAAAAGTAAAACGCTAACCGTGCACTAAAAAAAGTAAAACGCTAACTGTGCACTAAAAAAAGTAAAAAGCTAACCAAAAAAGGAGTGTATAAAAGAGTCCTCATACACAGAATTCCCAGCTTCAGCTAGGTGTTTATGATAAGACTATAGCTCAACTAGTATGTAAATAGTATAAGAGAAAAGCACTGCATTTCTTTTCTTTTTAGTTTCACATTTACAGAATTACATTTAAATGTACCTTGATGTTTTCTACACTTGTACAGACACAGACACATAAGACACACAGACACTGCAGACACATAAGGTTTTGTAGTCTGAGACCAGTAGACTTAACAATAACTGCAAGGACATATTGTATATGGAATGAGGCACATAGCAGTTACTTGATTAATCAATTCTTTATCAAAATAAATAGAGGGCAGTATCTGAACAATACAATGTAATTGATGAGGTACACACTGTACAGACAACATGATTTCAAATTGCAAATCTAGAACATCTAGAACATAAAGATTTTGACTTCAGCTTAAGAAGTTTCATGATCCCTGGCCTAAGCACTTTGGTTAAAGAAGAACAGAAATCAGTTCTCAATCAGTGTTGAAAAGTTTAAATATTTAAATATTTAAGTGGTTCCACCCTACCCCAGCAGGGCAGGGAAGGGGATCATGATTTGAACAAACTTGAATCTAAACTAACTGAAGATGCTTCCATATTAATCATTGCTAATCATTGCTTTAATAGATTTTTACTGATTTTCTCCTATATATTCTCCTATGTAGAAGTTTGATCTCCTATTGTGGCCCACCCTACCCCAAGGGGTCAAGATTTGAACAATTTTGAATATACACTACCTGAGGATGCTACCATATTAATATGGCTAATCATGGCTTTGCTGTTCTTGAGAAGAAGATTATTAAAGATTCTTCCTATATATTCCTATGTAAAACTTTGATAACCCATAGTGGCCCCATCCCACCCCTTTTGGGTCATGATTTGAACAAACTTGAATCTACACTACCTAAGGATGTTTCAATATAAATATGACCAATTATGGTTTTGCTATTCTTGAGAGGAAGATTTTTAAACATTTTTTCCTGTATATTCCTGTGTAATACTGTGATTGTCAAATGATTTTTTTCTATATATACATGCACCACTGTAAAACTTTGATCATCTAATGGGGCACCATCCTATCCAAAGGAGTCAAGATTTGAACAAACTTGAATCTACACTACTTGAGGTTGCTTCCATATAAATATGGGTATTTACGACTTTGCTGTCCTTGAAAAAAGATTTTTAAAGATTTTTTCCTATACATTCCTATGATAAATTTTAATTGCCTGTTGAGGTCAGGCCCTAGCCCAAAGGGTCATGATTTGAACAAATTTAATCTATTCTTTGTAATGAAGCTTCCATGTAAGTCTTTCTGGCCCAGTGGTTATTGAGAAGAAGATGTTTAAACAAGAGGCCCATGGGCCACATCGCTCACCTGAGTAACTTTGGCATGCTGTTCTTTACCAGATTTCCCCCCCCCTTGTAATATCTATTGTGGCCCCTCCCTACCCCGGGGGGTCCTGTTTGAACAATTTAGAATCTACACTACCAAAGGATGCTTCCACATACGTTTCAGCTTTTCTGGCCCAGTGGTTCTTGAGAAGAAGATTTTTAAAGATTTTTCCTATATATTTCAATGTAAAACTTGGATTCCCTATTGTGGCCCCGCCCTACCCCCGGGGGTCATGATTTTAACAATTTAGAATCTACACTACCCAAGGATGCTTCCACATAAATTTCAACTTTTCTGGCCCAGTGGTTCTTGAGAAGAAGATTTTTAAAGATTTTTCCTTTATATTTCAATGTAAAACTTGGATTCCCTATTGTGGCCCCGCCCTACCCCCTGGGGTCATGATTTTAACAATTTAGAATCTACACTATCCCAGGATGCTTCCATATAAGTTTCAGCTTTTCTGGCCCAGTGGTTCTTGAGAAGAATATTTTTAAAGATTTTTCCTATATATTTCAATGTAAAACTTGGATTCCCTATTGTGGCCCCGCCCTACCCCCGGGGGTCATGATTTTAACAATTTAGAATCTACACTACCCAAGGATGCTTCCACATAAATTTCAACTTTTCTGGCCCAGTGGTTCTTGAGAAGAAGATTTTTAAAGATTTTTCCTATATATTTCAATGTAAAACTTGGATTCCCTATTGTGGCCCCGCCCTACCCCCTGGGGTCATGATTTTAACAATTTAGAATCTACACTATCCCAGGATGCTTCCATATAAGTTTCAGCTTTTCTGGCCCAGTGGTTCTTGAGAAGAAGATTTTTAAAGATTTATTCCTCTATATGTCAATGTAAAACTTGGATTCCCTATTGTGGCCCCGCCCTACCCCCGGGGGTCATGATTTTAACAATTTAGAATCTACACTACCCCAGGATGCTTCCATATAAGTTTCAGCTTTACTGGCCCTGTGGTTCTTGAGAAGAAGATTTTTTAATGACCCCACCCTATTTTTGTCTTCTCTTGATTATCTCCCCTTGTGAGGGGACTTGGCCCTTCATTTTAACAATTTAAATTCCCCTTCACCCAAGGATGCTTTGTACCAAGTTTGGTCAAAATTGGCCCTGTGGTTCTTGAGAAGAAGTCAAAAATGTGAAAAGTTTACAGACGGACGGACAGACAGACGGACAGACAGACGGACAGACGGACGGACGACGGACAAAATGTGATCAGAAAAGCTCACTTGAGCCTTCGGCTCAGGTGAGCTAAAAATGCCATTAAATTTCACTAATTCTTAATAATCTCCCCTTGAAAGAGGGCATGGCCCTTCATCTGAACAGACATAAATTCCCTTCACCCAAGGATGCTTTGAGGCAAGTGTGGCTCTTGAGAAGAAGTCAAAAATGTGAAAAAATTACAGACAACACACAAAAGACGATAGACGGAAGCTCTTCGATCAGAAAAGCTCACCTGAGTCTTCGGCTAAGGTGAGTTAATAAAAAACTAAAACCATATATTACAACTTCAATAAAAATACATTGACATGGACATTGGCTATACAATGCATGATGCTGCCATATGATAATATGTATTGCTCTCTTTAACTATTGCCATTTTTTTTAAACATATTTTTAAGGAGGAATGCTACACCAAGATTTTATTTCAGGGATCTTTAAAACATTTCTTCTGAAATATGATTTCAACATGGAAAAATCGCTATTAGCTCTTCATTATTTTATTTAATTTTATTGTATTTTTTCTGAGTTCGAGAAAATGTGAAAAAAATGTTATATTTGCAAATATTAGAGTGAAGTTCAGTAGTGCACTGTGTGTAGTAATTTCATTACCTGTTTCTCATAAATTCTAAATATACCTTCATTTTACACATATTTTCACATTTTACACATATTACTTATTTGAAGATGCAGAAAATATTTATTTTAGCAAAGTTAATTCAAGCAAACAAGATGTGTTTGTGAAACACTGATGCCCCCATATGGCAGCTCATGGTGAAGGTTATAATTTTTCAAATGCAAGTCAAACTCCAAGGTCGAGCTTAAGGTCAAGAAATCAAAAATGTTGGTATCCAAAGAAAGGTCATAAGGAATACACCTGTGAAATATGAAAGCCCTTGCAATATATGTTCAAAAGTTATGGCCAATGTTAAAGTTTTTCAAAAGTAAGTCAAACTCCAAGGTCAAAAGGACAAAATTAATGGTGCCTAAGGGAAAGTCTTATCAAAAGGAATACACAAGTGAAATATGAAAGCATTCAAAGTTATGGCCAAGTTTACACTTTTCAAAAGTAGGTCAAACTCCAAGGTCAAAGAAAAAAGGTCAAAACTGTTGGTACCCAAGGGAAGGTCTTGTCACAAGAAATAACATGTGAAATATAGACTCTAGTACCATACTTCAAAAGTTATAGCCAAGGTTAAAGTTTTTCAAAGTAAGTCAAACTCCAAGGTCAAGGTTAAGGGCTAAAAAATGTTGGTACTCAAGGGAAGGTCTTGTCACAATGAATACACAAGTGAAATATGAAAATCCTAGAACCAACTTTTCAAAACTAAAGTTTTCAAAAGTAAGTCAAACTAAAATGTCAAGGTCAAAGGGTCAAATTGTTGGTACCCAAGGGAAGGTCTCGTCACAATGAATACACTTGTGAAATATAAGAGCCCTAGCATTAATTTATCAAAAGTTATGGTCAATGTTAACATTTTTCAAAAGTAGGTCAAACTCAAAGGTCAAGGGTCAAAATTGTTCATACCCAATGGAGGGTCTTGTCACAAAAATACACATGTATAATATGAAAGCCCTAGCACTAACTGTTGAAAAGGTATGGCTAAAGTTAAAGTTTGGTAAAATTTAGAACAGTGGGTCAAACTCCAAGGTCAAGAGGTCAAATATGTTGGTACCCAAAGAAAGGTCTTGTCACAAGAAAAAAAAACCCTAGTAATCTTCTGAAATTGTTTCACATTTCCATTTTCTATAATTGTGGTAATGGGATCAATTTAATGTTAATCTAGGATTGTCCAAATTTGAAAAATAGCAATTTTCCCTAGGAATTTTGTTTCAATTTCTTTACAAAATATATTTGCCTGATATTTCTTTTCTATATTTTCTTTTATTTCTAGGAGACTTTTTCCATAGATTAAAAAAATATTAACAAATAATTTTTTTTGTAAGTACAATCATAAATTATTTTTCAGCAAAAAAGAGCTAGGTTCACTTTATGCATAAAATGGCCCTGTTGATATACCAATTTATTGACTAACACCTTATGTTCCATTTTAAACATCAAGATAAAGTAGAGACTTAGTGCTTTCATTTCCTATTAATATGTTTCTCCTTAAAGTCCAGGTCTTGGAAAACAAGCTTTATGGAATTGCAATGTTCTTGATTTTAAGGAAAACAGGTATATTTAAGTACTTTCAGACAAGAAAAATAATATGAGCGCACCCTCTGATCTAAAAAATAAACCATATTTTGTAATCCTCAGAAACGGTTCTATCAGTAAATAATTGCATATTTTAGATCAGAGACTGCGCTCTACATTAAATATCGTAAAATAGCTTTAAAAATATGCTGTTTTTGTAGAATTGTACAGGATATGAGGAAAATGACGCATTTCATGACGTCATAATGCATGACTAGCCAGAAAATTACGTCATTTTTGGTAGATTTGCAATCGCCAAAAGTCTGAATGAAATTTAATGCATTGTCGAATAAAACTAAGCAGTTTCAGTTTTTCAGAAATTCACAGGGCCAAAAAAGGCTCTAAGTGAACCTTGTTCTTTACAAAAGTCTATCTGACTCTTTTTGACATGTTTTATTAGATATTTATATTATGCTTTTTTAATATGGCAAATTAAAAAAAAAACTCTAAAGGATCTCAAATAAAACAATTTTTAAATTTAGCTGGAAAAATAGAGAAAAAAAATCATGTGAAATAATCAAAAAACTTATATTGGTCTTTCATTGCTGAAATCATATAAGATACATTAGAGAACAAAAACTGATGTAGCATTCCTCCTTAAAAGAGGATTAATATACACATGTACATGGTTTCATTTAAGAAATAACAAAGTTGTCATTTTGAATATCTCTTAAAATTAAACTGCTGTTACACTTTTGTTTGTATAATTTGCATAACAAATAAAAATTCATATTGGTAATTCACTGCCTTTAAAAATAAGGCTAAATCCATATTTTTAACAAATTAATAAATTCTATAACTGACTGTTGATATGGATGAATGCACTGTCAAAATAACAACACAACATTTTTGTAACAATATTTTGATTTTTGTCAAAAGGCAATTTATACACATACACGTAAAAGATTTCAGTGGGCTTAAAAAATGGTTGTCAGCTATGGACCATGAATTTTTTAAAGAAAATCTGTTCTATAAACTTAGCAAGTGTTTACAGCTATGAGCACTGTGCATAGCTTGTATTGGAAACTAGATAGCCTTAAAACTCAGGCTCCACATTTAATCACATTTGTTGCACATCTGCAGCAGCTGAATCACTGTTGCTAAGTAGCAATTATTGCAATTCTAATGGCATGGTTTCTTTTCCATTAATTACTTTTGCCTAATGACAATTGTTACAGTTCTCATGGCACGGTTTCCCTTCCACTCGACACCTACATCCACCACTGATGTCCCCCACACCCTACAGTAAACAGTTCATTTTTCAACACTTTTTACCTTTAATAAATATTAAGGCCAAATAAAAAAATATGTGTGGTTCCGGTTACCCGACCTTCCCTAGTTTATACCCCCGACCCTAAACTTTTTTTTTGGCAATTTTCATATTTTTTCCGGAATTTTCCCCGATTTCCATCAATGGCAGTTTCAGCAATGACGGTCTCCTTGCAAAACATAGTTTAATAGTGTTAAATCCAAAGCAAACTAGCATGTAGGTGTCCCCTACCAATATTGACTAGTATATTATCACACCACATCTAAATGCCATTTGCAAAGCAGTGATAGGTATTATTTCTAAAGAAAAAAATTAAGAAAATCATTTTGTTAAAAAAAAAAAAAAAAAAAAAAAAAAAAAAAAATCCCTACCTACCTACCCTAATTTTTATGGAGGTGTAACCGGAACCAGACATATTTTTTTGTTTGGCCTAAGGATTTTTTGTCTTCAATATTTTGCAACTAATTCATACCTTTTAATACTAGTATTTTATTACATGTACCAGAGAAATTTGCACCTTAAACTTCAATGAAGAATTTAAATAAATGCTACAAAAAGAGAGGATTCCTACCAGAGGTCCCCATCTTGGCCCCTTTGTGACCCAGCAGATTTCAGTTTTACAGATGGAACACTTAATCCAATCACATCCGTCCTTCTTCTGTACCACCACTTCACATTTAGGGCACTTCATGGCATCTCCTTTCTTCAGCAAATCCTACAACAGAATCATGGTCCTGTGAAATCATTAATTTTAGTGGGGATTTATTTTTGTTGTTTTTGTGGCATGAAGAGACCCACGAATTCCACAACCATGTAAAATTTCAAAATAAATAACAACTTAGCACTTTTTCATCCACAAAATCAAATCCCCAGAAATCAATATTTTTTCCTCAAACCATGAAAATTTGACCCCACAAGAATATATGATTTTACAGTAAACTAGCCATTTTTTTAAATGGCCCAGAAAAATACATAATATTTTTTGAATTTTATATATATGATGCGAGTGTTATAACTCTGTTTTATTTCTAAGACATGGGGTGTTTAATGCATAACTCATCAGGAAATGACAAATATACAAAGAAGATAAATTGCTGGCAGGCATTACCTTGAGCATTTTATTGGTTTGCTTGGCTGCCTTGTCATTGGAGGAGCGGATTCTCAGGTCCTCCTGATACTCTTTACAGTTCATGCCCTCATGTATTGCCTTACAGGTTAGACAGTTCTCCTTGTTACAAACTGGACACTTGAAGAAGTTGACCAGGTCCTCATAGATACACCAGCCATGACAGTCGTTTGTTTTACAGTGGAAACTGTTTTGCTCCTGACTCTCGGCCGTCACCAGACTCCGCTGAAGGTGCTTCTCATACACGCTGACCTCCACCAACTGTCAAGGTCAAACAAACAAAAATATTCCTGTTCTTAGTGTCGTCAAATAGAAATACGTACAATGTAATTTCCAATTTTTCATTTAGCCCTATGCTTCTCATCAAAATGCTAAAGCTTTTTACTTATTTATACTTTCCTTTTGTAGAAGATCTATAAACCAAAGCATTTAGTGATTTTCTAATTAGCTATACAGGTACATGTACATGTATATATAGAATGTGACTTTTGTAACAGATACTGACTGCTTTAATTTCTCTGTCCTGAAGGGAGGCGTTACAAGCGTAGTGATCATCCTGATACGGACAGCGAAGATCTGCCTCCTCACTGTGGACCACTGCCCCCTGTAGGCAGTCCCTGTATCACCAAATATAGAAACACATTAAAATATGGTCAAAGATAGTACCATGTATATACAGTGAAACTTGTCTTATCTGGATGTTGTGTAATCCGAAATCGTGTCTAATACGGTGTAAACTTTAAGTCCCTTGCTGTAAATTCAATTGTTTTAAATGTTGTCTAATCCAAGATGTTGCCTTATCCAGCCAATTTCTTTGGAACCAGTGGTGTCCGGATTAGACAAGTTTTACTGTACAACACTTTATTCCTCAGTTAATGGAGATATTGTGGTACTTACTTGAGTAATTCTCAGACACAATGTGAGGAGTATTTTACCTGCAGAATGAGTGAAGACACTCCCTGAGAACGACCCCATTTCCAGGTGAGATGTCATCAAAACAGATGGGGCACTGGAAGGACTGAGAATTACCAATTAAACTGCTGTCTTCAGCTTTCATTAAAATCTCAAAATTCTCCTGTCTGAGCCTCCTCTCCTGGTCCTCCCGCTCTTGTTCCAGCTAAATAGAGACATTACATACAAGTTCAGTGTACAGTACAACTCGGTTATAAGGAAGTCATTTAGTCAGTAATTCAATTATAAGGAAGTCATTTAGTCAGTTAATTCAGTTATAAGGAAGTCATTTAGTCAGTAATTCAATTATAAGGAAGTCATTTAGTCAGTTAATTCTGTTATAAGGCAATCATTTAGTCAGTAATTCAGTTATAAGGAAGTCATTTAGTCAGTTAATTCGGTTATAAGGCGTCATTTAGTCAGTAATTCGGTTATAAGGAAGTCATTTAGTCAGTTAATTCTGCTATAAGGCAGTCATTTAGTCAGTTAATCTGTTATAAGGCAGTCATTTAGTCAGTAATTCAGTTACCGTATATACTCGCTTCTAAGTCGGATTTTTAGGAGTTAAACTTTGGTCCAAAAACCCCTCTCCGACTTATAGGCGAGTTATAAAAATACTGGTATTATATCGGGTCAATCCCCTTAATGTAAGCTTAAAAAATACAACTGACTTATAGGCAGACCGACCTATAGGCGGACCAACCTATAGGCGAGTATATACGGTATAAGGAAGTCATTTAGTCAGTAATTCTTTTATAAGGAAGTCATTTAGTCAGTAATTCTGTTATAAGGAAGTCATTTAATCAGAAATTCAGTTATAAGGAAGTCAGTGGGACTTCAAATTTTACTTCCTTATGATAGAGATTCCCTAAATCCGTATCAGGAATACACTAGTAGTGAAAAGTCCCCTAAGAAATTCATTAAAAATTCCTTACAACCCAAGATTTTTTTCGAACCAAGTTTTACTGTAAATGATCGGAAGACCAAGCTTTACATATTCTTGAACAAATTACTGGATATTAATGATCACATTTTAAAAATTATTTTGCAAAATAAAACCCCACATGAGATATTCTTTAGATTGCTTAGAATTATTACAAACTATATTGTACACAATCTTTGTTTTCTTTATTTCACAAAAATAATCCAGGAGTAAGACATGGTACACAAAAACTCCCAATTTAGGCTATGTACAGGATAAGACCTTTGTTTTAAATAAACAAACATTTTCATCATGAACTCCCTGGGCATCATGAAATGCTCATTTTCTAGGAATTAACCTCATGCAGGATTCATCACAAAAATAAAGATATATGTAAGCTTTACAACCATGCATTTAACATTCTCACTTGTCATTTCCAAATGAAAAAATCTCTGCATTCTGTTTTTGGGTCACCTGAGTCACTAAGTTGACCTATTGCTATCTGATTTTGTCCATCATCATTCGTCATGCAAATTTTCTTCTCCCCTTGTGTATATTGTGCAGACAAACTAAGTTCATAGTTATGATGAGCAAGGGTGCATCTACTCAAATTGTAAAATTTTTGGCCCCCAGGTTAGGTTTCTGGTGTTAGGGTGCGGCTCTATTGATCATTTTGTGAACATGGATTGTTTTGCTCCTGGGTACTAAGCAGACAAACATAAAGTATGGTAATGACGGGGCCTCTTCCAAAATTGTGAATTTCATGGCCCCAGGGTCAGGGGTTCTGGTGTTAGGGCGGGGCTCTATTGATTATATAGTGAAAATGCATTTATTCTTTGAAAATCTTCTCTGCTCCCGGGTATTACTTAAACAAACTAAGTGCATGGTTATGATGCACAAGGATGCCTTTTACAGAATTGTGAATTTCATGGCCCCTGGTCAGGGGTTCTGGTGTTAGGTTTGAGCTCTATTGATCATATAGTGGAAATGCATTTATATTTTGAAAATCTTTTCTGCTTCTGGGTAATGGCCAGGCAAACCAGGTACAAACATGTAGTTGTAATGAACAAGGGTGTTTTTACCAGATTTGTTAAAGCAATATGAGCTGCAACTTTGATGTCGGAAATTTTTTGTTGCAAAATTGTACTTACCAGTAATTTTTTCAATGACAGAAAAAAAGAATGTTTATAAACTTCCATTGTTCATATTTATGATGGAAGAACTATCTATAGGCTTTGACTGAAGCAAAATTACATTATTGTTGTCCTGTACGATATTGATTTTTTATATAATACTATATATTCCATTGTACAGAAATCTTTCTTCTGAAACAATTTAACACTTTATTTTAGTCCAATTGATCATGAAAGTTTAAGTCACATACAGATTTATCATAACAGCACATTTCAACAGAAAACAAAATTTTAAAAAAATGCATCTCATATTGCTTTTAGTTCATTGTCCCTGGGTCAGGGGTTCTGATGCTAGGGCAGGATATATCCAATGCTCATCTTCATCACAAAAATATCCCTAATCTCCCTTTGATATGAAGAATACAACTAGTTCTTCTGTTTTCAGTATGTGGATCCAATATACAGAATGGTACTCTTCTTTTACAAGTAACATTCAGCCAAATCAATATGTCTGTCTTTTACAATCAATGGAAATATTGAATAACAGTTACTTTTTGAAATCCCACTCTTTCTGAATAGGTGGCAAACCATACATGGGTTAAAATTCCCACAAGTATATTCTCTGTTATTTTCAGAGAATAAAATTTACAAAGAAAAAAAATAGATTTTTTAATGTTGCACTGTAGATCTTTGCTATGACAGAAAACATTTTTTGAAGATACCAGTACATTACTGTTATGTATTCATAAAATATAGAACATACATGAAAATTCTGTATAATGTGTAATTTTATGTTAGGGTAGTGATTTCATTCAATCTGCAATTCAAATGATATACCGGTAGTATTGAAATATTAATTTTTTTTTATTTCTTCTTCTTATTTTTTTTAACAAAACTTGACTTGCAATTGGGCACTTGCAAAAATTACCTTCTTATACATTAACTACAAAACTACAATAACAAATCTAACACTAGACTATCAACATCAACCAAAAAAATATGTATAGAAATGATACATCATGTATAGAAATGATACATCACCAAGTGTAAAAATCCATATACAGTGTAATATTTTCTTTGGAAGGCAATAATATAATGCATATTCAGTAAGCTTTCATGCCTACTAAAAAATATGACCTCTGCTTGCAATAAAAACACAGAAAATATCTCGGAATTTCGGCAAATCAGAGTTTGATTTAAAATTGGCAGTATCATTGCAAAAAATAAAAACATAAGGCCAAAAAAAAAATCATATATCCCCCATCATCCTAGATATTTGTCTTATATATGTTCTTCATTCCAGTCTATATGTCTATTGTCCAGAGGAAATTGTAAATTGTCCATTGATCCTCTATGGACATTTCCCAGTTCCATCATATAAGGGTCAGGGGGTGGCCCGTGGGGTGGGGTGAGGGCATTCTCTGTCGGGGATCTAATTCTGGCAGCCCTGTTTAAATTATCATTCAATTCCAAGATGGCTGCCAGGTCCTGATCCTCAAGGTCACCATAATACTCCTCGTCAGTATTTTCTCTTGGACCCCTCTCCTGACCTCTGTTCACGCTGGCCTGGAAAAGTGTCAAAGAGAAAAGCCTGAACAAGGTGTATGATAACTACATGATACAGAAATGGCACAGAAAATCTGTGTTTTATACAACACCAATTCCTTAAATAAGCATATACTTCTGTGCAATAAAAAAGATACTTTTATGCATTTTCTGCAAGTAAACCTCAAGCTTAAGACTTTGTCACCTAATTAAAATTATCCCCCACAGAATATTTTTTGAGTCAAGTTCCTGAAATTAAGGAATTCATGAATTTTGCTACCCAGTACATAATTAAAACCTTTCTCTTAAAGACCTACCCTTTGAGTCTGTTCCTCTTGCTCACGCTCCCTCTGGATCCTCTCCTCTTCTTCTTTGGTCATTCTATATCCTTCAGGAACTTGATAGTCCAGTGGTCTGTTTGTAGCACAAATCTCACAACCTGGTCGTGTTGGCTGGTTAATGTAAGTACAGGCAGGGCAAACCCAGCCAGCCTAATTCAGAAAGCAAGAAATAGGGGACATGACAAATAGATATGTGCACATAACATTCAAAGCAGTCAAGGAATCCTTAATTCTTAAAAGTTTTCAACTTCATAAACACACAAGCTATCTGGTTCATTATAAATTTGCACTAGATACTGTAAACAGTCTTTATTATCCCCTAGCAATGAAGTTGGCAGGAATATAGAAATGCACTTGTGTGAATGTGGGTGAATATGTACATAATAATTTATATAGGGATTGATATGTGTTTTTGCGTGGGAATGCTCATGTTGTGGTGCCCTTTTTTAATGTAGTTTAACTTTCACTGTAAATGACACTGCTATATAATCGGTCCTATGGAAAAAAAATGTCTGACTCAAAATGGAGCTTAAAAGATTTTCCAAACAAAATGCAAGAATAATCTTGAGCATAACCATGGATTATACAGTACTTTTTAAAAACATGGCAAACATAAACAATACAAACATTAGGAAATGTCTCTGCTAATACTGGAAGTACCTGAATTTTGGTCTCCTGTTTGTTCTGAGGTTGGGGGATATCTCTGAGGACAGCGGTCGGGGGAATCACTTCAAACCCTTCCACTGACCCCTCTCTGATGACCTGTGGAGGAGCCTTTGGTTTATTCTGACCATCCCTGGACTTCTGTTGCTGTATCTGACCTTGTTGGCAAGGGTTTGGGGTTAAGCCTCCCCCTGTAGAACTGCTGCTGTAGGGCTCAGATCTCTGTCGGGCACTGAGAGGGGTCTGGGGAGTCACAGGAGTACCCATTGGAATGTAAGCTGCACATAAAATGAATTTTTCATAACTGTTGTCTTTACATTGGGGGTTAGGACTCTTCGATTTGGTTTTTAAGCAATAAGGGCAAACACACAGATAGCTAGAGTCATACAGGGTTCCATTGTAATATGATGTATCAATAAATCTAGACCTTTATACATGTATCCTGTACATTTCATAAGTGGTATTAAAATCTCTTGGGGTCTATTTTAATTCAGTAGTGATTAAGAAGGCTGCATGTTGAAGTATGCTCATTTTTTTTGTACCAAATAAAAGTGTGATGCTGTAAAAATGTACCATTTTGAAATTACACTCATTTTTTGTACCATATAAAACGTGCAAAATTATGATGCTTTAAAATACTATTTTGACCTTAAGGATACACCAAAGACTTTCTTCAAGATTTTCAACAATTTTGAGATTTTTGGCTAAGAAAAAGAAGTTAATCACTGCTTTATAATGCATGTAAAATTCTTGGTAATTATGAAATGGTTTTCTAATTATTTAACAATAATGAAACATAAACACTACCACATGTGAATGTTCCCTTATTGAAGCTTCTGATTTGATCTGTGACTGTCTGCTCATGAGAGATGCAATAAATTACTGTGACCACTTGGGGAATTCTTCCCTAGCCACACAGCAGTTATCAGTAATTAAACTACAGGGACTCTAGATTTCAAGAGAAAGAGATCTAACAGATCACTGATGACCATAAAATAGGAGGTGGAGCTTAGCTCTTGCCATTTTGCCGGGAAATCTTTCTGATTCAGAATTGAACCTATTTTACTTAATTAAAAGCATCTAAATACAGAAAAGAACCTCCATTCTTGTCAAATATGCATAGGAAATATGGCTAAGTGACAGGTATCCAAAGCTGAATCTCCAAGGTGTCATATATTCCTAGCTTTGGCAGATTTTGTTGTGTAATGGGTTTTTGCCCTCTACTGTAATGTAAGATCAGACAAGTTTGTGGTATAATTTCAAAGGATTCAGCTCCCTTATTTATTGACCAATTCCTCTGAAAATTGGATGGGTTGCTTCTCAAATGTGTGTTCACAAAACCGTATCTCAGATTTTTGATATCTAGCTTAGTTTTGGAATTATTGAGGGAAATGTTAAATTAGGCTAATAAATTTGTACCATTGAAGTGCAAATGGCTGTATCTTTTTAATTAAAAGATCTATCAAAAATCTGAGATACAGTTTTTAAGTTCAATCTTTAATCTACCTTGAGGCAAAATGATAACTTTAAGGGGTTAAACACCTTGATTTATAAAATATTTATGCACTAAAATTTACATTAATATTTAAATAATTTTTAAATAAGTTATTGATTAAAGTATAAATTAGGATAATTAAATAGTAAATTTAACAAGCTTTCAAATGATATATACTTTTATTATGTTATCAATAATAATGAAAGAATTACATGTAAATTAAATTCTGGCATTCGGAAACCTTTGGTGTATCCTTAACCTTTGAATGAATTACCTCAAAAGCTGTTGGTGTCTTAATTTCCTCTAACAATTATTCACCTAGTTGTAGGGGAAATGTTCTTTTTTTTTTTTTAATATATACCTGAGTAACTGGTACTGCATCATTTAAATACTGTAAATAATTTTCATGGTTTGAGAAAAAAAAATATGGTTTGAGAGGATTTGATTTTTTGGTTGAAGAAGTGTTGATTGTCACACATTTGAAACTTTACATTTCGTGGGGGACACAAATTCTTGGGTCTCTTAATACCACAAAAACAACGAAAATTACCCTCAATGAAAATTAGTGATTTCACAGCAAGTAACATCCATATCAATAGTCTTAACCCTTACACCTTGATCTTTACTCAAAAAAGTCTTCTTCCTAACAAATCTTATCTGTGTAGAAAGATAAAATAACATTGTATCCAAAAAAAAAAATTAATAGCCAAAATAATGTATCACAATGGTCCTTTATACAACATTGACCTCTGACTTTTGGTATTTAGCCAATAATTTTACAAACTAAAGGTATTACTAAGTATTCTCCACTACAAAGTAAATATGAAGTTTACAACTTGTTCTCATTAATGCTTCAGAATTTGTCATATCAATTATCTCTCTGTTTGAGTGACCAACTGACCCCCAAATCAGTAGATATCCTCATTTATTCATTCTCTACCTACATACTACAAATGAATTCTGTAGATTACAAAAATGCTTCAGTTATTGCATCATAATGGTCATATAAATAATTGAAAGCTTTTACCATGACCTTTGAACAAGTGACCTTAAAAAATGTATGGGTATCTTTTTTTCATCTATGTAATAAAATGAAGCCTGTATGTTGAAAGTTGTCATGTCACTTAAAGTGTTGATAGATAGACTGGTGAATACTATAGGGCACCTGCATCATGATGTGGGGCCCTAAATAAATCAATTTATTACATTTAAGTAGTGATATACTGTAATTAATCCACTGAATAAAAGTGATATGTTTCTCCGTGAAAAATATCAACAGTAACATTTTTCACTTTCAAAAACATCAAACTCTTGATTTTCAAGCCCTTCATTAAGATTGTTATCAAGAAAATACTCCCTGTTCTACGACAGCATGAGTTAATAAACCATCCTGACATGGTCTAAAACTGTCAAAGTTTCTCCAAATTGTTGTTAATATCCATATTAGTTTTACAATTTTCAATCTCACAATCGCTTAGCTATGTTGTCTCACAACCGCTCAACTTTGACATCCCAGTCCATGACACTGGGTAACCATAAGACAGAGAGAAAAGGAAAGTCAAAGAAAATGTAATAAAAAGAAAATATTCAATGTTTTTTCAGTTGGATATGGAATTTACTTCATTCGTGAAACAGAATTCTTTCGCACTCATGAAAACATCAAAAAGTCCTGTCCACTCATAAAAAAAAAAACAAAATTCATATCTAAGGATTAAACATTGAATATCCTCTGTATATTCTTACGTCCACTCTCAGCAAAGTTTGTGGGTCCCTGCTTTTGATACTGAACACTTGGAGCTGCAAAATGAAAAATACCAAAACCTTCAAGCCTTCAAAAATACATTTGTGTTCCAAGCATTGAAAATTTTCCAAAGAAATCAGAAGCACTAAGATAATCCTTTAATTAAATAATTACAAAATATACAATGCATAATAAACTATAGCTCTTTAAAGTAATCACACATAATTTTAAAGCACATCTATGTACCCCTGATTCTGTACTAAAACACGACTCACGCTGGTTATGAAGCATTTTTTGCCTGTCCTCCATGAACTTCTCCTTGGTCAGTCCAACAGATTTCGGTGAGATAAGGTATAAATAAACCGCCTGACCTTGGCTTACTCGAGCCTTCTGGAGTGTTTCAGTGTCCGGGGGAATACGCTTCCCTATGATCCATTTTTGGACCTCCATTGGAAAACTGTGCTTCAAACACATCTGTTCAAAGAGGGAAATTTTACTTTAATTTCAAGCTAGCTTACAGCTGTGAATTTGCATGTTCCTTAAATCTTAAATCTAAACAAAAAACTAGAAATATGTCCATAGGACATGAATGTCCCACCCAGAGTTCATTAATAATGCAACATGAAAATTTGTGTTAGTGTATGAAGTTTCATGAAAACATCTTGAATAGTTTCTTTAAAACTAAGTTTTATACACAATAAATAGTAAAGTCAAAGGTCACTGGGAGGTCAAGGTAAAAAAAAAAATTGGACACAGTTGTTAAATTCTCACCAAATAATGTATCAGTTCATAAGCTTACATAGAAAAAATCTTGAATAGTTTCTTTCAACTGAGCTACACACAAATTTAAGAAAACTGAGGTCAAGGTCAAAGTAAAGGTCAAGGTAAAAAATACTGATGCAATTAAATAGCCCTCATCAATATATGATATACAATGCATAAGCAAATGATAATAATATCTTAAATAGTTTCTTTGAAATTAAGCTATACAAAAATTTGAAGTCAAGGTAAAGAATGTTGATGCTATGAATAGCTTTCATCAATATGTATAAGCATATAAAGATTGATAAAAGTGTATTGAATAGTTTCTTTGAAATTTAGCTGAACACAAATTTGAAGTCAAGGTCAAAATGTTGCTGCAGTTGAATAGCTCGCACCAATATGTATCAACATATTAGATTTGATTAAAATATCTTCATCAGATTCTTTGAAACTGAGCTAAACACTATTTTGAGAAAAGTGAGGTCAAGGTCAAGAAATGTTGATGCAGTTAAACAGCTCTCATCAACATGCATAAGGATATAAGGTTTGATAAAAATATCTTAAGTTTCTT
The DNA here is from genome assembly GCF_033153115.1 of Saccostrea echinata. Taxonomy (NCBI): domain Eukaryota; kingdom Metazoa; phylum Mollusca; class Bivalvia; order Ostreida; family Ostreidae; genus Saccostrea; species Saccostrea echinata. The sequence continues at coordinate 55,962,872 of NW_026889803.1, read as the reverse complement.
TGAAATCGAGATAATCACTAATTTAAGAAAGTACGGTCGAGGTCAAAGGAAAGGTTAAGGTGAAAAATTTTGATGCAATTGAATAGTTCTCATTAATATGTATCAGCATGCATAGTTTGATTAAAATATTTTGAATAATTTTTTGAAACTTAGCTGAACATAAATTTAGGAAAAGTGAAGTCAAGGTCAAAGGAAAGGTCAAAGTAAAAAAAGGTTGATAAAGTTGAATAGTTCTCATCAGTATGTATCAGCATATAAGGTTTGATAAAAATATCTTGAAAACTTTCTTTGAAACTGAGCTAACACTAATTTAAGAAAAGTGAGGTCAAGGTAAAAAAATTTTGATGCAGTTGAATAGCTTCCATCAATGTGTCAGCATATGAAGTTTGATTTTAAAAAATCTTGAATAGTTTCTTTGAAACTGAGCTAAATGCAAAATGTGACAGAAGGACAGAAGGCCAGAAAGACGGATGATGGAAGGACGGAAGATGGACATGACAAACACTATATGCCTTGGCCATATTCATGGAGGAGTCATAAAAAAATGCTAAAGACAATGACTTTTTTTTAGTGTACCTATACATTTTTTAAACTGTTTTATAGATTAAGAACAGTATGTGAGTACTTGTATTACCAACCCTTAGTTTGAGATCCTTGACTGTGTCGGAGGGTTTGACATTCAGAGTAATACACCCTCCAGAAGCTTCCCTGTCCTCTACATACACTTTAATACTGTAAAATGTAAAGTAAGCATACATCTCAATCAAAAAAAAGAGTACCAAAATTATACACCTATTTACTGTCTTTTGGACAATAGCAAGTTTATTGTCCCCCAAGAAAGCAACTTTTTCTTGGGGCGCAACTTTGTTTTCAAATCTTAATTAAGGTGATTTGAATTTATTTAGGTGAACATATACATAAAAATGGAGATCGTTGTGTGGGTGTCATTTATCAGGAAAAGGAAGTACACCTGAATGTGAGCAGGAAGGAGTTTTGCAAACATGATGATTTCAATGTCTAAAGCAATTAAACGCCAAAAATTATACAGAAATGAAAATATTTCATAATATACCGATAGACTAAATAATATTTGCATGAATTAATTACATTTATATGCCATTTTTTTTAAACACGTCACCTGAATACAAAATTTCCTTCTTTCATAGCTGTACACAAATACTATCTGCATGCATGCATTTTCCCCCTTCTTAACAGACTGGTTCTTGCTCCTTCACTTTTGCATGCCTCATGTTATTACTTTTAAGGAGTTTAAAGTTCATCTTATGCTACATCATTTATATCATTATTGGTTATCACAGTGTGAGTCAATAAATCTGCCTAGTTACCTGAATTCTTTGTCTTTAGGGTTCTTCAGGCTACTGCTATCTAATGTAATGGTCACCTTGGCAGCACTGACTGCTAAACTCCCAGCATGCTTTGCTGCGGCTTCTTTATCATTTGAATTAATGGCTGCCTGCAGCATCTCTACCAGTCTCTGAATGGCTTTTTCTTGGTCCATCATATCTTCATAATCACCGCTATCACTTTCATAAAAACTGGAATCTCTTTCTATCTCTGCCTTTAGAGATTGAGGAGAAAGCACATGTTGAGGCTGAAAAACACTCAAGTATTTGGCAGCTTCAATGCTGTATGGTTTTATTGTTAGTTCTAAATCATTGCTCTTTGATTCTGATTTATTTGCTTGCACAACATCGCCAAATAATTTTGATTTAGTGTCAATCAATTTAAAATTGGCAGGAGAAAATGGAGGTTCAAACACATCTGATTCTGATTCACTTCTTTTTACAGGACGAGAGACTAGATTTTCTTGAGTATTTACAGTTGGAATGTTAGAACTATCCTTCTCTGGGATTTCCCCCTGGGACTGTGTTCTTTGAAGACTTTTATCTTCCTTGTTCTTCTGGTATAAATCACTGTCAGTATGTTTTATAAATATATCTCCTACACCTCTTTCCTCAGACTTTAATGCCTCTGTGTCTTGTCTCTTTTCTTGTGGTGATTCACTTTTATTAGACTCTAGCTCAGATTTATTGCTTGCAGTCCTCTTAGACTGAAATGCAACAAGTTCATACACTACAAAAGAAAAAAAAATCTTAATTTCTGTTTAACTTCAGGGTACTTAAAATTATGGAATCTCTAATAAATCACCATACTTCATTCAATATGTTATTTACAGACCTTTTGAATGCACTAAACTTTACTGAACAAGTAGTTGTAAGCCAAGGACTATATAATAATGGAATTTATTACACATATCCTTCTGTTTGTCAAATTACAAAAAGGTGGTCTTTATTTTGTTACTTAACTTTACCTGTAGCATGCTCTGCTACTCAAGCAATCCAACTTACCTTTGAAAAATCTAGAACTATTTTTTTACTTACATGTAACTCTAGATCTGACAAAATCTAACTTTCTAATTGAAGAGTTAATTTGTAAATAAATATTTTAGTGTATTTAGAACATGATGTAACTGATTTAAGGAAGAATGTCCCTGTGTTTGTGATACACACCTTGATAAAGATTTTCCTTGGTTCTGAGACACTCTTTGAGGAAGGTGACCCGTTCCTTTAGAAGAGAGGAGAACTCCTTCCAATGTTTGTCATCCTGGCACAACTTAATTGTTGTATTGTGATTCCGATTACCAAGGTGACTCCAAAACTCAAACCACGAGTCACTTTTCACAAACACCCTTAGAGTATCTTTAGTGATGTTGTTCAATGTGATAGACAGTTTAATCTGAAAAATACAATTGTTCCTGGTGAAAATTTTTGCTTAAAATAAACATTGCAAAAAATTTTTAATAGCACTTATTTTGGGGGGTACCGATTGCTCAGAACTATAAAAGTCCATGGCCAGAGATTTTCTCTTGGAATCTTGTGGAGATGTCAGCAGGTACAAGTCACATAGACCCCCATGTGGGTGGAGAAGCTGATCCCTCTTTCTAACCCTCTCCAGAGTTCCGTGCCCCATCTGATTCACCTCTGGGAGGGGAACATAAATCTCACAGGTAGTCACACAAAGAATCTCTCTACCACTTAACTGTCCATGGCTCAGGTGAGTTTGTGTATCCACCTGTCCAGTGGGTGATTGCTCCATGATATGCGTATTTCTAAATCAAGACATATCTCTTGAGTAGTCACACTACCTATTTATGTGTTTAGTAAAACAAGTGCTGGATTTCCATTTAAAGCCAAGGAATAGCTCAATCAAAATCACCCCATCATTCTGTCCTTTAAAAACTCCTAACATCATATAGCATCAAAAAGTAAACAACATTTTAACTTCCTGGATTAAAAATAGCTAACACTTAATTTAAATATATACTGTATATTTATATATATATCTGATCGAAAAATTCCGTCCTGACATAAAAAGAACATGATAAGACTTGGACATCAAATTTTATTATACAAAAAATTTCATATGTGGTCTAGATTCATTTTACAACACCTGGCAAGAGATCAAAGTATACATTATTTATACTCCTTTCTTGCAATAATTTTTTCATCTGAAAGAGCAGAAACTTTACCCTAAAGATTTTAACAGCTCAGCAAAAGAGCAAGAAATACAATAGATTTTAATCAACAAAAGCTAAAAAAAAAAATACAAAACCCCCAGTACCTGAAATTGGTCTGGTCTTATTTCTGACTAATTCACACCCAGCATGTTTGAAAATATATACAAGATACTTCAATGTACAATTTCCACTTGAATTCCTTGCTTACAAACTCATTTCAGTATGTGCAACCTCTACGAAGAAAATGAACGGAAACTGTTGGTAAACCGACATACAGACAGACAGACATTTTTCTAAGTCCAAGGGGCATAACTCTGTCAAAAATTGCTCGATCGTACTCAAAACAGAACTTGACCTAGATATTCTTATGATAAATCTGTATATCAAATTTCATTTCAGTATGTTCAACCTCTGCGAAGAAAATGAACGGAAACTGTGGACCGACAAACCGACCGACCGACAGACAGCAGCAAAGCAATATGCCCTTCCTTCTTCGAAAGGGGGAATAATAACCAGAACAATGTGTCCAGCAACTTTGAACCTGATCTCATTATCAGAGGCTATAGACTCAATCATTGTCATTAGGAAATCAGGCCTCCATTTTGGCAAAATGATGATTTTTCTCAGTGGATATTAGGTACATAATGTTTTGATGCCAATTTTAAGAAATGAGAAACCTAGATAGGTACCATTTTAATTTGGTAACAAAAATGGTTCATTGACATCATGAATATTTGTAAATTTCAAATCATTGCACACTTATTCCCATATTAAATGAATGTAGAATCAAAATCATAGGTAGCATTAAATTTTGTAAATTTAAATCATATTATCATGTAGTATTAAATTTTGTATCATTGTATCTTAATTCTTGTAATTTTTTAAGTTCAACTCCAGTGGATCTGGAGAAGAAGATGAAAACATGAAAAGTTATGACAGACAATGGACAGCCTTCAGCTCAGGTAAGCTAATAAGCATTGCATTCTCAGTGGTATAGCTATTAAGCTAAAGTGCAAAGTTTATTGACATGAATCATCAGGTCTGCTAGGGTCTCCTAATGGGTCTAGGTAAAGCCTTGGTGGGGGTCCAGGAGGCTAAGCCCCTGGGAGCTTCTGGGTTCTGGCAATTTGAAAGTAGGACTTTTTTTTTTTTTGCTATAAAAAACATAATTTCAAAATTGTATCAGAGTATTTCAGCATTGTTATAACAATTAGATCACAACCATGATAGTAATATTACAATTTGGGATATCCAGGGAAATAAATGAACTGTACACTATTATATAATTTCAAACAAACAACCTCATGTTCACCAATGCAATGTTTTAAAAATTATGCAACATTTTGTTTTAGCATTGATTTTAATATATTTTAGATTATCTAAAAAAAAAAAAATGGATTAAAAATCTATGATAAGTGTTTCTTTTCAAATTGTAATTTAATCGAGATAACTACTAAATTCAGCTTAGTCTTAAATTTATACATCTATTTTTAAATGGATTTTTGCATTTTTTTTTTTTTCATATTCTTGATGAAGAGCCCTAATATACATAGGAATGACATAAATCACATAACAATTTTTTTTTTTAATTTCTTACAGAAAGCTGAAACTCCACCCAACAATCCATTGGTCATTGGTGTCAGACATATTTTTCTGATTGCTAGACTCACGAAGCTTCATCGACCCTCTTTTTCCCATTTCATTAAAAATCAATCTTTTCATGCTCCCATTAATATTCTCAAAATTCAATTTTTTCCAAGCCCCCCATATTTGATACAAAGAACATATGAAATGCTGAGAAGGTTTTTCAAACACCAAGGGAGTAGTAGAGTATTCTTTAATGTCAATTAAATCTCCAGACTTTAACCATGATGAGAATTGCTTTTTCGTTTTTACAAATAAAATGCAGTTGTCACACGAATGATTTCATTATTAACTATCAATCTAAAATTATTACATTATTTTCTAATAGAGATGTCATATTAATCAAATAAAATGTATACTTTAAAAAGAAAATGGATATTAAGAAATTTTTATCCCAGTACTTTTCAAGCCATTTTTTATTGGCTATTTGTTACATCATGTTGATGGATGGAGCTTCACCTTTCAACAAGAAGCAAATTAGAAATAATTTGTTACATCACTCCATATGACACAAACTAATAACCTGATAAAATTCTTACAAAAATCATAAGGCCTTAAAGAGGGAAGGGGGTGTTTAACCCCCCTCTGGATCCTCCACTGCACTGGTGTAGCTATTCTTCTAATCATATAAGTGGACAATCTTTAGCCTACATCCACAAAAGTGGAGGTAGGGTATGTTCATCTTCTTCTCTACCGAGGTTATGGTGTAGCATACTTGAATAACCATTAAGTTTTATTGAACTCAGACCAAAACTGTATAACTCCAAGATAAAGCGTTTTGAAAAATTGTTTACAGATGGACAGATAGAAAGCTTGCATCATTGGATTTCATAGATTAGAACATCCTAGACTATTATTAAAATGATATTGTCCTTCAAACCTGGTTTAATGATAGAATTTGTTATAATATAATATAATAATATATAATAATAATAATAAATAATTTCTATAGCACCCTATATAATAAAACTATAACCCTAAGGCGCTTTACATAAAATGTACATAAAACATTACACAGATTGCTTTAAAAATAAAATTAGCCTAATATTGAAACTACTGAAAAAAAAATACGGTTGATTAAAAGTTAGTAGTAAAAATATTTTTAAAAATCACAAAAAAAGAAGATAAATCTAAAAAGTTAATCAAAAGCTAATTTATAAAAATAGGTCTTCAGTTGTCTTTTAAAACACTGAATGGATTTGGCTTGTCGAATGAAAAAAAAAAAAAAAACTTCTACATGAGAATTTGTTCCATTTGTTAGCAATGTACATGTAGCAAAATAAAGAGGGCAGATCACCCTAATCTACACTTTTACTACAAATAATCCAGAGAGTTCCAAATGTCAACATGGCATGTAATTTCAAAGCCAGAAAAAACATTGAGAAGATGAGTTGAATTTTTGTCTTAATATGGATCATTTTTTTTATGGTAAAAGGCATAAACAAGCTTAAAAGGGTTTGTTGTGTTTAATTTGGCAGTTAGGCCATCCTTAAAAAAATGTTGGTTTGGAATTGCCACCTGGGGGTTTTCAGACCAAGAAGAGAGGGATTTTTTGTTTCAATTTTTTTTTTATTTATTTATTTTTTTGTTTACTTATTGAAGTTAAATTAAAAATTGATAAAAAATCTCAATGGACAGTACAGACTTTAATTTCTTTTCCTCTTTCTTTCATTTTATTAGTTATTTATTTGTTTTTTATTTATTTTTTTTTTAATTTTAAAATAAACACACACAAGGGTACTATAAATTACAAAACCCAACATTTAATAAAAGTCAAATTTCACTCAAACTTTGAATTTTTTATATATTTAAATAATTTTATCAGTCTATTTCATGGGATTTCTCTATGGAATCTCTTATAATTTCTTTAGAAGAGTTGGGTTGTTTTGTGGAAAAGGGGGAGGGGGTGTTTTAATGTGATATAGTGTGTTTACCATGCTGAATTAATTTTAAATGTTACATTCAAAGACTTGTCAAACTGACGGACAACATTTATTTCATCTTCAATGTCGGGACAAAATCTTTCTGATCCATGTAATTTGGATGATATAACTGAACTGCTATAAAGATCTATAATGATTTCAAATATGACGAACCTGTCCAATTCAATTGCAATCTCTGCCAGTATCTCTTTCCAGGTATCATGTTTACTAAAACTGTATATCCTTTTATTTATTTTTACTTCACCATTCATTTGTATGGTGATGCATAAAGGAATGCTCAACTCTTCAGCGCTTGTACGTTTTCCACCTCCAGCCTGGTCTGACATTTTTTTGGCTTTCATTTGTCAAGGATCTTCTAAATAATCTTCTATTATAAATACTATGAAGAAAGCATTTTATTGATCGGTGTTGTTAAATTAATGAAGAAATCTAACCCGATTTAAAAAGGCTATTTTGACGAGTGAACTAACTCCTAAAAACCGTAGACATTCCAAATGTCTCATGCGGTTTGAAGAGGCGGATCTTAAAATTAAGTGAGCAATGTGCTCGCCCCAACGGTCGCACCATCAACATATTAGAGATGTCAGAAAATACTACTTCACAAACAGAGTAGTTGACTTGTGGAATAGTTTACCAGACTCTGTCATAACAGGAAATACTGTACATCAATTTGAAAATACATCAGACCAATACCTGAATACTCAAATACGATTTTACACAGGATTACGGACCATTTACCGGAAAAGGAATAGTGGAAACGATCCAAAACATACCACGATGAGAAAGAGCTGCCTATAGAGCACCAAAAGTTGCTACAGGCAGAATCAACATACGGTAACATAATGTAAGGTAGAAAATTCGGATGCAATGAGTCATAGGAGAAAAAATTTTCAGGCTTCTATTTCTATAAGTGTCATGACATACTGCTTCAATGTTGGCCAACAATTTGTAATGGTGTATTTATTACTTATTAATATAAATACATCATACCAACCTTTACATGAAGGCCATTATTCCCACCAGGAAAATGTATTTAATTCTTGTCACGTCTCTTTGCTCTTCAATCGGAACTCTTCGATGTTTGGAGATTCATTAGGTGTCATGCAAGAAGTGCGATCTATAGTCTGCATCTTACTTGAAACCGAATTCATTATTCTGTTCAATCATTAAAAAACTTTGTTTTAAAAAAAGAAATGATATTGATTACTTAGAAGATAAATCACAAAATTTTGCAATACATAACGTTACAATTTTAGCATACACCACTACTGTAGTGCAAAATTTGACAGAATCGATATTTTTTATAGGGAATTAAGCCATTGAATCCCAAACCATTAATCCATAAGAGATTTATATCGCTTATCAGTTGGTAAATGAACCTTAAACCAGTTCTCTGCATCATTGAAAAAAATACGAGAAATTCATTGTGGTATTATCAGATGTTGATTTGGGATGTGAATTTATTTCTACAGGCATCAGTATTTCAGATCTTCGGTGAGTTTGGCCTTGGATCGTTCGACTATGCACATGCGGCTATGATGCATGCTATTCTATTGCAGAGCAGAAAAAATATGCTGGTACCATGGGACTACTTGAAACCCATGTCTTTGTTTGAGAATTCCATTGGTGTCTAACTGATTGTCAAATAAGTGAGAGGTCAACTGACTTGCAAAAATAGTTCACGTAGGCCCTAACTGGCTGCTAGTTAACAGCTATAGTTAATCAGTTAATGGACACTCTCTATTGAAGCAGTCAACTAACAAATCGTCAATTATTTACTCAAGTCGTCGTGTTTGTAACATACACTTGTACAAAAGTATTTCTTAAGAAACCATCAAACACAGTATATCATTTGATCATATTGTCATGCTCTCAAAGGCCCTTGATTGGTAAATAAATGCATGTATATATATATATATATATATATATATATATATATATATATACACACAGTGTATTTATAGACTATAGTAAATCAGTTTCTTTTAAAACATACACCTAAAGCAAACCAGATAGAAAGTGATTACTCTAGTCAAAACTTTAAGAATTCCCACATCAATTTTTCTACAAGCAATAAAATTTTCTCTTAATGAGAAATCACCCGCTTTTTCTTGATTGTTTTAAATATTCAAAGAGCACACAACAATTAAATTATGAAAGCTTCATTTTTATGATTTATAATTTTATCTATGGTATATAAGGGATGGCTTGCACCTATTTAAGGAGGCCTATCCCCCCCACCACCACCACCACCACCCACCCACCCCCACCCCCACCCCCGCCTTAATTGTTTCAATTCCCCCGATAAAGTAAAATTCTTCGAGGAAAATTCTTCGGATTTTCTCCGGTGTAGCTTTAGACTGAACTCAATCAAAGATCCAAAACTTTTACATATTTAAAATTTGAACTAGAAACGTTATTTATGAAAAATATTTCATTCTTGTTTAAAAAAATTTATTTATGAGGGGAAGTGTAAGTGTGAGAGAATGTTAACAAAAATTGCATTATGTAACTTGATGTATTTTTCTTTGAACAGTTGAAATAAAAAAAAAAAATCTCAGCTGAGAACAATATGAAACCTTTCAACTTGGGGAGGGGGGTCAATATCGTACGTGCTAAATAAGATATTGAATAATAAATAAATTATATGTATAATAAAAAAAAAACGAGTAAATAATAAACAAAGTAAAAAAAAAAGAAAAATTAGAATAAATGTTCAAAACTGTAACCCCTAAATTGATGTTAGAAAGCAAATGTTTATTAAAGGCATACATTTAAAAATATATAGGTTTTTTTTTTCTATAAAAAATGACTGGGATGTATACTGGGTAGAATGGACTGCTTATATGGCATAGATGGGAAGGAGAGTGCATGTCTGAAGAAATATATGTTAATTTAAATTATTGAGAAATATTGTCTTTGAATGCAAAGTAAGAAGATTGTAGAGAGATCGACCGTGTTTACCTTCTTCTCAAGGGGTAAGTAAAATATGCCGGTTAGGGGTAACTTGCGGTGTCTTACATAGCAGGACTTGCACACTATGAATTCTCCTTAGATTCAGAAATATATTTACACCTGAATCAAAAATCGCTATTTTCCTAGATTAATTTAATTACTTCTAAATAAAATTAAAAATAAAGTTTATTTTCTTCTCTCCAAGCTTCTGCCATCCATTGTCTGGATTCACTCCAAGGAATATCAGTGTTTAGCGTTTATCACTTTTAATGAGCATGATGAGTTCAGCCTAAAGCTAAAGCGGCAAGGAATTCTTGGGATGCTAAAATAATATTTTTCACAACCTCTTAACTGCTTATTTAAATCCCTACCCATTTCAAGCGAAACATACAATGCATCTTTAGATTTTTAATATAATTTTTAATGCTCACTGGAATTTGTTCCAAGTATAACTTTCTTATATAAATATTTGAAACAAACTAGAAACACGACAGATTTTTGAGTATAATTGTACAATTAAATATAACATCTTGTACTAGCAGGACAATACTAGCAATAAAACACATATATATTGGGTAGTATCATTTATTTTTGTAGTCATTGACTTTGTAATTGCAAATATGAACATGATGAACAGATAAAGGCAAAAATGTTATTTTCTACCCCAAGGGTAAATATTATAGTCTTGCTACTTGGCTGTCATAAAACACCAGATGCTAGGACTTAATTAGCATAAACATTATGTAAAAAAAAGTGTTATCAACAAAACAAATCTGTTGATTAAGTCTTTAAAAATTCTTACTAATTTGAAAAACACGTCGAAGCATGCTGCAGTGTATGAACACAATCTTCGCTTTGTAGAAACGGATTATAGAATTGTTGCATTGCATTGTGGGAGCGTTTTTTTTTTAGGTCAAGTTTACAAATAGTTTTTTCAAGGAAGAAGAAAGAAGTAGATTAAAACGGAGATTTTCGGGTTTGAATTCTGTATAAGTGAGTCAGATATTGTGGTTTGCTGAAAAGGGAAAGAAAATCCAACACTATTATCACTGTTTGATCGTGTGATTTATGCGTTTTGATTTTGTTTTTCGATAATTCAACCATCAATGGAGGATTTGGAGATCTGTGATTTTCATGAAATGAAAGTTGAAAATTTCTCATCAAGCGAAAGAGACTCACAGAAGAGGATTTCTTTTTATTCACACCCTAAAAGTTTTCTCAAAAACTTTAGACTTCCGAGTCGTTCCGTAACCTTGTTTTAATTTGTTATTTCCCCTTTGTTTACGTTATACTTTATTTTTTGATATTAACACTCTACAATCAAAATGAAGCTCTTGGAAAATTCAAGATTTGAACAAATTAATAGTGCTCTTAACATGCAGCTGGAAACTTCCAGGATAGAAGGGAGGTATGACATATATATGGCTGATTTGGAGGTTTAGTTAACCTTCTTCATCATGTTCATACCATTGTTTCATTGGCAAGTTTCACTGTGTTCAGTGACAATGTGTTGATTTAGGTTACCCATTATGATAGGCAATCCCCATCTTTTAAAGTTGAATAGTATAATAATATTTCTACTAGTAGATATGTATGTAATATTAGATATATCATGTATATAATATAAAGAAAGCCCATTTTTACTTGCCAATGGATGTTCCCAATGGGAATGCAAAAATACAGTACCTGGCCATAAGTGAGTCATAATTTTATTTTTCCACTATATATTTCATTGAAAAATGCACTTTTGGGAAATATTATTGTAGTGTTATGACTATTACCTGTTGCTTGTTTTTTTTACGACTAAAACACCATAAAATGTAGAATTCTTTGCAGTTTCTTCACATAATTTTAAAATAATTTTATTTAGTACGTAGGTTTTGTGGTGATATCACCCGTCAACTGCAAAATAAAAATTTTAAGACTTTAATTTTTTAAGAAATCATAGTAATTTGAGGTTAGAAATTTTTGTCTCGGCAGTTTCATAAATTATTCTCAGTGATTAGGGGCTGGTGATTAGTGCATATTTTGTTTTGATCTGCATGATTCATTGAAAAAAATCATGGAAATTGGGCTAAAATTGAGCTCACAGTAAGATTTTATAAATTTAAAATAGATTTTTCAATGAAATATATAGTGTGAAAATGCAATAATTATTATGATTTATGACTCATGGCCATATACTACATAGGTTGAACTGAAACATCACAATAAGTTCACTTAATAAAAGTAACAATTTGTATCAAACATCAGCATGATTATGTTTACAAAAAATAGCCAGTTTATTTGAGAAAAAAATTATAATAATATCAGGGTTCCAAATTCACTACATACAACTCGCAAAATGCGAGTTAGAATATCCAAATTGCGAGATAAAAATTTTGTTACTCGCACAAAAAAATGTGAGTTGATTTTTTTTCAATGTAAATTTTTCCCGGGAAAAAAATATCCATTTCAATCCAGTTTTAATCTTTCTCTTTTTAGTTACTGTTTATATCCGTCATTTTAAAATGAACGACCATGTGCCATGTCTGATGATCATGTCGAAAATTACAAAGTATTTTAGAAGATGGATAGATGGCCGCATTGGCATTTTTTAAAAAAAAAAAATTCATTTTAAAATTGAGAGTTGTCTTTTGAAATTGCGAGTTCATTTTTTTGGTACTCGGAATTATTTGCAAGTTGGAATTTTAGGGAGTTTCTACCCCTGAATATGCTCAAATTACAGGCACTAATTTCCCTCTTAGTATGAATAATAATAACACAATTTGGGAAACTTTTAATTTATTACAGAGACAAGTGCCCAAATCTAATAGGAGACTATAGTATATATACATATAAATAATAAAATACAACAGTAATTTAAAACTTTATAAAAGCACCGTAATCATGATAATGTTACATGTATGTTGGTATTAAGATAATGTGTATTTAAATTGTGTTTTACCTCATACATGTTTTAATATTTCTTTTTCAGAATTGAGAGCTACTCTTGCAAGATGGCTGGAAACGATAAGAAGCTTTTTAAGCTGATCAGTCAGGAGGGGGGTGTAGGACCACTGGACCTCCAAGCTCTGTCCCCTCCCCAGACAGTTCTGTCCCACAGCCCAACCAAGTAGGCTTAACATTTCTTACAGAAAACACATGCTTTTAAAACCATTAAAAACTAATAAACTTATCTAAAGCAGTCTAAGATTTCATGTTTAAATTTTCATATTGCACATACATTTACAAGTATTGTTTAATAGAGAAAGACTTTAAAATAGAAACTTTTGATTTACAAAGCTGATAAGGACTGTGATGGATTATATGATACAAATTCATACAAGTACTCTGGTAGTAGACAAAACCAGTATTTTTAAAATGGGGAGAATACAAAGTGACCAGGAAATACATTAACCAAACAATCAATGTTTACGTGACTATTAGCAACTGCAAGGACACATCCTATGAGTCTAGTTATTGATGTAGATGGCAATTGTCCAGATCTAATAGAGAAACGAGAGAACATAATGAGATAAATATGTACATGCATGAAATTAGCAGATTAACTATTATTTTTAACATAATTCACTTAATAACATGAGAGCTGATGTAATATAGTACACTGTTTTGTAGCTACAGTTAGAGTTTTGATGTAATTCACTTAATTACATGTGACCTGATGTAATATATTACACTGTTTTGTAGGCCCTACAGTAAGAGTTTTGGCTCTGTGGAGAGTGAAGGATACCTGTGTGACACCATTCCCACCAAAACATTATTCTATCTGATTTCTACCCTGAATGCCTCCTTCAATCCAGATTATGACTTCAGCAATGCCAAGAGTGAGGAATTTAGCAAGGAGCCAAGCATCGAAGTGAGTTGTCCATGTTTTTCATGACCCAAAAACACAACTAAATAGAGGCGATTTCCCCAGGAAGTGTGGTTATTTTTTCCCAATAAACTATATTTTTCCAATCGTTTTTTAGATTTCACTGTAATTAAAGTTTTCCCCAAAATGGATGGAAAAAGGTGCTTATAAAATTGTAAAAAATCTATTAAACATGTTAAATATGCATAAATGTCATTTGTTTTCTACAGTAAATTTTTGCAAGAAATTATGTCTTTCAAGGAAACACATAGCAGCAGTGAATTTTTTTTATTTATCTTATGTTAAGCATTAATTCTTTGTTCTTTTTGTAGTGGGTAGTAAACACAGTGGACACAGAACTGAACGCTGCTGCTGGAGAATTATTCGCTGGGTTGAAACAAACTCTGTGGGCAGCAATTGATGAGGAAATCAATCTCCAGGATTGTGAAATCTACAGGTAAATAATACATGTACTTGCTAACTTGATGAACATTGTATGCAATTTTATTTCAACTTAATGCATATTTTGGCACCTTTGCGCTGCCTGTAGCACACTTAATCATAAACACAGAAAAAAATATCAATTCCAGCACATAATGTACATTATCTACATATTATGTTGAATGTGAACAAAAACACTATTTTATTAAAGCACCAATTGGTCAATGTTTGAAAGGTGCACTAAATTTTGAATTGAATACAATTTTTAAAAAATTGTACTAATATCACTTAAATTTAGATGATGAGTGTAGAGTACTCTTTAAAGAAGGATTGATCTTTCCAAAGAAAAGGGACCTTGAAACTACTTTTTTTCCAGAAATGTATACATGTTATATTGTATCACATGTACCAGTATTTTGGTTTTAGTAAATAAATTGAACTTGGAACATGAAACAGTTGCAGCTTATTAGCCACCTGAGCCAAAGACTCAAGTGAGCTTTTCTGATCGAAATTTGTCTGTCATTGTTGTTAATTTTTCACATTTTTCATCTTCTTCTCCAGAACCACTGGGCCAATTGCAACCAAACTTGCCACAAATTATCCTTGGATAAAGGGGATTCAGATTTATTCAAATGAAGGTCACATCTTCTTTCAAGGGGAGATAATTGAAAATTAGTGAAGATTTAATGTCATCTTTAAAAAATCTGATGAAGAACCACTCGGCCAGAAAAGATAATTACATGATGTAGATTCATTGTTCTTCTCATACTTGGGAGGGGGGTTGGGGGTTGGGGGCCACAATGGGTGATCAAACAGAGGTTAACAGGAATATATAGGAAAAATCTTCTTCTTAAGGACAACAAAGCTATGATTAGTCATATTTATGTGGAAGCATCCTCAGGTAGTGTAGATTCAAGTTTGATCAAATCTTGACCCCTGGGCGTAGGATGTGGCTAAAATGGACGGTCAATTGTTAACATAGGAATATATTGGAAAAATCTATAAAAATATTCTTCTAAAGAACAGCAAAGCCATGATTAGTCATATTTATATGGGAGCATTTTTAAGTAGTGTAGGTTCAAGTTTGTTTAAATTATGACCCTTGGGATAGGGTGAGGCTACAATTTGTGATCAAAGTTTTACATAAGAATATGGGGAAATCTCTGCTGATGAAGAATGCAGGGCCATAGTCACTCATGTGAGCTTTGTGGCCCTTGGTCCACTTGTCTTATAATGTGTTTCATTTCTAACAGCTACAATCCTGACCTGATCTCAGACCCATTTGGGGAAGAAGGCAGCATTTGGTCATTTAACTACTTTTTCTACAACAAGAAGCTCAAGAGAATTGTTTTCTTCACCTGCAGGGCATACAGGTATGTTGATACAATCTGCTAATTTACTAGAGGTTTTAGCTGATGTTGTGATTTATATCATATGTACGTTTTGCTGTGCACTCAAACTCATTATGATGTTGTATAGATAATACTCTCAGTACATCTTGAATTTTTTTTCTGTTTGTTTGGACATAATTTCCACAAGATGGCAGTTTGACTTTTGCCATAACTGGGCTGCTTGTCTTGTTTGGTGGCATTAAATTGCAGGTGGATGCTGGAAACAGCTCAGCTTTTCTATAGCTCTGTCTGTTTATCCCTCTTTCTGCAAACAGTTATAAAATACTGGTTATAAATATATACTTGTACTTTTTCATTTTGAGTTTTCTATACATGTAGCATTTCCTTGATTCTCAAATCCATTATTCATGGGGTAATTTTAAAGATGTGCAATTTCTCATAGGACAATTACTACAAAAATATTGGAGCAGTGTATTTTCTTGCTTAAATGTCTTTTAAAATGCTAGAATTCCAACTTTTTGAAAAAAGAGAAAGACAAAAACATACATCACAAACATTTGGTATACTTCCATGTTCACTGGCATAATTCTCTAGAATTGCACATATTAAAAGGCAAAAAACCAAACTGTCTGAAACAGAAGATAATGACTTGTCTACTGTTACATATGGCCCTTCCCCATCACTGTGGGTCCTGTGGCTGGGACATTTCTGACTGCCCCTATATGTTGTTTGATTGTAGTGTGTCCGCCCCCTATAATTGTGACTCCGGAATTGGCCAGGACAGTGAGATGTTTGATTATTCTGACAACATGGAGTTTTCCCAGGAGTGAGTGCCCACTTCGTCTGGTGGTTTGTGTGTATGTGTCTTTGTCCTGGAGTGGTCTTAATGTTTTGTCTCATCACCTTTTCTTTCTCTTTTCACCCCACTTTGAAAAAGTCTTCTTTGTATAAATATCTAAACATAAACTGCTATATATATATATATATATATATATATATATATATATATATATATATATATATATATATATATATATATATATATATATATATAAGATGAAAGAAAAAAAAACAGAGAAATTTTAATGTGCTTTATAAGAACAGAAATCATTTATTGTAAAAGAATTTTTTCATATAATAAGTCTTAATATTTATCTAATACATTTTTTTTCTAGGGACCTCTCGATGGAATGATGATAGTGCGACATACCTGTCCTGTTTTCTGAAGCACGAGAGTTGTCTGTCCTTTACTACCATTCTCATCACATTGAGGAGATTCAGTTGTGTTATTTTATTTTTATTTACTTGCCATGTAATTTAGAATTTTATTGCCTCCCTGTGTGGGTTGGGATGTTTTAATGTAAATTTATCAACATTTTTATGTTCTCTGTCATTATTTCTGTATTTTTATTCATTATCTCATACTGTATATATCTGTACTCAATCTTTTTTTTCCTTCCAACTTTGATTAAATGTAAATACTGGTGTTTTATTAGAAGAATTCTTGTATGTAAACAAGTAAATAAGGAAAGTTTGTTTGTTGTTGTTGCATTCAAATTTAATTTTTGTAGAACTATAGCTTTTATACTCGAATCTATTTTTTCTATTCTTAGCCATTTATTATTTTGTTTAGTTGTAGACAGTTTATCAGTTGTTGTTATTGTTGACTTTTTTTTTTTTTTTTGTACATACTCTCAGAAATCCAACTTCAGCATTCTTTCTGACTGAATGTAGAAAACAAGTGGGGTTAATAGTCTTAGATACTTAAGATAATTTTTAAGGAAATGAAGTACATTGCATACACATGATCAGCTACTTTCCGGTGATTGTGAGGGATACAAAGGCAGAAACAGCAGAAAGTTCTACAAAGTAGAAATTAAAGACTGCAATCTTCTTAAAAGTACCTACATAATTTAGTGGATGTTGCAAGGAGGACATTGTGCATGCCCCAGGCAACTGGTTGCTACAGGCCGCGTAAAGTGAAAGCTTTCAAGAAGTGTAAATGCATGTGGATTATTAGTAAAGGTACGACATATGACACTGAAGAGGCACCACAGTTAATGTTAGAGAAAATTCCATGATAGACACATATTGTGATATGAACACAGTGGAATGATCGGTTGTGGATAACAATGTCCACATAGGTGATTGTTTAAAGGTGTTAAAGAGGTGTATGCAAAACTTGTCAGAAACAAACAAAAATCAAGCAAGGAGTCTTGTGAAGAAGATACAAAACCCCACCCGTTCAACACAAAGTGATACCACGCTATGAAATATGAACCAGTAGTTTTCTGCATATTGAAGTTTAAATTCAGCTTTTATAACGTTGGATCTTGTTCTGAAAAGTGTTTTCTAGTGTTTGTACAGTTCACTCAACATTTACACCATGCAACATCAATCATTAAATTGTTTTTATTTCAAAGTATGAGACTCAGTGATGTTTGATTTCAAAAGGCAGGGGACTAATTTTATCTGGTAGCTTGTTTTAAAAAGAGAAGAGCACTTATCAAACAAAAGGTGACTATTGATCCAAGAGCTTACAAGCTTACAAGGTGCTAGGTATATATTATACACTACATGTATCATAAGAGGCATAGCCATAGAACTCCCAAGATCAAGTTATCATAACCTTTTTGGGGTTAACAAACCCTACCTCCAAGATGCATCACCTGACAAGGTTTGATGACTGTATGTTTGTACAGAGCAACATGTAAATATGCTGTTTCAAAACAGGTCAATGAGGCTTACTTTTAAGACATGGGCAGGTGCAAGATATCAGTTTAAACAACCTTTGAAAAAGATGAGCCACAAATTCCAAAAGTAGGTCTAAGTGACCTACATTTGGGTTATCACTCCCAGAAACCCTAAGATGCATCTACTGACAAAAATTGATAAACTACATCTTCAGAGGCTCAAGATATCAAGTTAACACAACTTGGAAAATAAATAGCTTTAAAATTTGAAAAATAGTTCAATACAAGTGGGGATTAACTGTATGAGCTTTAAATGTTTCTCTGTACAAGGGCATAGTCAGGACAGAAATTATACATTTTTCTGAAAATGACCTTAAACTTACCCAAGTGACTCTAGATTAAGATCATGACACCCCATTGGGTTATACCTAATCATTATATAATATGAAGTATAAACGTCCAATGTTTCTCCATTTGAAAGTTGCGGACCGACACAGATGAACACTAGTTCTGAAAGTGACCCTGAATTTGCCCAAATGACTATTGGCCAAGGTCACAATAACCCATAGATCATAAGCAGTTTCTGTGCAAATAATGAGCTCCAATGTTTCTCCACCATCCTTACAATTTTGTGTGGAGTTCTGAAATCCTCTGGCATTGTGAGGATGTTTCTCCATTAGAAAGTTATAGACTGGACAAATACATTAATGGTGTATTCAATTTCAAACAATTTGATAAAATTTTTTAGACTGGTACAGAAGTGCATCTGACTAACTTTTGCATTTGACTTTAACTATTATCAAAAAAAGCGTAATGTAGTTTAGATAGATATGATAGATTGAAGTGGTTGATTCACTTACAGCACATTTACTTTCTGTACCCAGATCATCCAGTCTGCCACAATCTGTCAATCACGATCAGATTCATTGTCTCTACTTTTATTGACAAATGGTATTTTTTATCTAAAGCAAGGAGAATTTTAGGGACAGGACATGTTTGGTGTTTATAATAGTTTTAAATACATGTATGTGCAACTTTGTAAATACATTCAACTACAAATGTATAGGCCTAGTAAAATCACTAAAATCGGGGGAGAAAAATTTCTTAGGGGGTCTACATGGTGGAGGTTTATACCATAAGTAATGTGTAAACATATGATTTCCATTAGATAATCATTTTTGTGATAATATTTTGTAAAAAGAAAGCAATTTCTTGAAGTTGGAGTCATAGGAATATTGAACCAGAAGTCTCTGACGAGACTGTAGCTCTACTGGTTTGTACTTATAACAAAGGAGTAGAAAAGTAGCACTTGGACTTTAAACTTTGCAACAGCAATACATAGAATAATGATTCTTGGTTTAGTCTCTTTTTGTGGCAAGATTTGTTGTAATCAGACCAAAACTGTAGGAGGTCGTAGCATTTTAGAAGAATTTTACAGAAATTTCAATTTTAGTAACCTTGGCAACATCATTCATCAAAATCAAAAACTGATACATAGAATTATGAAACTTAAGAGGCAGTCCACCAAAAAACCAGGCAATGGGTGGTACATCGCATGTCATGGATTTTAATTATTTTTTGCATGTAGACTAATTAAAGCAAGTGTTTACACATGGCAGCATCAGAATTTCTTTTAGTGTTCCTCTAGTCTTATTTTTGGTAAGTGTTTAATTTTAACTGCAAAAAGGTCAACATGATGTTTAAAAATTTCTGGACTACATTAATATCATTTTAAATTTAATATCAAATATTCGTCACATTCGATGTGCCGCCTATTAATACAATACTGCCTGGTTTTCTGGTTCACTGCCTCTTAATGTTATCTACTTGTGTGACAAGTTATATTGAAATCAGATCAAAACTGTAGAAGAAGCATTTTGAAAGTATTTCACAGAAATTTCTATTTTTAGTAACCATAGCAACACCGTTCATCGAAATCAAAAACTGATAAAGAGAATTATGTATCTTAGTGTATTTTACTTGTGTGCCAAGTAATACTGAAGTCAGACCAAAACTGTAGGAGGAGTAGCGTTTTGAAGATATTTCACAGATATTTCTATTTTTAGTAACCATGGCAACACTGTTCAAAGAAATCAAAAAACTGATACATAGAATTATGCATCTAAATGTAGTCTACTTGTGTGCCAAGTAACATTGAAATCAAACTAAAACTGTAGGAGGAGTAGCGTTTGTGAAAGTATTTCACAAATTTCTATTTTTAGTAACCATGGCAACACCGTTCATCAAAATCAAAAACTGATACACAGAATTAAGTATCTTAGTATAGTCTACTTATGTGCCAAGTTATATTGAAATCAGATCAAAACTGTATGAGAAGTAGTGTTTTGAAAACTTGTTTAAAGATGGTCAGACAGACAGCTAGACGGATGGGCGGCAGAAACCTAACTATATCGCATAAGCTCCTCTGGTTTCTGACCAGTAGAACTAAAAATGACCTAGATGGACTTATGCAGCATATTATTTCCTGTTGCATTTTGATTTGTTTGCCTAACAAAGTGCACATATTTAATAATAATTCACGCAAAATAATGATTATATATGGTTTAACAACATGTTTTTATTATATTTTGTGTATTATGGTTTGATTGACTAATTTTTAATTCTTCTTTATGGAAAGAATCAAGGATGTGTACATTTTCATAATTGTCAGCATTTGGGGTTATGTACTGCCAAGAGGAAATAGCAGAAAAATAAGTATGTTGTCATGTATCTCCATTGTCCCGGTACATCTTTATAATTGTCAGTTTTTGGCGTTTGGGGGTATACACTGCCGAGAGGTAATAGCAGAATTTCTAAAGTTCATGGTAAAGTTATATTTTTTAAAATGATGTTCCCAGTACATGTAATGCCATCTTTAACACAGTTGATTCATTTATTTAATTGAATAATTTATTGATTGATAATTTGTTCTCTAGGTTGACATTTAAGCTTACAATGAAGCGTATTGAAGTGGTAAAATTTTCAGTTTGAATGGAATGTTTTAGGCTTTCTTTAGAACGTTGATTGTCATATAATGACACACCTATTTCTTTAATTTTAAAGGTAAAAGCGGTCAAATGGTTCATTTGAATACCTGTGAAACAAGACCCAAACTTTCCATTCAAATGCAAAATTTTACCACTTCAATGCGATTCATTGTATTTATTGGAAAATAGGTCTATTGGAGCCATAAAAAAATGCTTTTTGAATATGAATGGGTCAAGTCTCCAATTTACATTAATGTTTAAAATGACGGAGAAATGAATGTAAATTCTATTTTATTTTTTAAGAAAATGGAGTCTGAACCCATTCTATATGAATATTGAACATTTCTGAAAAAATCACATGCTTCAACTAACTTGTTTGTTTAAACCATACTAACACTTCAGTTGTTAGAAGACTTTGTAGCATAGTGGTTAGTGATACCAATATGCATTACAGCTAGCTTCAGAGAGAGTTCGAATCAAGTTTCATGTCACATACATGTACCTTGTAAACAACTGGTAAATAAATAATCAATAATTAATTCAAGGAATTAAATGTGACAAAAGATGAAAATGACAACAAAATTTTTGAAAAATATAAATTTTCCTCGAGTGACGACTTTTAGAACTGAGAAATACCTTCTCTCAGAGTGGAGGAGTGTCCTTGCCTTGTATGCCTTTATTAGTTATCACTAAACCTATCATGCATAATTCTTAAAGATTAAAATGCAATACTTTCCTGTATGCGTAAATTATTTGAGATAAGAAATGCATACAATTATTTAGAATTTCTAATCAATGATAAATACATGTTTTAAAAGCAAATTTTCCTCCTGAATACCTGCATGCCATCTTTTGGGAAACCTCAAAAAATGTTAAATTTGAAAATCAGAATAAGTGTCATGGTTTCCTTCATTTCTTAACCTTGACAAGGGTTAGAATTGCTGGAAATCATTTGAAGACAAAGTTATTCTTTGTGAGTTGTATTCTTTATTTCATATATAAATTATGTATTAGAGATAATTATAATAAAATCAAGTCACATACAACATAGAGCAGAAATTCAGAATAGGTCAAGCAGAAACCCTAAAAGTGGACGGAAAATGAAACAATCAAACACTACATTAATAGAGGTTAAAAATCTTCAGTTGTGAAACAGAGCAGAATTAATACTGTTTCCTTTAAATAGAACAATTAATACTTAAGGACTTTACATGTAAAGTATTCCTTAAAATATGCCTGTATTCAAAGATTATCATACATATACCTGGATTAGTAGATTTTAAATGGCTGTGCTTTAATTCTGAAATTTATTTCATATGTCAAACTGACAGTACTTGTACTATTAATTCTGGCCATGACCTTTTGACTCCTAAAATCAATAGGCCAAATAAAAGTCCGACTTTCAACATCTGAATATGGTCAAGTAATCAACTCTGTTTATAACCTTAATAATAATAAGCATCTTCTTCTGTCCTACTTGCATCCCTGTATTAAGTATAACTGTATATCATCAAACACCTAACCTTATAGGATGCTTAAAATCTGAATTTGGTCTTGAATGTTTAATATCGAAAGCAATAGGCTTTTTACTCTAAACATCTTGATATAGATGAAAGAACTTAATTGACAAAAAGCTGCACCTTTTATTGATAGTATCTAAACACTGTCAAACCTACTATCTGCTGAACTTCAGATTTACAGATCTTTCTCTGGCAACAAAAAAAGTACACACTGTATAAAAGAATTCTTTATCAGCCAGGTGTTCTGGAAACACACAATGTCTTAGTTACTAATTATAAAGCTTTGATGAGATTGGAAAACAAATTGGTGGAGAATTTGTCACAAACATAATAAACCATTTTCCTTTTCCCACAAATATTCAAGAATGGTTTGCAATAAATAAGATGATGGGTGCATTTTCTTCACAGAAGCTGAGTTGATAATGCTGCATACTTGAACACCATGGACACCAAACATGTCTATAATGCATTACTAGCAAACCCTGCAAGCCTGGGAACAGAATATTGATGCAGCACAGCACTCTGTTTTTATATCACAATGCTCTTTCATCGGACCATGGAGACTTCAGGACTCTGATACATGCACATGTAAGCATCACAAAGCAGACGACGAATATGTTCTGGGAGTTCTTTATCGTCACCTCTACGCATGATCTCTTCCTGGTAGTCGTCCGACAGCCATTTTGATAAATCAGGACAGAGTTTGACCTCTGGGATATTGTATCCACTCTGTTCACCTAAAACATAAATGCTCACTGTCATTAAGTTACGAATTATAATATAGAATTTACACTTCATCATTCATTTTTATTTTAAATTCGTTCATACACTGACTTCAAAATCATTTCGATATCAAGTTCTGAAAGAAACTAATAGCAATTAAAAGACAATTTTACTTGCATTCATGCATTACATTCGAGTTTTACTAGAAATGAAATAATTAAGATACCCATTCGATCAGCCATTGAATCAAAGAAGATCCACTGGGCATCCTTGCCTTTCCCACACTTAACAAAGGACACATAATGACTGGTCTGGATACAGACAACGGCAAACAGTTCCATTTTCTCACGAGGTATGCTGGGATTCTGCTTCTGAATATTCTTCTGTTCACTATGAATGACTTTATAGTCCTGGGGTACAGTAATGGCCTGACATTTATGGTTTATCCTAACCTTGTGTTTGTGACTCTGTCAAAATTCACCGAAAGAGATTATAATTTATACGCACATTGATTACAAATATATGTATTTTTTTCTTTATAAGGAGTTATGGTTATATTCATGTACTGATATGCTATAAATCTTCATTCTAATTTTTTTAATTCCTGGCCACTTAATAACATAAATTACAACCTGTAACAGCAATAATGCTTGCACCAATTATGTGGCCTCTGTAATTTTAAAAACCCTGAGAAGTTTGAATACTACAGAACATTGATGGATATCTTACCATTTCTTTACAGCCTTCACAGAAAGCAATTGTGTTCAATCCTGCTCCATGCTGGTTGTAACACTCCTTACATTCAAATGCAGCCAGATCACCACATATTATACACTCCCTCGGAGCTGTAAAAACAACCCACACACATATTATACGCTCCCTTGGAGCTGTGAAAACAACCCATACACATATTAAACATTCCCCCGGAGCTGTAAAAACAACCCATACACATATTATACGCTCCCTTGGAGCTGTAAAAACAACCCATACACATATTATACATTCCCTCGGAGCTGTAAAAATTACCCATACACATATTATACACTCCCTGGCAGCTGTAAAAACAACCCATACACATATTATATACTCCCTGGGAGCTGTAAAAACAACCCATACACATATTATACACTCCCTCTGAGCTGCAAACTAGAAATATGTCCACAGGACATGAATGCCCCGCCCAGGGTGTATATAGGGTCAAAGGAAAGGTCAAGGTGAAAAAACATTGATGCAGTTGAATAGCTTACATCAGTATGTATCAGCACATGAAGTTTGACACTAATTTAAGAAAAGTGAGGTCAAGGTCAAAGGAAAGGTCAAGGTAAAAAATTGTTGATGCAATTGAAAAGGTTACATCAGTATGTATTAGCATATGAAGTTTGATAAAAATATTATGAATGGTTTCTTTAAAACTGAGCTAAACACTAATTTAAGAAAAGTGAGGTCAAGGTCAAAGGAAAGGTCAAGGTAAAAAAATATTGATGCAGTTGAATAGCTCTCATCAGTATGTATCAGCATATGAAGTTTGACACTAATTAAAGAAAAGTGGGGTCAAGGTCAAAGGAAAGATCAAGGTCAAAAATGTTGATGCAGTTGAATAGCTCTCATCAGTATGTATCAACATATGAAGTTTGATTAAACTATCTTGAATGGTATCTTTAAAACTGAGCTAAACACTAATTTAAGAAAAGTGAGGTCAAGGTCAAAGGAAAGGTCAAGGTCAAAAATTTTGATGCAGTTCAGAGCTCTCATCAGTATCTATCAGCATATGAAGTTTGATAAAAATATCTTGTATAGTTTCTTTGAAACTGAGCTTTGAAAGAGCTAAACGCAAAGTGTGACGGAAGGACAGATGGAAGGACAGAAGGACGGAAGACAGACATGACAAACACTATATGCCCCGGCCATATTCATGGCGGGGCATAAAAACAACCCATACACATACATGTATTATACACTCCCTCAGAGCTGTAAAAAACAACCCATACACGTATTATACACTCCCTCAGAGCTGTAAAAACAACCCATACACATATTATACACTCCCTCAGAGCTTTAAAAACAACCCATACACATATTATACACTCCCTCTGAGCGGTAAAAACAACCCATACACATATTATACACTCCCTCAGAGCTATAAAAAACAACCCATACACATATTATACACTCCCTTGGAGCTGTAAAAACAACCCATACACATATTATACATTCCTTGGAGCTGTAAAAACAACCCATACACATATTATACACTCCCTCAGAGCTGTAAAAAACAACCCATACACATATTATACACTCCCTGGAAGCTGTAAAAACAACCCATACACATATCATACACTCCCTCAAAGCTGTAAAAACAACCCATACACATATTATACACTCCCTCGGAGCTGTAAAAATTACCCATACACATATTATACACTCCCTCTGAGCTGTAAAAACAACCCATACACATATTATACACTCCCTCGGAGCTGTAAAAATTACCCATACACTTATTATACACTCCCTTGGAGCTGTAAAAACAACCCATGCACTTATTATACACTCCCTCGGAGCTGTAAAAATTACCCATACATCATATTATACTCTCCCTCTGAGCTGTAA
This sequence comes from Saccostrea echinata, assembly GCF_033153115.1. NCBI lineage: Eukaryota > Metazoa > Mollusca > Bivalvia > Ostreida > Ostreidae > Saccostrea > Saccostrea echinata. Next base: position 55,936,616 of record NW_026889803.1, on the reverse strand, counting down.
AAACAACCCATACACATATTATACACTCCACTGGAGCTGTAAAAAACAACCCATATATCATGTTTCTGCCCAAGAATGAAAGAATTCCAAGCAAAATATCATTAATTTTACTACTAAACAATATATGAAAAGTTTAATCACGAGTTTTGTTTAATATATGTAGCTTTTATTGTGATTTAGCTTTGCTATAATGTCAAAAGTTAATGATATATGTGATATATGTGTCATTTGATGAAAATTTCAAAACATAGACTACTAAATTTCAAATAACTAACCATTCTGTAAGACATCAGTAATGTCCAACTCTAAGCTAGGAACAATACGACGGTACATCTTGTAATCTTTGCCAAATCGAGGCATCTGGAGAATCAAACATGGAGGTCTCTGAAAAAGTAATGAGTGTCAAATTCTGAAAATTTATCCCTTTTACCTAGTTAGGAAACACATTGTGTCAATAAAATTTAGAGCAAAGGGGAAAAAACATAGAAAAGGTTTTATAAATGTGAAGGTGAAACACTAGGCCTCGGTAGAAAGAGTTCTGTCTGGCCTTTGATGTATGACCTTGACCTGAAATAATGCTCTGACTTTGACCTACAACTTGGCCAAATACATCAATTTGTCTAAGCTTTGGTCAGAGGTAATATCAAGGGTTAAAAGTTGTGAACTAAATGCAATATGTCCAATAACATAAAAGAGATTTTTCAAATGAAGTCCAGAAAAATTAACTTTGTGCTAGATGAAGCAATTTTTGTGTCTGTTTCAAACCTCCTCTAGTTTCACTTTCATCTGAAGGAAGGATAATTCAAATAGTTGCTGAGTTGTAGGAAGCACTAATCTCTCATCCTTCTCCATAATCAGCTGATACAGAAATGAATGCTGGCTACCAGCCCCATTATCTGATCTGTAAAAGACACAAGAAATTAAAATAACCTTGTCTCAGGAGACTGTTTGCCCATGAAATATAATTATCCTCTAGATAAGAAATCATCCTTGCAAGCCAGTTTTCAATTTGATCTGGCTTATTTGTAGGAATGATAGTGCATAAAACTAGTGCTTACAATGATGGTATGAAATTTTAAAAGATAGTAAATGTACATATAAAGACAGTACAGTAACAGTGTGTAGCATGTATTTATGACCTATATAATACTGTATAATGCTATCTATCTTTCATTGCAATGCCAATCTGTTAAAATGCTATTCCCTCCTATTTTAATGGTATTCTGCCTGAATATAATACAGGTAATGCTATTTATGTCTTGATCTTATTTTATCTTGTCTTAAATTGTGCTTACTCTGCTTTTTTTCTTGAGCAAATTTACAGATTATTTATTTACCTTATATGTAAAAAAGGATCTGCTTTTGTTATCTGGTTCAAAAGTAAATTTAGAAACTCCTCTGGATCTAAAAAGAAAATAAAATAAATTATTTTTATGATTCACAGTGGTATATACATGACCCATTTCTTGAGGAATATGCAGATTGAATAAAAAATTGTGAAGATTTGAATGAATCATAATTCAAGAAAATGGCCTTAATGTTATTGTAAAAGTAAAGCTGTTGATACATAGATTCAGAATCTGTTTATTTAAAAACACCATGACAACCCCACCTTTTTCTTCACTCATCATGCCAGGAATATTTCCTAATTTATCAAGTAAATGACGTAATTTCATTACTTTATCAGCACGTACATAATTATGTCTGAAATTAAAAAAAAATCTTTATCAATCAACCCCTAAAATTAAAGATATTGCTACAAAATTATGCAAAAACATTAAAACATACTTACTTATAATTAAAGCATTTGTTTCTTATTATTATAGCACAAATATTCTTATAAAAATTGAAATAGAGAAAAAAAAGCAACCAAAAATTGTTTTGTTGTCAGGAAGAATAATTTTTTTCCTTCCACTCAACCATTTTCCTTCTCTCCATATTAAATAACTTACTTCCTTAGTGGATTAACAATGCCCTCTTTTATCACTTGTTTTACTTCATCATATTCATATAAGTCATCACTGCGTTTAGGTCTATACAAAATTCCATCAAATACTGTAGTAAAATAAAACATAGCAAGTAGTGTAGCGTCTAAGTAACAAGAGTTATGGTGACCCTGAATGCCTTTCTGTTTGCCACACACATCAAGTTCTATTTGTTTAATATCCAAAGAATCTGGTGGAGATATATTTCCCATGACGTCTGGCGTCTCCATGCTACCAAAATTATTTGAAACTCCACTATTACGACGAACACTGTCTACAAAACGTTTGTCCTTGCGACATTTATATAGAGGTACAAAAAAGGCTTTCTTTGGGGGACATGAAAAGAATCGATGCTTTCCAAAACTTCCATCTGTTCCTGCTGATATTTCCTCTTCCTATTTGAAATAAATACAATTTTGGAAAAAAAATCTTTTTCATTTGGAGAAAATGATTGAATGCAATATTTCTGAGTGTTTTTAAAATCTGATATAGTTCAAAAAAATTTCATCAAACTAAACAAACATTTAATCTGTATTTTTAATATCAGTTATCATAAAGTAAGTTAAATATTTTTATTTCATGAAATTATCAATGGAGCTCAAATGGTGCACAAATCATTAAATGACAAAAATCTTAGTACATGAATTTGACTAATAAATTACAAGTGGTTCTAATATTTACTATAAACAAAGTATCACTGTTTAAAAGTAACCCTACCATTTCCAGTCCTGCTATAGGTTTAACAGGTTCTTTCTGGTCAGGAAGATATCCCATCCATCGAATGACCCCATACAGAGGAGGGTTTGACATGACCTCCACCATTGACCCCACTTCAAGGTCAGGATCAGCTGGAAGCAATGATCGAGAGCTTGGGTTACTGCGCCGACTGTTTGGTTGTTCTAATGACTCAGACTTCATTTCACTTTGTTGATCTACACATGAAAGTTACAAAAACAAATATATTTTTTTACCAATAAAATACAGGTAAATTTTTTTATATATGTCTGTTACACTTTTATTAGGAATTAATTTAAGTCAAAAAGCTTATGATGCACATAATGATACAAATACCAGGTATTACTGTAGTTTCATTTATGCTGAACACCAATTTTGTTGTTTTTTATGGTAGAAATAGAGGATAGAATAAAAGGATCAAAGAACCACACATTTTCCTAATGATAGAACATGAATTACCATATTATCAACAGAAATGTATGGTACTTATTTGACTAAACCACAAAATATAAATCTCCATGAAAATTACCGTAACAAAACCACAGTTACTGTAGTTAGTTACGATAAGGTCTTGAAGTCCAAGGCAAGGTTTCACCAACTTTAATTTATAGAATATTGAGGCTGTGATATGAACTTTACAAATTTTACTTTTTTATTCTTCTGGATGTTTAATATATATTTCTGTTCCCTAAATGGGACCCCAACCTAGTCCTTATGTCCTTTCTTTCAACTTAACTTGAATCTACTGTTGATCACCTAATTTTCAAGAGATTTTTGTTTGGTATTTATAAACAAAACAAAATTTCCATGAATTTTGGTTATTGCTCTTTACAATCTTTTATAGCAGAATTATATGTGAGAATGAAATTTTCATGAGCAAGCAGTCTTGAATAATTATGCCAAAATAAAGTTTTCAGGAATAAAAAGTGATTTACAGTATATACCATGTAGGCTTAATTACATATTAATCATGACTAACTGTAGCAATTAATGCTCTCTTGAGAAGTTGAATTAAAAGATTTTTCCCTTTATAATCTCATGCAAAACTCTGACTCCCATTCTGACTCTAGGACCTCAGTTTGAGCAAATCTGTATTTACACCACATGAAGATGCTTTACTTCTTAATTCAGATTCAATTAAACTAATTTAGTTAAATGAAAAAAAACAAGCATCCTTATGTTGTGTAGATATGAATTTGTTTAAAGTCATGGTCCTCAGTCAGGGTCTGCCCACAAAGATCAGATTACTGTAAACATGTATACATAAATAAACCCATTTAAAATTTAGCACAATCGTCCTCTTTAGCTGATTAGCGCAGACATGAATTAGCACACTACAGTTTTAACAACACCATGTATAAGCTTTAATCATATATTAGCATGAACATAAATTAGCAGAAAGAAGCAGCATAAAAGGCACTAAATATTAATACCGCTATTGAGTACATTTACAATATTTCACACATGTAGGATGCATAAAAAATATTTTTTGAATTTTTTTTCTAAGGAATAGCATAGTGTCAATTTATCATCTTAAATTGCAATCATTTGAATTACATTCAAGTTTGTGTCATTCATTGTCTCTAGAGTCAGAATAGGGCCACGCTTGTCGTATAGGATTTTACAAAGGAATATATAAACTTTTTCAAGAACAACAAGGCTACAATCAATAATCACTGTAACGATATAGTACATTAAATTCACTGAAATGTTACAGTAGATTAAAATTCTATAAAACAAGTGCTATAAGTTTAGGGCAAAAATACTGGGTTCATTCTCAATCATTTGACAGGCTCAAGTGAAAAAATATGTGCCCATAATCTCCTGTTTTTCAATGTTATTCATGCACAAGATGGGTAAATAAACAGTAGAGTGCAAATGAAACTTATTGCCACCCAGTTACATAGTGGATGAAGTGTGTAGTTTGGATGATATTAAAAATTTGACCCCAAAAAGGTTGGGTGGAAAACATATAATGGAAATACATCCTAACAAAATGTGTATAAAGTGAATACAAGATCACTTCTAGACAAGAACTGAATAGACGAATGCAGTTAATCATCTTAGGTAACTATTATAAATTGACACTTACCTTGTGCCTTGGTGTATTCATACAATGGATTGGGCCCTCCCAAATCAGCAGCCTTATCCTCCTTCTTCTGCCTGACAGGAAGACCTGAGTCCTGTGGAGAGGGGGGTAACTTTTCCTTTAGGGGTGCCGGGGGAAGATGTACCTGGAGTTGATCTTTTGAGAGCACCTGTTGATAGGATGGAGTAGAGGCATTGCTGGAGTAACTTCCCCTCTCTTTGCTCTGTACAGGCTGTGACAAAACCTCTCTTTGGACTTGACTGTATCCTGCTGATGTATTCTGGTGACCAGTCCATGCTGAGTTGTATCCTGACACTGTACTCTGTTGACCAGTCCGAGACTGTGATGGTCGTGGGGAGTTGATTTGTTCCGATTCCTGCAGAAAACCATACTCTGGCTGATGTGGGTAATAAGAACTGGAGGACCCTGAAGCCTGGTTCATTTGCATGTATTCCTCCGCTTTCATTAAACCCATGATAGGTACTAATGATGCATGCTGAGCTTTAGCATAGAACAGTCTGTGATTTTTATATTTCCCTGTACCAGATCCAACAGGGTTGTCCTGTAAAATATTGAAAATAAACATAGTTATTTTTTATGATCTTGATGATAGACAAAAATGAACAGACAGATGGAAAGGCAATTCCTTTACACTCCAGTTACTTTTCTTACATTTTGATTTCTTGAGTCAATTTCTTGATATTTCTTGTTGCTCTTTTTAATGTTCTTTACAGTATATTTAGGACAACTTTGTGCAACAAATGGTTAAATTCTATTTTCAAATAAAATTGAACAGTTATCCTTTCAAATTTCTTTTTTACGACAACCACACACACATATCTAAAATTCATTCTGTACATTTTCAAATGCATAAACTTACGAATTCTACTCCAACTGTTATATCCCTCCTGTTGCTATCAGGGAGGATCCCAACCCACTTCACCTCCCCAAACTCTGGACCATTATCACTAATCCAGACAATACGATCCTTCTCCTTAAGATTGGAGTTTTCTATCATTTCTCTTTCCTCTCGATACATGGGTGAGTCATCATGAATTGGGATTGATCGGTCTATATACCGACGCTGATACGGAGCATCCTGGTCTCGACGCACTTTGTGTATAGCAGCGAAAATCCCACAGTTCTGTTCACAAGTGAAGAATCGCTTTTTTCTGAACACACCATCACAGGTTCCTTTGCCTTTGCTCTCCTGTAATAATTTGAATTTAGTTTAATACCCAATATTAAATATTGAAATCTACAAGAAATGAAATAAAATTGACTAGAAATATGTCCATAGGACATGAATGCCCCGCCAAGGGTATATTAGTAATGCAACATGAACATTTGTATTAGTGTATGAAATTTGATGAGAATATCTTGAATAGTTTCTTTAAAATTGAAATTGAAATCTAAAAAGTTGGATACAGATGATAAATTCTCACCAAATTATGTATAAGTGCATAAGCTTACATAAATATATCTTAAATGGTTTCTTTAAAATTAAGCAAAATGCAAATTTAAGAAAAGTGAGGTCAAGGTCACATGAAATTTCAAGGTCAAACGTTTTTGATGCAGTTGAATAGTTCTCACAAATGCATATCAGCATATTAAGTTTGATAAAAATATTTTGAATGGTTTATTTAAAACTGAGCTAAACATTAATTTAAAATAAATGAAGTTAAGGTCAAAGGAAAGGTCAAGGTCAAAAAATGTTGATGCAGTTGTAACATTTTGGGTTTTATAAATAAATATAAATAAATTCGCTGCCACCAATTGTAACGTGTAATTTTGCATCAACTCAGTACCTATGAGGCACGTTACAATAGTTGGGTTCGAAGGTACCTAGTTTAATAAAGAAAAGAAATATATATAAACAGTTGATACATATATATTTATTATAGCATCAGTACATATATTTATTATAGCATCAAAGACAATAAAGTTCAATAAATGTTTAAAATGTCTCTTCAATATTAAGTATACTGCCGAAATTCCACGGAGCTCGGTGTTCGGTGATACTAGGTGTTCTGTACTACTTCTCCATTTCAGGAGCTTCAAGATGTTCGGTGCTATCTGCTGCTACTACTAAGTATAACTATACAGGCACAATCAGGAACTCTGATACTGTAATCAGAACTATATCTGAAATCCAAATATCTATTTCTTAATAACAAAAAGTCCACCCCCCATCCTATGCTAGCATGTCATGCGTAGATAGGAAAGTTCTTGTGCTAATGCCAACCATCATTTATAACCTATGCAACTTAGAATGGTCTAATATATACTGCTCGGTGCTCGGGACTACTCGGTGCTCGGTGCAACCAGGTTCACGGTGCTACCCGGTGCTCGGTGCCGCCAGTGCCAAACTGCACCGTAAATTAAATTTAGCTAAATCTCAATAAAAACGGAATTAATCATTCTAAACTTGCACAGTCAATAATACTAAAATTTATTCTAATAATTTAAGAAACAAACTTTGGCTCAGAATCTCACACTGAGTAGTCAATATCTGAATACTTTAAACTAACGAAAATTCTCAAATATTTTCTAAAGAATTTACATTTTAATATTATACTATATCTTAATAGGCTAAGAAGGTTTTAACTTTTTCTAACTTATCTAAAATATGAATTTACCTTAAACTTTACTGGCACCGACCAACACCGACTTTTGCTTTATTTTTCTGGAGGAGATCTGACAACGCTGCTTCGAGTTTGCTGCTTTTATACTGTGACGCAGTGATGCAGCGACTACGTCATATGTAAAATGTAAAACTCCAAAAACAATACTTTTATCAATAAACTAGGATAAACCAACCTACTAATAATACTCCAAAAGATCTATTATATATATCTATAATTTTATAATTATTTTAAGCTTATCATTTCTAGAGTTATATATTCAGAAACTATTCGTCTGCTAACAATCCGGATATATTCATCTCTACCATAAAGTTTCCGCAATTACTGAATCTTATGCATTTCCAGTTGTCATATAACGAAATCCCGGTAATAAATAAATCTTTTAATGTTGAGTACTACAAGACTTCTAATTAATCATAATAAGTCTAAAGACACGAGAAAGGAACATATGCTTAAATATGCACTGAAGGTAAACGTAATCCACGTAATAAAAATTAAGCACAGACGTTTGTTGTACCAAGGGTAAACATGCATCTTAGTTCTATAGCGAAAACATAACTATGAAACATACATTCTAAACAACACATTAAAGGTTTGCTATGCAGGCGCAACACAGTTGAAAAGGTTACATCAGTATGTATTAGCATATGAAGTTTGATAAAAATATTATAAATAGTTTCTTTAAAACTGAATTAGACACAAATTGAGAAAAGTGAGGTCATGGTCAAAGGAAAGGCAGGGTTGTGGATAACCACTCGCCCACTCGCAAATGCGAGTAAAATTTGGGGTGGGCGACTAGATATTAAAAATCTGGTCGCCCACATGGCGAACGATTTTTTTACCGGAACATAATCACATTTCAGTTTTATTTTATGTACTTTCAGTTTTTTTAAGAAAACGCTCTACTAACTTAGATTATTTGTGTTGCGTACAAGCATATTACTCAAACATGTACCTGACTGAGATCAAAAATGGCGATTTATCGAAGCGGTTAAATCTCCGTTAAATCTGATGATATGAGAGCAAATGTTTGAGATTGTTCTAATAGAAATATTGTAACAATCGGCTATGGTTGTCACACTCGCCATTCGACTAGTTATTCACTGATAGAATTTGAATTACCATGTCAAATGCAGACAATAAAAGATCGGGATCAAACTTAATCACAGGTTGTAATTTATTATTTAATATGCCCCTTGTTAAAACCATAGATGCTTCAGTTGTATAAGTTAAGGTTAAATACTACAAAATGTAATGAACATATTATCGGATCAAAGTTTTTAGAAAAGAGAAAACGTGACAAAAATCCATATTCTGCGAACATATAGATACTACGAAAAAAAAAAAAAATTAGGATTTTTGTGTTCTTATTTTTAATTTACATATAATGAGGGCCCGTGGATCACATTGTGGGCCCGTAAAATTTGAAAAGTTAGGAGCCCACATGGCCCCTAAGGTTTCAAAAGTTAACCACTGTGATATCTGCAAAGGATAGAAAAATAAAGATTGACTGAATCTTGTACATGTAAAAGATGCTAATAAATGCCTTGCAATTGATGAAATTATTCTTATTTAACATTATTTAGAAAAATGTTAAGTATGACATTTTTTCCCAATTTCAACCAAATGTCGCTATTTTTTCCCAATTGGAAAGGCCCAGGCCCTTGTTTTTAAGACCTAAAAAAAACCCTGCCACAACCCTGAAAGGTCATGGTCAAAAAATATATGGTCATAAAATATCGATGCAGTTGAATAGCTTACATCAGTATGTATCAGCATATGACGTTTGACACTAATTAAGGAAAAGTGAGGTCAAGATCAAAGGAAAGGTCAAGGTCAAAAAATGTCGATGCTGTTGAATAGCTCTCATCAGTATGTATCGGCATATGAAGTTTGATAACACTATATTGAATGGTTTCTTTAAAACTGAGCTAAACACTAATTTAAGAAAAGTGAGGTCAAGGTCAAAAAATGTTGATGCAGTTGTATAGCTCACATCAGTATGTATCAAAATATGAAGTTTGATTACACTACATGTATCCTGAATGGTATTTTTAAAACTGAGCTTTGAACAGAGCTAAACGCAAAGTGTGACGGAAGGACAGATGGAAAGACGGAAGATGGACATGACAAACACTATATGCCCTGGCCATATTCATGGCGGGGCATAAAAATGATATTTTTTGAAATTCATGCCATATATATAACTTTGAGATTTTTACTCCAAAATCTTTGAATTTTGTAAGATTATCATCAATGACATGATCATATTGTCACAGTATTGTAAAAACCTTGTATGCCTTCTGGGCCCAAAATTGTACATGCATTACATTTGGCTGTGTATTTTATTAAGGACCTTTCGCAGAAAGCAGCTTCCATAGAAAGCAGCTTCCGCTAAATCTAGAACATCATAAAATGTCGTGATTAACTATATATTTATATCTCGCACATTTAGAACATGTAGAAAGGGCTAAATCAAATTGTCACTAGTTGAAAAATCAATTTCTGCCAAAGGTCAAACATGCTAAATGCAATACATTAACAGTATTTTCTCAGCCTTGTGGTATTCAATTGTATCTCCATAATGCATAATGTCATACATCAAAGTAGCCACAGGTCTACATTTATCTGGACAATAAAATCTATCACTGTCTCCTTTTTAAATCAGCTAGCTGTATTATTGTACTGTACTACTGTTATCATTATAATGTCATACATCACAGTAGCCACAGGTCTACATTTATCTGGACAATAAAATTGATGATTCAGCTAGCTGTATTACTGCACAGTTAACAACATCATCTTTCTGAGAATCACTAGAAATCAGGTAATACGAAAATAATATTAAATATTTACATTTCCAATGTCTTTGTCCGAGATAAAATTACAAATTGTAAAAATACTTTATTTCTACATAAATCTACTGGTTCATCGATAGGCGCGGTTAAAAAAAATCACGTGCAGGGCGGGACAAATAGAGACAGAAGCGGGGCTATTAGCACGGGAATTTGCAGAATCAGGAGCATGTAAATATAAGGAATAACTGTCAGATTTTTTGGATTCATGACGATGATCAATCGATTGGCTTGCGTGATAATTTTATGCATAAACGCCTTCGGCGTTTATGCAAATTATCACGCAAGCCACTCGATTGATCACATCATGAATCCAAAAAATAAGACAGTTATTCCTTAAATCAATATATGAAAATATTTTTCAAAGAAAGTAAGGTAGGGATTTTTAATCATTTGTTCCAGATGAAAACATATATACATCCTAAATCGAGGCAAAACAACGGTATTCCTTCATAATTGACTGAAACATTCCTGCACCACCCAGACTTAGTAGTACTTGGTAATTGACTGAAACATTCCTGCACCACCCAGACTTAGTGAATCCTTGGTAATTGACTAAAACATTCCTGCACCACCCAGACTTAGTGAATCCTTGGTACTTGCCTTCCTCATTTAATTCCAACCCAGGCCCCCTGAATCTCTAGTCAGGTGCTCTACCAGCTGAGCTATCTGGCCACCAGCGATCGAACCTCCCTCCTTAAAGGTCTTCAGCCCCCCAAGACACCAACCCAGGGGCCCGTTTCATCAAAGGCCGTACGCCCAGTCGTAGCGCTATGCCAGCATAAAGTCGGGACTGGCACAAAGATTTGTGTTTCATTAAATAGCGTAACTTTACACTGGACTAAAGTTAGGCCAAAATTTTACGGCTACTCATGGGTAGGCGTAAGTTCGGATGTAAACATAAAATAAAGCGACTTTACTGATTTGAAAACGATTTAGCAATTCTTTAAGGAGAATTACGGTTCTAAGAAGTCTTTTTAATACAAATGAAGCATAATTTAATATCACAAACTATGAAGATTTCGGGGAGTGGAAATGGGGGAGGGGGTACACCCACTCGGGGAAGTAGTTGACATCCAATATTTACATAATTACTTTAATAAATATCTTCGTAAAAGATAGGGATTCATTTTAACACTATCTCTTAAGTTTTGACAACCCTGCATATATACGCATTTGATTGTTGTATTTTGAGTATGAGGATGTATTGTAAATCCACTACACGGTAAACATTTTGTGTCATTCACTGAAAAGTAACCTAAAAATGTTTATTTTGAAAAAAAAGCTACTTTTCCCAACATATATTTATTTTTTTTTTTGGAAAAAAGTTATTTTACCACAAAAGCACAGTTATCTTCTATAGCTTTGCATGGTTAATACGTATAATTAAAAAAAAACCCAATTTATTAACTTATCTTAAAACCAAGTAGGATTTTTAAAAAAATTATCATGCTTGAAAACTCCATATCTTATTTAGTCCACGTTTACACGCATGGATTAAGAGGGGGTTCAGGGAGCTAGGGTCCAGTCCTCTTCGCGGCAATTTGCGGAGTTATTTATATACGTACAAATCGAAGATAATGTAAGTGTGAAATGAAACGACCTTGGACCACTGTTTAAGTTTTCAGTTAGTACGTTGGTAGGAAGACCAGGCATATTTATGAAGTTTAGGAATTGAAGGGAGCCCCCCCCCCCCCCCCGCAATAATATTTTCGGGTTTGGGAAAGAAAATTACGATATTTAGCTTGTCAATAAGTTTTTCAGATTTTCAGATGGAATTTTTGGTTACTGATGACAGTGCTCCCTCCCCCCTCTCCTTCCAAAAAAATCACGGACCCGCACCTGCCTCCAGAAAAAGTTGTTAACGTTCAAAAGACGAAAAAGATTCCAGTTGCTTGAAAGTCACTTTTTCCTGATATTGAATACAAATTAGAGAGGATTTTACCTAAGGGACAAGGGACAACAAAGTCACTCGGTAGATTCTGAGAATCAGCTTTGACTGTAATTTTACAATTATTACTCCCATGTAGGACAATATATTCATGTTGAAACAATGAATGATAAATTTCTGAAAATGTCAAAATGAATATCCATGGTACTTGCCTTTCTTTATCGGGAAAAATAAAAAGAATCCGCATTTTAAAAAAAGAAATACTACAATTTTTAGGAACAAACGGAATGGTGTACAGCTGTACAAGGTAATGTCATAGAAGAAATAAAAAAAAAGTCTTTATTTTTTCCTGATGATGCATATTTGTATTATTTTATCGATTCTTAATCATATGCCCAGTTACATATATTTACAAGTATATACAATTGTAACAGAATCTCTCTCTCTCTGTATCAAAATCGTGGGGGGGGGGGGGGGGGGCAAATATTCCAAAATAAATATTAATACATTTACAAGAACATTTATTTCGTTTCTTAGACCTTTAATTTTGGAGTTTAATCATACATGGTATGTTGTAAGTAGTTAATATTTTATAATAAGTAGATTTAAAATGCATGTTTTTTATAAGGTCCCTAAAAGTTCATGTAATTTTTCATTTAAGCTAATGTACATATGACCGTATTGTGTGCAATGTATGTAGAACAACACTATATGTTGAATTGTAGACAATGCGGACGTTCATGTTTTTTGCGCATGTGCATTGCAGTGTTGTCAAGGGCTTAGTCCTGAGACTAAGCGTATTGTTTACGACTAGTCTTACGCTACTTCGTGAAATGCAAATTACGCCCGACTAAATTTTGGCGTAAGCCCTGGAAGTACACCCAAGTTAGGTCTTAAATTTACGACTTTTGATGAAACGGGCCCCAGGCTCTTCCCTGAAAGGTCTTTCACATGTCACTTCCAAGACATGGCATGGCACCAAATGTAACAGGAGAGGAGAAAAATGTGACGGACCAGACCGGGATTTGAACCCAGGTCCCCCCCCCCCCTCCCCAAATTTCTAGTCAGTTGCTCTACCGAGCTATCTGGCCACCGGCGATTGAACCCATCTGACTGCCACACCTGATTGAAATATGTTACCCTGATCGAATTTTTTTTTTAATTAACACAACAAGAGCAATTTCAAGTCATTGAATTCAAAATCAAACATTTTTCTAGGAATCAAGTTACACCTAATTTACACATGCACATACCCCTAATAATTCAATCCCAAACTGAATTCCTTTCACCCCCGGTAGCTCGCCCTTGTACTTGATGATTCCTTTTAGATATGGTTGTCCTTTGACAGCCACAGTGACTGGGTCCTCTACTTGAAGTTGCGCCCCTTCCTTCAACCATTCCTGATCCTGGAATATAGACAGACGTTCTTGACAGACAGGGATGGGCTGTAGTAAGGCAAATTCTATTTTAGTTAGCTGACCAGTGTCCGTGGGCTGACATTCAATTTCAATGTTCTCTGGTTCAAGTGTTTCTAATATCCACGAGAGGGTGGTTCTCTGTTTATCGTAGCGCTCCTCCACCAACAGCAAGAGAGTTCCGGGTAACACGTCAACTTTTGAAGATGTCGTTCGTAGTATTCCTCTCTCTTTCTTCTTTCCTATTTTATCAGCAAGAAGAATATAGTAAACGTTGTCATTTTGGTCGGACATATCAATATTTAACAAAATACTTTCTATTTAGGCTTAGCTAAAACATGGCTGCCTCATTGGAAATTCCAAAGTGTGTTCCGAATGTCAAGGAAGTCCTTGTGGGAATTCCTTGCGTGAATGATCTAAAAATATCTGATAACGTAAAATCAGCTGGCTTCGGTCACCTTATTCATTGCTAATAAGCCGTAAAAATAAAAAAAATCAACCTGACAATATACCCATGCACGTGATAACCAGCGAAAGATTTAAATTATTTATAAATCTATGAATAGGCCTATAGGAATTTAAAGATTAGAAAAGATTTCAAAGGAACCCATATCCCATCCTTTTTATAAACATGATAAAACAGGGACGGAGATCATCTGTGTGTGTGTAGGGGGTTGGGGGTGTTTGCAGTGTTAAAAAAAAAATTATAACAGAATGTCCAAATAAATTGTAATAGAACAATTTTTCGCAAGGTTTTATTAATTGGCGTGCCACCCCCCCCCCCCCCTTTAAACCCGCCAGTGGAAAAACGTGCACAGATTGACATTTCTTGACATTTACTATAGACTTTTATCTGACTTTTCTTGACATGTTTCATTAGATTTTTATGGCCCCATAATCGAAGATTCGGTGGCATATAGTTCTTGCTCTGTCTGTCACTCTGTCTGTCTGTCCGCAAAAACTTTCACTTTGCCCATAACTTTTGATTGGTTGGAGCTATTGCTTTCATATTTCACATGTGTATTCCTTGTGACAAAGCCTTTCTTTGGGCACCAACATATGTGACCTTGGAGTTTGACCCACTTTTGCCAAATTTTACCAAACTTAACCTTGGTCATAACTTTTCAACGGTTGGAACTAGGGCTTTAATTCATATTTCACTTGTGTATTCCTTTTGATAAGATTTTTTCTGGGGTACAAATATTTTTTAACCTTTTGACCTTGGAGTTTGACCTACTTAAAAAACTTTAACCTTGGCAATAAGTTTTGAATGGTTGGAGCCAGGGCTTTCATATTATACATGCGTATTCCTTGTGACAAGATCTTCCCTTCTGTACCAACAATTTTGACCTTTTGACCTTGACTTGGAGTCTGACCGACTTTTGAAAAACTTAAACCTTGGCCATAACTTTTGGACAGTTGTTACTAGGGCTTTCATATTTCGTAGATGTATTCCATGTGACAAGACCTTCCCTTTTGACCAAAATTTTTACCCTTTTTCCTTGAACTTTGAGTTTGACTTAACTGTTTGAAAACTTCAACCTCCATAACATTTAAACGATTAGTTCTAAGACTTTCATATTTCACATGTGCATTCCTTGTGACAAGACCTTCGATCCCTAGGGTATCACCCATTTTGACCCTTTGACCTTGACCTTTGAGTGTGACCTACTTTTGAAATTTTGTTAACCTTTTTAACAGTGGACCATAACTTTTGAACAGTTGTTGCTAGGGCTTTCGTATTTCACATGCATATTCCTTGTGACAAGACCTTTCCTTAAGTACCATTAATTTTGACCTTGACCTTTGAGTTTGACCTACATTTGAAAAACATTGGGCATAACTTTTGAGCGGTTGGTGTTAGAGCTTTTATATTTCACAGGTGTATTCCTTGCGACAAGACCTTTCTTTGGGTGCCAACATTTTGATCTTTTGACCTTGACCTTGGAGTTTGACTTGAATTTGAGAACTTTAACCTTCGCCATGAGCAGTCATATAGGGACATCAGTGCTTCGTAAACACATCTTGTTATATTACGCATTTATTAATATATATATATATATATATATATATATATATATATATATAAGCAGTAAAAACCAGCAACACTGTATATCCTAAGTGTCGGATCTACTAAGTAGATACAAGGTCACAGATGGAAATTCATATAAAGCACTAAAAATGACCAACGACACGAACAATAAAAATTGTCAAATTTTCGGGACGACCTGTCCCTTCCTCAGGACAAAGAAAAACGTTAAAAAGTCATAAAAACAAAGGAAACAGAGAAACAAAAAGAAACAGAGAAACAAAAAACAAAAACTAAATTTAGAATTCATTCGAATTTTAATTCGTTTTCTATAAACAGCCGTGAAATAGCAAAAGAGAAAGTAAGGTGGTAGTTACAGTTAGCGGATCAAAGTTACTTGCAATTTTTAATGAAACTGACAACAAGCAATCGTTTAATTATTTGACAAAACGTCATTAGTGAACTACAGGCCCGTAGAACGCGGGTAGAACTCTCCCCACTTTTTTCGGAGTATAGTACTTTGCTATAGTAAAGTTTCATTTAGATGCCCCCGCCTCCCGCCACCATCACCACCACCACTTTTTGTTTCTGTAAGGTCGAGGACTAGCAAAATCCAGGATTAGAAAAAATGTACGAAAAAGTAAGAGAAAGGTACAACCCCCAACCAACCCAAAAACCACACGAAATAGGATTTTCAAGTATGGACAGACAAGTTTTTTTTCTTGTCAGATTTTTTCGGAGGTTGCACCCCCCTTCCACATTTAAAACCGTTGCCTACGGGCCTGAACTTTTCACTAAAAACTTGTTTAAGTGATACAGAAGAAATAAGTTGTGATTAAAAAACAAAATGTGCAAATTGTTTTCGTCAGTCCCCGATCTTAGTCTTGAAGGAAATTTCTTTAGCGTCATATGGCACCGAACCCGATGTCGAAAGCCACGAAAGTGGTGCATGATTTCTAACTAAGTAAAGTGTAAAGGCGTTCCAGAATTGCACGGAAAGTCTAGAAAGAACAAGTTTGGCGCGGTTTCTGACCTCTCTAGAGGCAATGAATTTGAAGATAAAGAAAGTAATCAAGCTCAAAAGTCCATTGAAACAATACAAATCGGGAGCAGAGCAAACACTGCATGAACTCTAAAAGCATCAGAGGTGCATGGGATCGAGTGCCATATAGGAGTAAGCATCCCCTGTCAACCGGTCACACCCGCCGTGTGCTCCTTGTCATGATCGGGCAAACGGAAAAATCCATAGAAATTTGGTGTGTAAATGATGGCCTAACAAATTAGTATGAAAAACTTCAGTCAGCATTCGTCTTAATGAGATCGACCATAGAAATTGCGAAATTTTGACTTCAAACGAGATTGTTGATATCATTGTTTCATCAACTTGTTTGTCACTAACTTGCCTCGTTTTAGAAATTGTTCGTATGTAGAGCATTCTCTTGCGTATCGAATCAACTGAGAGAATAACTGCAGAACTGTAGTGTCATGATTTTATATTTTAGTCTTTGACCATAACGCTACAGATCCCGTAATGTAGATAAAGTGCAATATGGGATGTATTTCGCCACTTTCCAGCATTGGTCGATCAACGACCTTTCATTAATTCCGAAATTCTAGACATATTCTATAACCAACCTGTATAATTCATCCACCTCCTAACCCTTCATAGTCGTCTCTACAGACCAATAAACTTGCTTGTTGTGAATTTGTTGTCGGGTGGCATAAAATTATGTGTCAGCGCGACAGCGTGTTGTGTATAGTTGCGTTAGCGTGACCGAATGTTTTGTGTTAGCGCGACGGCGTGTTGAATAAAATTGCGTTTGTGTGACGGCGTGTTGTGAACAACGCGCTAGCGCGTTGTAACGCAGTACATTTAAGGTGCCAAATGGAAACATCGGCGAACTTTTTAGATAGAAAATACATTCTTTACAAGGATGGGCGTTTCTTTTTAGGACTTTACTATTATCGGACAAATGCAATGTGGTTGAAAACTACATGTTGAGGACTATTTAGACTTGTCACGTGATGTGGCAGTCACGTGATTTTAGCAAATGAGGTCATCTATAAATTCTAATATTGCAAGGACATAACCAACTTAAAAATCTAAGTTTAACATATAATTATTTTCAACACTCTTTGTAGTTTGTGAAAAGTGCTGCGAACCTATATAGATTCTACTATCTAATTGCTAAAATTACATTTGTTAGTCCGTATGTTTAATATTTTGCTGGTCAAGTACATTAAATATAGATATAATTAATTCATTTGCAAGATTTCAACAGGTTCGCAGCACTTTTCAAATATCTTCATACTTCTTGAGTTTATGTGTAAAAGCTTGTCATAATTCATTTGAGGGTATGCCCTTGCAATATATCGATTTATTACGACCCTTCTATTACCCTTCAATGAATCTGCATACAAATATACGACAGTATCGCTTGTCTAGGGAATATGTACGGGAAGTATATGAATAAAATCATAAAAAAGACATCGCATCCAAGTTAATGGCCTCTTATATATCTACAATTTATATTTTATTTAATAACAAAATACATTTTTCATTGTATAAATATAACTTGATCCGCCTCTCACTGCATACAAACTGCGTCAAATTTTACGATATGACGTCACATTGACAAGTGCGTTGCGATCAGTGAATTGTTTAAATATTGCTGTGTGGGATTTAACTAACGACAATAATGCATGCACTACTTAATTAGTATTGATGTAGTTTAAATAAAGCTATTCAACAGTTTAAAATAGCAAATCATTTCATTTTATAGTAATTTAAAGAACTTATATTTTTGTGTGATGTCATAGTAAGCATTTCCCGTATAAATTAGGCCCCGCCTAAGTACAGATTCCGGGGGGAAAGCTGGGGTGGGCTGGGGGTGAAGGTCATAGTTTTCGTAGTTTTGCGATAAAAATGTTTATAATTTTCTACTTCGGAGATCCTGGGTTTTCTTGACTCTCTTGTGACAATACTTTAATGCTTATTTTTTCGGGCGATTTGGTGCATTGCATTAATCTTGTTATTATTTTTTCTTCGAATTGAAAAAAAATAACTCGATTACCATCGGGATCGTGATGACACATTTTCCAAACACGTAAACAAGTCAGCGTGACATCGGAAACTGACGGGAGAAATCAGGAATGGGAGGTTCAGAAAGCAAGGAATCTGCTCCCCCGCAATTATTTACCCAGGGGGATGTCTTGTGTATTCATTCAAAATTCGATAAGCTGTTTAAATCCACACATTCTTTTCAGGTAAATGGGGTACAGTGTTAAAAGGGAAAGGAAGGTGATGAACATCTGAATTTGTTCTTGCATACACATTTGCGACATTTGATTGTTTACAGTATGCTGTATACATAATTAAGGTCTTTGCAAAGCTTTGTGAGTGCCCTATAGTAATCACTCTGTCTGACTGTCCGTCTTCCGTTCACCATGTTCACAATTTTTGTTGTTTTTTGAAAAAAAAATTGTTGGTTGTCTTCTTTTAGTTCAATTTTGATATGATGTGTAACAGAGTTAAAGTGGATATGTGTTGTTTATAGTGAGGCCAGAGTTAAAGTGAATATGTGTTGTTTATAGTGAGGCCATGTTCCTGCTAGAACTAGCCATGCGATGGGTTTAATCCTTTAGCTCAGTGGGTAGAGCATTGGATTTTAAGTCTGGGGTTGTAGGTTTAAGCCACAATGTGGACACCCCATAGGTAATCAGTCATTGATGGTTGAATAGACAGAAAGACATATTTTGATATCAATTATGATTAATCTGGTTGGAAGCTGGGGATGGCAGAGTAGTTTCCTAACATTGGTGATAACTTTTGAATGAGAGAAGACAGGTTGTTTATATTTGACATGTACATTACCAGTGACTATTACCTGTGACTACGCCTTTCAGAAAGAAATTTGATTTTTGACTTCATGACCTTGACCTAGAAGTTTGACCTTAATACTTATGAAAAATATAAGCTTTGGCCGTAACTTTTGCACGGGAAGAGACAGGGGTTTCACATTTTTTTTCACATGTACATTACTTGTGAAGAGATCTTTATGAATGTATTATGAAATTTGACGCTAGGACTTTGACGTTTGATGCAGGTTTCAGACACTTTAATCTTAAAATAACAAAAAAGTTGCTGTGAAGTTAATGTATTTAGTTTTAGAGGCAAAAACCAGTGCTCATATATTGTTTGCTGAATTCTTATCAGAAATATACTGGTATCTATCATGGACATGCTATGCTTCAAGACATTGTTTATTCATTTTATGTTCCTAGAAGACATACACTCTATTTAACAAAAACTTTCGTTGTTAAACATTTCAAAACATGTTGATCCATTTGTATAGAAACACAGCCCATCAGAAATGTAGGTTTGTTTACTTATAGCCTCAGAGCAGCAGAAATTAGAAATAAATTTCAAGTCCACAATGAAAGTTTATTTTCTAGTGAAAGTTTTTAAGTGAATAATTGTGACAAATGTTTACCAAAAATAAACAAAACTAGCAACCTGGTGCCAAAATGTTCATAAATGTATGTTGGGAAATTTTCCACCAATTCTTTTGTGTGAAAATTATGACGCAAAAATGTAGCAATTGACAGTGGTAGCTAGGGTCCTAATTTTTAAAGGATAAGAAATTATTAAGATTTTCATCCTCAAATTTCTAGCAATGTTTATAAGTGAAATGACTTGGTCATGTTTTTAATTCATTAATTTTATCCAATGATTGTAGAATTAATGAATATTAAAAAAAAAAGAAAGCCAAACTGACTGCTGCTCACATATTTTATGAAACTTTTGAAACAGGAAGGACTTGTGCCTTTGAACAAGGAGTTAAGCAGGAATCTATATCAGTACATCAGTCACATTCAGACACATCATCATAGTCACCAGAAACACAAACAAGGAGTGACAGTCCAGCAGTTTCAAGTGTTTGTCTCACATGCATTGAAGGGCACCTATGAAGAAAAGGCAGCCATCTTCTGTGGAATGAAAAATTCAACACAGATTAGTGCAACTGATGTCTCGGATGTAAATGACTAAAATTTTAATTAAAAAGAATAATAAATAAAACATAATCTACATGTTATTTCTTTTAAATAGATAACCTTGAAAGATTCCATACTTTCTTGCAACATTATCAAACATAAATATGTATTTTTTTAATTGTTTACCAAGTACAATTAAAGGTGTCCAGTTTTCACAGGTGACAATAAGTCTACTGGAGGTGTACAAACATTAAAGGTGTCAGTTTTACAGGTGACAATAAGTCTACTGGAGGTGTACAAACATTACTTGATCCAGCTTCCTCACTGGAGAGGTATCCATGCCCTGAATACTGGAGTAAAGGGAGATAAGCAGTTTGTTTCCTACCTTACAAAGGGATTAACAGGTTAGTCCAAAAAAATCAAAAGGTCATAGTTAGTACAAAGTTACATGTAGCTTACATCAGTTAGAAATAGAGGGTGTAATAACCTCAAATTATGGTCATGAAAAAAGCCAAGGTCACACAAATTGGAAGTGAAAAAAATGTTCTTGGTCTAAAGGCTTGTAAGTTAGGAAGAAACATAAAGTTCTGAAGAAGTCTATAACTAGTTTGCAGAAACTTGAACCAGCTTTATGGGGACAAGGACATCAAAAGATCAAGGTTATGGGGATCAGAAGTATAAACTTAATGTCTAGTTTAGTAACAGAGGAATGTTCAAAGGTCATTCTGTTACATTTTGGTAAACATTTTTTTATGATCAGAGGATGTCATCACCATGAATCAAGGTTATCTAAATATCACAGAAATTTACAGTGTAAAAATTTTGTGATTAAATACACTTGAGCTTCAGTATCTCGAACGCTGATGTCTCGAATACCATGGATATCGAAGTGATTTGGAAGTCCCAACCACTTATTCTTTAAGTATTCTACCCTCGATATCTCGAATCCTTGGATATCTCGAGGTTTTTTGTGATTCCATCGAGTTTGAGATAACGAGGTTTGACTGTAATTGTACGCATTTTCAAATACACATGAACTCTGTAAGGATGCCCTGCATGGGCTTTTTCATGATTTGATGTTTATCTTACCATAAAATTTCATTACATGTTTGAATATTTCTTACAGCCAGTGGTGAGAATTGGAATATGTGTATCAGTGACATAGAAACCTGGATGTCCAAAACACCACATTTTATGAACATCTTTGATACTGTGTGCAGTATTTTGTTCCAGTTCGAGAATGTAAGAAATTCAGATTTGTCTTTTTTGCTACTAAGCTTTTCTATAAATTAGTCAAATTTTGAAACAATAATCAAAATTTTAGAAAAAAGAGATATTGGAGAATATCTCAGCAATGGTACCAATCCCAGTATTTGTGGGTCATCGTAATGAGGCAGTCCGGAGTGTTCTCGACCACAATTCTGTGTTGTTTTTGAACTATAACCTTCCCATCATGCACCAGTCACATTGGCGGTTCCTGTTCAGCAACTCTGTTTTTGGAGACAGCTTCTCTCAGCTTTTGTCACAAATTATAAATAAAGGTCCCACCCTACTTGTGATCAGGGACAAGAAGGGACACCTGTTTGGAGGAATGGCTGCTGACAGCTGGGAGTGTAGGGCTAAATTTTATGGTAAGACTTTTATAGTAGGGGGCAAACCTCATTTTCGTGTGCATCTATCTATATACTGTATACAGGGTTATTTTCACCCTTTACGCTTGCAAACAATTTTGCCCCATTTTAAATTTGCTCAGTCACAGTTCTGTTTAAGAAATTCTACTGTGTTCATTGAATTAGCCCCATTTTAAATTCACCCACCTGTGAGTAGGATGAAAGTGGCAAAAATAAAACGACAGCTAAAATTTCCCTGTGTACAGTATCCAATGCTGTATTTATGCCTCAAGATTGAAGATCACGAGTCGTATTGTTTCCAGTTTGCCTTCTTTCTGTTTGTCTATTGTCTACTGTAAATCACTTTTTATTCACCAGAACTTTATTTAGCATAATTTCAAGAGACCCTCTGCTCATAAAATTTTATTCTTCTGTATAACTTCTTATGAAAGACTACATGCAGCAAAAACGAGAATTCTGAAAATATTGTCTCACTTATAAATACCAAATAACTACCTCGATTTACTTTGATCTTACAAAAAAGAACACTGAGATTTCAGATGGTAACTTTTTGGCTGGTGGGTATTTGATAACCTTGAACCAAGGTCATTGTGAACAAACTATGATATGGAAAAACATTCAGTGAAAGCTCAGCACAATGGAAACATGTCATTATTGTGGCAGATTTGTCATCAAAAGAGAGTGTTATAAATAAAGGTCAGAGAGTGTTATAAATAAAGGTCAGGGTCACAGAGATTAGAAGTTTGAAATTCTTGTACAACCCATAATTTTGTAATGGAAAAACTTTAGAAGTTCCTACTCAGTGAAAAAGGAAGCTAATGATCATGGGGTATGTACATGTACTTATCATGATACTGACCAAACATCATTTGGACAGGCAGGGTCAAGGTTATCCAAAATTGAAACTGAACCAGTTAATGAATTTGTTCACATTACAAATGGCATGCTTTTAGGCATTCTTATTTCAAACGTTGTTTTACAGACCAAGACTGCTAAATCCTGCATATTTACATGTACATATAAGAAAAAGTTCACTAGCTAGTCAAAACTGATGAAAATTTGACAACAGTTTTACAGATATAGTAATGTATAATCATATCCCAATATATTATTATTTCTGTAGGTTCTTCATCATGTTTTCTTTTTACTCTGAGTCCACAGTATGGGATCTACACACCAACCATGTACAATGAAAACTTCATGTACCTCAACCAAGGACAGGCCACACTTCTTAATGGACTGGTATAATATTTCACAGAGTAGAAAAAAATCAACTCTCTACTTTTATACTTGCTTAAAAGATTTTTGCTGAAGATTTCTACTAATCTTTTAATCATATACCTGACAAAAAGCTGGTGCTAATATAGCCATTTTGTTTGATGCTGTTTAAGTATATGTATTTCAAATGTTCATTTCATTTCTATTCTTCTTTGACTTTCCTTTATAAAGGGTATGGGGGGACAGATGGACTATTTTGGTTTGTGGATAGACAGCAGCTTTAATCATGGCCACAGTAAAGCCAAACCTAAGTGTACGACGTACGGCAGTCCTCAGCTATCAGCTGACCCCGAGTTTGAGGTGGACGTTATTGAAGTCTGGGCCCTGGGTCCAGAGAAGAAGAACGAGGATAGTGATGATGAAGGGGAGCAGACTGTGAGTACAATAGTTGCTGTTTTGGAGGAGGTTATGGGGCAATAACTTACCTCGGTGAACGTGATATTTATAAAAGTTGTAAAGTTGCTTATCATCATCATTAACATGGAAAACTAGAAATTTACCCCTAATATTTACATTTTAAAACTTTTTATTCTCAAGGGAACAAAGAAGAGCATCTTACAAAGTGATCCAGAATCCAAGGCTATGCTGGAGTTACTGGGGAAGACTCAGGCTAGCGAAGGATTCCGGGAACATGATGAAGATGATGATCAATCCGAGGAGATGAAGAGAAAAATGAACACCATTCCGAAACTTCTATAGGTGTCCATTTTATTTAGCCAATACATGTATACTAGTAAACCTTTCTGAAATTAAAAGGCCAAATATATACAAAATTATGTATTTTAGACCATATATTGAATTATTTTTAAAATAAGGTCTGAGGCAGGTGGATGTTTTTAGGAATTTCTGAGAGTATTGCCATGTTTTACATCCATCTACCGGTAATTGTTTGTACATGTATGTATGTTATGTATCAGGTATGTATACATTGATGGACGAGACTCTTACATGTATGTCAGGTATAAATGCATTGATCAGTATTGCATCTCCAAATTTAATTTTGAAAATTGTTATAACTTTATTTGGTTGAACAAAAAAACTGTTACTTGAAAAAGTTCATTAAATATCTTAGTCAAAAAAAAAAACTTTGATTCTGTGCATTGAAATCTGTATGTCATTTTACCAGTTGTAGAATTTTAGCTTAAGTTTGTATTTTATTATCAAGATTCTAAATGCAATACTGATCTAATGATCAAATATTACAATTAAAATTGAAATTATATATTATCTAAGGTACATGTAATGTCATTTTCTAATTGTAAAATTAGTGCAATATTTTAATGTGTAGTTATGTTTCCCCTCCATGTTCACATTAACTTGTTCATGAGGAGAATGTACTAGTCTTATGATGAAAATTATGTTCTACAGAACTAATGGTATGGTGTTTCTCTTGTAAAATGTTCAATTTGTACATAATTATCACTTTGCTATTTGTGATAATCTGAAATTTTTAATTTCCAAAATAGAAAAGGAAGCAGAATCCTATTGTAACACAGTTAACCAAACATTTGTAACAAATCATTGAAAAAAAAAGACCAGTGATATGATTCTTCTTGTAAACATGTGACATTTTTAGCATTCATTTACTTTGTAAAATGAAGAAGCATTTTAATTCAATTTTTAAATTTATATTATAATTGAAAGTATTTCAAGTATGTAAAATATGCTAAAGAAATATCATCATATAAAGTTCTTATAGTTGAAATTAAAAGGAAATAACTGTACCTAAGCCAGTTAGATTTACAGTTTAATAATTAATTAAATAATAGTAGTTGGTCTGGCAGCCCATTATCACACCTGTGTAGGACCAGCACAAACACCTTTTGACCTCAGTCAATTACCCGTAATTAGGCCTGCCTATCAGTGTCTCCTATCATTACTGTGTCATCATTTGATTGGTCCACTGTTTAATTGAGATAGTATCTGTACTCCATGTGAAAGAGAGTAAGACTTACTGAGTGGAAGAGTATTATTGTAAGGTGTGGTGTATATACATATCCTCAGGACAGTTTACAGACAGTGTCTTCTAAATTCCTTAATCTGAATCATTCAACAGGAAGTATACAAATGTGATAGGTTGTTATAGCTTTATATGAAAATCCAGTGATCAGTGTGTAACTGTTTTTATAGTTTTTGTAATTGTGATTTTAATTTGTGAATGACATAAATGAAAAGTGCAATGGAGGCTGGTGAAAGTGGACTTTATAATGGATGTTCTGATAATCCTTCAACCCATAATGGACATCTAACATCAATGAGTAATACTGCATTGACATCACAGTCAAGGATGTACCCACAGACCTGCCAGTCATTCTCAGGGGGGCTGTACCCAACTTCCAGTCAGTCACACGAAGGTGTGTATTCATCTGCCAGTATCCAGTCTCACAGTGGATTCCCGCCCCAATATCCCCCCACCAGCCAGGGGGTGGAGTATCCGTTCTTTCCACCTCCATTCCTTATTTCACAACCTCCAGGAATGGAGAGATACCCGAGCCAGCATTCTCAGTATAATGGAGAACAATACCCTCCAATAAACTTCTACCAATCACAGCAGACCGATTATCCTTCACACAGCTTGAATGGAATCCAAGAGTTCAAGCCAGAACCTAGTACCTACCTGAGAGATGACATAGAAAATCTTCCCGTCATGTATAGTGAGCCAAATCAGCAACCAGATAATCTGCACACGTCCGAGTCTTCTTATAGTGGTTCTCCAAATAGCAATGATTCTCCAGTTCAGGATACAAGTTATGTTCCAAGGGAAATCTCCAACCAGATGGAGTTTCAGAGAGCACTTTTACCTCACAAGGAATCTAGATCACATGACATGCCTCTGTCTAGTTCAACTGGTCCAGCTGATGTTTTCTGTCTCGTGGATGGACGTCTTTCTCTACTTAGCAGTACCTCAAAATACAAAGTCACAGTCGCAGAGATCCAAAGAAGGTTATCAGCACCAGAGTGTCTCAATGCATCACTTCTGGGAGGTGTTCTCAGAAGGGCAAAGTCCAAAGATGGTGGCAAGAACCTACGAGAGAAGCTGGATAAGATTGGCTTGGCTCTACCAGCAGGGAGAAGAAAGTCAGCACCGGTGACACTTCTGACATCTGTAGTGGAGGGGGAAGCCATTCGCCTAGCTCGTGATTTTGGATATTTATGTGAAACCGAATTTCCGTCAAGACAATGTGCCAAGTATAATGTTCAAAAGTATCATAGCAACATTCCTGAAGAACAGATGGCAAGAAAAAACATGATCATTGCCTCAAAACAGATTTTAAAAGAATTCATGGACATTTTGAATCAAGATCGTTCCCCTATTGGGAACTCCAGACCCCAGAATATTTTGGACCCAGAAATCCAGAATCCTCTGACCCGTTTCAGTATGATTTGTCACGGATTTGGGTCTCCTGCTATTGTGGCGTCACTGGCTACTGTACAAACTTATCTCACAGAAATGCTGAAACACATGGATAAAGACTTCCCAACAGGGACAAAGGAATAATGACAGTAACAAAGAATTAAGTGCTTAATATTTGTTTTCTCAATATCTGTTGATTTTTTTTAACAATGGAGAATTTAAAATTCTTATCTACCTTAATGCTGCATATGTAACATAAGCATTCAGTGATATTTTACCAATATTACTTGTATTGTACACTGATTCTGACTGATGGTGAATTATATTTTTTGTACCTAGTTACAGTAAGTGTGGCCAAAGATTGATGTTACAAAATATAGAATGCTGTTTAGAATGTGTTTAAAGCTTGACAATATGTTTTTGCACAATGATTGATATTTATTTCTTATTTTAAAATGATCTGTTATATGAATAAAAAGACATACCATATTCAGAATCAGAAGTTAATTAAAAAAAAAAATTAGTACAAATCTTTATCATAAGTTTACATTGTAACTGTTGGAAGATTTATTTTAATGCATTTTGATCAGAAGTTGATTTATCAAAGCTTTCATGGAATGTACAGCAGTACTACTGAAAATTGTACCAATTTGAAATATTCACAGCAAAGCCATGTATCATTGAAAAGAAATTTTATCTGTGTTTTGGTATAAGTCACCCAACTTTGAAAATTATTAGCTGTCCCAAGACCTTGGAAATTAATAGGGACCTTCTCATATTTGTGTTTAATTGATTTACAGTGTCTTATATCAACAACAAGTCAACATTTATATTCAAGAATTATAGTCTGTAAAGAAGACATGCTTCTGCCTGCCAATCGAAGTTCAAAGATAATTATAACATTAAAAATGCATTTTAGACATGTCTTTATTTCCTTTTCTTGTCCACATTATTTCAGATTACATACCCTGGTATGTACTAAGCTTCTTGCATTAATTGATAATTAAGCTCTTAATTAAATTTCCACATATATCAGCACAGCTGATAAGAACTGAACAGAATAGAAATCAACTTCTTTGTATATTCTTTTATACTACCTGTATCTATGTTTTTGATACATCATTAGAAGCACAAGCAGTGAAACTGTATTTTATTCTGATCTATAACATACGAAACTACTAACAAATAAATAATTAGAAATGTTTATATTTTCAAATATTTTCCCAAAGATCCTTTGCAAATTAGAAAATGGTTCATCTTCTGATGAACTACCATGGATGCAGGAGCATGAATATCTTCATTCTGACATCATAATACCGGCATGCTTTACATCAAAACTATAGTGCAAACAGTTTTGCTTCAAAAATGATAGTTGATTGACATAATTTTTAGTAATTCCTCAGAAAAATAATGTAAATATAAGATAGGAATTTAATTGTAATGATGCATAGCAAGCAAATTATCCTTTCAAGTTTGGGTTGATCTATCTCTCCCACCAATGATCAAATACTTCATTGGTTTTGAAAATATCTTCCAGAAGCAATTTACATGTAACAAGCACTGCTTTATTGATTTCTAGATACATGTATGTATAAAAAATAACAATTGGAAACCAAATTAATCACAAGTAATAATAAATAAACAGACAAGCACACAAATCAATTTTCCCGTTTTTCCCTCGGTGGAGAATAATAAAAATTTAAAAAATTGAAATGAAAAATAAATTTAAATATGCTGTACAGTATATATTTATCTCATACATAAAACTGATCATCTACATACAAAGAGGAGTATATACATTTGTACCACACAATTCTGACATTTGTCACTGAACTGGAGGTTTAGAATTAGGTAATTTTCTTAAGACTTGTTTAGGTATGTGTAACATACAGCATGGGTATCCACGTAGGTTTGGTGGACCACTCACAGAAACAGTTCTCCATATCCTGCTACAGACATTAAAAGCTCTGATGCATTCAAACCTTCCACCCATTTCTAGGTCCCCAATGACCCAGATCTCATCTCCGTTTTTCACCACAGAAAATATTTGGGAGGAGTCATTCATTGTGCATAGAAACTCCTGTTGTCTGGGAACCTGCTGCCAGCTGTCTTGACAGGTGTTGTAAATTTCTGTCCCACAGAACTTGATGTTGTTTCCTCCATGCATTGCACTTGGACATTCATACCTCCTAACACCCCCAAACACAAAAATATTCTCCCTACAAGCTACAGCCCTAGCATCACATCTCCTCTCCCTCATTGGACAGACAGATGACCAGGTCATAGTACAAGTATCAAAACATTCTACTGACTCGTACAACTTCCCAATCATTCCCCCAGCTATAACATAGATCTTCTTGCCCACTACTGCATAGGCCGACCACACCCTTCTCAGGTTCATTTCTGGTAAAGGTGTCCATTTATGGCTAAAAATGTTGTATGCTTCCATAGAAGTGGTGGGTTCTCTAATATCATTACTGCCTCCAATAGCATAAATATTATCTTCAACGGCAACCAGACCAAATCCAAACCTTGCATGGTTCATCAGACTAATTTGAGTCCACTGGTTGACCTTGGGGTCAAACTTTTCACCTGTGGCCAGTATTCTGTCCTCTATATCCTTACCCCCAATAGCATATAGACACCCTCCTACAAATATAAAGTGCAATGTAACAAACATCTTTGTGAAGATGAACATCTAATTGATCAATAATTACCCCATTAATTACATACAGTTGAACTTTGATATCTCCAACTCTGATATCTTGAATACCATGGGTATGTCTAAGTAATTTGGAAGTTCCAACCACTTATTCTCTAAGTATTTTACCCCTGATATCTTGAATCCTTGGATATCTTGAAGTTTTTTCTCGGTCCCATCGAGTTTGAGATAACAAGGTTTGACTGTATTTGAAAGTTTTCACGCTAATAAAAATACATGTACAAAGATACATGTACAAGTGCTTTATTTGTTTCTTTTGAGTAATCAAATTTTTCCTAAAATGGTGATTGATAAACAATCCTATTTACATGTGCATTTAGATTACAATTTCTCTGGTCTGAACATTTTCCTTTTAAAGTAAATATTTAATTCAATCTAAAGATGAATAATACTATCTAGAAGAGATAATGAATTACAGAACCTGTAGGACTTGGTGCTATATTACATGTTTTGAGTACCTGCTTCAACTACACTGTGAGCACTTCGACTCTGCATCATGGGAGGTAACTCTAGCCATTTGTTACCAGTGGGTGTGGCAGAAAAACAGTAAACATCCCTCCTCACTCCACTCTCTTTCTCATAATTGCTACAACATAAATTTAATTTATATGTTATTTTGCTAAATGTTTTAATTTTTGGAAATTTTCAATAAAGGATATCACTTCACATAATTACTGGATAACTCTGGAATCTCCTCCAGCACACACAAGCACATTGATTATCCCCCTTGGTTGGTCTGTATGCCCATTCTGACTTTGTAATTTGTCCTGAATCATTTTGTGAATCCCAAGGTTGTGTATATCTGGATATATCTCTGTTAACCTTTGGATAGCGTCTTCACTGAGGAGCTGAACCCTGAGACATTTATTAATCAGATCTGACAGGTGCCCTTTCCTGTTCTCCTCATCATGTTTCATCCATCGTATAATGCTGTTTAGGATGTCCCCCTCAGTCCTGACCTGGAGTGTGTCAGTAGACAAAAGGGTGGTCAGCATGTCATGGGGAAGTTGTAGAAACTCTCCATAGTTGATAATATTTCTAAAAATATATATAATTCAATGGCAAAAACCAAAATATAGATGCTGAAAAATCACTAAACTCACCTCAATGAAAGTTACCTAAGTAAAGATAATTAAGTCTCGGCAAATAAGATAGGGATTAATTACCATATCTTTGGAATGGACCTGCTCAAAACCTTTAACCAGGTCACTCAGCAGAAAATGTCAGTAAGGTGCATCATCCAAAGCAAGCCTAGTATTGTGCATCACTAGATGTATCATCCATGCAGGATACATCATCCAAAGAATGTCAGATCCTTGATGCATAATCCATGCAAATTTGGTTCAAGTTAAGTATACAGTATCTATGCTGGACCTAATCCATACACTTCAACCTGTTCAATCATCCAGGAAAATAAGTCAGATGCAAAATTCAAAGCATGACTGGTAGTATAGTATATATCCCTAGATACATCATCATTGCAATATTAGTCAAGGTAGTCTTATAGTTGCTTGACAACAGACTTGCTTCTTAGACTTTGACCAGGACACTGACATGAACATTTGGGGGATAGCAAAAGTTCATCTTGACTCTTCATAGTGGATTTATCTTTGTCTATCCTTCATTTGAAATAAACAAAGAGCACAAATGCATCTGATTTATGATGTTCACAATCCCAAAGTGAGTTTACAGTCATTATATATATATATATATATATATATATATATATATGTATATATATATATATACATATACATACATATATATATATATATATATATATATATATATATATATATATATATATATATATATATATATATAATGACTGTAAATTAGGGTTAGTTTTCGCATAATGATATATATATATATATATACACACAAGAAAGCTTTACAAGTAGAGAAGTATCCACCTGTGGATGAAAATACTGGCATTTTCAAAAGATTTCACAATAGCAATGTTTCACTGACCTGAAGTTGTTCTCAAGAAACTGTGTAGCTTTTAAATGGACCCAAGAACAGTTGAATCTTGAGGCAAAATCCCAGATTCCTAGACAATTTTGTGGTGTTATGCATTTCAGAAGATATTCACAACATGCCTGTTTCAAATCTGTTAATAAAAGAAGGTCAGCAGCCTGGAGAATGTTCTGTATATTTTCCTCATCCAAAACAATTTCTGATGTATACAAATAATCCAAGATTATTTCAAATGTGTCTGCTGTGATCTGTAAAGGAGACAAATCCACAACTCCAGAATTAAGACCTGCCACAGACATTGTAGAATCAGGCAGTGCACCAATATAGCTGCTGCAATCATTAGCTTTATCAAATACCAATCTAAAAAGAGGAAGACTTATGGTTATATGACATCTGGTAGAATTTCATTTTTTTTTTTAAATATGAAAACTTAAAAGTGATAAATTATAATATAGATTAGAAAAACATAAGTTCTCTGGGTTTTTGCAATGAAATATTATATTATAACTTCCTACGACTTGAAGACTCCTATTCATTTTGAGATCAAAAGGTCAAGGTCAGAAATTCATACATTGCATAAAATTGTTTCCGGACAATAACTTAAGTTACTGTATTTTTTTTTTAGCTTTTGGTATGAAATTTTATATAATAACTTCCTCTGTTGATTTTGAAGTCAGAAAGTCAACTTAAGTGAAGAATCAACTAAAGAAAGTCGATTTAATTCAAGCTCAAAAGGTGAAAGTCATTCTTTCTTTTCTTTTTCCATTTCCATTATTTAGGTCTCCCACCCTCTTATTTTGTCACTTGGCAAGGGACGTAAATTGAACAAATTCCTTACATTAGCTTGATTGGATTGTCATTTTAAGAAAAATGAATATTCTAATAACATGCATTTGCAAAGAAAGTCTCTTGCCTGAAGTAATGACTAGCTGCTGCCAAAATTCCCTTTTGAACAGGTATTTCTTTTCCATCGATGAATACACATCCATCACAGAAATGTCTCTTCTTTCTGATGCTGTTCAAAGCACATAGAAGTTTACTGGCGTGCCTTTCAAATGTAAATGTTTGTGGCCTATTGAGGTCCGAATCAGTTCCATCAACGATATACGACATTGTGATCTCTTATAAATCATTTATGCAAAAATTGGCTGATTGTAACAAATTTGATCAGCTGTGGAGTCGCCGGTGTGCATTAATGTGTTCCATGATTTAGTCGTATAGTTGGGAAATAAGAATATTCTAGATTTTTCCTTATTTTTACAACCAGTAGATAATAAGCATGAAATTTTTTTACATTGTTTATTGTTTGGTGTTTTTTATGATCGGGTTACATATACGAATTTTTGAAGGTACGATCAGAGACATGTATAAAAATATTTATGTCTCTGGTACGATTTACTTTTAAAATTCCAAGTATTCTGCTTGTCACTGTTTGCGGTGCAACCCACCCGCCCCGGTTTTTCCTGAATCAGTCACAACAGGTAAGAAAAAATAAGGATGTTCTAGACTGAATGTCAATCCAAGTATTGTCATTTACTTTTGATAATTAAAAATCAGGATACTAAATGGAGACATTTTCCAGAATTTCCTCAGCTGAAGCTGGCAATGGGAGTATTTTAATCAATATATACACTGCCCCTTTTATAGGAAAAAAATTATTTTAGACTTATATGTACCCCCTTTCAAGACACAGTACCTGCATGATTGCTTAACTACAAGTTCCTCATCCATTACAAAGATCTGTGAACTTGCTGAATCTCTTACCTGTAGAACAGCCCCTTCTTATGTGCTTACATACTTGCCAACCTCTTGTACTGAAAGCACATCCCTCTTCCTACTAAAGAAGAAAATGGAGGATATTCCGTAGTTTAAGAAAAACAAAATTTGAAACAGTTTCATCCATATTATCTATTACATGTACCTTTGATGCATGAAAAATTATAATATGTTGACAGTGCTACCGTTGGGGCGAGTGCATTGTTCACTTGATTTTAAGATCCACCTCTTCAAATTGCATGAGACATTTGGAACGTCTAGACTGTGATGCCACATGACGTCATATGTTAGCTGCATTTCCATAAACGAAGTTTGAAAAGTGCAAAAATTTTAACAAAGAACATTTAATCTAGTATCTGTATGTAATATCCCTTTAAATTAAGGTCATTTGGCAAACCTCGGCTGATTCCGTCACCTTCATCAAACCTCAGCTGTATGAGGAAACTTCATATGCGTCTCCGCTTAACATTTGTGATAAGGCTGTCTGTTTACTGCTTACTAAGCGACGCTTAGGGAAAATGTAACACTTTGAAAATGATAACAAACATGCATCTGACATGTGATAAAAAATTTCAAAAGCATTTAGGTAACACTAAGAATAACACTTACCAAGAAAAATGAACCTAGTATCTTTACATAATCACATGTTTGTTAACGGATCGAATTCAGCACACCGTGCACGTGTTATTATAGGATGCAGCCATATTGCATATAAATAGCTCCGGTTCAAAGGAAGTTTACGTGATACAGCTGAGGTTAGATGAGGTACGAATCGGCCCAGGTGTGCTGAGTGAAATTAAGGTGAGTTAATTTTTTATGAATATTTAGTTGTTGTTACCGCGTGAATGAAGTTAGCAGTGAGAACAACAAGTGATGCATTGTGGGTCCAGAATTACTGCGAAAAAATTCTATTGAATGAATTATTGTGCAGTAATCCGAATTTTCTCTTCACCCAGGCATTGTTGTTAGAGCTCACAGTGACGAGCGGAGCATCGAGCCGCTTGCTGCGCTCACTATAATTCTTTTCCACAAAGAAATCCATATAAGTGCCTAGTGCCATTGATTTCTCACTTATGTGGAATTCTTTTCTTTTGTGATACTTTATTTGATATAATTTCTGCAGTAAAAAAAATATATATAAATTAAAAATTATCAAAATTAGATTGTTGTAAGGTCCACAGAGATTTGTCATAAACTTTAACCCAAAGCCTGTTACAATTGATCTCTAATCTTTTCAGGCCCGTAGGAAGCAATTTCAGTTTGGGGGGGCACAGCCATACATTTTCAGTTTAGGGGGCACTATCAACTACCAGAAATTCCTTGACAAGCAAAAAAGAAAAAAAAAAAGGTCATCAGACGTTTTTATTGAGGGGGCACAAGCATATAGTATCTATGTTTTCTATAGTACTTTATATATTGGCAAAATTATTGGGGGGGGATGCCCCCCCCCCCCCCCCAGTTCCTACGGCCATGCTTTTACTTTGAAATAAAAGGAAAACACTGAAATTTCTTCTATGTTATTCATTCACAACAGATGTCTGGCATCTCTCTTTAATAGTTCATAAATGGATAGTTATAACTGGGTCTTTATTGCCTTTTTTAAATGTTGATTTATAAATTATTGAAGAAGGTAAATTCTTCCCTCTTCCTACATATCATATATCTCATATATATAGTGATATACTGCTTCAGCTTGTAAGAATATTTTTAGCTCACCTGAGTCAAAGGCTCAAGTGAGCTTTATTACTTACTTACTGCCCGTGTCACCTTTGGCATATATCTTTATTGAGCTTTATTGATCAACATTAATTGAATTTAATTCTGTCTATCATCCATCTGTCATATTTAAACTTCTCACATATTTGTCTTCTTCTCCAGGACCACTGGACCAATTTCAGCCAAACTTGCCACAACACATCCTTGGGAAAAGGAAATTCAGTTATTTCAAATAAAGAGTCACACCATCTTTCAAGGGGAGATAATAATTGTGAAATGGCAGAAAAAAACTAACTAAATTTCAATCAATTGCTCTCACCCAGTCCCTGACTTTAATTTACTTGATTAATGGGGGTTCACATACAAGGTAAATTTGAAGGAAGTTTTTATTTTTTCTACTTTAAGATCGAGAGGGTTATGATTGATCATATTAAGGTTCACCGATACTCTGATAAGAGAGATAACTCTAACTGCATGGTACAAATGACTTTTATTCCTTTATAAAATTGTCAAGTTTACAGGCCATTTCTGTCAAATTTAGCCCTGCAAGGTATGCTGAAATGGTGTGAATTTTAATTATAAATTAGATTTCTTTTGGATAATCATAAGCTTGAAGGAAAGTCTAAGGTTTTGTATGAGTGAGCAGAGGGTTGATGAACTTTAATATGCAACCATCCTTAGGAAGTGCAGATTAAGAGATTGGAATTGGGCTTCTGAGGATGGTCTAAAAATTCTGCAAAGAAATACATGTATGTAGGAAAAAAACTTTCAATTTTTTTCCCTCAAGAACTGCACAGGCATGATTATTTAATATTAGATGACTTTATCATAAAAATAAAAGATTCCAATTTTTGCTATGAATGAATTCCTTCTGATGAGATACAATGGGAAAGAAAATGAAAGTAATAAATAAATAGCAATTATTTGGTCTGAAATTTGAATCTTACACTATGCATATTTCAAGAGATATCGCGTGCCATGGTCTGTGAAGTCATATGCGCAACTACTTGGAACTTGGAAGGAAACTGGAATTGGGGTGTTTTCATATGAATTTTCTTCACATTTCAGCTTGCTTAAATGTTATATATTTTTGCAATGATAATTATCTAATTAATAATAAATATCAAGTAATTATAAATTGTAAATCATGAAATCTAATTTACCTATGATTTTAAATGTACCGGTAATTGTGTTGTTTAAATTTTTGTAACAACACCACAGTATCGATTCAAAATTACATTTTTAATATGTGTCCAGCTTGTAAAAACACCTGATTTTTCATCGTCACAGATATTTAAGAAGGGTTACATAATTAAAAGTGCACATGCATTTTCATTCTTTGATGGAAAATAAATTATAAAAACAGCCATATTATGTAAAAACACATTCATTTCTAGGTCACTGTAGTCACTACCCTTTGCCACCTGTCAAAATGTTTGCTGCTATTTTTACAATTTGATGTTGCTGTTTATAAATGATAATCCAGGAATTTATTTTGCTGAATTTTTTTTTAATTTAATTACAAAATCCCACTGTTGCCTCATATTTTTAAATTTTTTTGGGCAACTGTTTTTGTTATATTTACATAGAGAAGCTTGGAAGTCATCGTGCATATGGCGTCCAGTACCATTGGTGACTATCAAATTAATTAACTCAAAACTCATCGATCGCAAGCAAAAATTAGATGCAGTTTACTGGTAAAACTCCTTAATTATACAAAATAAGTGCAAATGGTGAATGTTTCCATTAAAGTCAGTACATAAGCATTCATAGGAAGCGCATATTCAAATTTGTTCAAATCATGGCCCCATGAGATAGGGTGAGGCAACAATGTAACAATGTCAAAAAAAAATTATATTCATAATGGAGACAAAAAAATCTAAAGAAAAGCAGGCCTCTCAGGTGTAACTCCAGTGAGCATTGTGGCCCATGGGCCCCTTGTTTTGAAAATCATCTTCTTTTTTACATGAGGGTATGTTCACTTTTTTCACATTAACTGATGCAGCTGCCAGACTGAAAGAGGTAATCAATGCAATTCTACCCCATGAGCCTACTACTGCTTTAGTAAAAAAAAAAAAAAACAACAAATAAAAAAAACAAACAATCAAACAAAAAACTTTGATTTTTGCTGCATGAAATAAAAATAATTTTAAAATTTTATTAAAAAAACTGTTTTTATATTTTGCATCTAAAATGATCATTATTCCTTATGATCTGAGTCACTGAATAGAATAGCCATTAATATATATGCTGAAAAGATAATAAGTCTTATTGAATTGTATTGTTATCTTATTTCATAGCAGAGATCCTTTACAACTCTGATCTTTCTTTATGCAGGCTGTATTTGTAGCAGGATTGTGACTGCCACAGAGAGAGAAGATGCCTGTAAAGCTTGTGTATGGGGGTAAACTGACTGAGTCAGACCCCAAGGATTTCCCCGTGGTCATTGTAGGTCAGCTGCCTCATCTTACCAGTATCACTTTTGATGACATCAAAGTTAAGCTGGAACCTAGAGTCAACAAAGAAGTAAGTAGTGTTGTCAAATCGGTTGAAAATCAGAATCGATTAATCGGCAGCATCAGTTGACTCTAACCAACTGATCATCGGCCAATAATCGAATCGGTAACCATTTGTATGAAATAGGCACTAAATTTTACATAAAATGTATAAGTATAATTTTATAATAATGTAAGTAAAGGTGTATTATACAGATTAAAATTCTAAATACAGTTTGCAGTTTGATTAACAATTTCAGTAATACAGAGTTTTGCCTGATTAGGATTTACTTTACCTGGGTAAAAGAAAAATTGACAGAGTTTTAATTAACATGATCATCTAAAATATGGAATTTAATTTTTAGCTCACCTGAGCCGAAGGCTCAAGTGAGCTTTTCTGATCACATTTTGTCTGTAGTCCGTCTGTCTGTCCGTCTGTAAACTTTTCACATTTTCGACTTCTTCTCAAGAACCACTGGGCCAATTTCAACCAAACTTGCCACAAAGTATCCTTGGGTGAAGGGGATTCAAGTTTGTTCAAATGAAGGGCCACACCTTCTTCCAAGGGGAGATAATTTAGAATTCGTGAAAAATTAATGGCATCATTAAAAAATCTTCTTCTCAAGAACCACTGTGCTTGAAAACATGAAACTTATGTGGAAGCATCCTCAGGTAGTGTAGATTCAAGTTTGTTCAAATCATGACCCCCGGGGGTAGGGTGGGGCCGCAATGGGCGATCAAAATTTTACATAGGAAATATACAGGAAAAATCTTTAAAAATCTTCTTCTCAAGAACAGCAAAACCATAATTGGTCATATTTATATGGTAGCATCGTCAGATAGTGTAGATTCAAGTTTGTTCAAATCATGACCCCCGGGGGTCGGGTGGGGCCACAATGGGCGATCAAAGTTTTACATAGGAATATATAGGAAAAATCTTCAAAAATCTTCTTCTCAAGAACAGCAAAGCCATGATTGGTCATATTTACTTGGAAGCATCCTCAGGTAGTGTAGATTCAAGTTTGTTCGAATCATGACCCCCGGGGGTAGGGTGGGGCCACAATGGGCGATCAAAGTTTTACATAGGAATATATTGGAAAAATCTTTAAAAATCTTCTTCTCAAGAACAGCAAAGCCATGATTGGTCATATTTACTTGGAAGCATCCTCAGGTAGTGTAGATTCAAGTTTGTTCAACTCATGACCCCCGGGGGTCGGGTGGGGCCACAATGGGCAATCAAAGTTTTGCATAGGAATATATAGGAAAAATCTTTAAAAATCTTCTTCTCAAGAACAACAAAGCCATCATTGGTCATATTTATATGGTAGCATCCTCAGGTAGTGTAGATTCAAGTTTGTTCAACTCATGACCCCCGGGGTTCGGGTGGGACCACAATGGGCGATCAAAGTTTTACATAGGAATATATAGGAAAAATCTTTAAAAATCTTCTTCTCAAGAACAGCAAAGCCATGATTGGTCATATTTACATGGAAGGATCCTCAGATAGTGTACATTCAAATTTATTCAACTCATGACCCCCGGGGGTCGGGTGGGGCCACAATGGGCGATCAAAGTTTTACATAGGAACACATAGTAAAAATCTTCTTCTCAAGAACAGCAAAACCATGATTGGTCATATTTATATGGTAGCATCCTCAGGTAGTGTAGATTCAAGTTTGTTCAACTCATGACCCCCGGGGGACGGGTGGGACCACAATGGGCGATCAAAGTTTTACATAGGAATATATAGGAAAAATCTTTAAAAATCTTCTTCTCAAGAACAGCAAAGCCATGATTGGTCATATTTACATGGAAGTATCCTCAGATAGTGTACATTCAAATTTATTCAACTCATGACCCCCGGGGGTAGGGTGGGGCCACAATGGGCAATCAAAGTTTTACATAGGAACACATAGTAAAAATCTTCTTCTCAAGAACAGCAAAGCCATGATTGGTCATATCTATATGGTAGCATCCTCAGATAGTGTACATTCAAATTTGTTCAAATCATGACCCCCAGGGGTCGGGTGGGGCCACAATGGGCGATCAAAGTTTTACATAGGAACACATAGTAAAAATTCTATAAAAAAAAAAACAATTTGTTAAGAATAGCAAAGCCATGATTGGTCATATTTATATGGTAGCATCCTCAGATAGTGTACATACAAATTTGTTCGAATCATGACCCCTGGGGGACGGGTGGGGCCACAATGGGCAATCAACGTTTTACATTGGAACACATAGTAAAAATCTTTAAAAAAAAAAAACTATTTGTTAAGAATAGCAAAGCCATGATTGGTCATATTTATATGGAAGCATTCTTAGATAGTGTACATTCAAGTTTGTTCAAACATGACCCCTGGGGGTCGGGTGGGGCCACAATGGGTGATCAAAGTTTTACATAGGAATACATAGGTTAAATCTTTAAAAATCTTCTACTCAAGAACAGCAAAGCCATGATTGGTCATATTTAACTGGAAGCATCCTCAGATAATGTAGATTCAAATTTGTTCAATTCATGACACCCCCTCCCCCCCCCCCCCCCCCAACCACTTTTATATTTAAACTTTTCAACCTTTCAAGATTGAAGTGATTTCTGCTTTTTCCTAGCCATAGTGCTCAGGTGAGCAATGTGGCCCCTGGGCCTCTTGTTTTTAACTGTTATTAGACAGTTAATATTCCAAATCCATGTGATTCCATATGAAATGAAAAGTGAATTTCCCCCAAACACTGATAACCAACATATTTTATTTATACAAACAGTTTTTTTTATATGATTCAAGCATAGTTGTACTTATCTGTACGGAAACCAAATTTTCATTTTAAACCAGATTTTTAGTATGTTAAAATGGTAAATGACAACACTTGGAAGATATATATGGAAGATATATATTGATAACAATAGCTTTTTCTTGAAATAAAAGTGAGAAAACAATAAAGAGATAAGTGTTGTAATATACCAATTATAATCGATTGTTAAATCTCTAATCGATTGTCTAAAATCGACAGCCTTTCCGATCGATTATCGATTATAAATCGATCATCGTGACAACACTAGAAGTAAGTATAAGCTGTTTTTAATACTTTGTTTGAATAGGGTGTCAGCAGAAATAAGAATATTTGCCAGATGACTCTGTATATTTCAGACATTTAGTCTAGCTGTGAGTAGCCTGCGACCATCACCAACTGACACATGTCCACTCTGGCTTAGGAATGCTACCATAGCTGCCCTGCCCCTGAAGAGTAGTCGGCACAATACCCCGTCTCGTGCCCATTCTTTATCTAAACTTGTAAAAGGCTGTCTTTCTGGCCAGGATGAATTTGTTGTGGTAATGAAATTGTATAGCATTCTATACTTATATTAAGATATTTTTATTATACATGTACTTTAAGTTTCAAAGTTTTTTTGGCTTCCTGTACTTTAAATCATTCAACTTACTGAGTATTCTATATAACAGTGAATCATTTTTAGATATGAAGAAATTTAGTACTGATTACAATTTCTTTTTTGTCACAATGTTACATCATTTTGTAGATTGTGTGTGAGAGAAAGGATGTGTATGCCTTAGGATGTGCTGTAGCCAGAATTCTACCACTGTACTCGGGGAAGTCTGGACAGAACTCTGTAGATTACACCCTGACAGTGGACTTTCTGTTGGTGGGGG
Source organism: Saccostrea echinata (assembly GCF_033153115.1). NCBI lineage: Eukaryota > Metazoa > Mollusca > Bivalvia > Ostreida > Ostreidae > Saccostrea > Saccostrea echinata. The sequence goes on along the minus strand of NW_026889803.1, from coordinate 55,895,362 downwards.
CGGACAAGGATAAGCCTCTTTCTAAGGATGATCTTCACTGTTTGTCTGCCTCAGCCCATGGCATCAGACTTGCTGCAGAAATTGTGGATAAGCCATGTTCTCATATGAACACAGATGACTTTGTGAAGGTATAATACACCTTGTTCTCATTTGAATACATGTACATGAGATTTTGTAAGATTTTTTTTTATTTTTGTGGTTAGAGTTACTGAATACATTTTATGTATTAACATTAAAATTGCAGTGAAAAATAACATTTTATTATTCTTTTAGTTAATGACTTATTCTTTTAGATATATATGTTAACAAATACAGAAGTATTTGATAAAACACCACCTACCTACATGTACATTGTACTTTTAGCTCTTTGATAAACATTGATTTGTGAACATTTTGATATTCATAGTTACTTAAATTTTACTCTTTTGCAATGATTTGTTGCTTTCTTTCCAATATTTTGTATGTATTTCGCTTTTGTAATTGTAAATTCACCTTCTACATTTCTATCTCTGCAATTTCATTCTGAATTATTTCAGATAAACCTTTATTAAATTTATTAATCTTCCTAGTAAAATGTGTTACTTTTTAAATGATTAAACATATTGATTATTCCAATTTTCACTAGTGACCTAGTTTACCAATGACCATTCATATCTGTATGATCCTTTATTTCCAGGAGGCAGAGACTGTTGCTAGGGAGCTTCAGATCACCCCCTATATTGTACGGGGGGAGGAGCTAAAGGAAAAAGGATTTGGAGGTTTGTGATTACCTAATTTTCTGTTAAGGTCTGTAAATATACCAGGTACCTCATTTTACTGGAATATGTGCACCTGTACCTCTTTTTTGTGTAGATTTTCTAATGGATATATCTTGCTGCATTAAGTTACTTGTACAGATACTTGAAAATAACTTGAAGATGTACGGTTTTGGGATGTTTTAAAAAGAGAATTATTACCAGTGATGCTGTAAATATGATTACAAATTCCTTTCCATTTTTAAACTGTACATAATTCAAATAAGCTACATACACTATATATTTAGGTCACCTGAGTCACTCAGGTGACCTATTGCTATCCGTTCTCGTCCGTCGGCGTGCAGTGTGCGTCGTGCGTCGTATGTTAACATTTGAACATTTTTAGCTTCTTCTCTGAAACCACTAAACCAATTTCAACCAAATTTGGCATATAGCATCTATGGGTGAAGGGGAACAAAAATTGTGAATTTCATGGTCCCTGCCCCCCTGGGGCCTGAGGGGTGGGGGTAAAACCACCAAAATTAATGCAATCTTTAAAAATCTTCTTCTTTACTCCTGGACATCAAGCAGTCAAACTGTTGGCATCATTTTAATAAGCATTGAGCCCTCTACCAAAATTGTGAAATTCATGGCCCCAGGGTCAGGGGTTCTGGTGCTAGGGTGGGGCTATATAGATCATATAGTGAAAGTGCATATTTCTTTGAAAATCTTCTTCTCTGCTCCTGGGTATTAAATAAAGTAACTAATTACATAGTTATGATGAGCAAGAGTGCCTCTTCCAAAATTGTGAATTTCATGTCCCCAGGGTCAGGGGTTCTGGTGTTAGTGTGGGGCTCTATTGATTATATAGTGAAAATGCATGAATTCTTTGAAAATCTTTTTCTCTGCTCCTGGGTATTAAATAAACTAACTGAGAACATAGTTATGGTGAGCATGGCTGCCTTTTTAGAAATTGTGAATTTCATGGCCCTTGGGTCAGGGGTCCTGGTGTTAGGGCTGGGCTCTATTGATTATATAGGGAAAAGGCATGAATTCTTTCAAAATCTTCTTCTCTGCTCCTGGGTATTTTTCAAACAAAGGAAGTGCATGGTTATGATAAAGAAGAATGCCTCTTCCAAAATTGTAAAATTCATGGCCCCTTGGTCAGGGGTTCTGGTGAAGGGGGGGGGGAGAGAGAGAGAGAGAGAGAGAGAAAGAGAGAGAGAGAGAGAGCTCTATTGATTATATAGTGAAAATGCATAATTTCTTTCAAAATATTTTTTCTACTACTGGTTATAAAGTAAAGAAACAAATGTATAGTTATAATGAGAAAGGGTGCTTCTTCCAGAATTGTGAGTTTGTGGCCAATGGGTCAGATGTTCTGGTGTAAGGATGGGGCTTTATTTATTTAATAATATGGTGAAAATGCATTTCTTTGAAAATCTTCTATGCTTCTGGGGATGTTCAAGGCAAACAGAGTAAAAGTTTTAATATGCAAGGGTATTTTTACCAGAATTTTGAACACCTGGACCATTTAGTCAAGTGTTCTGGTCCTGGCCAGGGATCTATTAACTTGTATTCTGCTGAGCAAAGTTATTCCCCTTTGCCACTCATCTTTGATAATTAATCACTGTAAATAATGTATTTGAAAGCTTAATAGAATAAGAGAATTATGCAAGAAAAATTTATTGTAAAATAAAAAAAGTACTTTCATAGTTTCAATGACTTGGAAATAATAGATGAATAAAAATGAGACAAAAGTAACTCATCTTTTTAAATGTTCTTCAAAGGCCAAGAGAGGCCATTGTGAGAAGTAATAATATGGGGTTAAATAATAGACATTTTGTTAATAGTCTGCATCGGAATAGTGATAAATGGGGGGGGGGGGGGGGGGGGCAGATAGATACTAGACCAATTATTTTGTTGATGCTAATCATACTATTTTTCTTCCTTTTGGGCAACAAAGCTTCATTTATCAGTTTATGGGTCCTCTAAATTGTTGTATTGTACTCAGGTGACTGTTAAGGCCTTTGGGCCTCTTGTTTCTTTGACCAGGTATTTATAATGTTGGAAGGGCTGCAGAACACCCACCAGCTCTAGTGGTTCTGAGCCACAGGCCAGAGGGAGCCACCAAAAATATCGCTTGGGTTGGTAAGGGGATTGTTTTTGATACTGGTGGACTCTGCATTAAAGCTAGGGTAAGGTTGCTTCAAAAGAAAAATCAAAATATAACCTTCCAGAGTGTCATTAATTACTTGTATGTATATCATAAATTTGAAGAAAAATTGTACATCTATGTAAAAGAAGACTAAGTAGAACTGCATAAATGAAAAAAAATTGATGTAATAGATTAGTGATAGTACTAAATTATCATCATTTTTAGTGCCGATTGATTTGCATTCTGTAGAAGAATTTTTTCAGCATGGTTTTTTATTTACGCTATGTACATGGTCATATATTTTCCACGGAAGTTTGTCCCAGCACACCTGAAATACATTTAAGGCATATAGTGGCAATCTAAGAAATTTGTATAATTTATTACCTGCGGATTGAACAGAAATTGAGATTCTGCAGAATTATGACCCCCTTAAGGCAAAGCAATTCTGTTTGTTTTCACCAAGTAGATCTAATATAAAATTCTTAAGAAATTTCCTCTAACTTCCTGACATAAAAACAATTTACTTAAGAGAAACATTTTTTTTATTTTACTCAGAATCTAAGCCTTATACATGTACATGTAATCATTTTAGTCCTTGTTAGGAGGGAAAATGAATGTTTAACAGTATATATTTACATTTTCAAAAGATTCTTTGCAAATTAGAAGACTGTTCATTTTCTCATGAATTACCATGGATGAACAAGGATATCTCCATTGTGACATCATACTTGATGTAAATCTATATAGTGCAAACTGTTTTGTTTTAAAAATGAGCTTTGAATGACATAAATTGTGGCAAATTGTCAGACAAATAATGTGAATATTAGAAATGAATTTAATTTTTGAGAATTCATGAGGCACATGAACTGTGACGCTTCACGCCTGCATGCACATTTATCATGAAGGGCTAAAGCGCTTCATGAAATATGGCGGCATGAAGCATCGTAGTTCATGTCCTCATGAATTCTCAAAATTAAATTCACTATTTAATCATAGTGCATGTTAAGCTCAATTTTCTTTCAGTTTTCTTAATAGAGAAGGTGAAATGATTTTTACACATGCAAAATCAAAATGTGGAGGATGTAGCTTTTAGGATCATGGGTCAAAAGGGTAGATTTGGTTGCTAAAAATAGATTTTGGGATTTCAATGCAATACCATTGTAAAAATGATTCAAATAAGAATATTCATGTATGCATGAGGGTTGATCTTATGAAGAACTTGGCTGGGATCACTTAGGGTCATGGAATGAAGTGGCCTGGCTCATATAGAAAATAGTGTTTTGGTTTCCATACAGGCACTTGAGAATAACACATACTGATATGTTCATATTTCAATCATATATTGGTCTGATGAAGAGCTCAGATGAGATTGTTTTTGGGTTCATTGGGTCAAAGGGCAAGGCTTCTGCTGCTAAAATAGAGATTTTGGATTCTTTACAGTAACTTAAGGTTTGTTATGGATGTTCATACTGAACAGAAAATTATCTCACCTGTTGTAAGGTTGCTGGGACACAGATATTGGATTGTATTTAGAACAGTTTTGATGCCAGTTCAGTGCAATTACGTGTACCTTTGAGCAATTTGGGCCAAAGTCTTAGTACATGCATATACAAATGTGGTCCAGTGTTAGACACTAGTCCAATTCATTTTGCTTGAATTATTCCTATTTAAATGTTTAAAAGTAGTAAAAAGTGTACAATGGAAGCACTTATACCGTATGGACTTACTGTATTTAATTTTTTCTGAGATTTTTGACTGAAACACATGTGTTTTTCTAATAGCAAGGTATGTGTGGAATGAAGCGTGACTGTGGAGGAGCGGCCGGTATACTGGGAGCTTTCTATGGTGCTGTCAAACTGGTGTGTATACTTGTATCATAAAACTATATTTTATTTATTTATTCCAGAAAAAAAATATCCAAAAAAGATTTTCTTCTCATCACATTGACAGACATTTACATCACATTCTGACAATTTTATCTTGAAATAAAATTCAGTCTGATGACATTCTTGTCAAAATGAGCTTTAATAGTTAATTCATAATTCAGAGTTATGATTTCTCCTTGTGCATTTTTTTTATTATACTTGTTAATCCTTCAAATTGAAAATAACTACAACTTGTGATAAAACTTTACATTTAATTTTTTTTATCCACGGCTTTGACTAGGATAGTGCTTTTATTTTTTATCCACTGGCTTTGAGTAGGATAGCGCTTTTATCAAACCAGCAGCAGGAACTATTTTCCCTGATTCATAGTACATTGTACAGGAAATCAAATTAGACATCAAAATTTGTATGAAATTTTTCTGAGGGTTGGACAACACAGGGTATAGCTTTGCTATATGTGAAAATTTGCAGTTTATGAAAAATAGTTATTTTACTTGCTAAACTTTATGTAGGAAACATTTTAAAGAAGTACTCGGTATAATAAGTGTAACTATTGCATTATGCAGTTATTACTTGTTTATTTTATAATTAATTGGGGAAATTAAAAATGAATTGATTGAACAGAAAAAGATTCTGTTCAAAGCACAGTTACAAACTTTATTTTTATTTTGATTTTTTTTCTTGCCTGTCTGAAAAATTTGTAAGTTTATATTAACTTCATAATATCCTTTACATATCATATCCCATGCAATTTCATTCTTCTTTCCATCATCCTCTGATCCAAAATAAATGAGTTTCAAAGTTGATATGTTATAAGTGTGATTGAAGGAAAAGGGTATATTATTTTCGGTTATCATAATTTCAGGGTTTTAGTGAGAATTTACATGCTGTGTTCTGTGTGGCTGAGAATGCTGTAGGACCACTGGCCACTCGGACTGATGATGTCTACACACACTACTCAGGAAGGTAATGTCAAGATTTCATAAAGGGATAAAACTTTACCAAATTTTATGTAGTCAAAGTAGTGTTTATACATTGAACCATTTTGCAGTTTAAATCTAGTTAACTAGCATCAATATTTTACATATTTTACAGAACTGTGGAAGTAAATAACACAGATGCAGAAGGAAGACTTGTTCTGGCTGATGGGGTGTGTTCTTTAATAGCTTAGATTCAAACTTTGTAATACATCTGAAAATTTTCCTCTAATTTGCTCATATGATAAATCTACTCTCTGTCCAAAGGTTGCTTATGCTAGGAAAGATTTGAAAGCTGATGTTGTTGTTGACATGGCAACTTTAACTGGTGCCCAAGGAATTGCTACTGGTAAGTAAAAGGAAAATGAATGATTTTCTTGACCCCTTTTCAAATGTTTTATTTTCTGGTTGACATTAAGATTTTTTTTGTGATTAGGTAAATACCATGGCAGTATTGTCACCAATGATGAAAACATGGAGCTGTGGTGTGTGAAGGCAGGACAAAATTCAGCAGATCTTGTACATGCCATGCCGTACTCCCCCGAGCTTCATTTCCCAGAATTCAGTAGTGCAATAGCAGATGCCAAAAACTCAGTGGCAGTAAGTGAGGCTGAATTTTAACCATGTAATTTATTATCAGTATCATATACAAAGTAAGGAAATCTAAAGCACAGTTCAGTCAATTTATTCCTCTTTCATGGTACTGGCATGGCATTCGTAAGAGAATATCAAGATTTTGGCAGAGCTTGCACTTATTGTCCGATTAAAAAAGGCTATAATATAATTCTTTGACTTCATTTCTTAGGATCTACAGTAAAACATGGTTATAGCAAACATGCTTATTATGAATTCATGCTTACTGTGAAGTGATTTTCATTCTTTATGGTTTTAAAACATATTGTGAACTTAATGGATATAAGGAATCAAAATTGTTCATCCATGGCACATGGCTATATTTAGCATGTTTTACTGTAGTTGTTTTTTCCTGTTCTCTAACAGTAGAAATATAGATGAATACAAATTGACATTACTCTATAGTAAGATTGGCATGTCTCTTCAGATTTACATTGTTTAGATTAATTCCTGTTAAGATTGTGCCTTTGAATGATTGACAGGACAGGAGCAATGCCCAGGTATCCTGTGCTGGCCTCTACATAGCATCTAACCTTGGTTTTGACTATCCCGGAATATGGCTCCATATTGATATGGCTGCCCCTGTTCACAATGTAGGTCACTGCAAATTAAAAAATATATTTTATTTATTGCAAGGTGCTTCTTCAGCGCATCTTTCATTCTGAAGATAGACGACTTTTTAAAGATATACACGCTATATAAACACGATTTTTTATGTGAAACAAAATGACTAAATGATTTGAGAAACATGATGTGTAATAAAAAATAATTTACTAAATAAGTGGTTGTAATTACAAAACAATTTAGCAAGATCTGGAATTAAGAATTCAGCCTATTCACGAATATTGATGAAGGAAGTGCGTAAACAGTATAATAGACACGCATGTCCACGGGAAATCATAGACAACGAGGTACGTTGCATTTTGACTGCGATTTTGAATAAAAGTTAATATCTGTCATTACAGAGTAGATGGTTAATACTGGTTGTTTTCAAAGATAAGTATCTTTAAGCATAAACCGTATGCCATCCATGTCAAAAAGTATTTTGTATACCAAACGACCTACCTCGTTTTCTTGATGCCATTTTTGTTTATCAATCTAAAAGTAGCGACGGTGTCACATGATGCATGAATTTAAATAGAGGCATTACTTTCCTAGTAGGATAATAAACAATTATAATTTGAGATCTTTATAATGTGTTCATTTCCAATTGTGTAATTTACAATATTTTCGTTACTTTATTTGGTAAACAAAATAAATAAATTTCCAACTTTATTTTTAACTGAGGAAAGTTATAGCCTGTATATCTTTAATGCTCAAATGGCTTTTAAATACATTGTATATATACAGTTGAGCTTCATTATCTGGAACATTGATATCCCCAATACATGGATATGTTGAAATGATTTGGAAGTCCCAACCACATTTTCTTTAAATATTTTACCCTCAATATCTCAAATTTCCAGATATCTTGAAGTTTTTTCCAGGTCCCATCTAGTTCAAGATAATGAGGTTTGACTGTATATTTACACAAAACTTCAAGCTAAGTAACGTAAATTTGCTGATAAAAAATACATGTATGTGCCTTTATATCAAAGAAATTGATAGTTAATTATTAAAGATAATTTTTTGTTTGGTACAGTATGTATATTTTTGTTTCTTGTCCAGGGAGAAAGAGCTACAGGCTATGGTGTGGCATTGCTGACCAGCTTGTTTGGTCAGATGTCCAATAATTCCCTTCTGAATTACATAGCGCCCCCTATGTCTATACAGGAAACCATGGAGGTAGAGAGTGAAGATTCCTCTAAGAAGATTCGTCGCTACTGACCTTTGACTGATTTGTTGCATTAAACAGTGATGTTGTGCAGATTATAGTTTGTTTTGTATTTTTGACACCTTGTACATGTAGGTAATATTAGCTTTTTAATGAAAGCAGTCATAAGCTTAAGTATATCTAAGTTTTGCTTGATTATTTAGGTTTTTTTTTTTTTTGGTTGAACATTTAAGTTTCTATTTATTAATTAGTTTTATATATATAAATTTACACAAATTACCATTCTTACATAGCATTTTATGACATCATTAATTTGTTTTTGATTTTCCCTCAGGTAGTAAAATTAAGAATTACATCCCAATCCAAAACAGATCCTAACACAAGTTAACTGCATTAAAGTTCTTACACTCAGAACTTACAAGAACTACAAGACATAAATGCCAAATTAGTCACAAAAATAGTGTTTCCTTAAAAGTTTATTTTGGTACGTTGATAAGTACTCAAAAGTTCCAAACATATATGAGTGTGGGAATTTTGTCTCAAGAGTGCAATAAATGTAAATCATCATATGTCTAAATAAATACCCTTTGATGAAAGTGGAGATGTACTAAAAGTTTTGAGATTTACAGAAAGGTAACTTTTATAACATAAAATATACATTTATAATGTGATTTTAAAAAAAAAATGACATCCAGGTGACTGTTTAGGTTCATGGGCCTCTAAGATTATTTAAATCATGATTTATAGTCTTATGAAAATTAAAAGACAGCATATCTTGTCTTTAAGAAAAATATTTTGTTTTACTTTCTGTAAAATCACATATTTTCTTGGGGTCAAATTTTTGTGGTTATACACTAGACAAAATTGCTAACGCAACACTTATTATTCTTATTTGTGAATTGGTCATTTTTCTGATTGGTACTAGTATATAAAATATGCCATCTTTTCCAAAACAGTTGGATTGACAAATGTCTTGGTGTCATGTCAAGACCCTTAAAGGACCTTGTCCGAAATCCAATGTCCCAACGTGCACTGCGCACCGTTTTTGCCAAGATATGAAGTTGGTGATTGCCGAAGGTGGTCCGTGAGGTTGCGACGGGAGCAGTCTCCTACTTAAAAATCAAATGCTATACCCTGATTGACTACCATATTGCTTAATAGTCACCCAGTGCCTTGGTGTCCCTACCAAATCCACCCAACTTCCGGTTGCCCCAGTTTTGTGGAACAATCTTGAAGTTATTGTGTGGTGCTTACTTAATGCCGTCGATATCTATTGTAAATATTTTTATGATCGTTAATTCATTTTCAACAATTTTTCACCAGAGAAATGCATAATCTTTGAATTGTTTTAATTTTTCACAAATTTCTTCAAAGGAACCCCCTGTAGATACCATACTGGCTGCCTTAGCGGTCTCTTCTAGAGTCAAACGCTGCATACGGTGTAACTTTTTTTCTGAGTTTTTAATTAGTACAAACATAAAGAACACAACCACAAAGAAAAAATTAGAAATTTATTCCACCAAAAAAGTATGGATATGATTTTAATTTTTTCAATGAAGTGGTTACGCTTCAGTAAACATTGCTATTATTTATCAGTTAAAACATTTAAATGACCCATTTTTTAATGAAGTAACATAATTATATATCAAACACATCATAAACAAGTTTTGAAAAGAAAAATGTTAATCTATTTAGGTGGTGCGTTAGCAATTTTGTCTAGTGTATGGGAATCAATATAATTTTTTTTTTTTGAGAGACGCTCATTTATATTTATATGTGATCATGTGATATTTCATGTTCAAGTGCTGAATGCTAATGTTTGATTGTATTGTTATTTAGTTAACATGCGTTGATACAGGGAGTAGAAATAAAACACCAAATAAAAGACTAATTATAAATAATAGACAAGTATATGTATGTTTATTCCAACAAGCTAAATTAGGGAATTTATGTCCCATGCTGAAAGAATAAGAGAATGGAAACCTAACAAATCAGATGAAGAAAGAAAAAAAGGATTGACCTTGACCTTTCACCTTTTGGTCTTAAGATCATAAGGGTCTTTCTTGAGTTTGAATCATCACCTTAAGTTTCATTGCAAAGCTCAAAGAGAACTAAAGTTATCAGCTGGAAACCCATTTTAGGGCTTAGGCAATGTACCAATATGAGTTTCTGACCTCAACCATTTGACCTTGAAATCAAAAGAGATTTTATTTAAGTCTAAATTGTATTGCAAAAGCTCAAAGAAAGCTAAAGTTATTAACTGCATGGAAAATATTTTATGCAATATATAAAGAATGAGGGTGTATTTGATTGGATTCGGCTTGAAAAGTTAATTGATCGTCACATGATATTTTAGCATGCAATTGATGTATTGGGTTCCTTTGATATAGACAATGGAAATATTTTTGCAATATTGTTTTTTGGTTTGCTAAAATATGATATGAAATGTGGCTAGATGAGTCATTTTCATTTGGTACAAAATGTTAAACTTCTTATGGAAACCCATTTAGGACCCATCAAAAAAAATTATTGAATTTGATATAACAACACTGTAAAAATTGTGTTTAGGAAATAAACACTTCTATTACATGTTTAGATCTAAACGTGTATAGTATTGTGTTTAACAAATAAACACGTACGTCTGAACATGTTTTATATCTAAACGCGTTTAGAAATTAAACACGTTTTACTGTAAAGTGCAGAGTTATCTTCCCGGAAATGACACACATATATTTGAACGTTAATTTGAGCGGCTATGTAAACAAAGAAAACGCAACAAGCTAAGGTGATGTATCAATGAGAGTTATGACAACCCAATTCAAGGGATAACCATGACGAAATAGTGAAATACGTGAAAGGGCATCTTGTTGCTGCAATACATTAAAGGTTTGTTTTCTTCTTCTTTGCATTAATTAACCACGATGAGCAACGTAAGTAAAGTTGACTTGGGATATCTTGAATTCGTTCATAGACTTGCAGAAGAAATAATGTTAAAAAAACATCTATATTTATATCTGTGTAGTTTCACTAAAATTTGAACAATTTTAAAAAATTGTTTTTCTAAGTAATGTAAAATATCAGTGATAGTGTACTTTTTCTAAAATCTGGCTTTCTTTCCTACAGGCACCGTACGTAGTCAATATCGAACTCAAAATACACGTATCAGAGTACCTGGTGTCATCTTCAAGTGCAATGTTGTTGTTCTATACTCAACACTTTGAAACTTCATTTGTTGAAGACTACAGTGTTAATTTGACAGTGTTTACAATTATCCCCGTGTATTTGGAATGGGTTATTTTCTGGCAGTTACTGATGGGATATAGATGATAATACATGGTGCTTTGGGACTTGCTGAAAGTTCATAAAATTTGATATTTTGTGATTGACATGGGGAAAACTCTGCAGCCGATTCAAAATATAATGATTATAATAAATATATATATAAATATACATTTTGTATTTTTAGTTTAACAATTCTTTAATAAAGCCTTTTAGAAATATTCAATGAAGTTTTGATATTAAATTGTCAGCTTAATATTATTTTCTTAATAATTTTGAAGATTAAAAGTTTGTTATCTATGTGTACGTTATAAATTATGTGTCATTCTGATTGAATTGTTGAGATTATTCAAATCTATTCAGTTCTATCTCCTACATTATTTGTGTAAATTGAGTACATGTACATCGCACAGTGACCATTACATTGTATAATTAAATACATATCCCAACGTTCAGTGGCTTTATGGAAAATAATTAATATTGGTTACATATTTTGAAAATTTTGACAATTATGCGCATTTAAAAACCATATACTTTTTGTGCCTAAATTTACGAGAGTGTTTTGTTTTTCTGCAGGTACAAATTAAACTTATGATGTGTTTAGATTTTAAACACATCTGCTGTTATGTGTTTAGAACTTAAACACTTGTGTTTATGTGTTTAGATATGTTTAATTTCTAAGCACACAAGTGTTTAAATTCTAAACACTTTCTAAGACATGTTTAGGAATTTTACATGTTTAGAAATTAAACATATAAAAAAGGAGGTGACAAGAAAGTGTTTAGAAAAGTGTTTGAATTGTAAACACATTTTTTACAGTGAAAGTGTCGAATTTGTTAGAACGAAATTAATTTGTTATAACAAATTTGTTGAATTCATTATAACGAATTCAAAAATTTGTTATAACAGATTAAATTCATTTAAATGAATTCTAAAATTTGTAATAGCAAATTAAAGTCGTTTAATCAAATTCGACAATTCGGGCTTATAGAAAAGTATGATTTCAATATAACGAATTGTCAAATTCGTTTAAATGAATTTAATTCGTTATAACAAATTTAAGAATTTGTTTCATCGAATTTAATTCATTAAAGCACATTTTAGAATACCTTTAAACGAATTAAATTCGTTACAATTTTTTTTAATTCGTTATAAGCACTCGGAGCTCCTCGGGTGGCTTGTTCCTCGCACACTTAAGTTTGTATAGAGCGTAGCGGAATCAGCCGAGGATAGCCGATTTCTTCGAGAGCATACGTATGCCCCGTTCACAACAGAGTACACGTATACACCCCGCAAGTTGGAGTATATATGGTGATGTAAGTTGGAAAATTATGAGTTAAAAAGGGAGCATGCATCCGTTGGGAAGTAGAAGATGTTAGAAAACATATGACAAAGGTGACAATAACAAGGAATGATCGATCTCATGAAACCTACAAACAATATAAATATATGAACAGGGCAGAAAAACACGAACCCCTTGAAATTCAAGAGGTGGGATCAGGCGCCTATGAGGAGTAGGCATCCCCTGTCGACTGATCACACCCGCTGTGAGCCCTTATAATCAAATTTAGTTTCAAAAACAATGGCCTAGCAATTGGTATGAACTATGTCAGTCATAATACTAATACGACCCGGTGATAGGTTGTATTTGCAGACAAGGTCATTATAACGAACATAGAATTTACGAAATGCTGACATTAAATGAGGTTGATATCCTTGTAACATCAACTTGTTTGTCAGTAGCCTGCCTCGGTTTAAAATTTGTCGTACTCTAAGCATGCTCTTGAAAATCGAATAAGCTGGGAGATATAAACACCATATGCAGGTGACAGTGGAATATTACTACATAAATAAGGAAAGTTGACGATGGAAAAGCCGAAGTCATCATGTTTGTCATAGTTATTAGTTGGCCCTTATCGTCTATAGTCAGTAAAACATCCAAAAATTAAAAAGATGTGGCATGCAGAATCGGTGGGTAAGTTATGTTAATTGATAAAACGTCGTCGATATATCTAAATGTTAAGTGGAAGCTAGGTCACAACATGAAAAAAGTTTTTGAATAAAGTTTGCTTCATAAAACAAGGCGGCTAATAATGAACCGCAATTAGTGCCCATCGGAATTCCAGAAAATTGCATTGTTGGAAGACCTGTCTCCAAAGACTATACATATCGGTAGATGTTATCAATGAGGAACTCCAGCACCTTTTAATATGAACTAGACTACCTGTGCGTAGAATCAGAGTGTTTCTACAAAGTAATTTTGAAGATGACTAATCAAAAGATCTATAGGAAAATACGAGTTCCATTTTATTGAAGAAGCAGTTGTCCATGATATCAAAAAGCTTAGTTAATTTTTAATTTATCGTGAGGATTGGTTGTATAAAGTGTAGAAAAGTCTTTTTTTTTTTATGTTACCGACCTTTGGAAAAAAAAACAAACAGTGATTTTAGATTTTCTGAAAGATCTTTGGAGTTTGATTTACACTATTCTCCGATATAGCATAGTACGTCTGAATTTTCTCCTGATCGATTTGGTAGAGCAGTTAATTGCTGGACCAAGCAATGTATCTTTGTAAGGATTTTTTATAAAGTTATGGAACCCAGTATAGATAAGGTAGATCGACATCACTTTCGATGGCTGGAATGTTAAAAGTATTAATGACTAAAATGTGATTTTGAAGAATTTCATCCTTAGAAAGTGAACTGTGGTACAGGTTGGATTTCCAGATGTAGAATTTATGAGTAGATTAATAAAGCTATGTCTCAGTTGTCATGTAAAGGGTGAATGGTCATAAGCAGTAAAGTTTTACAAAAAAAAAAAATGAAGATTCAATTAGGGTACATATAATAATTTTTAATACACACATGTTAAAACATATACTCGGAGCACAACAACAACCATCATTAACTTTTCAAGAATACGTGTAAATTAAATTTAACTCAATTTTATTAAAATTAGATCCTAGCTTTAATCCGCTCACATACAACCGCAACACAAAGGATTTAACAAGTTTTAGTAACGGTCGTATGTGAGCGGATCAAAGGATTTAACTTTAATTAGATTGATTTTAGCTTTATAGATATGAAGAATAAATATTATACTGGCATATCTTTACTATTTACAAGATATAAATACAGCCTAAAGGAATATCGAATTCTTTGAATTAACATGGACGGAAAGTTTACCATATTTCATCTCTAACATATATGAAATGATAAAAATGCCCAATAAAGTTTGAATTCTTTCCTGTAAATGATTCAAATGACTAATGACAGTAAATGTATCACAGGTCTAATTCATCAGGCGATACATGGAGATATGTCGTGGAAGACATTTTGGACGGAACACCGTCTTCCTCTGTTGACGTTCTCTTCCGCTTTTTTGAGGTAGAATTGCAATGTATAGCACTGTCTGTTGTTTGGTTGTCTTGGACTTTAGGACTTCTGGGTTGGGAAGCTATTGCACTGTTGAAGGATTCAGAAATATCTGACTGATGAGAGGTATCGTTATTCAGGGCCTGGTATTTAGCCGTTTGACACAGTTTACTGTCTTCGTCACAGAAATTCCCGCGAAGCCACACGTGATGCTTGCCGTCAACGTAATGACGAAAATGCCGTACAACACGACTTCCTAATGAATCGTAACTCTCTCCCATGACCTGTGAAGAAATTGTAGTTATTTTGTTATTTTACGTAGTACGTGTACCTTGAAGTATTTTGATTCTTATATTGCGCTGTATTAAAATTTAGCTTAGATATCATTATGATAATTGTCCAATATATGCACAAAACGTCTTTTATTTTGTGTCTTCCCTGTACCTCTATTTCCATCTCCTGATTTCCTATGAGTATTTTCGCCTTGTACAGGGTCGTGGTTTTGGAACCGTGAACACCTTTACTGTGTATTCGCCCCAGAATTTCTAGGTCTAGTTCATCTAAAACTTCTTGTCGAATCGTGGTCACGTCACTGCCCGTGTCCACCATGAACTCTGAAAAAGAACAAGTGTAAAATGGGTTACATTGAAAAAAGAAACAACAACAAATAGTGCGTCATTCAAATCAAAATTACACAATCATCCTGTAACGGATTCGGAACATCTATTTTTAGTTTGATTGACATTGCAAAAGGGTAATGTGAGCACTTTTTCTACAGCAAGAATTCACGCAAAAAAATCTGACAAAATGTTGACTGAATTATTAATTCAGTTGACCTCTCGCTGACATGAGTCTGTTTTGGGTGAGAAAAACACCCCCTCCCCATCCACAAAAACCACGTAGGTAAATTATTGACACAAATCCCTTTCATTTCAGAGTCCTTGAGTTATACAATCAACGTTCTTATATACAATAATCCCTCCCCTAACATATACTGATCACACCTTACCTATTCTACGGTATTTTGAGGATTCCTTAGTTGAGTAAATACTGGCATCAACTACAAGAAAATCAAACTTGGCGTCGCTGAGTGTTGCCGGTTTTTTCCACCGACCACATGCTAACACATCCTCCGTGGGACAGTCTCCTACCTGCTCCTTCTGTAACTGGGTCACTGGCAAAAAAAAAGTTTGACCATAACAGTCGAAGTGTTTGATACATGATTGTTTTAAATACGTTGAAAATTATAGGAATATATGCACTGAAAATATAGCAGCTCTTTATTTCAAAGTCCCTCATATAAGAACATTTAAATTTCAATTGCGTATACACATGTAAAATAATGTGCTCCCATCCCAAAATCTTCAAGTTCCGTTACAATCTACTTCGTTAATTTTTTCACCAAAATCGGTTAAATGTAAACTGATTTAGCTTAAAGTTTCCAATGTCGATATATTACAATGGAATTATTTAGTAATGAGTCTTCGGTTACTCCACTAACCATAGCGCACCTGTCTTTTTTAGCCTGGTATTGAACTATTCAATTTCTAAATCAAAGAACTAAAATACCAGGATGAAATCGATCCAGCATCAGTTGCAGTCAAAGTATGACTGGCGGCAGACTCGAGGGGATATTGATATCAGGTAAAATATTAAAACTCTACTGGTATGACTTATACAGTACGGTTATCAATTAATTAATTGGATTTACAGAATCATAAGGAAATGCTCTTATAGGGAAACAGAATTAACTGTCAACCAAACAACGAATCGTTGATTTTGGATCAATGCCACAGAGGTTGTTACATGTATGATACGAAAAGTAATCCCCCCCCCCTCCGGCCTTTCCATAAAAAGAAAGAAAAAAAGGTCTTACATTGGAGACTGGGTGCAAAAATCATGTTTTCTGTTAACTGTTTTATTTTAAAAAGAATCCTCTATTTAATTAAATTGGAGTATGATACAACGTATTTGCTTTACATTCTAAATTCAATATGGCTGAGATACATTGTGTTGTGAAGTATCTTCCTATCTACCTGCTCTTTTACATTCTATAATAAATATGGCTGAGATACATTGTGTTGTGAAGTATCTTCCTATCTACCTGCTCTTTTCAGTCTCTTTTTGTGTCCAGGAAGTGTTATTTCAAGTTCATCAAACAGATTCTCATCTACTTTCATATTTTTTACATCGTTCATTGACGTAATTTCACTCTGTATGAAACCGACGTAATAATGTTCCAAACCATTACGCTGTAACCATTCAAGAACTCGAAAACTTCCAGGAGACCGATACTGGGCCGCTGAAAATAGAGAGTTAGGCAATGCTATAATTAATTGTAGTTAATGTCAAGAAGACATATAGATTCGAATTGGGTTTCATGATTGAAAATTCAAAAAATGTAATATGAATATATCTTTTTTTTTTAAACTCGAATTCAAATTTCGTGCAAATTCAAGAACTACAGAAACATTTGAAATTTAGAACTATGTTTAAAGGTATACTGGCCTACTTAAAATGTACAGATACGCACAGAATGTCCAACTTTCTTAAACTAATTGCCGTTTGGGAATATACAACATAAAAGGAATCTGTACCAGTATATAAAGTTAGTACACTGATTAAATATTTGATCTTCTTATAGAAAGACATAGTGACTTAAAAACGCGGGAAAATTGGGGGGGGGGGGGGGGTAACAAGGGTAATCGAATTTCTACATTGTTTATGCAAATTTTGTTCAATTCTTGACCGCATTATTTAAAAAATTGCAGTTTTTAGAACCTTAAAAAATCTAAATTTTATATGGGAAAAAATTATTCTCTGCCAGGCCCAGCGGACAATTACAAATGACACGGCAGATACAACCTAACTTAAACATTTCACTCTTTGCTTGCTTTAGGGATGTGGTGCAAATGAGTTTGTCAAAACTTCGCTAGACGTACTCATATTGTTGATAAATCTGTTCATCGTTGCGGTTTAAGTCTTTGCGAATACAGTAGATCAATACTACAGCAAACTGCAGCAATACTCTGTAATTGCCTGTTAAAATATCACCTTTAAATGCTTTCATTTATCAGTTTCCCACCGTTGCCACAGATTCTGAAATCGATACACTATTTTCATTTCACTTCGATTATCGCTTTCCCTGCGGAGGGATGCAAAATTAATGTGAAACATGAAAGGACAGGTGCGTGACAGGTACTATACACACACCGTTATTACAAGGCTACATCTCAACCGATTCAAATCTAATAATAAATTAGTGCAATCTTTACATAAATACACAATGAAAATTTGTCTTATGAGAAGTTTATGACATATACTGATTCAGTTATTCAGTTAAGTTTTCGTCTAGACAACCGCCTCCAGGAATTGTAGTAGAAGTCATCAATGATATTTTCGCCGCATTATTTCTTGAACTGTGGAACTTGAATACATGTAGGTTAATTCTAATTTCTTGTTTGTAAATTCAATTAAAGGCTAGATCATATAATAACTTTCGATACTGTCAGCTAGTTCATGTCGTGTCACATTGTACTGCGCATGTACAAGCATACATGTATAAAAAAAAATAGTTGTCATCATCTTCAGCTTCACTAGCCAGGGTTTTCGGACCACTCTAGAGTCTGTTCCCGTGCATGCCCTTAGGAAGCAAATTCAATTGGGCGGGGGGGGGGGGGGGTTAGTATTGATCCTAAATTAAAAATTCTTGACAAGCAAATCTAGAACAAAAATCGGGCGTTATTATTGAGGGACACATCCGTAAATTAGATTTGTTTTCTGATTTGTGTATGTTTACAAAATTATTGGCCGAGGGGGGGGGGGGGGGCACGCCCCCCCCCCCCTCTAAAGATCTGGCATACCCCCGAAAACCCATGGCTAGCGAAGATAATCTGTTATCTAATTATCATGGGAGATTAAAGAATTTATATAATGTAATTTATCAGTTAATTAACGTAATTTGTCAATTTTTGAGATTTTCTAAGTCTTACCACGAATCATGACCGGAAGTATACTTACCAGCCTGTAATATTTGGTGCCTGTGATCAGGATCCGAGATCAACATTGTGTCTAAATCATTCTCATCTAGAGAAGTAATGTCAGTTTCTCTGTCATAGCCTCTTATCAAAAACATGTCCAAGTATTGCACTAGTCCCATATTCTCTAAAAATTTTCGTATTGGAAGCGTCTGCACCCGTTCTGTCATTGTACCTTTGTTTAATTGTATTCCACAAACTCATGATAATTAAAACATAAATCAATATATTTATGCTATAAGTGCATTTTTAGTTTGTTGTCAGCACTCTCCCTGCATGTGATCTCAAGAATGTCAACACATGCTTTGAAACCTAAACGGTCTGATTTGAAGCTTTTGATTGGATATCATTTTATGGGACGCTTTAATGTATCCAATGACAATATCGATTATAAAAGCCTCGGTACTGTTAGAAAGGGGGTTTCCGTCCATAATTATTTATAGAATTCTTACGCCAATGATGTATTTCTCTTTGCATCACGTGGTTACAGGATTCCGTCTAACCACGTTGACACACAACAAAGATGGCGACTAGTTCAACGAGTCAGAAAATTGCTCTTATAACCGGTATTACAGGACAGGTAAAGACACAGCAAAAACTGATTGAATGTTTTTGTGTAGATTTATTTTTATTTGAAATATATTTACCAGTAAGTAGAATATTTCAGATCTATTAGCTTTATGATGATTTTTGTACTTTCACTAAACACACCCTGTTTAACCCCTCCCCCTTTTCCCCACTTGTTATGTAGTGTTTTTACTTTTACTATTTTTTAAATTTAACTCCTTATTGATAATGTACTGTCTTTGTCTACTAATGTATCTTTCATGCCTTTCTGGGGGCCCTTGATTGGAAGTAAATATTGTTTATTGTATATAACGGATAACACCCTTTCAAAATATATCCCCAGTGTAATTATGATCATCAAATTAGAATTTCTATTTCTTCATTTTTATTAATAAGACGAGGTTTGAAAATTGAACAAGGGTTTACACATGTAAAAGCATTATAAGTTATACTATAATACAATGTTTCAGGCATTAAAATCATAATATTAAACAGGTCTAGGAAAATCACTATATTTAGCTATATAGCTAAATCTACCTATATAGCTTTATTTACCTATATAATATAGCTTTATTTAGCTATTTCAGAGTAAATTTCTGTTTTATGAAAAGCAGACAAAAATTCGCATAATGAGGCAGTATTAGTTTTCAACTTTGAAATGGACTGAAAACAATTCACCAAAAACCCACTTTTAAAAATGTTTCTCCTTTTGTGCAATTGCAATCAAAGATCTAAAAGTTTTGGGGCTATGTATAACAGTTAATCTGTGAATAAGCAGCTACTTTAACAAAAAAAAAGCAGTTTTGGTCAACAAGATAATTGATTGGTAATAATTCAGCACAATGCAAGGCAATCACACTTAATCATGCCTCATCGCACTTCCAGTAATGGACAGCTATCCAAACAATAGAGATGCATTTTTTGGTTAAAAAGTGTTTAAAAGAGGCAATGTTTTTACTATCTATGCCCTAGGTTGTTTTTATCAAACCTTTTTAAAAAAATATCAGCCATAATTTTCATGCGACTTTTTGTTTGCTTTTCATAAAACAGAAACTTATTGTAAAATAGCTTAATAAAGCTATATTATATAGGTAAATAAAGCTATATAGGTAAATTAAGCTACTAGTATATAGCTAAATATAGTGATTTTCCTGGACCTGTTAAAGATATTTGTTTGCAGTGTAGGGATTATGTATCTTGAAATATTAAATACAAGGTCAAATAATTACACCATGATTTATTTCATTTTATTATTGATAAATGTATTCTGATTGTACGAACAAATGATATATATGTTTTAAATATTTCGTTGTATCAGGTGCTCTGTAGTATCAGGTCCGTTCACCCTATCTACCTGTTCGCATGAGTCCGTTCGAGCAGGGTCCGTTCACCATAATTCTTGTTCACCTTGCACCTATTGATGATATGTCATCATAATCGTAGAATTTTAAGAAATTTCTATTTTTAAAATTTTGTTATTAGATAGAACTATTATAGTAAAATTTTTAATATATTTCCTTTCCATTAGATGAGTATTGACTTAATTTCCAATTTTAATGTTAATCAAAGACGTAATTGGTTTAATTGCTGTTAATTTAGTACTGTAAACTATGGATCACTTTGGTTTGTATTTTGTTTAAAAGGGGCGTATTACAGGCATGTTTTGAAAATAGTTTTAAGAAAATTGAGAGTGACCTTAATCAGGTTCATAGACCATTTTAATTGGGAATGAGCAGCGTCTGTGGAGCAACGGGTTTATTTTATTTTTTTTAAAGAATCTTTTATTCTCAACTTAATAGAACATTATAAAACATTACTTATAAATTAACGAGTGTCACATTGATTACTTAACAGTTTCTTTTTATTTCTTCATCATTCTATATATACTGAAAGTTCAAGTAAAATAAATTATAATCGAAACAGAAAATTCATGAAATTAAATAAAATCAAAGGAAATTACGAAAAATTAACCAACTAACATATAGAAGATGAACGGACTTTGGGTGAACGAGTTTGAGAGCGAACAGACTCTGGGCGAATGAGAATTACGGCGAACGGCATCAAGGGCAAACCCACAAACATACATTCATGCATAGGCGTTAGATCTGCTAAACTAAAAAAAAATTGGTGTTCTGAAATGAGTCTTTTTACGTTGCGCATATGGTGAGGAAACAAGAATTCCAGGGAGGGGAGTTAATAGGGGAGAACACAACCTTGCAACTTCACCAATGCTCCTTCATGTAGTTTTCCTTAGTGGTCCTAGTTTTTCATGTCCTCTTTCACATTGCCAAAGTCACATTCTAGCCCCATTACTGGAGTATCTTGTTCCCTCCCTTTGCTGTTCTTGTATGTTGCATCCTCTGTTGGTTGCCCAGCTTGTATTCTTGATCGCACACCCTAATTAATAGAGGAAAAAGAGAGGGCAAGGGAAATGAATTTCCGTAAATATTTTGCACAGTTTTCAATGAATTGATTTATATTGGCTTCAAAACAAAACAAAAATGAAAACTGTTTTCAATTGCAAAAGGGGAGCAATTAAGAAATATTCATTTTATTCAAATAATAACATAATTATTCAGATCGAGACTCAGAGAACGTTCTGAAATCAAAAAAGTTCAAAATCAATAAATTTTGCTGAGAGATAGTACATGTATAATAATTTTCCTGATGAGTTTGAGATTAAGATGAGTTTAATTGTAGACATTTCTTCATGATACATATAACAATTTGCAGATTTCATAGGAATTGTTTGTTTTTTTTAAATGGAAATATATACAAAGGGATTTCCAGAAAAAACATGGTCAAGTTGTCTAGAGTGAGAAATAATCCATACTGGGTTCTTAAATTTTCATGACTCTTTAGTACATTTTCATCAATATGCATAACAAATTTGAAATAGATGCATAAACATGATAAACAAAATATGACATTTTATATTATGTATGGTATCGGCTTAGTTAAGGTGCATATGATAACATCAAGCTGTCTAAAGCAATGTCATATTTCATCTTTGCTAAAAAAAGAAGTTGAATAAGTTATCTCCACTTAAATTTGGGAATTTCACTGATGCACACACTCTTAGTTCATCTTTATTCCTACATACACAGAAGAAAGACCAGTCTCGCACACACAGGGGACCTTCTGAACATTAGTAAGGACAGTCCTCTTACTACATTCAAATACATATAGGCCATTTTTTTTCAATGGTCTGCATTGTTATTGCCAGTATTCATTAGTCTGAATGTTTTTGTTTGTTTCTACCCAGAGACATGGTGAAAAAGCTTTAGTTTAAAAAATGGCCGTTCCACTTGACTACTAAAGATCTAGTGATATTTTTATACTTTTTTAATTTTAAATGTTCTGTTTTTGTTTAAGTCTGTAAAGGCATCATTTCTAAAACTTCATGAAACTGAACTGCTTTCTGCTGTGCTGTAAGTCATCAAAGTCGCCATTTTTCGTGTGTTGTTTTTACCACTTTCAAATTTCAAATACCTAAGAAACTGCTAAAAATTAAGCAATTGTCTTGAAATATTTCAAATGACGACGTAATAGATAGTGACTTTAAAATATGATTTTTCCCCCAACCATATCTAATTATACTTTTATTTCAAAATTATGCTTGCATATTCTCTGATTGATTTTTTTTGGTCCTGCGTCTTCGGACCATACCCTGCCCAAATTCAATTATAATAAAATCTCTTTTGTCTTTTATACTGAAAACGAAAATCAGAGGCACTTAAATATGATTAATAAACATATGAGCTTAGTGTGCACATTATTAGCTCACCTGAGCCGAAGGCTCAAGTGAGCTTTTCTGATCACATTTTGTCCGTCGTCCGTCCGTCCGTCTGTCCGTCTGTCCGTCTGTCTGTCTGTCTGTCCGTCCGTCTGTAAACTTTTCACATTTTTGACTTCTTCTCAAGAACCACTGGGCCAATTTTGACCAAACTTGGTACAAAGCATCCTTGGGTGAAGGGGAATTTAAATTGTTAAAATGAAGGGCCAAGTCCCCTCACAAGGGGAGATAATCAAGAGAAGACAAAAATAGGGTGGGGTCATTAAAAAATCTTCTTCTCAAGAACCACAGGGCCAGTAAAGCTGAAACTTATATGGAAGCATCCTGGGGTAGTGTAGATTCTAAATTGTAAAAATCATGACCCCCGGGGGTAGGGCGGGGCCACAATAGGGAATCAATGTTTTACATAGAAATATATAGGAAAAATCTTTAAAAATCTTCTTCTCAAGAACCACTGGGCCAGAAAAGCTGAAACTTATGTGGAAGCATCCTGGGGTAGTGTAGATTCTAAATTGTAAAAATCATGACCCCCGGGGGTAGGGCGGGGCCACAATAGGGAATCCAAGTTTTACATTGAAATATATAGGAAAAATCTTTAAAAATCTTCTTCTCAAGAACCACTGGGCCAGAAAAGCTGAAACTTATGTGGAAGCATCCTGGGATAGTGTAGATTCTAAATTGTAAAAATCATGACCCCTGGGGGTAGGGCGGGGCCACAATAGGGAATCCAAGTTTTACATTGAAATATATAGGAAAAATCTTTAAAAATCTTCTTCTCAAGAACCACTGGGCCAGAAAAGCTGAAACTTATGTGGAAGCATCCTGGGATAGTGTAGATTCTAAATTGTAAAAATCATGACCCCCGGGGGAAGGGCGGGGCCACAATAGGGAATCCAAGTTTTACATTGAAATATATAGGAAAAATCTTTAAAAATCTTCTTCTCAAGAACCACTGGGCCAGAAAAACTGAAACTTATGTGGAAGCATCCTGGGGTAGTGTAGATTCTAAATTGTTCAAATCATGACCCGGGGGTAGGGCGGGGCCACAATAGGAAATACAAGTTTTACATTGAAATATATAGGAAAAATCTTTAAAAAACTTCTTCTCAAGAACCACTGGGCCAGAAAAGCTGAAACTTATGTGGAAGCATCCTGGGGTAGTGTAGATTCTAAATTGTTTAAATCATGACCCCCGGGGGTAGGGCGGGGCCACAATAGGAAATACAAGTTTTACATTGAAATATATAGGAAAAATCTTTAAAAATCTTCTTCTCAAGAACCATTGGGCCAGAAAAGCTGAAACTTATGTGGAAGCATCCTGGGGTAGTGTAGATTCTAAATTGTTCAAATCATGACCCCCGGGGGTAGGGCGGGGCCACAATAGGAAATACAAGTCTTACATTGAAATATATAGGAAAAATCTTTAAAAATCTTCTTCTCAAGAACCACTGGGCCAGAAAAGCTGAAACTTATGTGGAAGCATCCTCAAGTAGTGTACACTCTAAATTATTCAAATCATGACCCAGGGGATAGGGCGGGGCCACAATAGGGGGAATCCCAAGTTTTACATTGAAATATATAGGAAAAATCTTTAAAAATCTTCTCAAGAACCACTGGACCAGAAAAACTGAAACTTATGTGGAAGCATCCTGGGATAGTGTAGATTCTAAATTGTAAAAATCATGGCCCCTGGGGATAGGGCGGGGCCACAATAGGGAATCCAAGTTTTACATTGAAATATATAGGAAAAATCTTTAAAAATCTTCTTCTCAAGAACCACTGGGCCAGAAAAGCTGAAACTTATGTGGAAGCATCCTGGGATAGTGTAGATTCTAAATTGTTCAAATCATGACCCCCGGGGGAAGGGCGGGGCCACAATAGGGAATCCAAGTTTTACATTGAAATATATAGGAAAAATCTTTAAAAATCTTCTTCTCAAGAACCACTGGGCCAGAAAAACTGAAACTTATGTGGAAGCATCCTGGGGTAGTGTAGATTCTAAATTGTTCAAATCATGACCCCGGGGGTAGGGCGGGGCCACAATAGGAAATACAAGTTTTACATTGAAATATATAGGAAAAATCTTTAAAAAACTTCTTCTCAAGAACCACTGGGCCAGAAAAGCTGAAACTTATGTGGAAGCATCCTGGGGTAGTGTAGATTCAAAATTGTTTAAATCATGACCCCCGGGGGTAGGGCGGGGCCACAATAGGAAATACAAGTTTTACATTGAAATATATAGGAAAAATCTTTAAAAATCTTCTTCTCAAGAACCATTGGGCCAGAAAAGCTGAAACTTATGTGGAAGCATCCTGGGGTAGTGTAGATTCTAAATTGTTCAAATCATGACCCCCGGGGGTAGGGCGGGGCCACAATAGGAAATACAAGTCTTACATTGAAATATATAGGAAAAATCTTTAAAAATCTTCTTCTCAAGAACCACTGGGCCAGAAAAGCTGAAACTTATGTGGAAGCATCCTCAAGTAGTGTACACTCTAAATTATTCAAATCATGACCCAGGGGATAGGGCCGGGCCACAATAGGGGGAATCCCAAGTTTTACATTGAAATATATAGGAAAAATCTTTAAAAATCTTCTCAAGAACCACTGGACCAGAAAAACTGAAACTTATGTGGAAGCATCCTGGGGTAGTGTAGATTCTAAATTGTTCAAATCATGGCCCCTGGGGGAGGGTGGGGCCACAATAGGTATTACAAGGGGGGAGTCTGGTAATGAACAGCATGGCCAAAGTTACTCAGGTGAGCGATGTGGCCCATGGGCCTCTTGTTTTTCAATAAAACCGCAATGTCCACAATTTTAGTAGATAACCCTCATAATCTTTGGATCAACTTAACCCAAAATATTTTAACTCACACTACAGTTTTAATTGTGGGTTAATTCAACTTTAGTGTGTGATGTTACTTTGAAATAATAAATTAATAATCATATCAAAATACATTTCTTGTTTACATGAGTTGACATTATTTACCCGAGTTATCCAGGTAAAGAAAGTCAGTTGTACCTGGGTATATATTGAAGATGTATGTGCAAACTGCACAAAATGCATGATGAAAACCTGTATGGAATGCTAGTTATTAAATAAAAAGTTTTTATTGACAACAGTTTTTGTGATGAATACCATTACTGACTTTAATATCTGTTTCCTTTATTTGCTGTGCAAGATTTGATAGATGTAAACATTATTTAATGGCAAAATATCAGTAATTTTCCTAATTTAAGGGGTTCTGCCCCAGGACTAAAAGTCCTTTGACAGCCTTGATATTAAATGAAAAAATGTTATTTGTTTGTAGGATGGTTCGTACCTGGCAGAATTCTTACTGGCCAAAGGATATCAGGTGAGTTACACAGACTAAAGCACTACTCACATATAGGCTGAGGCCAGTAAAGAAGGGACATAGATCAGGTGTTTAAATGATATATGATATACTGTATACACTAATTGTATTTACAGGTATAAAAGCTTGCATTGCATGCGAGGTACCCTTCCTGAATCACCGTGCAAATTAAAGCTGTTTAAACTTGTTCAAGGTTATATATATGCACTCATTTAATTGATTTCTTGAAAGAACAAAAAGTACAGTGTTAAATTTCCTGGTCTCCCACCCTATCTTTTTATTTGACTCCCTCACCTGAAATACAAAGCTGCACAGAAACAATGGTTATGTGTCATACTTTTGTCTGACTGCAGACAATGAAGGAATCAATAACATCAACAGCTTGCTCATTCTCCTGTTCAGGATATTTATATACACTTTTTAGAGTGACTTTTTCAGAGAGAAGGGTGTATTTTCCATAAGTTGTTTCAGAAAGTCATAGTGCCAGTGTTTGAATGCTATGTCTTGAATTGATCAGGATCCTTGCAGCTTGCTATCCAAATAACATCATATAACACAACAAAGTCACAGACCCACTGGGAGGGTATATATGTTTCTCAAATATTTCTTGTTGATACAAAGTTTGATTCTGGATGTCATATGAATGGGGGCTGAGGTGGTGGGGTTATATGTACTCCTGAATTTGTATGAGGCACAGAGGAATCAGGGCTCGACATTAACTTTTTTTCCTACTTGTCCATTCGGACAAGTGACCAAAACATTTACTTTTCCGAACTTCAATTTCACTTGTCTGAAAAATTTTCAATAAAGATCTATTACTGTTAACTGAAAAACTAAAAATAAAGTCCATTACATGTGCATGATGTTATTTATAAATACAACAAACACATAAAACAAAATTTTATCTAGACTTTCTGTCCTGACAACATAAATGCTGTCAACATAAAACAGAATACAAACTTCGTCAGTTCCATGCCTTTCCAGTAGTATGCAATTAGTGAACTTCGATCCCGATCGAGTGTACTCAATTACATAGCAATCTATATCGGGATTGAAGTTCAGTTTTTATGTACTGTTTCCGTCTTAAAGTACCTGTAAACTTTCAACAGTCGTTCTTTTAAATATTTAGAGACTTATTTACATAAAAATGCACTTGTCCAATCGGACAAGTGCCCAGCAATATTCACTTGTCCGTATTTTTTTTCACTGGTACCGGACAAGCAGACAAGCGTTAATGTCGAGCCCTGGGAATAACCTAAAAATTTTACAAACTCAGTAGAAAAGGATAAAGTTGAACTCAAATGAGTTGCAAGAGAGCATTATCATCTTTGCTGGAGAAAATCCAGAGTCTAATCTTAAAGCTTTTGGAACAGATCCATTCCCAGATACAATCCCTACCGGAGCAAGCTTGTATGAATGATATATGTATATCACAAGATGTCTTTTATATGATAATACAAATGATGCATATTTTGTAGGTATTTAGTAAGAGAAGTATAATGATTAATGATATCCTAAGTACATATATACCTGATTTATAGAGCATTCATTTTTTGCTTCCCTTGATATTTGTCAAGGTGAGACCAGTAACCTTTATATGCCTATGTACATGTATTTGATTACCAAAGTTTTTGTAATTTATGATTTAGTTTTGTTAGAGGGGTATAATTAATGGAGTAAAGAAGAAAAACATTGATATATTACCCCAATACACTATTTGTAATAATAATTGTACAAAATACTGTTATTGCCTCCCTAACAGTCCAACAGGAAGGGAAAAAAAACAATTACCCTATCTGACTGTTTTAGGTTCATGGCATCATCAGGAGATCCAGTTCTTTCAACACTTCAAGGATAGAGCACCTGTATGCAGACCCAAAGTCTCACACAGAAGGATGTATGTATTTCATCACTCTCCCATCTCTACTGTGCCATTTTAAGGGATCAGTCCCCAAATTTACTCGTCTTGTCACTTTCTAGATATTTGTCATTGTCATAATTTGTGAAATGTCAGTGTTACAAATTGAGTCAAACTGCACAAAATCATGAGCAATTAAAATGTAAAAGAAAATCAACTACCTAATGATAAGTGAAGGTAGACATGGACCAAAAAAATTCATGTTGATCAATATACATACAGTTGAACTTCAGTATCTCGAAATTGGATATCTCGAATACCATGGATATGTCGAAGTGATTTTGAAGTCCCAAGCACTTATTTCTTAAGTATATCTCGAATCCTATTTTCTTGGTAAGATAAGTGAGATAAGGAGTTTTGACTGTATATGTATAATTATATTCCAGTAACTGACTGGTGCCTCTGTGCTTAGCTAGTTACACTACTTAGCTAGTTACACTACTTAGCTACATTAACATGATTAAGTAAGGCCAGAGTCATTGTCGCAAACCACATCCAGAATGTAAAATCCTCTCCCATTCTGGGCGTGGTAGAATAAGAAGAGAATATTTTGTAGCTCATTAAAATATTGACCAATGCGAGTAAAGCATAGTCGGATAATGAACTTTGACGCGACCTTTCGATACCCAATCGCAGTATACGAAACATTTCTTGTATACTGTTAATGTCAATTTGTTGATTTCAATTGCGATGGAAACAAATATTGTCATTGGCTGAATATGACGTCACAATACAGAAATGTGAATATTCAAAACAATTCAAAGATTATTCATTCCTCTAATGAAAAATTGTTGCAAATGAATTAACAATCATAAAAATGTTTACTATAGATAGCGATGGCATTAAGTAAGCACCACACAATAATTTTAAGATTGTTCCACAAAATTGGGGAAACCGGAAGTTGGGTGGATTTGGTAAGGACACCAATGCACTGGATGACTACTAAGCAATATGGTAGCCAATCAGGGTATATTATTTGATTTTTAAGTAGGAGACTGCTCCCGTCGCAACCTCACTGACCTCCATCTGTAATCACAAACTTCATATCTTGGCAAAAACGGTGCGCAGTGCACGTCAGGAAATTGGTTTTAAGGCAAGAAGGTCCTTTAAGGGTCTTGTCATGACACTAAGACATTTGTCAATCTAACTGTTTTGGAAAAGATGGCATATTTTATATACTAGTACCGATCAGACAAATGATCAATTCACAAATAAGAATAAAAAGTGGTGCGTTAGCAATTTTGTCTAATGTACATGTATTCGCTTGTAAAATTATTTAGAATTTATATCCAGAAAATTATTGTTCATCTTTGGTATTTTAATCAGCTCATTTGATGTTATTAATAATTATTAAGCTTTAATTTATTGCCAAGTTGAAGTTCAATTTTTTTCATTCAGACCTAAATATTGGTACATGAGGTACTATATTAATATTATATACATTATATACAATATTCAGAGATTAATTTTAAATCAGCATGTTTTGAATTCAAAATCCGTCAATCTTATTCATTTGTCTAAGTATCTAATACACATTTAAACAAATGTTTGACTAAAATTGTCCCTTTTAGTAATTTACAGCTTCATATGAAGCATGAGTGTATATGGAAAATCCTGAAAATAATTCAATCATCATAAGATGTAAAAGCAATGCCAGTTAAAATTTTATAAGCTATGTATTTAAGATTCAGACTTTTTTTTTTACATAATATTAAATGCGTCATTCTTTAAATATCATAGATATTTCTTCAGTTTGTAATCTTTGATTGTGGTGAGCAGTGGCAATGTACTTATCATACAATATTTTTGTTTTGTTTTGTTTTTTTTTTCAAATACCCTTTTATTTTTTGTACTTGACAATTTTTGCCAGACAAGTGTAAGTACCAGAGGGATGTATATAATTTTGGATTTTTTTTTAAAGACACAAGCTTTACCACTGTATCTTATTCCTTAATTTAATACTCATATGCTTGAATTGTACAAAGCCAAATTTACCAATGCATTCAGTACAATGATATGGTATAGGGACCATTTCCTGTCACACAGATCAGAATCAGCATAAAAATCAGCATGTAAAACCACCTGCATAGTACTGTAAATGTTGAAAACACCTGCATACTGTAAATGTTGAAAACACCTGTATACTGTAAATGTTGAAAATACTGCTTGGGTAATCTTAGCAATTTTTGTTTAGAAGAATTTCCAAATAGGGATTATTTCCACATTTACAGTAAGCACCAGCATTCCATAAGCATAACCCCGAAGCATAGCTAGCATACAAACATTAGCAGCATTTGATCAATACAGTTTTTTGAAATATGAGTAATATCTGCATGAATATGAGTACTGGTATTATGTTTAGTTTATATATATATATATATATATATATATATATATATATATATATATATATATATATATATATATATATATATATTAGATGCATATTAGTACATGTATAGATTTATCATTTAGAATTCAGATGCTAAAATTGTAGTTCATAGATTTTGTATATACTTCCTGCAGCATACATTTGTAAATTGATGGAGAGGCACTTTGATTAATGAACTGAAATGTATGCTGTCCAAGAGTTTCATCATCAGTTTTGTTAAAATTCAGAGTAGCACTACTATTTTCAGAACTGCATAGCTTTTGGCACTAGGAAGCGTATTATGAAAGAAGATAGGCCTTTAAAAATAAATCTGTGAGTAGCATCATAGATTGAAATGTAAAGTTCACGGGATTATATTTACATCCACTAAATATTATCTCCTTTATTTTTTAAGAAAACTGTTGCCATTTATCAGTACACCACTAAGCATATCACCTCTACAGATTTCCTGAGCAGTGGCTGTTCCATCAATGAAACGTACAATGACGTACATGTCAATAATACACTATTTCATCTACTAAATCTTACTTTAATGATTATTCATAAACAATAGAATTTCTTTCTTTGTTTATTAGTACAGGAATTAACGTTGCAGCTATTGGAGAAAAAAATTACATAATTTACGCAGGTTATGCATTTTTTCTGCAATAGCTGCAACATTAATTCCTGTACTAACAACCAAAGAAAGCATTTTATTGTTTAAACTGAATACATATCAATGCTCTTTAATAGTTATAAAACCCAACCTTCAACAGAGCCATCTGTTTTATTTCTTTTTAGCTCACCTGAGCTGAAAGCTCAAGTGAGCTTTCTGATCCCCCCCCCCCCCCCCCCCCCCCAGTAAGAAGTCAAAGTTGTACATTAGAATAAATATAGAGAAAAAAAAAATCTTCTTCTCAAGAATCACTGGAGTTGAAAAGATGAAACTATGTGCAAGCTACCAAACAATGGGGTAGTGTGGGGCCTCAAATGGGGATCAATTTGAATATAAAGGAATAAATCTATAAGAAATCTCAGGGATTGACATTAATGGCTGTCCGATTGCCCGGGACAAGTAAATTCTCAGTTTGGGCAAGTGAAACTGTCAACTTACTTGTCTGATCGGGCAAGTGAATTTTTCTGATAGAAATGTATATTGGTATCTATTTTACATTAATTATAAATAAAACGATAGATTGAACACTTGATTTCTGCCAGATACGTGACTGACATTGCTCCCTTGGATTTCTAGATTATATCGTTCATTAAAAATCAGGTTATTTATTCTTTTTTATTTCATGTTGAATACGCTCTACGTATTACAACTTTGTTAACTACTTAATTCATTCACACTGACAGAATATAACATGACCTATCCTGATCAAGATATGTATGTTTCATAGCAACTATCTTCCTTAGCGTTGCATCAATCAAAATTCACAAAACAAAACGATCCTACCCAAAATGATTTTTTTATTAAAAAGGAAACGGATGGTTATTGATGCATTGCACTGTGTGTTTACAGATGAAATCGACAAGGAAAGTGGTAGTATACATTTAATATGTCCAAACGTACCATCTAAATTTTTTCAGGTACCTCAACTTGCCAGATTTATAGTAGTGTATCTGTTCACACTTTTTCTTATCATAATATTTATGGCAATAAATCATTTTCCTATTTGGGCAACCAAGTTTTGCATTCGGACAAGTCAAAATTTGAGATCACTTGGCCAAAGGGCAACTGAATCTGAAAGTTAACATCTATCCCAGAATCTTTTCAAGAAATCAAGAAAAAAACTTCTTAATTTAGCAACCAACAACACACTTTATACACCTAGAAAATTGTGTTTTTGCAGAAGATATCAGCTCAGTTTATAGAATTTTGGGAAAACCATCATACTCAATCATATTTATAGCTGTGAAGGTATAGCAATTGGTGTCTCTATTTCAACCCTCATACACAATCATGTTTATAACTGTGAAGGTATAGCAATTGGTGTCTCTATTTCAACCCTCGTACACAATCATGTTTATAGCTATGAAGGTATAGCAATTGGTGTCTCTATTTCAACCTCATACAACATGGTTATAACTGTGAAGGTATAGCAATTGGTGTCTCTATTTCAACCCTCGTACACAATCATATTTATAACTGTGAAGGTATAGCAATTGGTGTCTCTATTTCAACCCTTGTACACAATCATATTTATAACTGTGAAGGTATAGCAATTGGTGTCTCTATTTTAACCCTCATACATCATGTTTATAGCTGTGAAGGTATAGCAATTGGTGTCTCTATTTCATAAGTCATAAATATTACCAAGAGTGTAATTGTTGACATTTTTGCAGAATTCATGTATACATTTTAACATGTTTCATTTTCTGCTTATTTCATGTTTAAGTGCACTGGTCCTCAGACAGGCCAGACCTTGCAATCTAAATACAGAATATTATGCATGGGTGTTTGTGCATGGATTAGAGCTAGAGTTCCCCTGTGTATTCTTTCAATATTCTTTTTTGTTTTAGAATTTTTTTTTTTGGTCTTATTACACTGGGATTTTTCTTCAAGTAATCATGATTGTACATGCGAATTTATATTATGATAACAATGAATTGGGCAGAAATTACTGTAGTTCTGGCAAACTCATTGATGTGGACATTCTGATCAATGGATCCTGTGCTTCTTTTCAGCCATGCATCTTCACTATGGTGACCTCACAGACAGCACCTGTTTAGTTAAAATTATCAGTCAAGTCCGTCCAAATGAAATCTACAATTTGGGAGCCCAAAGCCATGTCAAGGTGAGTCAAAGAATATTGTCTTCTTCAACTTAACAAGTAAAAGACTTGGTAACAAGTTATTAGTAATAAGTTGGGTAATATCATCATCTCACAGGTAGGTCGGTTAATATTTGTTTGTGCAGGATAAAATGTGACCGGTTGTTGGTAACTAAGGCAGGTAGAATTTATACTGTGCTTTACTTTTTGATGTTCTCCCCATTTATTGATATTGTATAACAGTTAATTTTTGAGTTTTGTTTCATTTTCCATTGGAATTATAAAAACCAAAAAGCAATCCCTATAAATGTACAAAAATGAGAATGCCTCCTTTGAATGACCAAATTGTCAAAACAATTTAAATTAGGGATGTCAACGAATATTCGAGTACTCGACTATCGTTCGATTATACCGACTATCGACTAAAATTTCTTTGGTCGGTTATTCGTTAGAAATGTGTTACCTGAAAGTAATTTTAAATTCAAGGTAATTTACTTGGATCCGCCTATTTCATTTATATACAGATCAATGTTCTCGTAAGTAAAACTCGGGGTATGGTTTTAGTGTTCAAAGGAAATTATTTGTATGTCAATTTATGTTCGGCAAATATGCCTCCAAAATCTACAGTTTTGAATACTTTAAAAGATGTCAGGATTGAAAAACAGTTAAAAGTATGTTATCAAGGTTATGTGAAACTGAACTTGTATTCTGCAGTGGAACATCAAATTTGATGTATCATATGCCGAATCCGTCAAACATACATGTAGTAATCAGTCTTCAAGTGAAATTTTCTTTAAAAAAGTTCTCCGCATAATGCCCCCCACCCCCACCCCCCACCCCCACCCCCTCCAAAAAAAAAAAAGCAGAACCGGAAAGAAAAATGTTGCTATCACAAACATGATTATCAAGGATTGTCTACCACTTTTTATTGTAAATGGAGAGGATGTTCAAGAATTGTTTGGTTTTGT
Organism: Saccostrea echinata; assembly: GCF_033153115.1. Taxonomy (NCBI): domain Eukaryota; kingdom Metazoa; phylum Mollusca; class Bivalvia; order Ostreida; family Ostreidae; genus Saccostrea; species Saccostrea echinata. The sequence continues at coordinate 55,860,757 of NW_026889803.1, read as the reverse complement.
AGATTCAAATTATGAAGTTTCAACCTGCAATTCCATAAGATCTGACGTAATGCAACTATTCATAAAGAATAAACAGCTGTTGCAAAGTTGTAAATACATGTAAATTGGGGGACAGTTATGAGCATAATTAAATGGTGTTTCTTTCTGATATTAATATCATGCAGTCTTTTTAAGATTGTATTGATTATTTGCGCAAAATCTCATAATTAAAATTTATCCCAAGCTCTCTGTTTTTACAAGAGGCACATTTTACACGTTTACCAGTCAAAGGTCACTGACACGACACGTAAAAATGGCTTCAATTAACGGGTACATGTACTATCATTATGAAAAGAAAGGACAAATGCAAGCGTCTGATATCCTACATTTAGATAAAATGTGCAGTAAATATATTAATTTTGAAATCAAGTGCATTGGGTAAATGTAGATGTACAGTATTTATTGTACTACGTAAATGTTTACGATTCAGAAATTCGTTGTATAATGGTGATAGCGTAGGTTAAACATTGTACAACTAGTCTATAAAAGACAAATAGTGAAAATGACATGGAATATTAATTGAAATTTCAACGAATATTCGACTATCGTTCGACTTAAGCCTCCGACTATTCGACTAAGCTGTCCGAATAAAATTGACATCCCTAATTTTAATTATAAAATTAAAGAAAAATAAACAAAACAATTTTAATTATAAAATTAAAGAAAAATAAACAAAACCTTTATGCATTATATGTCACTTGATTGGCTTTTGATTCCAAAGCAGAGATGTAAATCATGTAAGTTACTGTGGAATCTTTAGATTTCGTGTTGGCTCAATATTTGCGGAAATCATGGGTACCCTGCATGCACAAATTCAAATCTTCAATAAATTAATAATTGAGTTTTTAAAAGTCATCTTTTCTTTCGTAGATATGAGGGAATAAATGAAATTATGTCCGTCGAACCTGTGAAATTTAGGCAATCCACGAAAATTGACCCCCACGAATTTTAATGATTCCACAGTATGACATTAAATTGTAGTCAAGCTTCTTACAAAAGGTCACGATTTAACAAGTAATTAATGTCTTGTATTACATACATTAAAACCTGTCTTAGACTTAATGCTGAAGATATCCTAGCTGGTTCAAGATAGTAAAGTGAAAACTAATGTTCATACAAGTATATGTAATGTATATGCCCTGTAAATTCATGCTGACAATTCCTTGGCCTGCATTTATTTTAAGATGATATTATTAGCAGCTAGGCTAGATACCTAGGTCTCTTCAATGCACTTTATGAATTAACATCTGTTCCTACATAGCAGCTAGGCTAGCATATTGTTCAAGATCATGGCTATGTATAGCCACTACAATCTTGAATACATCCCTTGAATTCAATCAATTTATTGAAAATTTCAAAGGAATTATACTATACATCTTGATCATGTACACAAAGGATTTGGAAGTTTAAATTATACAGTTACTTTATAAAATAAATAGTGAATCAATTTTTATATGCAGTAAAACCTTGCTATCTCAAGATTTTATATTGAAATTCATAAAGAAAAAGTTATTGGGACTTTCAACTCACTTTGACACATCCCTGGTAGATATCAATGATAGAGATACCAGTTTGTACATGTAAATGTTAATTAACAGTGTGAGGTTAAAAATGCATGACAAGGTACATGGCATCTTCAATTTCATCTTCAGGTTGATGATTGATAAATAACAATAGTATACAGTACAAATTTCTGTCCTGGCCTCCTAGGAGTATGATATATATAAGTAGTGTATCCTGGTTTAAGGATACACCAAAGGTTTCCAAATGCCAGAATTTAATTTGCATGTAATTCTTTCATTATCAAAGATAACGTAATAAAAGTATATATCATTTGAAAGCTTAATTGTTAAATTTACTATTTAATTATCCTAATTTAAACTTTAATTAATAACTTCTTCAAAAATTATTTAAATATTAATGTAAATCTTAGTGCTTAAATATTTTATAAATCAACTTTTTTGTATTTAACCCCTCAAAGTGGTCATTTTACCTCAAGGTAGATTAAAGATTGAATTTAAAAACCGTATCTCAGATTTTTGTTAAATCTTCTAACTCAAAAGTTACAGCCATTTGCCCTTCAATGTTACCAATTTATTAGCCTAATTTAACATTTCCCTCAATAATTCTCCTACTTGAAGGCAATTAAAATGGTGTTTCCTTATGTCTTGGTCAGTTTCATTAACATTTGAGTCAACTTGCTTTAGTAATATGAAGAGCATCTTATTGATAAATATGTGGTATCAGTTTGCTAATTATGAATAGATCATGATACAAATGTACTGTATGAAAACATTAAAGGTTTACACACCCACACAAGAATTGTTATCCTATAGAAGGGCCATTCCAAGTTTTTAGCTCTACTGGTCAGAAACCAGAAGAGATTATGCGATAGTAAGGTTTCCGTTGTCCATCTAGCTGTCTTTAAACAATATTTCAAAATGCCACTCCTCCTACAGTTTTGGTCCAATTTCAATATTACTTGGTAGAGAAGTAGACCTTACTAAGATACATAATTCTATATATCGGTCTTTGATTTCGAAGAACCTTATTGCCATGGTTACTAAAAATAGAAATTTCTATGAAATTCTTTCAAACGCTATTCCTCCTACAGTTTCAGTCTGATTTCAATATAACTGTGTACACAAGTAAAATACGCAATTCTGTTTATTGGTTTTAAGAAAATTAAAAAAAAAACAAACCAAACTAGATGCTGTCATGAGACAGTAATACCCGCACTAAGGTGTTTGCCTCTAAATGCACACTCCTTCATATTGGGCTTACCAAGGAAAAAGTCCAAATAATTCTATAATTTACACAGTACATGTATTCGTCAAATCGAGCATAAAATGCTCAGGTGACCATGTGACCCATGAACCTCTTATACGCATTTCATATACTTAATTCATTACCAGTCTGAAATATCAGAATTTAATTAATGTTGTAAATTAGGTTTTAATAAAAAGGGGGGGGGATAAAAATTTTTGGCCCATAATTGGAACTTTTTAAATTTATCTTCTCAACAACAAATAATATTATTTTAGTACAAAGCGTTTTTGATGAATTTATCAAAATGTGCAAACTTTTTTTAGTATTTGATTAGGCAAAAACCTCCTTGAAAAGCCATACCCAATCAAGTTATATGTGCCCCCCCCCCCCCCCCCAATACACACACACACAATTTGCCTGTTTTTGGAAATAGGCCTAGATGGCAAAGTTATGTTAAAACATCGTTTGTTATGATAATTTAAAATTTGTACTGTACATGTATGTGAACACCTTTTTGAAAATTTCTACATCACATTGGGCTTGCGTCACCCTACCAGTACTAGTACTAGTTTTACCATTATCATTTTTAGATTGCACATGCCATGTGACATGGTGCAGTGTTACATGTATATCAGTGGAAATTAATTCATTTTGTGTTTTAATTGGATTATATTTCATGAAGTTGACAGGACCTATGACAGTCGGTAAGTACAAGTTTAAGTATAGATTGGGGTAAAATAAACCGAAATGCAAATGGTTAGGTTAAAGTTTAAAAAGGATCAAAGATCATCGGCAATCTCCTATGCAGAGTTGTCGTTCGTTTCTCTCTCAGACACTGAATGTATGAGCCGATTGTAGAGAGTGGATCATCGATGCCACAATAGACGAATTTCACATTCTGAAGAGTTATCTCCCGTTGTCGACATTACATTCAGTTACAGGCATAGATCCGGGAATTTTTTTTCCAGGGGGGGGGGGGGGGAGGGGGGTCCACACCTCGGTCCAAAAAAATTCCAGCCCAGAATTTCCTGAGGAGCAAAAAAAAAAAACAAACAAACAAACAAACAAAATAAAAACAATGATGGTGGGGTCCATGTTTTTAAAGGGGGAGGGCATCCAAAGTCATTTTTTATTTGCTTCTGTAAATCAGTATATAGTCCTATTTAAATAACTCTGCAAATTCCAAGGGGGGGGGGGGGGGTCCAATCTCCCTAGCCGCTCCCTGTCCCTGAAATGACAAATGATCATGCGACTCCTAAATAGTAGAAAATTTTTCCATTTGACTAGACATAATTTTGTTTCTTGTGTTATTATGTTATGTACATCTAATGGTTTAAGGTTATGAACCCTTGAGGTCATCCCCACTCTCTTGTTCATAATATGACTACATCAAATTAAATAGAAGTGCATCAATGATAAGATTACTTGACATTTAATTCATTCATGAATTTGGGTCAACCTAGAATTAGGAATGAAAATCATTCAAAGAGATGGACCATTAAACTATTTGTATGTATTCACATTTTTTTTATGTCAAACCAAAGTATTAGACTAGTTTGCATACATGAACAAACTGGGAAGGGGAAGGGGCAAGGGGAAGGAGTTATCTCTTTACGTCTTAATTAATTGTTGAAAATTCCTAAAATGAATGTTAACCTTAAATCCGACTTGTACGTCTTCATTATTTTTAAGTGGTGGTGTCTCCGTATGAGTGAAAAATTCCCAAGAGGGACATTTAACAACAAACAAACATTAATGACTTAAAAAACACAATATACATGTACATGTTTATTAGTCAATGGATATACTTCTGATCATATCTCTAGTTCTCCCTTGAATCAGAAATGATGATATAAATATTTTAAGAATGATTAAGAGTTGAAAAGGTTGTGCATTTTAAAATTCACTAAGCTCTGTGGTTGAATTAGCTATACCAGTTTAGCTTATTTTGCTACTCAAAGCACCTTGATTAACTATTTTAAATCATACTGTTTTCTGAAATGTGAAGTTTTTTCAACATGGATACAAGTCATACCTTTTCAGCTTCTGAAAACAATTAATGCATGAAAAAAAAACTGCTTTTCAAATACTGTAACTCTTTCCAAGTACTTGTGATCATCAGTTTTTAGCTCACTTGAGTTTTTCTGGTTTTCTGATCACATTTTGTTTGTCATTCATCTGTCCGCCTGTAAACTTTTCACATTTTTGTCTTCTTCACTAGAACCGCCGGGCCAATTTCAACCAACCCAGCCACAAAGCATCTTTGGGTAAAGGGGATTCAAGTTTGTTCAAGTGAAGGGTCACACCCTCTTTCAAGGGGGGATAATCAAGAATTAGTGAAAATTTGGTGGTATCATTTTAAAAAAGTCTTATCAAGAACCACTGACTGGGCCCAAAAAGTTGAAACTTTCTTTACATAGACAGTGTAGCTTCAAATTTGTTAAAATTATGACCCACTGGGGTAGGATGGGGCCACATATGGGGATCCAATGATTTACATAGAAAAATGCAGGGGATTTTTTCCATCATAAATCTTCTTCTCATGAATAGCAAGGGCATTATTGTCGTCTGTTTTCACAAAAGGGACCTAGGGGACATTAAATCTCATTTGTCTGTCAGTCTGTCCGTCTGTCACAATAAATTTAACCTTGGTCATAACTTCTGAATAATAAGAGATAGGGATTTCATATTTCACATGTACATTACCTACAAGAACTTTCTAAACATACCATGATTTTTGAACCCATGACCTTGACCTTGAAGTTTGACCTACTTTTCAAAAAATTTAACATTATTTCAAATGATCATTTTGAAAGAGAAAAGATAGGGCGTTCATATTATACATGTATATTACCTGTGACAAGACCTTTCTAAATATATCATGACTTTTGACTCTGTGACATTGACCTTGAAGTTTAACCTACTTTTCAAAAATGTTTTATTTCCTTATAACTTTTGATTGAGAAGAGATAGGACTTTTATATTTGACATGTACATTACCTGTAACAAGATGTTTCCAAGCATGCTATGATTTTTTACCCCTTGACCTTGATGTTTTACCTAATTTTCAAAAATTTTAACTTTGGTGATTACTTTTGAATGACATATGATAGGGCGTGCATATTTGAAACAATATGTCATAAATAATGGCATCCCATCCACTAGGACAAGGAAAGCAGGGGACCACAATTCTTTGAATTTGCTTGTTAGTCATTTTGATATGGAAACATCCTCATATAGTGTAGATTCAAGTTTTTTATGCCCTGCCATGAATATGACCGAGGCATATAGTGTTTGTCATGTCCGACTTCAATAAAACGTCATATGCTGATACATACTGATGTAAGCTTTTCAACTGCATCAAAATTTTTGACCTTGAATTTTCCTTTGACCTTGACCTTACTTTTCTTAAATTAGTGTCTAGATCAGTTTTGAATAAACAATTCAAGATATATTTATCAAACTTCATATGCTGATATAATTATACTGCTGAGAGATATCAATTGCATCAACTTTTTTGACCTTGACTTTTCCTTTGACCTTGACCTCACTTTTTTAAATTAGTGTTTAGGCCAAACAAAAAAACATGTGTGGTTCCGGTTACACTTCCAAAAAAATTAGGGTAGGTAGGTAGGGATTTTTATTTTTTTTTTTATTTTTTTTTATTTTTTTTTTTAACAAAATGATTTTCTTAATTTTTTTTTCTAAATAATACCTATCACTGCTTTGCAAATGGCATTTAGATGTGGTGTGATAATATACTAGTCAATATTGGTAGGGGACACCTACATGCTAGCTTGCTTTGGATTTAACACTATTAAACACTTGCACTATGTTTTGCAAGGAGGCCGTCATTGCTGAAACTAAAACTTAAACTGGAGCCATTGATGGAAATTGGGGGAAATTCCGGAAAAATATGAAAATTGCCAAAAAAAAGTTTAGGGTCGGGGGTATAAAATAGGGAAGGTCGGGTAACCCGAACCACACATATTTTTTTTATTTGGCCTTATCTACATTTTAAATAAACCATTTCTGATATTTTTGTTGAACTTCTATGCTAATAGTAAATACATACTGATATAAGTTTTTCAACTGCATCAACATTTTGACCTCAACCTTTCCATTGACCTTGACCTCTCTTTTCTCAAATAAGTGTTAAGCTCAGTTTTAAATAAATCATTCAAGATATTTTTATCAAACCTATTATGCTGATATGTATTAGTGAGAGCTCTTCCACTGCATCAAAAACTTGAAAATGAAAATTCCGAAACCTTACTGCACATCAACATGACACCACCAACCATCTCCCAAAAGACGATTAGGCTACTGTGTAAAATGTAAGAGGAGTTCTGGGAACCAGGGGTTTTTTGCATAAAAAACATCATATTTCGACTCTCATTTGACCCCCAGGGTGAAAATGAAAATTCCAAAACCTTACTGCACATCTATAGGACACCACCAACCACCTCCCAGAAGACGATTAGGCTACTGTGTAAAATGTAAGAGGAGTTCTGGGAACCAGGGGCTTTTTGCTTAAAAAACGTCATTTTTTGACCCCCATTTGACCCCCAGGGTGAAAATGAAAATTCCGAAACCTTACTGCACATCTGCAGGACACCACTAACCATCCCCCAAAAGATGATTAGGCTACTGTGTAAAATGTAAGAGGAGTTCAGGGAACCAGGGGCTTTATGCATAAAAAACGTCATTTTTCGACCCCCATTTGACCCCCAGGGTGAAAATGAAAATTCCGAAACCTTACTGCACATCTACAGGACACCACCAACCATCTCCCAAAAGACGATTAGGCTACTGTGTAAAATGTAAGAGGAGTTCAGGGAACCAGGGGCTTTTTGCATAAAAAACGTCATTTTTCGACCCCCATTTGACCCCCAGGGTGAAAATGAAAATTCCGAAACCTTACTGCACATCTACAGGACACCACCAACCATCTCCCAAAAGATGATTAGGCTACTGTGTAAAATGTAAGAGGAGTTCAGGGAACCAGGGGCTTTTTGCATAAAAAACGTCATTTTTTGACCCCCATTTGACCCCCAGGGTGAAAATGAAAATTCCGAAACCTTACTGCACATCTGCAGGACACCACCAACCATCTCCCAAAAGACGATTAGGCTACTGTGTAAAATGTAAGAGGAGTTCAGGGAACCAGGGGCTTTTTGCATAAAAAACGTCATTTTTCGACCCCCATTTGACCCCCAGGGTGAACATGAAAATTCCGAAACTTTACTGCACATCTACAGGACACCACCAAACACCTCCCAAAAGATGATTAGGCTACTGTGTAAAATGTAAGAGGAGTTTGAGAAATAAGAGTGTGACAGACGGACGGACGGACGGACAGACATGAGTAACAACAATATACCCGAACTTTCTTTAGAAAGTGCGGGTATAAAAATAAATCTAGACTTACAAAAAATTAGGATCACATTTAAATCTATTGGGATCTACTTATTCTTATTATTTTGCGTTCATTTGAAGTTTTGGATCAGAGAATGAGATTTGTATATGTATATATGCTATTAATTATTTTTAGCTCACCTTGACAGAGTCCTTGGGTGAAGGGGATTTAAGTTTGTTCACAGGAATTGCCATGCCCTCTTTCAAAGGGAGATAATTAAGAATTCGTAAAAATTTGGTGGCATCATTTAAAAACCTTCTCAAGAACCACTGGGCAAAAAAAGATGAAACTAAATTGAAAGCTTCATTACATACTCTAGATTCAAATTTGTTGTATCATATCCCCCGGGCATAGGGCGGGGCCACAAGAGGGGGTCGAAGTTTTACATAGGAATATATTGGAAATGTCTTTAAAAATCCTTTTCTCGAGAACAGTAAAGCCATTATCAGTGACAGTCATATTATTATAGAAGTATCTTCAGGTAGTGTAGATTCAAGTTTGTTCAAATCATGACCCCTGGGGGTTGGGCGCAGACACAACAGGGGTCCAAAGTTTTACATAGGAATATATAGGAAATATCATTAAAAATTTTCTTCTCAAGAACAGCTAAGCCATTATTAGTCATATTAATACAGAAGTATCCTTAGGTAGTGTAGATTCAAGTTTGTTGTTGAGGTGGTGAAAATTCATGTTTGCTGAAGGTGTGTGGGAGACCCTAGAGAATACTGTGCATCTTCACTAAAATACATGTACACAGAAATTTGTGTTAATTGATTAAAGTAGTGCAAATAACAGCCATGATTCACTGTACAATTATTGTTTATTATTATGTCTTTAAAATAATCTTAAAGTTCAATTTCAAGATGAGCTTCCCATCTCCAGAAAATTTATATTCATTTAATTCTTGTTCATGTTGAAATACCATGAAAATCTATCACTTACGGACACACACAACATAGTTTTGAGCTTTATTTACTCATTCGATGTATAATTTAAAAATGTCAATAATTGATAGACTTTGATGTGACTATAAATTATTCCTAATGATGCTGTGCACCTCTTTTAAATCAAATTGTAAAGAAAAAGAACATACAATTATATTTTGTTAATTTTTAAAAAAAAAAAAAAAAATACAAGGATTTTTATCATTTGATATCTCATCAGAACCCCTGGTAATGTATGCTGATTTTTGTCTATGAACTTTAAATGGTACTATGATTTTAAATTAAGAATATCTTGAAAAATTAATAGTAGGTATACATGTTGTAAGGTATATACCTACATTGTGTATGTCCTTAAATTCAAGCTAGGGATAGAGTTTATGTAACTTTAAAAAATGGGGGGGGGGGGGAACCAACCAACAAACACATCAATTCTGTTCTTACTTGATTTTGTTGCAGGTAAAATTCAAGTAAAAATGCAATAGTTTTTTGCCTCAACTTTGTCACTCCATAATTAAGGTTCCAGAAACCAGTTTGAGTTATCCCTCTTTGTATGTGTTAATATTGTCCTTGCATATTCATTCCAGCTGGGTTAACAAGACCATATGCCATGAACAATTTAATCAACAGCGTAAATTGAAAATGTCATCTGCTTATTTATAAGAAACATTCGGTTTGCTTTTTAAAACAGTTGACATACACATTACTTACATCTCGTCGTCTTTTTCATCTGAGTGACTGTTGACTAAATTAGATATGTCAAAATGTGCGCATTAAGCTAACAGAAATAAAGGATATTCTAATTAATACATAGAAAGCATCAGCTGTTTTTATTTGTTGATATTATTTAGAACATTATTTTGGTGAACATGATGTAGAAATTTAATTGTAAAAGGAAAAATTAAGGCTTTTAATCATGTTGAGGTAATTACCATAAAAAATTCATGTACATTGTACTTTATTGTATTCATTGGTTTAGTCTGAATTTGAAAGGAATGAAAAAAAGATCTTTATTTTCCACATGAGTTTTGTAATAAGAAAATATGACAAAAGGTGGGGGGAATGCATGGACTCTTCTTATCAGGTTATCTGACATGGATACTCCCACTTTTCTTCACTCCTGTGTTGAATTCAGCAAAACTGACATGAAAGAAGTGGGACTGATGGTGTTAATTTCAGATTTAATTGACCTCTTTACCCTGGATATGGAAGCTTAATTCAGTAGTGTTATTTCATCTGTCCCTAACACTGCCCCCTGGTGGGTAACCTTGTCCTTAGCAGTCTTGTATAGAGGGAGGATGTTTCTGATGTATTCTTTAGCTTGTCCCCCACTTAGTGCATCTAATTGAATGCAATATCATATTTCTTGTACCTCAGTCTAAATTGTGAAGTATGATAAAGGAAAAGTTATGGAATATAATCAAATCTAAAATATGAAAAGAAAAAAAAAATTGCCATATATGTGTCTTAGATTCTACAGCTAGGACCATTAGGACTTAAAACAGAAACAAATAAACTTGAAATTAATATTGTAGCATTAAAAAATAATTGAAAAATAACTAGGATTATGATTTAAAAAAGTGAAAATTCTACATTGAGCAAAAACAGATGTTTAGAATATAAAAATATACTATATAAAATTATATAGTATATATATATATATATATTTATACTATATAACCATGAGTGAATTCTAAGGTAATTTCAATGTACTAGCTGTTACAAAATTTATGCTAAGTTCATTTTTAGCAGCTTCATTAGGAATTTCAGACTTCTATTTACTTCCATCAAATCCACTTAACAAAACTTTATTGTAATTGATGTATAGTAATTACCGGTAAACAGTGTTTTAGTAATGGAATAATGCTTTAATTGTTGTATACTATTGTAATGTTTTAGTAATGATAATTATAACGCTTTGTGTAGGTGTCCTTTGAATTAGCCGAGTACACAGCTAATGTTGATGCCGTGGGAACGTTACGTTTGTTGGACGCCATCAGAACATGCGGACTAGCGGACCAGGTCAAATTCTACCAGGCATCCACCAGTGAAATGTTTGGAAAGGTTCAGGAAATCCCCCAAAAAGAGACCACGCCCTTCTATCCAAGGTCTCCGTATGGTAAGAAATCCATAGGAGAAAATTCCATTGCAAATTCCATTGTATGTACCATTAATGTCTAAATAGAGTATTGTTCTATTTGATATTGACTGGTGCATTAGAGGAACAAAATCTGTCATAATTGATCTAAATAAAGTTTATTTAGTTTGTATCTTCAAATTTTAAATATCTTACTTTCACTAATATGGAAATATATCTTAATATTTTATTACTTTGAAAATTGTGGATAATACAGTATTACTTTAAAACAACAGAAACTGAGAATGGATGCCTACCATAACAGTATACATAAAAATCTTGGGAACATTTTCTGAGTTGATTATTGGCCCATAATAAAAAAAAAATTGGTAGGATGTGAAGGAAATTTAACTTTTTGCTTGAGAAGTGTTGTTCAGTAAATATGAGTTAATGACTTTGATATATAATTGAATTACTCTATCGGTATTGTTTTGTGTTACAGTGTTGCTAAGCTTTATGCCTATTAGATTGTTAATATATTATTAAATTAATCTATCAGTATTGTTTTGTGTTACAGGTGTTGCCAAGCTTTATGCCTATTAGATTGTTAATATATAATTGAATTACTCTATCAGTATTATTTTGTGTTACAGGTGTTGCTAAGCTTTATGCCTATTGGATCGTTGTGAACTACAGAGAGGCTTATGATATGTTTGCCTGTAATGGAATCTTATTTAACCACGAAAGTCCCAGAAGAGGTGAGAGGTCATGAACATGTCCACAGGGTCAAATCTTAATAGAAATATTCACATCAGTAACGAAGTATATTTATAATAACTCAGTAAGAATTATAGCACTGTGAATATAAGCTGAGAATATTAAAATACTAGTAAAAGAGAAGTATGTGTGTGTTCCCAACACATTAAATCATCCTGCTAATTATTTACAGAGCAAATGTCATTAGTGTAGAAAAAATTCCATGTTTAAGAATTTAGAAAGGAAATTAAATTTGATCATTTGGGTCACTGAAGGATTTATATTGTTTAAAAAACAACCTGTCATGCTCAAATCTTAAATTTGAAAGAGCATTTGTGACAGGCCAATGTTTATCAACATTGTACTTGCTGCAGGCAGTGCACAAATTGACACTTACCCCATCCCCAAACAAATATCATCTGAGGTCACAGTCAGCAACCTACTCAGCCAGAAAAACCTTCCCATCAGCCCCAGGCATCTCCCACATCTGTCCCAGTATTACAAAATGTCAAGATGTTTTCTTAGTATTGGATTTTTGTTATGGTTTGTAACTTGATAACACTTGCACTCAGTGGGAGAAAATGAATTAAAAATGAAAACCCCGCCCTTAAACATGTCAAAATTTTGCTGAGACAGAGAGGTTTTATTCCTTTTTCAAACAAAGTGAGATTATCAAACTTTATTGAACTTATGTCTGCATGTCATGATTATAGACGGTGCGGTTTTTAGAAATGTTTTACAATAATATCTTAATTTATCTGGATATTTCTCATTAACTGTCTGATATAACACTAAGCAAACATCAATTCCAACTGGAGTAAATTATCCGGAGATTTATTGTAAAGATGATTGACAACCAGATCAGATTCCCCTGAATGTTTTCTTACATGGGGTCATGTTCAATCACTTCAAGAGTTACTTTGAATCTGACAATAACTAATTTATCCCACGTCAATCCTTACAGAAAAATAAAGTTGCATGAAGTGGAATTTGCATGATTGGAAAGGAAAGAATGGGCTGAATCTTCATCTCACTCTGACATTATCAAAACAAAGCATCCCCTGATCTTCAGAAGGGGGACTTTGTAAAATTGCAGTCAATTAGATGATGACAAGAGAATGATGTCTTACAGTCATTCTGGAAATGAGATTTAAGAATGTGTTTTATATCAAGAAGAAAACTCTAGGACAAAAATCATAGATATATATTGTAAAAAATGGTGCACTTATGATATATAAGAGAAAATTTAGCATATGAGTAGGACTACTGGAGGATCATGTGACATTTTGCTGATCATATTAAGTATTTAATTGAATTGTTGAACGAAAAAATGGAATTTTCAAAAAATACTTACAAACTGTGATGTAGGTATAGACTAAGCTGTAGGTAAAATATATAAGCTATAGGTATAATATAAGTGTAGGTATAATCTAAGCTTAGTATAGATATAAGTTGTAGGACTGGTATAGACTAAGTTGTAGATATTGACTAAGTCGTAGATATTGACTAAGCTGTAGGTATAATCTAAGATGTAGGTGTAATCTAAGATGTTGGTATAAGTTGCTTTTATAAGTACTATATTTTTCTGTAGGTGAGACTTTTGTGACGAGGAAGATTACACGAGCTGTTGCTAAAATTACATTAGGACAACAGGAGAATGTTCAGCTAGGAAACCTGGATGCTAAGAGAGATTGGGGACATGCCAAGGACTATGTAGAGGTAAAGACTACACGCAGAGCCATTATAAGACTGTGTAGAGGTAAATACTACACGCAGAGTCAATATAAGACTATGTAGAGGTATAGGCTACACACAGAACCAATATAAGACTGTGTAGAGGTATAGGCTACACACAGAACCAATATAAGACCGTGTAGAGGTAAATACTACACACAGAGTCAATATAAGACTTTGTAGAGGTAAATACTACACGCAGAGCCATTATAAGACTGTGTAGAGGTATAGGCTACACACAGAACCATTATAAGACTGTGTAGAGGTATAGGCTACACACAGAGCCATTATAAGACTATGTAGAGGTATAGGCTACACACAGAGCCATTATAAGACTGTGTAGAGGTATAGGCTACACACAGAGCCATTATAAGACTGTGTAGAGGTAAATACTACACACAGAGTCAATATAAGACTTTGTAGAGGTAAATACTACACGCAGAGCCATTATAAGACTGTGTAGAGGTAAATACTACACGCAGAGCCATTATAAGACTGTGTAGAGGTAAATACTACACGCAGAGTCAATATAAGACTATGTAGAGGTATAGGCTACACACAGAACCAATATAAGACTGTGTAGAGGTATAGGCTACACACAGAACCAATATAAGACCGTGTAGAGGTAAATACTACACACAGAGTCAATATAAGACTTTGTAGAGGTAAATACTACACGCAGAGCCATTATAAGACTGTGTAGAGGTATAGGCTACACACAGAGCCATTATAAGACTATGTAGAGGTAAATACTTCACACAGAGCCATTATAAGACTATGTAGAGGTATAGGCTACACGCAGAGTCATTATAAGACTGTGTAGAGGTAAATACTACACGCAGAGTCATTATAAGACTGTGTAGAGGTAAATACTACACGCAGAGCCATTATAAGACTGTGTAGAGGTATAGGCTACACACAGAGTCATTATAAGACTGTGTAGAGGTAAATACTACACGCAGAGCCATTATAAGACTGTGTAGAGGTATAGGCTACACACAGAACCAATATAAGACTATTTAGAGGTATAGGCTACACACAGAGCCATTATAAGACTGTGTAGAGGTATAGGCTACACACAGAACCAATATAAGACTATTTAGAGGTATAGGCTACACACAGAGCCATTATAAGACTGTGTAGAGGTATAGGCTACACACAGAGTCAATATAAGACTGTGTAGAGGTAAATACTACAGGCAGAGCCATTATAAGACTGTGTAGAGGTATAGGCTACACGCAGAGCCATTATAAGACTGTGTAGAGGTATAGGCTACACACAGAGCCATTATAAGACTGTGTAGAGGTATAGGCTACACACAGAACCATTATAAGACTGTGTAGAGGTAAATACTACACGCAGAGCCATTATAAGACTGTGTAGAGGTATAGGCTACACGCAGAACCAATATAAGACTATTTAGAGGTATAGGCTACACACAGAGCCATTATAAGACTGTGTAGAGGTATAGGCTACACGCAGAACCAATATAAGACTGTGTAGAGGTAAATACTACACGCAGAGCCATTATAAGACTGTGTAGAGGTATAGGCTACACGCAGAACCAATATAAGACTATTTAGAGGTATAGGCTACACACAGAACCAATATAAGACTATTTAGAGGTATAGGCTACACGCAGAACCAATATAAGACTGTGTAGAGGTATAGGCTACACACAGAACCAATATAAGACTATTTAGAGGTATAGGCTACACACAGAGCCATTATAAGACTGTGTAGAGGTATAGGCTACACACAGAACCAATATAAGACTATTTAGAGGTATAGGCTACACACAGAGTCAATATAAGACTGTGTAGAGGTAAATACTACACGCAGAGCCATTATAAGACTGTGTAGAGGTATAGGCTGCACGCAGAACCAATATAAGACTGTGTAGAGGTATAGGCTACACACAGAACCAATATAAGACTATTTAGAGGTATAGGCTACACACAGAACCAATATAAGACTATTTAGAGGTATAGGCTACACACAGAGCCATTATAAGACTGTGTAGAGGTATAGGCTACACACAGAACCAATATAAGACTATTTAGAGGTATAGGCTACACACAGAGTCAATATAAGACTGTGTAGAGGTAAATACTACACGCAGAGCCATTATAAGACTGTGTAGAGGTATAGGCTACACGCAGAACCAATATAAGACTGTGTAGAGGCATAGGCTACACACAGAACCAATATAAGACTATTTAGAGGTATAGGCTACACACAGAACCAATATAAGACTATTTAGAGGTATAGGCTACACACAGAGTCAATATAAGACTGTGTAGAGGTAAATACTACACGCAGAGCCATTATAAGACTGTGTAGAGGTATAGGCTACACGCAGAACCAATATAAGACTGTGTAGAGGTATAGGCTACACACAGAACCAATATAAGACTGTGTAGAGGTATAGGCTACACACAGAACCAATATAAGACTGTGTAGAGGTATAGGCTACACACAGAACCAATATAAGACTATTTAGAGGTATAGGCTACACACAGAGCCATTATAAGACTGTGTAGAGGTATAGGCTACACACAGAACCAATATAAGACTATTTAGAGGTATAGGCTACACACAGAGTCAATATAAGACTGTGTAGAGGTAAATACTACACGCAGAGCCATTATAAGACTGTGTAGAGGTATAGGCTACACGCAGAACCAATATAAGACTGTGTAGAGGTATAGGCTACACACAGAACCAATATAAGACTGTGTAGAGGTATAGGCTACACACAGAACCAATATAAGACTGTGTAGAGGTATAGGCTACACACAGAACCAATATAAGACTATTTAGAGGTATAGGCTACACACAGAGCCATTATAAGACTGTGTAGAGGTATAGGCTACACACAGAACCAATATAAGACTATTTAGAGGTATAGGCTACACACAGAGTCAATATAAGACTTTGTAGAGGTAAAGGCTACATGCAGAGCCAATATAAGATTATGTAGAGGTATAGGCTATACACAGAGCCATTATAAGACTATGTAGAGGTATAGGCTACACACAGAGTCAATATAAGACTTTTTAGAGGTATATAGGCTACACACAGAGTAAATATAAACTTTGTAGGGGTATAGGCTACACAGAGAGCCAATATAAGACTATATAGAGGTATAGGCTACACACAGAGCCAAAATATGTCATATAATTCCAACTCACATTTTAGATTAAAGCTAAACACCATTCCCTTTTTTAAATGTTGCAGTATACATGTGAAAGGAGACAAGATTGAAAAAAAATGGATATAAAATTAAAAAAAGTATGAAGAGGAGTGAATAGAGATTTTTGTATTACTGATTTAGTTTTCCACAAAATGATTTCTGAGTATAAGAGGATAAAGCTAAAGTTTCCTGTTTTTAGATTAAATTAAAATACAGAACATCACTGTGAAAGAACATTTAGTTTGCATCCCTCTCTTCAAGTGTTGTGAGAAATAACACAAGATTGTCTTCAGAAAATTAAACAAACAAAAATGGTTCCTAAAGCAAACTTTTGTCAGAAAAAAATCCCTGCAATAATATTTTTTCATCCTCAACTTTACAAAAAGTGAATGTCAATTTGGCTTTGTACATTGGCGAATTGACACTTTGAAGCAGCAGTTCAATTTTCATGAGTAAACACTGCAAACCTATAAAATGTGATTTGCAGAATCTCCAACTTTAAATGGGTTTCTGTGCTTTTAGATCTCTGAATCTTCTGGATTTCATCACTTGATAAATGGATTTAACATTCTAATGTTAGGATAATTTTAAATGAAGTGGATGTTCTTGAATATCTGAGTTCATTGTTACTGGAATACTACAGCATTTGTCCACGTCAGTGTTCTAAGTATAGGAACACTTGTTCAACTACGTAATGGACATATACTAAATCAAATTACAAATTGTTAACGTACAAAATTTCATTTAAATTCATCATTGATTTAGGCAGTGTTGTTTTTTTCTTTAAAATATTATTTTATTAAATTAAATGTTTATTATGATGGAAAAATAATGGAATGATATCAGATGAGATAAATATGGCACAAAATTTTAAAGATGAAAAATCTAAAGACAAAATTACAAAAATATACAATATACAATGATGCATGGTTACCACATGTAACTGGTATACATCCATGCATGTTTATAAATGATAAAAAGCTGTTTTCAGTCTTTTTCTTTAAAATAAAAATGTTAGAAACAAAAGATCATTGTTTCAAAACCAGGGGTTACAGAGTGATTGAAAATTTGAGTGTAAATAATTTCTGTTCACACAGGCAATGTGGAGAATGTTACAGCATGAGAAGCCAGAGGATTTTGTCATTTCTATGGGAGAAGCTCACAGTGTCAGGGAATTTGTGGAAAAGGCTTTTAAAGTTGTGAATGTGGATATAGTGTAAGTATTTTGAAAAGGTTAAGATGATTTGTTTGTGGATACAGTGTGGCTGTACAGTTTAAAAATGAAGAATTTGATGTTTGATGTTTGAAGAAGTTTGATGTGGAGATAGTGTTATATTGTGGACATCTTGTGTAAGTGATGTGGATAAAGAGAGTAGATTTGTGGAATGTGGATACAGTGAAAATGTGTAAAGAACAATAAAGTGGATCAGAGAAATTATGAATATAGATCAAGTATGGCATAATGGATGGAGTGAAAGTTTGGTACATGTATTATGTTTACAGTGTACAGGTTGCAGCATTAAAAATGAAAGGAGAGTCCTGATGAATGTGGAAGTACTGGGAAAATTGTCATTTTATCTTTATGAAATGATAATGAACACAGCAGATTGATTAAAAAGAATAGTTAGTAGAGAGAGCATATGCTCTGAATAGAAGGAAGTAACATTGTATGGATGCTAAATATATATGTATTTTTTTCCGGAGTGCAGATTTTTACAGTCTGTAAACACAAGCACTCATGTTTTTAAATTTTTTTTTTTTCCTTTTTGCATTTTTATTTTTACCAGGTTTGAAAATTAAAATATTTTACAATATTGAAAAAAGCAACAGCATTGCTGAAAAGTTTCAGTATTTTTGCATATGATTCATCACTTTTTCATCATATTTTGTAACTTTTCTTTGGAACATAAATTAGAGACCAGCAACATGCTTTTGTCTCCTATTAATGTAATTTTGGTTAACAGACCACAATCCAAAATGTTTGCATCTGGTCATTTAACATACATTGTAATACATGTACTAGTAATTAGGTGCTTCATGAAGAGATACGAGAAAATTTATGACCGAGTATGAAGGGACACCAGCACACAGTATGGAAATTGAAACTTTAAAGCATTATTTTTTGCAAGTGAATGTTTGTTTCAATTTTTTTTTAAATTTTATTTTGATTTGTTTTGTTGAAAAAATACTGCAAAATTTTGCAATAATAGCTATATCCACAGAAATAAAAACAGTTAAATATATCACATGTATAGTAAGATTGGGGGGATTGATTTTATTTTTTAAATGGGAGGAAGCTGTGATTATGAATATTATGAAAAAATGAAAATGCATGTATAAATGATTTAAATGAAAGTACATGTATTAATAATTCAAAAGTTTTATATAATGTTCACAATATTGTAAATTCATTCCTCCTCCCCCTCCCAAAAAAATAAATAACGGTCTTGTAAATGTAAGTCTCAATCAGAGGAGTCGATTCATACAATAAATGTCCCTAAATACATCATGATAAATGATATACAAAAAAGGAATCTGTTGTAAAACCACCTTATTTTATATATAGTACAAACAATAAAAATATACCTGAAGCAGAAAACTTTTCTTACTTAGAAATATATATAATAAGAACATGACAAACATCACGTACATATCAGGGAGATTATAAATCACAAAAAGGAAAATAATTTTTTTTTTCTTCTAATATTTGCCTTAAGTGAAATGGCTCATAATTTCGTTTGTTTAATTTATTGTCAGTGATTAACAGAATCTTGTACAGCCCCTAAGAATTTAAACATCTGTGGTATATTGGCATTATTCTTTTTGATGTTGAAGCTTTCAGAATGAGACAACTAGACAGTTTAATTTTTGTTGATGAAAAACTGCACTTGCAAACACTTGAACACTAAAATAATTTTTCACCATGAAACCTGGACAGAGAAACGCACTTTGCAGATTTATTTGTGTCAGTATTTTAATTCTTTTTTAAATATTTTTAAAGTGTTTAGTTGAGTTGTGACAAAATAAATGCACATGTCATACACCAAACTACAGGTGCCGTGTGTTTTTAACAGAATTGGGTTGAATTATGGAGTGTTTCATATCAAAGTATGGCAATATTTAAATGTGCAGGTAAAGGTAGCATATTAAACTTCACAGAACTTTAGACATATCAATAAATAAATTCATGGTAAAGTAAGGCAAAATAGAACATTGCTGCTCTCAGAAATTTTTATTAGTTTTTTAATGCTTGATGATGATTTTTCTATTTTCTTCTTTTTCTTTTTTACAGTATTATACTACAATATTTACATAATCTGCATGTGCTTGATGCTTAGATTGAATACAAATAAACTTAACCTTTTTTTCTGTAGATGGGAAGGAGAGGGGGTTAATGAAGTGGGCAAAGACAAAGCCACAGGCGTAGTGAGGGTGAAAGTCAACCCCAAGTTTTACCGTCCCACTGAAGTGGTAAGAGTTATCATTCCTTGTTCATTTTATAGTGGGGAAATTTTTTTGTAGGTCTTCTAAGCTACATCATTGATGTAGTCCTATCTAGAACTGAAATTACATTCTGTAATGTACTGAATGTTGTAAAAGTTATCCTCTAATAGCCTAAAACACAATATGAATTTGGTAATTGTCAAATGGTCATATGTCTGTCGGGACTGTAAGGGTGGTTATTCCCCTTTGCTTGCACAGCAGAATTTTGTATTTAACTGAATGTAACTTTTTTGTTTAGTGAATGTGTGATTTGTGTTTGTTGAAACATAAGTTGTTTTTTAATGAGAGTTTGGCATTTTTGACTAAGTACGCATCATATTTTACTTGCTATTTACACGTAAGTGTGATGGTAGATGTGTATGCAACAAATTAGAAAGTATAGTTAATGTGTCACTACAATACTGAAAACAGTAAATGACAAGGAGAGAAAAATGGAGCTCTATAAGCAAGTAAAAAAGGGAGATTTATGTAAAGATATAATTTTTTTGTGTTTAGATAATTTTTTTCTTGTGTTATTTACTTCCTTGGAGTTTAATAAAGCAACTAGTAACAAAAAAATAAAAAGATATTTATTTTAATGCAGAAGTTGCTTGCAGAAAAATAGTTGATAAGGTTTTAGAATGTGTAGTAACATTTCATTTTTGAATTGAATTGAACATATTTTATTGACAAAAAGTCAAAAGAATTAGACACAAGTTCAGAAACTTAGATAGTTATTTTTTCTCCTAATACAGAATTTAGTAAAAGATACATTTATATGGTTTATTTTTATCAATCAGTAGCATCAAAAATGGCAATTTAATGAAATTAAATTTTTAATATACAAAAAAAAAAAAAAAATACAATTTTTTTCTAAGAAAAAAAAAAGATTTTAAGAAATATCACATTTATTTAGAAAAGCTTGAATAACTTGGAAAGTTCAGCATTTTGTGTATCCGAGAAGAAATAATTTTTAGGTCACCTGAGTCACTCTGAGGGGTTCTGTTGTTAGGGCAGGGCTCTAGTCATTATAGAGTGAAAATTCATTATTTCTTTGGAAATCTTCATCTCTGCTATGAAATTCATAAATTGAAACAGAATCATATGTTAATATATATCTAAGTAAAAAAAAAAAATGCATGATTTGAGACTGTTTATGTAATTGTGAATCTGGCCTGAAATCAGCCTGTTCATTATTGTTTTATTGTAGAACTACTTAATTTATTTATTTATTTTCATCACAGACTGATGGTTTTATGACCCCTTTAAGCTATAAAAAGCCCCATTAAATTTCAGATTTCTTACCAAAAAATGCGACAGGCAAGAGCCATCATAAGCCACAGTTTGACACTGAAATCTTGTCACCACTGTTATTTGTAATAAATCATAAAAAATGATGCCTAAAAATTTCTTACACACAAAAACGTTTTTGACATTAAAAGTGGCTTAGTTAGGCCTGTAACTGATGAGTGGGGTTTAATGGCTAGATGATACAAATATCTGTTCTGTGTGTTAAGTGATGGTCTTTGACCCGTTTTTGTAGTGAGACCACTTGGTCTGCTCTTTGCTGGGTTTCAGACTAAATATCTATAAATAATACCTTTAATCTGTTTGCATTGTTTGTTAATAAGAGATTATTGTTATAATCAAGACAAGGAATAATTTCATAGTGTCTGACAATAATAATTCAGACTTATGACAGAATCACATATTTATTAAGGAATGTCAAAGAAATTATAGATATGATAACCAATGAAATATTTATATCCAGTAAAAGATATGAGTCTGTAGTTTTAATTGAGACCTGAAATGAAAATGGAAATGATTGCAATACTTGATTTGATATACTATTATAAATAAATTCAGATGTTTCAAAAATTTGAATACTACTTTATAACTTCCTTTGGATTTCAACTGTAATTTTAAAATTGCCAAAACTAAATATACAGTCAAACCTAATTATCTCAAACTCGATGGGACCAAGAAAAAACTTCCAGATATCCAAGGTTTCCAGATATCAAGGGTAAAATACTGAAAGAATAAGGGTTGGGACTTCCAAATCAGTCCAACATATTATGGTTTTCGAGATATCAGTGTTTGAGATAACCAAAGTTGAATTGCTGTTGAAATGTGTTTAATGCCTTTATGCATTTGGACTTAATTGAAATAGTGAAAGTGGTATGAAAGAATGTATAGCAGTGAGGATTGAGGGATACCTGTATTAATTTAATTAAGATAGGTCAAGTATTATGTGTGGTTCAGCTATTTCTAATTTCCAATATATAACTAAAATGGTCTACTTTTAGGAATTTCTACTGGGAGACTGTACCAAAGCAAAAACAGACTTGAAATGGCAGCCAAATTACTCCTTTGATGTGAGTAGATTTTGTAATCAAATATGAGAGTAAGAAGACCTATCTGAAATAGATTTGATTGGACAAAAAGATTTAAAATAAGGGTTGATGATGCCAAGTAGTGGCATAATTCTAGACCCAAATACAACTTTATGTGCACAATGAATATACCGGTACATTTTTTCTTTGTGAGTGGCACTGTAGCTCTCCAGTCTATCAATATATTTTTTTTTTTTTCGGAGAGCTACAGTACTGCATTTTGTCTTGCATAGATACGGATAACCTAGTAATGAAAATGTTTACAAATATGATACAAGACAAGTTGTTATCCTGTATTTTGTTTTCATAGGCACTGGTCAAAGAAATGGTAGAAGGTGATATTGCGCTAATGAAAACTAATCCTCTGGCATAATACAATCTCAAGGTTTGTACAGTATTGTATATAGTTTGTATATTGTTTCTGTTATAAATTTTAGAGAAACCAAAAACTTCTGTATTTTTCATTTTTGGAAATATATGCACTAAACTAAAAATGCAATTTCCGGAACTGTAATGGGTTACTTGCAAGCAACACTTTCCTTCAGTGCTCTTAGTTAATATTGTTACGGATGCTTGTGTTTTTGTTTCATACAGAATATATCCAGGTTTTTTTTTCTTTTTCAGGTTCTTTCCTTAGTCATACATTTTGTGGGTGGACATGTATTTATGTGGGATCAAATTTTGCTTTTATATTAATATTCATGAAATATCGAAATCTTTATTTATTGTCGATCAAACTATGTGAAATAAATTTCTAAGATGTATTACAAATATATTAATTGACGCTTTATATAATAAATTACTATAAATTATTTATCAAATAGCAGAGACTAATTCATTATTACTAGCTTTCTTCTGAAGTATGTACTCAGAGTGGTTTATAAACTTCATTAGAAGAGGTCATTTTTGGTAACACAGGTTTTACACATTTTTGTATGTACATGTATATATGGTATATCTGTACAATCAAGCATTTTCTTAGGGGTCATTATACACAAAAGCACTTGTATATATTTAATAGAGGGCCTACAGAGGTAATTTGTTTTACAGTAAAGCAATGTTAAGTTCAACATCTTTAGTCCCAGTCATGACTAGCCAATATTTATTATACAAGATTTAAAAAATAAAACTGATCAAATTCTCAACATTCTTGTAACCTGTTTAGATGTGATAAACTGATGTAATTAAAATTGTTGAAGAAGGTTGAATACCTTTCAATAGTTCTGGATTCTTTGGTATCGTACTTTTTTGGAATTTTTTATGTGAATTTTTCAATTTTTTTTTTAATTTCTGTGGAGGTCTGTTAATCAAAAATATGCATTCTGGTTTTTTGTTTTTTTTTAATTTGTTTATTGGTATTTAATTTTTAAAATTGTCACAAAATGATGAAATTTTGATAATTTTTTTTTTATTTTGTGATTCATACATGTATTTACAAATTTTATTTAGCCAGCACTTGGATGTCAATTTTCCTTCTAAACTAAATGACTGTAAAACACCTATTGTTAGTGACCAATGAAATGAATATGTGACAGTATTATGTGTATACATAGTATTTAATACAAAGAATGAATCTCAAGAATCAGTTATTATTTCTGTGGGTTATACTTTGTATGTCATTTGTATTTTAACTTTCCAGATAGTTATGCAATGTATCTGTATTGTGTTTTTGACACTATGTTTGAAATCCAGCCACAACATTTTTACTGTTATGTACATTTGTTTACTAGAACGATCTCTGAGCAGTAATGATAGGAAATGTCGTGTGTCTTTTCTGGTACATTCCATTGCCTCAGTAGAGATTTTGCTTTATTTATGTTTCTAATTTAATTGGATAGAAAAAAAAATGAGGTTGTGTGTATTGGTTCTAACTTAACAATCATAAACCAATTGTGTTCCTCAACGAATAAAAATCCTCACAGACATCCATGGACATAACCAGAGGAAATGTGAAATCCATGTCAATTATCACTTAATGGAAATAAAATGATTAATATCTGATTTTATGTCTTGATTTACATGTATTTTTAAATATACTCACAAATAGAGAGAACTATCTTTCTTACGAATGGGGGGGGGGGGGGGGGTGGATGGTAAAAATCTTGCCTTATGCACTCCACCCCCACACTCAAATAATTCAAAATACATGTATATTTTTGTTTCTTCTTTTAAGACAACATGTATCTAGTATCTAAAGTTGCATTTAAATCTTTAAAAAAGCGATATTTGGATAAAATATTTAATTTGTTGCAAATTTCAGATTTAGAATTTTAAAATGCCAACTTTCTCAAAATGGACCCTACAAAAAAAGGTTTCCCACCATTTACTTTCTGTGATCTTTTATAATTAATTTATGTTTACTTACAATATTAACTTAACTCTTTTCTCACCAATCAAATGATTCAACTCAACTTTTTTGTACAATGTAGCAAACACTCTTCAGGAAAGCAAAGAGGCCCTTAGCGGAAAGAGATTAATTTCTCCACATTCAAAAAGAATTCTTAAGATAAATAGGCAAATTTATTTCATTTTGAATTTTCTTTAGGGATAAACAAACTACAATTTTTAAAGACTAAAGCATGAATTTTGTATTTATTTAAAATGAAATAAAACAACGATTAAGTTAAAGTTTGGCCTATTTGGTGTCATTTTAAAGATGAAAGTACCGCAAGAAAAATAATGCTCTTGGTCAACTCTTGAGAGAAGGGATTATGAATTTGTTGTGTGTACAAATCCAGAACTTGAGCTTTTACTTCAACAGAGTGACCAAAAAAGAAAAATATGAAGGAGTTTCTGTTTTAAGGCGTTGTATCTGGCGTGGGAGCATTTTGTCATCACCTTTCTAAGAAGAACGTCACGAATATATAAGAAATTCACTTAAAATTCATTACATCTGTATTTATTTGGGTCTAAAATGAATGATAAGAAATGATTTTGTTACAATTCTTCTTTTATCACACAACTGGGAATAAGTTTCTCAAGGGGGTATGCTGTGTATAAATTGTATGTAAATAATGCAAATATCATGAAATAATTTCCTACAAACCCAAGACGAATTGGGAAAATGAAATACATAATTGAAGTAAAGTGGAACATGGAAAATAAAAGTACTTACATACTTTATTTATTAAAATATCAAGGTGGCTAAATCACGTATGTAGAATTAAGAAATAAAGTACTAATAAAAGTAAAGCAAATATTCTTAATTATCTCAAACTTTGATAAAGGGGAAAAATGTAATTTGGGGAGGGGGTGGGACATCGTACTCTGACGGACAGAACAATAATATTATCCTGGATTGAGCGAAACATTCAGGTGATTATATTTTTTATAAGTTTGGTATATTGATTATTAATGTACCTTTTTTCTCGGTCTTTATTAGGCATAGTTTTCTACGCGATGCCCATTTATGTATTTTATATAATTTAAATAAAATATCGTAAAACTTATGTATTCAGCTAACAAAGAATCTTTTAATAAGAAAATGGCATCTTCATGAATTTGACTATATCTTTGATTGTTCTCACAAAAGATCTTTCAGGCCAGCAGGAGGTTTATTTATTTATTTATTTATTTATTTATTGCTCCCTTATTGCGACAGCTTTCCGTTTGAAAGCAGTTTTTTTCGAAAAATAATCCCCTGGGCCACAACGATCACCTGATGAGTCCTTGTAATTCTCTTCCTGACAGATAAGTATGTATTAGGGATGTCAAAATATTTATTTTCCTTAGTCGATTATTCGATTGCATTATTCGAACGATAGTCGAATATTCGGAACATTTTCTGAAAATTTTTTTTTTCAAACTTCACTGCTACTTGACGTATTTATAACTCAAAAACCCTTTTACTTAAATATATTTAAAAAGTACCATCAAAAGTAATACAACGTAACGCGTGGATAGCATGATTATATGAAATAAATTTAGAAACCTAATTCTCCAAAATGTATGATTTCAGCAGAAATCAGTAATCGGTCTGTACAGTCATGCAGTCACTTTTTATTTTAGTAAGCATTAAAAAATTGACAGCCGATATTTTTTAAAGCTTATTTTGAAATAAATGGGGGGGGGGGGGTTAACCTCACACTTTTTACACGTCAGGTGCCTATGAAATTGTTAAACAGTTAGATACTGCTTATTCAATTATTCATTGCTCTGGTTATCAAAATGTCCTTAAACAGTTTAAAATGTAAGCGAGTTGTTTTAATAATAATTGTAATAATTATCGAAGTGTCAAAACATGTCACAGCTATGGTTTGTTCCTTGCATTTGAGCAATCTTAAGATAACAAAAGATAATTAGTACATGGTATACGTCCATTTAATATTCTTACAAACAAAGCCCAGTATATTAGTAATTTATTACAAAAACAGCACAGGCCGTTACTGGCAAATACTTCTCGCATTAGTGAAGCACTTATAAGTACATAACAGTATTTCTATACGTACAGGGAAAATCAACCGCTTTTTTGTTTAGAAAAATTATCTTATCGCCTGTCTCTGAGGAAAGACATTTTCTCAGTTTTGTGATGAGAATTCCATCTTGTTATTACTCATTTATTGCATTTATTGCTAGCGCTCGAGAGCGCTAGCAACTACGTTAGTCTATATTTCTGAAATACGCATGCTCGACTTCACGGGCATTCTGGGAAAACTACTATAGATAGACTGTACGATAACAATTTCGTTTTGTCATACAAAAATAGAAATGATCCGAATTTACACTGGCCTTTCCTGTCTGATATGCGCGATATACATTTCGTAGGTTAGAGACAGTCAATACCAGTCTAGATCCGGATTCTCATTTTTTTTTAAATTTATTGTCTAACCTATTCATAAAAGTACAAGAAAAAATTTGGCCATATAATGCCAAGATTCTAGACATCTAGCTTTCCTTACAGTTTTACCATCTTAGTGGATAATACCGGCAAGCTCGGAAAAAACAACAACAAAAACAAAAATCTTTTTCAGAGTATGTCGGAAAGACATGGCAATTTAGTGTTTATCATCTGAAAATACATATGATCTGAAGTTTCGTGTTCTGACAGTAAATTGAAATCACTGAATCATAGAGTTGCATTTGGTGATCGCAATAAATATATAGTAGTATGTATATATAATTATTGCGATCACCAAATGCAACTCTATGATTCAGTGATTTCAATTTACAGTACATAGAGGTTTAATGTCAACTTATAAAACTGTGGTCTTCTTGTTTTAGCGAATATCAATATAGTTGTGTATAAAACTTCTGGCTTGAAGGATATATTCTCTTGGTCCCCTTTTGCAGCTACTTGACATGGGAATCTTGTATATCAATACGACTTATTGCGATCCTGTTGTTCTTGAAAAGAATACTTTTAACATATTTTCCCTTTTTATTCCAATGTAAACTTTGACCCCTTTTGCAGCCACACGATAGTTCCTGTGTTTATGATTTAAACAGTACTCATTCTACACTCTATGGAAATACTTGCATATCAATACCTGCTGTTCTTGAGAAGATTTTTTTTCTCATATATTATTTTATAACACTTTGGTCCTCTGTTGTGTCCCGTTCCTAGTCCGTGAGGGTTTTGGGGGTATGATTGAATGAATCAACACAACATTTTTAAGTGTTTTTTCTCCAATACATTCCCATATAAAACTTTTATCCCTATTCTGACCTCATCCTAATTCCAGGAGCCCTGATTTGAACAAACCTGATTGTACGCTTCATGGGATAGTTTTTATTTTATACAAGCTTATCCTTTAAAAAGTTAGGTGAGCTAGCGCTGTAGCCATCATGAAACACAGAAGTAGATATCTTAACTATTGCTTCAAGCCCAATGGATATAACTGTGTTTTAAGCATTCTGTTGTTTACTGTAATTTCGATTTTGAGGTGAAAAATAAGAGATCAGTAGAACCAATGAGTACCTAGTTTAATATGTACTGTTAGACAATAAAACACGAAACTTAATTCAGATCACATGTATTTTCAGATGATAAAACGAAATTGACACAGTACAGTTTATCTATAGTTGTATTCCCAGAATACCCTACCGTGAAGTCGAGCACGCGTATTCCAGTCAAAAAAGATTAATGTTACTTTGAAGTCGAGCATGCGTGTTCCAGTAAAAAAGACTAACGTAGCAGTAACACCAACTGTGACCCTGTCTCTCTTGAGAGACGAACTATGAAGATTTTTCCTATATAGTACTTTATATAAAAACAATTACATTTGTCCCTCTTTTGTGGCCCCAACCTAGGCCTGATTTCATGATCTGAACAATTTTTATTATATATAACAGGAGTATGCTTGTATATTAATTGAATTAATTATGATCCTTCTATTCTCCATAAAAAAATTCTCCATATAAACTTTGAACCCTGTTTTGCAAACCCATCCTAGCCTCAAGGGTTAAGATTCAAGCTTGAAACTGCGCTATCTGGGAAGCTTTCAACATTTCTGGCCCATGGTTTTCGAGAAGATTTTCGTTTGAACAAACTTAAATTTCCTTTACCCATGGATACAAATTTGGTTAAAATTTGCTGCTTTGAAAATGTTTCAAGTTTACAGATGACACACGATAGACAGCCACAAGACGTACAGACAGACGGACACTAGACACATTTCAATCAAAATCGAAGACATAAAACTCGCAATTTCTGTGATAAAAGTAGACGAAGTACACACACTGACCATATGGAAAGAAATAACATCTACTGGAGTTAAATTCTCTAACATTACAGAGCAATTAGAATATCAAGTAAAATAATTGCTCTTTGTTTCAACAATCAAGTTATTTTTCGGCAAAAATTTCCATGTATTTAAACTATTTACAAATTCATTTACGAGGAAAAAGTATAATACACACGAACATTTGAATTAAAACAAAAGCCCTGTTAATTATTGCTTAATATCAATGGAGGAAATCAGTAAGAGGTAAACCCACGCTCTAGAAGGGAATGTTATAAGTTCGTAAAATGGAGCATGGTATAAGTGGCCCTCCTCTCCATCTTTCGGTTACAGATTTAAAAATATTCAATATCAGTGATAATTTCTATTTGAACACGTGTTGGGATCCAAACCGAGAAATCGATAACGGAAAAGAATTGTCAGCCCAGGTGCAAGCCATGAAAGACTGGTTTGTTTAAAGAAAAGGTGAAAAAATTCTTTCTTTAGCTGCATTGCTCGAAGTAGCAGAAAAAGAACGGGGGCAGACTCCCCCTCTACAATGAGCTGTTGACATGATCATGGCAGTTATTGTAAAAACAAGATATATACACATATGTGGTTTATATACAACAAATTCAAAAGAAATATAAACTTTTATTAATTTCCCTGGGAGGGAATTCGTCACTTTTCTTACTATTGAGAAGTTTGTTTTTCTGAATGGAAAATTGTGTCTATTGGGTCCGGTATGAAAGGTCTGTTTGCTGGTCAAACGCAGATGTTTGCGGGCCAAATTTTGGTAAATGGAATAAACAAATAAGAAAAGTATTTAAGCCAAGATGAACAATATCTCTTTGAAAGAAAATTCGATTTTAATGAAAAGTTTATTGAAATCAAATCTAAAATTGTTTCTTTCTCTGTCAACATGTCAAAACTTTGTCAATAATTGCTCTGTTGCTGTATAAGACTCCCTCTTTGAATAATAAACATGTCCAGTATTGACGAACTTGCAGAAATGCCAATTATTCCATTATTATTTGGAATTCAAGGAAATCTCATTGTGTGTTTTTTCTAAACTTGTTCACATTATTTGCCATATTTTTTTTTTATTTCTGGTGAACCAGCATGCACAATTTAAGGACTGAAATTTAACTTACAAAATGTCTTCTCTTGAATAGTTTCCGAGAGAACATCGCCTACTTTGTATCTTTTATAGATCTTTCTTCTATTCCTTTGCAAAAATGTTTACATATACTTATATTCGTTTGAGCTCAAACTTATACGAGTATGCTTAAAGAATGTCTTTAAAAAGGGAGGGGTGTGACCCCCTCTCCCCCCCCCCCCCCCACATACACACACATACACACACCCTTGTACCTTTTAAGGTTAAGGGTTTTTCTCATCGGAAATAAAATGTTTTATTTCAATTTTAGGCAAGAAAATATTTTGAGATTTTTTCTTTACGACAACAGCCAGAGAATCAATATTGTAAATGATATATATGCGCTCATTTGAAAATAAGTCTGAGAACGCTCTATTAGTCATTGCTCAAATATGATTTGGAGTTATCCGAAAAAAATAATTGTTTTTCTTTTTACTTTTTGTAAACTTCCTTTGAAGTTATTTAAATTCGAGTTGGTTATCGAAATATAAATAAGAAGAAACCAAATACATATATTTAAAGTCTTATGCCGGCACCTTTTAGCGAATAATATCAAAGAAAATAGACTGAGGAAATACTGAATCAGGCGAAACAACAAAATAATAAGTATCAGTTTATTCCATGTTTTATAAATCCACAAGCATAATGATCACGGCTGTTTATCAAAATAATTTCTAAATTCTATACTATTTTAGCCAAATATACTCCAAAGGGCTTTCTGATAAGAACAAATATTATAACGGTGAAGGTCTAATTCACAGCTCATTCATGGCTATTAGATATCAATTAATCTGTTGCTACCTGCGGTCAGATTTAAATGATTGCAGTAGATATACTTTACACAGCTAAACAAACGCTGTAATAACGTTCGGATCTGATCCTCTGTTCTCAGAGGAGGATAAGACTAAAATCCCCGGCAGATCTTTTTATTCTGTAATTTCATTCCATGTATAAGGAGACCCCAGCTATCTTTAATATCCTAATCCTCTCCATTTCTCCCTGATTTACCGATAAGAATTTATTGTTACGTCACACATTTAATAAAAAGATTAATTTTCATAGTAAAATGAGAGATATTCTGAAAACTCAATACAAATTCCAAAAAGGGAGGGGGGTCTTACAAAACAGTTTGGAAAACAATTGACTGTATTTTATTGGTATATTATTCGTTTACTGAGTTGTCTAGAGAAATCATAATACATATTTGGACACAATGTAAGTTTTCTACGATATAATACACTTTTTTGTTTTTATATCCACAGATCGAAAATGATGGCATTTAGTTTTTATTCTGCCTTCTCTCTGTTAATATTAGCTTAAATTTAAACAAAATTTTCCAAATGTTTTATAAATGATTTTTTTAAAGCTAATATATATACATATATATACGCTAAAAGCGTATAACCGAAAAAAAAGACCTTTTTGATATTATAGAAATGAAAATTTACAAATGAAGTCCAATATTTATCAAGTTACGCACTCCCCCCTCCCCCAAAAAGGTTAGGAGAGGTGATACATTATCAGAGAGTTATGTACATCAGTTTTTAACATGTTAATTTTGTGGGTTTTATCCCTGTTTAATTTCCCGTCGGTTGCCTGCTATCCAACGTCAACCATTTTACGCCGCTGGAAATAACTCGGATTTTTTTAAAAGGATCTTTTAATGATGGACTCTGGCCAGGTTTCTAATTAATGAAATTATTTAAACAATAAAATGCTTTCTTTGGTTGTTAGTACGGGAATTAATGTTGCAGCTATTGCAGAAAAATGCACACAACTCACTGGATAAAAATGATATCCAATTATAAACCATGGGAGATTATAGATTTTAAAAAAATATGAAAAGAAAACACGAAAATTACGTACAGCTTAAACGATTTCATTTTATCTTCAGAATCAAACTATATGTACATATTTTTTATTTTATATAAAGAAATACATATTCTTGCATTTATAAATATGGAAGATCGAAGCGGAATTTCAAATAACTCATTTAATAAAATCTTTGAAAATACAAATCTTGTTTTTTCAAAAGGCATTCATTTTTGAAGGCGTAATATTGTTGACGTTGTTATCAGTGCAGCATCAGACAGCCGACGGAAAAGCAAAAAAGAGAGTAAAACCCATATAAAAATTACCCAGGGTTTGCAATTGCGATTCGCTGTGTGTTTCTATCACAAGAATAATATCAATACTGTGAGTAAGTTGTTGCATCACTAAGTACTGTCCGAGACTTTTTCCTTTCTTTGGTGGAAGTACCCTATCACATCCGTTTGTGAAGGCCTTCGATGGTGGGAAATGATTGGAGTATAGACAAGAAATAATTGGATTTACTTTCCTGACGTAACTGTGAGATCGTTTGTGTTTCTTTTTGGAATCTTTATAAACATATATAGCGAACAGAGCTACCAATACTGGGTATTAGCTTTAAATCAAATATTTAAAACCAATTCTCGAGTTCAATTTCCGGCGCGAGATCTGTTGCTAGGACCACACGTGAAACCCTAGGCTTCATCTGTCAGCAAGGAGCTGGGAATGATATCTCCTTGCTCGACAGACCCAGGAAAAAATCAACACTCACTATAAGTTTTTCCACAAAATCAGAGCGAGATATATATCGGTAACTGTTGAAAAATAAACACAACTCTCCATACCTTGTTAAAAACAGATCTCTTCGAACAGAGTGGATATTTTCACAATAAACAATACTTCTCCATATGCCGATTGTCACTCTAGATTACGAGCATGACGAGATGCTAGCAAAATGTTTTTTGATTATCTAGTAAGACCAACATCTAAGTTTATATTTTGGGAAGTGCCTTGTTGATTTTGTGACTTTTCTTATCATGGTTACATAAGACGTAAAGTACCACCATAGTCACACATCTCGTAGAATTCTCGCGAGATCTTATCTGTTAATCACAATAATGTTAGGAATGATATTTTGAAAAAAGTAAATAAAAAGTGTTTAAAAATACGTGGTCTTATAACAGCTTTTTAAAATTCAGATAATGGAAAAGTATCAGTTTTCAATGTTAGGGGTGTTTAAAATCGAAAAATTAGGGGGGGGGGGGGGGGAGACCTGTTTAAGGACATACGCAACGTAGTTTGAACTTTATTGTCTTTTTCCCTGGAGTTGAAGAGTTCCAATACTTAAAGGAATTGTGTGCTACATTTGTATGTCTATATATGCTGTTGTACACTTCTTCTAAAACAAGTTTGGATAAACAAAACATCTAGAATATGTGTTTAGTAATTTTTGTGTATTTTTCTTTGAATTATACAAGAATTTTCATCAATTGATATCTTTTCAAAACCCCTGGTAATGCATGCTGATTTTTTGTTGACGAACATCTGATGGCACTATAATCTTAAATTAAGAATATCTTAAAAAATTATCAGTTGGTAAGGTACATTGCGTATGTCCTTAATCTAAGATATATCTGTTTAATTTAGGGATATATCTCTAAAGCTGATGTCGAAATTAAATTAAGCAAATTAGGGCAGTGTCTTTCTAGTGAATGCAGTGTATAATGCGAAGTGACTGTCCCGCCTCTCCTGTCACTTTGTTTAATTTCTGTGCGGTTTAATTGGATAATAATTGTCCATTGTTTCGCGTCCGTGATGACCCGTACCGCCCACCATGACCAATGAATCAATCAAATGTCGTAAAAAAGAAACAGTTTATTTATTTCATATTCCACGACAACCTGAAATATTTTATGTGTACATGTATTGTCCTATCCATTTAAAAAGAGTGTACATGTACTTATTAAGTTGCCAGACTTCTATTTGTTTAAGAAAAAAAAAATATATTAATGGAATAAATTTCAATCATATAGAAAAGACTTCCAACAGATATTGTCATATTTTCTTCAATCAGCCTTTGAATTTGTGTTAAAGATTATCTGTGTGTATTTGTTCAGTTTCAGAATATTCTTGTATTGTTTTGTTCAGTTTCAGAGTATTCTGGTATTTTGTTCACTTTCAGAGTATTCTGGCATTGTTTTGTTTAGTTTCATAGTGTTCTGGTATTTTTTTTTTCAGTTTCAGAGTATTCTTGTATTGTTTTGTTCAGTTTTAGGTTATTCTGGTATTGATTTGTTCAGTTTCAGTTTTCTGACATTTGTTCAGCTTCAGAGTATTCTGGTACTATTTTGTTCAGTTTCAAGGTATTCTGGCATTTGTTCAGTTACAGATTATTCTGGTATTATTTTGTTCAGTTACAGAGTATTCTGGTATTGTTTTGTTCAGTTTCGGAGTATTCTGGTATTGTTTTGTTCAGTTATAGAGCATTCTGGTATTATTTGTTCAGTTACAGAGTATATTGGTATTATTTTGTTCCGTTGCAGAGCATATTCTGATTTTGTTTCGGATAAATGGTCATACAGAGATTAAAAGCTTTTAGAAGTTGAACAAGTTGAACAAGTTAAGATAGTCAGGATTTCTACAAACTCCTCTCGTTCAATTTTATTAATATTAGATAACAGTATTTATTAAGTACAAGGAAATAGAAATATTCAGGGAATATTCACGTACAATATAATATCATTTTACAAAATGGCTATGTAATACCTACGAGAACTGTTTGCTTCATGTGATCCATTCGCGTTACTTATAATTCTAGAAATTTTGAGAAATTATAGATCTGAATGTCTTTTTTTGAATAGTTTTCTCTCTCATTAACTGTAAACCTTTGGAATGACATCAGTGATTATGTTAGAAGTGCTCAGCGTATTCTTCTTTTAAAAAAATAATAATAAACCAAAACAAACTATTTTTATAAAGATTGTACTGGACTTTCTCACTTAAAAATTAGAAAACACATTGCATTGGAAAACTCGGAAATATGCATGTAATCCTAATTCAGATCTCTATTCCAGAAATGCATCAGATACAGTAGTATGATGAAATGTATCAAATACAGTAGTATGTTGAAATGTATCAGATACGATAGTATTCTACGATAGTATTCTGCTTTTGGAATCCTCTTCTGCATGTTCTAAAAGGTTGTTTTTGCTTGTTTGTTTTTGTTTTGTCCCCCGCGAAAGCGAGGGAACATTAAATCTCATTCGTCTGTCTGTCAGTCTGTCCGTCTGTCTGTCGCAAAGACTTTAACCTTGGTCATAAGTTTTGAATGAGGAGAGATAAGGCTTTCATATTTCATATGCTCATTACCTGTAACAAGACCTTTCCAAATATACTATGATTTTTGACCCCGTGACCTTGACCTTGAAGTTTGACCTACTTTAAAAAAAATGAATATTACGTTAAATTGTTCATAACTTTTAAATGAGAAAAGATAGGGCTTCCATATTACATACGTAGATTACCTGATACAAAACCTTTCCAAATATACTGTGGTATCTAACCTCGTGACCCTGACCTTGAAGTTTGACCTTCTTTTCAAAAAAATTTTCTTTGCTTACAACTTTTGATTTAGAAAAAATAGGGTTTTCATATTTGACATATGCATTACCTGTGACAAGACCTTACCAAACATACTATGGCTTTTGACCCCGTGACCTTGAAGTTTGACCTACCTTTCAAAAATTTTATCTTTGCTTATAACTTTTGATTGAGAATAGATAGGGCTTTCATATTTGACATTTGCATTACCTGTGACAAGGTGTTTCAGAGCATGCTATGATTTTTTTACCCTTTGACCTTAACCTTCATGTTTGACCTAATTTTCAAAAATTTTAACTTTAGTGATTACTTTTGAATGACATATGATAGGGCGTTCGTATTTGACAAGTGCATTACTTGTGTCAAAATGATTCCGAATGTACTGTGATATTTCACCCCGTGACGTTGACCTTCAAGTTTGACCTAATTTTCAAACAGTTTATCATTGTTGCTAACTTTTGAAGGAGCGAAGATAGGGCATTCAAATTTGGCACGTGCATTACCTTTGACAAACATTTACAAATGTACTATGATTACTATGATTTTTAACCCCATGACCTTGAAGTTTGACCTAATTTTCAAACATTTTAGCATTGCTGATAACTTTTGATTGAGAGAAGATATGGCATTTACATTTGACATGTGCATTTCCTGTTTCAAGACCTTTCCGATTGTGTACTCGGGTTTTTTAAAATATTTTTTTCACATGTGCATTACTTGTGACAAGACCTTTCGGGTTATATTTTGATACATGACCTTATGACCTTGATCTTGATGTTTGATATAGTTTTGAGAAGCTATAATCTTTGCCATAACTGTTATTAATACAATAATTTATATCTTTTTCGTATAATGCACAGACAAGACATGACACACGAACAAGACAGTTACAATATGCCATAAATAATGGCATCCCATCCACTAAAACACCGAAAGCGGGGGATCACAATTCTTTGAATTTGCTTGTTTTGTTTTGTTTTACACGGAAATGAATTATCCAAAGTGTCCCAATGCAAGATTCGAAGGTACCAAATATATTTGAATTTCTTCCAAAGTTCAAGAGAAAGCAAAAAGAAAAAAAATTGCTTTAAGAATAAAGTATCATGCACAAATTATGCTTTTAGAACCGAACAATTAGGACAGAGCAAAATGCATTGCATGGCATCTAAGATAAAAGAAATTTTTACATTTTTTAAATCGGAAAGGTCAGGTTAGTGTTTCTAAGAATTGTATATTTTTATCTATTTAGTCATCTAGTATTGACAAACTTTACATTTAAAAATCAACAACTTTTAAGCGAAAGGGATAAAATTTTTACAATATATTTTTATATACATGTACATGTATGTAACAATAACTTACAGAAATATTAAGAAACGTTAATTGTCATATTACTTTTTTAAAGCTTGATGATAGTAAATACAGAGATCAGAACATGACAATGTGAAAAAACAAGAAATATACAAAGTAAGTATTTCGGTTCCTGATTATTTATTCCCTTTAAATATTGCACCGATTTCAAGACAATGTATACCTGTAAATCAAAACACTCTAAATTCTTTTGATAGTTTGTGACTGGAACTCTAAAATTGTTTTTGGCTCAAAATCAATCAAACATTCATCTTGAAAATCCTTTATTTCCTAGGCGGAGATAAAATCAAAATTCATGATAGTTTTCCACATTTCTAACTAGTTTACATCATAACACTTTTTTTTCACTTTGAAAAAACAAAGTTCAAGCGAGGCTATAGATAGTTTTGTTTTGTGTATAATATGTATATGATATTAGCGCATAAAATATGTTAATTTGCAGAAAGGCTTCCGCACTCTGTGTTTTCTGAGGCAATATTGATAAATTAGGAAATAAACATAAACATACAACGAAAAGAATGAAATTTGGAGTAAGTCGAGATTACGATGAACTTTGCGTGTGTTATGATTTAAAGTTTTAAACATTATCATTTTTAAACAAGACATCGATTATTATATAGTGTTCACTCTTCCAGTAAAGGGAAGTCAAAATGGCCTTTTAACAACCTTATATTTTCTGCTATATTATAGTGCTCCTTAATTTAAAAGTGAATACAGTTTTCTCCAGTACAATTTATACAGTCGCCCGCGTGGCGCAGTGGTTAGAGCGTCTGCTCTAGAGTCGCGGAGTAAGGAGTTGACCCTTACGTCGCGGGTTCGAATCCACTGTGGGACGTGGAGACCGGTCCTTCGGATGAGACCGTATAAACCGAGGTCCAGTAGGTGTTGGCACGAAAAAGATCCCTCACTGCTCAATGGCCGTAAGTGTAGGTATAAATTTGCAGCCCTCCATCGGCAAGTGGTGGCGTCTCCATATGAATGAAAAATTCTCGAGAGGGACGTTAAACAAGAAACAAACAATTTATACAGGCCCGATATATATGAGAGTTATTAAAAAACCAACAACGCACATTGCAAAGGATTTCTAGTCATCTATAAGACAACTTCAACTTTTCTTACTTTTCAAAAAGTTCAAAGTAAGAGTATGCTTGGACATACTTATAATTTACATCTATACTATTAGAAGTATTTTGTGCCAATATTGACAAAATCATCATGCACTAATAGCAAATCGAGTT
Organism: Saccostrea echinata; assembly: GCF_033153115.1. Taxonomy (NCBI): domain Eukaryota; kingdom Metazoa; phylum Mollusca; class Bivalvia; order Ostreida; family Ostreidae; genus Saccostrea; species Saccostrea echinata. The sequence continues at coordinate 55,822,114 of NW_026889803.1, read as the reverse complement.
TTATGAGCTTATAATGCATACTTTAAGACTCAGTGAAATCAAATCAGCATTAATTTCGAACTAATTTGAAAATAAAAAAGAATTTTCTTAATGTGTTTGTTTTTGAAAAATAAACAAAAATGCAAGTTTTTAAACTTATTTGTTAAATAAAAATCAAGATATTCAAATCTATCATCTCTCAGTTTATAGTCTTGCGGCCATATCACAAAATGCAAATATAATATACATACTCATTGCATTTTTATACGAAGTTTTATGGAAAAGGAAAAAAAAAATAAACACGGAATGTATAAATGACTCATTCTCAGGGAGATGGTGCTGTAGATTAGCAGAAGAGCCATGTAATCCAGTGTAATCACTGAAGAATGATTCCATGTCAGCCTTCTTTTAATCTCAGAGTAAATTCAATTCAAAATGCGAGGGTTTCAATTAAGAATTGTTATTGTTCAAGGGTAATCTTTTCCTTTTTGTTTAATTTCAAAACTGCGATCAGGTGTATCAATTTGAAGGTGAGAAACAATTATTTTAATTATTTCCAAGTGTTTCCAAATACATTCTGCATGGTGTGCAGATTCTGGCAAACTCTGGATGGAAACTGATGAAAATAAATTAAGTTTACACACGAGTTTCCTGTTTTACGTCTAAGAATACACCTCCTGTATACGTACTTCTAGGACAATCGGACAAAAATTTTCTGCTTTCATTCATGATTTGACACTTAAAAATCAATTTATAAATGTTGATGTTTGGAGTTCACTTCGGTATGTCACGGGCTTGTTCTCGCGCACCCGCAGATCAGATAACGCGAGAATTGCAATTGGGCGTGATTTTGTTCGTGATTTCATTCATGACGTAACGCAATCACTCTTTTTTCAAAAATTCGAATTAATTATTGTGACATTTGGCATTTAAAGTAAGCACTCGTGTATTTATTTTCGAAAATAACTATTTGTTTATTTTACAAGATCTTAAAAGACAACTGTGAATCGTCAGTGAGATTTGGGTTGTACAACATGACACAAAGAAGCATGGAAATTTATCTCGTTTGGAGCACTCTTGGTGATGAGAATTAACACGAATAGTGCATTTTGCTGGCTGTTTTTGAAACAAACAGGACCGAAATTGTTGAAAATTAGTGTTTTGTCTCAGATTACTAGTTGAAATGTTTATACTTATTCCCAACACACTTGACAAAAATTATATATATTAAAGAGTGACTGCATGATACATGGATATATAAATTTGACAACGACATCTTAAATGTTCAAAATTGGCAAAACCATGAAGATTTTACGTAAACACTTGTAAATAAAGGATGTATCAACTTCCAGATTTCATTAGTGTAAAGCTATAAAAAATAAAATTTTAAAAAGTTATGTAAAAAATATCGCATGGCATACGCGTCGAAATCGTGGTTTAGGGAGAAGATATCCTAATATCTGTGAAAACATAAATTTGCTTGTACATAAGGAATGTTCATTCCTTCTAAATAAAACAAACAGAATCACGCTTGGACATCTGTTTATTGGATATTATTTTCAGAGAACTGAAATGATATTGTTTAACTATAAACACATACTATAGAGATCTGTCTGGCTAATATTTATTTTGACATCACGCATGTCAGATCTGGATGGACGATCTTTGGCGTGGTAAGCACGAAGTGTTTTCAGTATTGTCTTTCAAGGGTGAAATTTCAAATAAAAAGACAATTATTTTCCTTGTTGCATCAATATTTTATAAATATATTAAACCCCTTAAATTCAATTTAAATAATTGCAATTTTTTTTTGTTAAGAAAGCGTGCATAGATTTTCGAGAACACGGTTGAATGCTCGATTCCCATTTTGACAGCTTTCTCTTCAATGTACACGACCACACGGAAACTAAATACCCCATTAAAAAACTCCACACGTGTCAAAAGGTCATGTCGTTCATTAAAACTGTTGACCTTCTCCCGGTATGCTTGAGAGTGCTCACGCAACGTACACATACACGAAATGTGCGTTCGGTTTGTTGAAAATGAGATTTTAATGTAGCAATCCGTTTATTGTTACTTATTACTCCATAGGAATTGACAGTTAAACATTATAAGGGACACCGTGCGAGAGAAGAAAACATCAGCAATTAAGGTCCGAAAGGAGATTCCCACTAGTATCAAATTTACTCCATATGTTTACATAAAATTGTCAATTACAAAAGTTCAGTACTTCTTTAGCGGGTTGTAATACATTAAACTGATTGTCCCCTGCTCTGAAACAGACCACATAAACATGGCGGTGTTGCTCACATGTCACTCACGTTTGAGAAATTGATTATGTCACTCGAAGTTAGTGTACTTAAACAGCAGTCGACAGGAGACATGGGACAGAGACGACCATACTGTAAGGTACACTCGTACGCAAATAATAAACATATTTTCAATCAAAATCGCTCCCAAGACATAACATTTTACCACTCTTTTTCTAAAATTCTGTGTTTGTGCTTTGGACATAGAAAAATGACTAAATACTTTTACTTTTTGATAACCAACAGTGCTAGTACATTGTATTTTTTCCCTTACAATTTATGCACAGTTTAATATGACTCTACATGATCATTTCTGAATGATCCTAAAGATTTTTGGAAGAATACTCGAGATCGGTTCTACCTCTATTACAAGTACAAAACACAAGTATATATCCTGTACATAGCATGCAATAGAAAATAAAAGAAAACTCAGAGTCGGTTTAAAAAGGTTCAACTTGCCGTCGTATCGACTTTTTGCTTATAAAGTAAACCTGGTGAATTTGCTTTCAACAAGGGGCCCTTTTGACCCAGTCTCCTGTCCAAATGGTTTGGGATGACTGTTAAGGAGAGATGATACAAACAGAAAAATGGATGTCTGAAATGGTATATTTTTGGACCTTTTTGGTTGTAAATGATGCAAATAATAAATTTTTAAAATATTAAGAAATTGTAAACTTTTTATGATACCCAAAATTCTACCTTTCTGCAATTATCCTTATTAATCTATACAATTTTTTGTCACTTAAAATCCCATTATTGTGAAACTCTGAATGAAAAATTAAAATCTTCGCGGTCAAATTTACTCATTTTAATTTTATAAACATGACTTAAGTTGTTATTTTAAAAAAATTTTGATAAAAGTTTATATCATCTGTCCTTAAATACAAAACCATGCAGGGAAAGCTTAAATAAAAATGGAAAGTGTATTTTAACAGTCTCTCCGAGTGGTTCAGGTAGGGGATGCAAGCTATATCGGAGACCCGCTTCCCCCTGCCCAGGTTAACAAAATTTATGTCATGTTGCAGTTTTGTCAGAAAGGACTCTATCCCTTTTATGCACGTTTCCCTGCTACTTGTATATCAATATGTGGACCATGTATATATATTATTTAAAGAGACTAAATGTGATAAAGAAAATTAATGGATTTTTTTTCTGCATAAATACATGAAAAAAAAAAACAAAGAAAAAACCTAAGACATGTAGTACAAAAACACCGATATTTAACATTAAAAAAGACTTGCTAACTATTGAAATACGTTCTAAATATATAATAAATATTTATGTTTATTGGTTTAAATGCAGGCCAATGTTCCAAATGAAATTAGTTTGGAAATCTTTTTGTTGAATATTAATAAATCTTAATATAGGATTCTTAAATAATGTTGATGGTGATAATAATAATAAAAATAAAATGTGTATTAAAATTAAAATCTTTGCGCAAAATAAGGTTTTCGACACTCACTGTCTGTTGGGACTAAAATTTCTTCATAATAACTTTTGTTTACTTCCTTTCTAATTTATGTTTTCTTTCTCATATATTAAATTCATTCATTCCATATAGTATATATTTCTTATTTAACATGAAAATATGAAGCAAAAACTCATGTTGCTACACAATATGTAACGTAAGTCGATTCTTAATTTTCTTGTTAAAGACCTTTGCTTCAGTTTTACATCCTATTCATAGATCATTTGAATATGTTTTGATTAAAAAAAAACAAAGAAAAAAAAAAAAACAACTAAATATCAATGGAATAGTATACGTGTAATCGGACCAAAATATGGATAGGCTGAGTTAGCAGATGAAATGGACGAAAGACTGAAACAGACCGACATTTCCCCGGAAAGTAGAAGATTAAGGGAAATATCAATTTAATCAAATAGGTGTTTCCCTAAATGTCATTATAAATATTTACTCAACGCTTGCAATCAGTTTCCGATGCATACAACACATAAGAAATGCATGATAGTCTGACAGAACTCCCAGGAAATGATCGTATTTCTTGAGAAAATAATCTAAGAACATCAATTGATTACATATCTCATAGGACGTTCGATGTCATTAATACATACAGCGATGTCTTCTACTTGTAAAATATTAACTTATTCAGTATAATACGGATGCAATCTCTGATGAAATCTTATTTTCTACAGCTTCTGATTTAGAGTAATTTTACAAAGTTTTTGATGTAGAATTACCCTGATTTATAATCAAGACGATTTAATAAATTATTTAACAAATGTACTATTTACACTTCATCACATTGTTATTTTTCTGGCATAGGATTAAGAATTAGAATGACACAGATGTGCGTAAAGACGAGTACTATTTATTTAATAAAATATATACAAATAATAATTAACAACATCTGTTTTTAACAATAAAAAAAGTCTAGACCGTTGATCTCCTTTTTCCATATCGTGCACATGAGATTTATCTTAAAAATAAAAACTTTATGAGAAAATGCTGAAAAATAAATTCTTATGGACAATCTTATTCACTGTCGGCTTCACTCGTGGTTTTTGGTAATTAAAAATGTCATTTATCCAAAAAAGTAATATTTCACAATTAAAGTCCACTATCCTTGTCAAATACATCGACAGAAGTGATGAAAAAATTGACAGATTTGTACATTAATATAAACAATTGTAGAATTTTTGACACTGATTATTAAACACGGTTCTCCGAGTACAAAACAGCAAAACTCTCATTCAGTCATTTCAAAATTAATAAGCACAACATTATTTAGTCAGATATCATCATCTTAGTCCAGCCTGTGAGGTCCGAGTTGTCCAATCCCGATCACTGGTTCCAGCATTTAGAAAATGTCCCAGACCTTGTGCTCTCATTATAAACTCCTGTGGGTTATTAATTGGTAAGGAAAATCCCCCGAAAGGAGGATAGCTTGCGTAGGCCCCCATAGGTGGTGACAAACCGTGTGGATGATTCCGAAGGAAACCGTTGCTGTACAGTCCAGAAGCGAGAGAAATCTGAAATGAAGTTGGCGATTGTCCCTTCAAGTCGATGATTTTTGGAGGAGGACTGGGGATTTTGTCAAAAATGTCATATTTTTTCTTTTTTTCATTTGTAATTTTTTCATAGTTTTCCAATTTGCGTTTTCCGTTTGTGTCCGTCTGGAAATGAACTGGCGAATCATCTCCAATCAAGCTGTCGATCGTAAAAAGTCGTTTACGGATTGCTGGAGTTTCGGGAGAATTGGAAATCACCTCTTCGTTGCAAAAACGATTTTCTGTTCCATCCTTGGAATTTTCCTCGTCTGAGCATGCGACATTAATTCCGCTGTCATTCTCATCTGGACCGGCTAGTTCTTCGTCGGTACGATCTTCAGCGTCCGAATGATTGTCTGCTTCGTAGCTACCCTCAATTTGGTCTCCGTCCTCTTTGCCTGATCCCTTTACCCTCCTCTTCCTTCTGCGATAATTACCATTCTCAAACATCTCCTCACAGTTCGGGTCCAGAGTCCAATAATTTCCTTTCCCCGGCTTACCCTTTTCCCTGGCTACTTTTACAAAACAGTCATTGAGACTCAAATTATGCCGGATAGAGTTCTGCCATCCTTGCTTATTATCGTGGTAATAAGGAAATCTTTCCATGATGAATTGGTAGATTCCGTTAAGGGTAATCTTTCTGTCCGGAGCATTCTTGATGGCCATGGCTATCAGAGCAATGTAAGAATACGGGGGTTTTTGAGGCTGGTCCCTCCGATGCATCTCCTCTATCATCCTCAGAGCGTAAGCTCGGTTAAAATCTAAAGAGGGACAATACAGTCCCGCCGGGTAGGGATACGGGGGCATCCCAGGTCCCAGATTTCCATATTGAGGATACAGCCCACTAGAGGAATTTCCAACCATTGCCAATTGCTGCGCGCGAACAAGTTCATTTGGGGAAGACATACTTCTAACAAAGTTAAGATTATAACTTCAATCACTTATTGTAGAATTGCTTGTTCAAAATGCCCAGAGTCAGAGTTCCATCCTATTACTTTCAGGTTCTGCTCTTCACTGGCTTGTTGGCCACCGGTGAAACAATTTTAAATCCCTGTTTATCCACCGTGCTGATAGCATATATTGTTCTATCTAATTGTTTTCATAAAGCACGTTGACTTTCGATGCTAAAATAAATGCCAAAACCCATAAATATTTGTAGAGTAGCTTTTTTCTCCTGTTCACTTTTGCCCTGTCAGTTAGACATACGTTAACACTTCGCTGCGTATGTCAGCCAATCAAATTGCACGATGTAACTGTAAGCGTTTTACAAACACCGACTGTCGTTATCTCGACGCCCACCCATGCTGTATTAAAAGTGTTTATTTAAAATTTCAAATCGAGAAATTGACCACCCTTCGCATAAACAGGTATTAAGTGATATTTTTACAAACAGTTGTACAGTTTCTCTCGTTTAATTAACTGCTTTTTAACTGTTCAGATCGCTATCAGTTTGTAGACCCGGTGTAATCCGAGTGTAAACGGTACAAACATGCAAAGAGGCAACCGAATACCCCTGCTAGTTCACTAAATTACAAAAACCCTGTGTTGGCATTACATATCATCTTGTTTTATGGAATTTGGCAAAATTTTTACTTATATTTGATATCATTAAGTGTTGTGTAATATTACTTATGTGGTATTGATTTGTTTTGAATTATGCAGTCACCTGCATGCAGTAGATCTAAGGATAAGTAAATTATTTATTGCCCTGTTGTATAAGCACTACATTTTTGGGAGTCATATTCAATTTGATAAATAGAACCTATTCAAAAAATAAAATTTATCCTTGATATAAAACAAAAACAAAATAATTGAAAAATATTTTTTGCTATTGAACAAAGACAAACTATTCCAATATTCCACCAGAACCATGAAATTGTATGAATACATGTACATACTTCTAATCGACTCAAGGTCAAAATTTTGGAATGAATTGTATTTATTTCATCATTCAGTGAAATATTTCAATTTAATGAAAAGAATACGAAAAGAAGTTTCTTTCGTACAATCCCTTACCCTTTTGATAGATTGTTCAAACTATAGTTAAACTTAACGATAGATATATTAGAATTTATATCTTTATTTCCACTACCATTTATTTTTTTATCTGAGTTGATCTTCGGCTAAAATGAAATGTTCAGGCATCTCTGATATATAGGTTGTGAATTAAAACAAACTGAACGATACATGTACATATTAATAACACCTCTTTCTTGCCTCCGGTTAATTTCAATTTGATAAATGATGAAAGCAAGGAATAAATTGGAATAGAAAGCAACTTTAAAAGCTTAAAAAAATCTTAAGCAATTTATTATGTTCTGTTGATTTTTTTTCAGCTTTATAAATCGCCAGTCCTGCATTAAGTTCAGAAATGCAAAGAAAAGGATTTCAGTAGATCAGAGATACTCAAATATGAATTTATTTTTTACCCATTATTTCAAGACATTATTTCAAAAATCATTTAAAGCCATTTTTTTTATTATTTAAAAATAAGTTTGGAGTTTGGACATATTTGTTTTTAATTTGTATTTTTTTTTTACAAAAATTTCCAAAAACATCTATGATCAACTTTAGAAAAACAGAAGCTAAAAAGCAAAATCAAGCCAAAAATGATTGAACATATTTCTAACCATTGATTTTTTCTCTTTATTTCGCAAATTCTTACTTAAAATTATTGTCAGGGTAAACGTTAAAATATTTTTTAAAATATATTTCCTTCCCTTTAGAAAATAAATTACCAAATAGTCAAAACACTATTTGCAGGCAAAATTCGTGACATATGTTCTTTTATAGAAATATATAGAAATAGCTGGTGTGAACTTAAATATTGATGTTGGAGAATTTCAAACAGAAGTTGAAACAGCGAGTGTATATGACGCAGGCAATGGAAACTCGTCCATGAACAGCCACAATATTTTCCAAAAACATCGAAGAAAACCGAACAAAATATTCAAAATTTAGTTAACAAGAAAAACACAGTAGATTGCTTTAAAGTTAAATAAATGGATTTAGCTTTTAAAGTTATGGCTGAAAAAACAGTCATTACAAAGGTCATGAAATTACTTCACTAGAAAAACCATTAGACAAGTCTTATTGAAACGTTTTGTCAATCAATCAGTTTTCTTAACCGCGTGTTAATCGTTTCAACACCTCCCCGGTTTCTTCATTAAATACAACAAAAAGCAGTACTCCATTATAAACTCAGTGAAATCAAAATATTATCCCTATCGGCAGGTAGTGTCTAATGGACCAGCGCCGACTCCATTCAACAAATCGCGTCTTCCTGTCGTTTGAATAAAACGATTTATTGTTTAATTATTAACTGACAATTAAAATATATCGATACACCGTTGAAGGAAACTGATTACTCCGTTTTAATTGACAGGGAGTTGTGCTTGATTTTTTTAAAAATCAAATTGTAAAAAAAATAATAATATTAATAATATTTAAGAAAAACTCTGAGAAAAATGCGAAAATAAACGTATTAATCGCAATTATTAAAAATCAATTCTATAGAAAGTAGATAATCGGGGGGAAATATTTCATTTTCTCAGATAAAGAAGTTATTTGTTGCAAAAAAAAAAAAAGACCTGCACCAAAAGAAAAAAAAAATTGACCAATGTTATGAAAATTAAAAACAACTAGTTTTAATTTTTTTACCATCGCCTCTGTTTAATTTTTTATCATACAATTACACACATTATGCACTTCTTTATTTCGATCCGTGAAGTAATAACATGTAAATCTCTCCTGATAAACAAATGAACTTGTCAGATTCGGGAGCCAGTCATATCATAATGTACCTAAATTGTTGCCCTCTTCACCTTACAAAAACTGTCGTTTGTTTTTTGCTATTTGTATCCGGGCCCTCTGTCAGCCAGAAGAATACAGAAATCTACAGCCAGTGGCACTGAGTCTCGTAAAGAGGTTTTCTGTGTTAGACCTGATTCACCTCCGTAAAATTTATCTTATTGTTCATGAACCTAGAACCCCTGTATCCAAAAAGATTTTGACATGTAAATAAATAAAAAAAAAGTGGCAAGTAAAATTCAAATACTCTAACGTACTATTACTTTTTAGTGCAAGATTTGTTAGTAGTTTATGCAATCAAATTTTATATAAAAAGAGAAAGAGAGAGAGTTCGAGAGTTCTCAAGGTTTATAAATTAAAATAAAAAGACTTGATTTCTGTACTGTTTGCTATTTTTTTTTTTAAATTTTATTTATTAATTTAATTTATTTATTTTGCAAAAGTATTTCTTTACATTCATAAGCAGGTTGAGCTTTTAGAAGATGACAACGTTTCCTGACAACAGAAAAATGAGAAAATAACCGAGAGAGACATTTATACTTATTTCAGAACATTAAAAGCGCAAGTTATCAACCTGACCGCGGCGACATCCAAACAGAGCGATGTCTATATTGTCAGGTGAACCACATGCACAATGTTAGAAGGCAGGGATCTAATGCCATGTACTCGTCAATGTGACTTAAAAATTTACCTCAAAATGAATAAAATAAAATAAAAATTTCAAAGGGTGTGTCTGATATTATGGACAGAGAACTTCACATTTTTTGGTTAATTTTTCACTTTTTGGATAAATTTAATATTTATTTTTTATCATTTTAAAGTGGTGCATTGCCACTAAGAGGAAAAAGAGCTGTTATTAATTTTATTACACGTATTTCATATTTTTGTCCTTGAGGGCAAAAGAAGAGAGAAGGAAAAAGTAAAGATGTGTAAATTATTTGCATTGTCAAAATAAACGGAGTGTTTCCAAACAAATAATCACAAAAGGGAGATAAAATCCCGTGTAAAAGTCATTAATCGGTAGATTAGTGGGCTAATTGTCAGTAAGTATTTTATCGACACCAAATCATAATTCACTACCACCTCCGTATCGCAACAACCAGGGGCATCTTAAAGAAGTATGGAACACCTCTCAATGGTGAAGATTTTGTCAATCTGTTTGTTCAGTAATCAAACGCACCCGTTTCACACCCACCTTCGCAAGGTACCGACTTTGATCTGGTTGAAATCGAGCCGGAAACCGGTGAGTATACCTGTGAAAGAAAATATCTCTAAGAAACATTTCCCCGAAAAGTATAAAAAAGGGTGTGCGGATTAAAATGGATTAATTAGTAATAATTTTATGTATGCTTGTAAGCCGATAAAAAATATCTCATATTAGAGATAAAGAAAACCACTTGTAGGATAGTTTTTTTTTTAAGTCTTGATAAAATATCAGAAATTTCATTTACTAGGTTACTAAAGATCAATATAGATCATCAGCATTACGCACCAAAAAACATAGAAGAATTAATGGATATCTTAAAAATAATATCATTTCCCCAAGTTTATATTACTTCAACCTATAGCAAGAATTATTTAATCAATATTTCCTCCAGTTCATTACGTGCAGTTACAAAAAAAAAACAACAAACAAACAAACAGCAAAAATTCATTTTTCTGACTATTTCAAACAAAAGTACATGTATAATGCCATGACGTTTTAAGCAACATGAGCTGCATCTCTGATGTCGGAAGTTTTTGTGGCAAATTGTAATTAACTATTTCATTGACATAAAAAAGAATGTTTATACATATCTATTGCTCATATTTGTGGTGGAATGACTATTTATATATAAGCTTTAATTAAAGCCAAATACATTATTGTCGTCCTGTACAATATTGATTTCTTATATAATACTTTACATTCCATTGTAAAGAAATCTTTCTTCTGAAAAAAAAAATCATATTTATTTTTAGTCTAATTAATCATAAAGGTTTGAATTACATGCAGATTTATCATAACAGCACATTTTAACAGCAAAATTAAAATTTTTAAAAAATGCAGCTCATATTGCTATAATAGAGATTTTAACATTTTGATTAAAATGTAAATACTATTATAAATGATACTATACTCAGTATCGGCATAATTTTCAATATCTAAAATGGCGTTTGAATTATTCGAGAACTCAATATGGGTTGGCTTCAGGATATGTAGAATATTGCAGATACCAAATATGATGTGCGAAAGCTTATGTTTAAACAACATCAAGAGGCATTAGAGAAAATAATACAACGTTCATATAAATAAACAAGCGCAATCAATCACAGACAAATCAACTAAAACAAATATTGGGAGATGGTAAAAGCGATTAAGAAGGTCACTCCATCGCCCGGGGGTGTCAGAGAAAGCCTTATCCCCAAACAAAACAGGATTCAGTCTGTAGACAGAGGCGAGGAAATCCTGGCGAGAATGTTTGTCCTTCACACTCTTGCTCGGATACATAGCCCACAAAACCTAGAGGGAAGTTCACTGTTTTCTTCCTTGCAAACATTCCAAGCATAGGATTAACGAATTTCTATTCACATTTCACCCAAACCGATGATTTTATTTTTTCAAAGTAAACTTCGATTCAACTTAACGTTACGATTCAAATAAAAAAGCTCTATAGCTCTTTTACAGCATTCCATTTTACTAATTAAAATACATATTTTTTACACATATGTTTTCTACATGTAATTGCTGAAATTAAGTGATTCTCTACATTCATAAGCGGCAACTGTCAGGAATTTTTACGAACTCTTCATTCGTTTTCTTGTCCAAAATTTTCATAATCAGATATTTAAAATTTTGTATATTAAGATCTTATTCCCAAAGAAATATTTCCAGTAATTTTATTGACTTCCTATGTATACTAAAATTTAATAACAAAATAACTTTAAATCATCAATCTGATTTTAAAAATTTGGATACTGAAATAAAAAAAGTTTCTGGAGAACAATTTTAAAGGCCTTTTCTTGCCCTGACCTCTCGTATAATGGAATTTTAAAATGTGTAGTTGGATTAAGAAAATTTATGTCCTGTTTTATTTTATTTTGAAAATTTGTAAGCAAACGAATGTAATTTAAAGCATGTCAAATTTTCACCCATTCCCCAAGAAATGGTTATCATAGACCATTGTTTCTGAGGAGTGATGTGACACTGTTTGACCAATGGCCTGCTGCCCAGCATCTTACAATTTGATGGACGTCCACGCTATGACAGGGTGGTGACAGTCTCTTATTTACACATACTGACAGTAACGCAACCCAATATGTTACTGGTTACACAAACAAGATTAATGAGTGAGTCTATTTGATCAGAAATTTTAGTTACATCAATGTCTTGTGAACGCTTTGTCAAACACAGGTGTTCATGTTTAACCAAGAGCAAATCCGACCTGACTGGACAATTCCACTGCTATGCCCTCTGCTGATTTCTGTTTGAAAATCATTTAGTGGTCACCGAAGCCACAAGGAAAATGTTTAATCTCATTTCATTTGAAGAAGAAACTCAGGTTAATTCTATTGTCCATTGGGCAAGGTTTAGGAATGAATCGTGTTATTGGAATGGTTAAATGTTTAAACTACCATCATCAAAAGAATATTTGGGTATTCTTTTCTGGTATTAATATCTGTCAATATTGAGATTTTAGCAACTGTTGCTTTTCACTGATCATGATTAAACAATTTCAAATACGGACTTTTGAAAATAAAATTTCTACAGGCAAAATACCTTACTTTGATAAACAAAGTGATAAAATTAATTTTGAGGGGATCATTTTTTGATTTGTATTTATGTATGAAAAAGATTTAAGTGGGAGGAGGGGTGGGTTGAAAAATCATTTTCAATTTACCTGCTGCCTACTAACATTATCCTCTGTTTTTGCAGCAAGGTGTAAACAAACCAAGCTCATTTAACAGAGAACAAGATATTAACGCATAAATCGGATGGTGCCTGGCAAGGAGACCGTTTTGTATTTTTCAACTCTCAAGCACTTCAGTTGTGTCGACAAACACAGACCAGACTCTGATTATGGGTACTTGACTGATGTTCTTGTGGAGATCACCAGAGAAGATGCGAGGAACTGTTAAGTGTTAATATCCTCAGTATACACGTGTTCCTATCATTATAAATTATCAATATACAAATTGTCTGTATTTCCTGTTCCGTGTGATATATATACCAAACAAAGTCAAAATTAGGCATGTTGAATTAGACGATAGATAGCATGTCTGCCTAGGAATTCCTACTTATAACGACGAACTTGCTGAAGAAATAGACTGCGTAAAGTTTTCTTCAAAAACATAAACTTTATGTATTATTAAATGCATTAATTGCACAGTATCATTTACTGTCTTACTAAAAGATTCCCAATTTCCAAAAATGACACCCTAAGTTCCTCTCTGTTCCGCAGATAAAAAAAAAATGGTAAGTTAAAAAAAAATTATTGTGGGACCGACAGCTGATGTTGCGCATGCGTACTCTCTAGTTTCGCTTCATTTTTTGCGAGTGCAAAACTTGTGACAAGCCGGGTGATTTTCAGGGAATCGGGACACAAGAGAAGAGCAGCGGTCAAACAGTGTATTCCACTGAATAAACAACATGCTTGAACATGAACATGAAGTAAGAAGATGTAAACAAAATCTATGTATTCCCTTGTCATACTTTCGAATTAGCTTTTGTTTGTAAGCAAGAATTAATTCTTTGAGTCTTTAATAACAATTAAGGCAGCAAAGGGTAAGTGGAAAGGAAGTTTTTGTCGTCTGTGCATGTAGTTTTGTTTGTTTGTTTGTTGTTTAACGTCCCTCTCGAGAATTTTTCAATCAATTTTTCACTCGTATAAGGACGCCTCCACTTGCCGGTGGAGGGCTGCAAATTTATCCCTATACTCGGCACTTAGGGCCATTGAGAAGTAAAGGATCTTTTTCGTGCCAACACCTACTGTGACAAGGGACCTCGGTTTATACGGTCTCATCAGAAGGACCGGTCTCCACGTCCCGCAGTGGATTCGAACCTGCGACGTAAGGATCAACTTCTTACTCCGCGATTCTAGAACAGACGGTCTAACCACTGCACCACGTAGACATGTAGATGAGCATGCCGTAAACAATTTTAAACATCATATGCAGAATATGATGATTATGGGTAAAATGTTGTGAACACTTGCGGACCATATCAGTACACACATATGGGTAAAATATCGTTAAAAAGACAAAGAAATATAGTTAAATGTACAATAATACATCCAGTCAAAGTAACCTCTTTTAAAATATTATATGTAGCCCCAGAAATTGACAGATGAACGTTGCCAAATTCCTTTTTTACTCCTTTTCAACAAGACCAGAGTCATTCTAGTCTAAAATTAAATAAGTAAAGTCAACCCTTATATTTCTAAGCTATTTGTACAATGATAAAATTTTAAAATCAAAATTACAACCATACATGTACTTTATTTCTTTGGAATGCAGCTAGACAATTTTCGGAAAAAATATATCGTGCTTAGAAAAGAAGTTTAGTTGCTTAACTGTTACCAAACTGTTTGTTTATTACTTTCAGACACTACAATGGTATACGAGGTACATATAAACAAAATACAAAGTCAGGTAAGGAAGAGTAGTATAAAATAATAGAATATCACTGAAAACAGGCCAATATTTTTTTTTAACGAACAAAGACAACTTTATCAGTGAATCGACATAACTGCGAATTCAGAAGTATCAGGCATAAAGTCATATTATGTGTTGCATGAAATACGATAAAAAAAAATTCCGCAAGGAATATATAGATTATGTCAAGCTTACCAGATGACAGTTGGAATAATGCTGTATCGAGGTACAAAAACTGGGTACCCCCGCAGTCCGTCAGGCAGAGAGTCATTTTCTTTAATAGCTTTCTCATAGTCAGTTATGGAAACTTGAAGCCCGTCGTAACTGTGTCTTTGACTTGCTTTTGAGCAACTGTTACCATGGGGTATATAGGTAATAATTTACAAGATCAATTCCCACTAGAGGCAAGATAGACTGAAATAGTTTCTATATATTATTGAATGAATGCGCCTGAATTTCTCTGCTCTTGCAGTTTTCTCAAAGATTCAGTAAATCTTCAGCAATATCTTATTTATAAAGGTGTGACAACTTTATCGTGTGTTGTTATCTTTCTCGTATCACCAAGGTGCTGCATTAGGAAAATTTTCATCCAATTTAATACGATGGTAAAATAATATCCTAGAATTAAAAGACTTCTACTAAAGTTCCTTCCTCGATATAGGTACATGTAAGCATAGCAGACAGATATTTAACCCTCTTGTGTGGCAGATCAGCTCCTCCCTTTCTCGCTAATTTCTCGATAATGTGTTTGTGTTTTACTTGTTTATTTTAAATAATTATTAAAGACCGCTTTCAATATAAATATAAACAAACTACATCTGGATGAAATTGTGTATAAACATTTCGGCTCCATCATCACTAACCTTCGCAGTAAAAAGCCCGCCAAATATTTTGATATGCATCGATTTCCATACCAAATCTACATCGATAACATAAATATTCCTTCTGGCATGCAACCTTATAAATTAAACAAGATAAATCTTGAGATATTTTGATTTTTTTTCCACGCACTGTTCATTTCTATCTTGGATTAAAAGTTTTGTATTGTTTTATCATCATTAACCACAAATTAAAATTTGTCAGTTTGTTAAAAGTTGTTACATGAAAGATTTTGTAATTCAAAACTATCTATAACAATCTTTGTTATGGATAGTTTTGAATTCTTTGAATCATAAAACTTTCAATCACGTAACAAAAGGCCTTAGTTTAATACATGTACATGTATTTGTTTCTTTTCCAAAACAAGAATTCGGTAAAACATCCCAAGTCTAAAACGTATAGTCGTACTTTTAAGCGTTGAATGATCCCATATATCACCATTAAGTATGTTAACCATTTGACATTGTGTCATAGGAATGGTTATCTCTTTTTCTTGGGATATTTTCGCATATTGTTTTGTCAGAATTCGTCACACTGGGACCTCTCCAATGTCAAATTAATCACGGAATAAATTCTTACATTCAGTTTATATAAATGGTTCTTATCTTTATAGAAGCCTCCAAAGCCTGCAGAACAGCCAGTATGTCTGTTAATGGAAGCAAAGAGACATACTTTATTATGCAGAGTAAATCATTACCCCGAATTCTCAAAAATCACATTTCCTTCTATGAAACATTCTTAAGAAAATAATGTTAACAACTCGCTTCACGGTTCAGACTATCCCCCCCCCCCCAAAAAAAAATTAGACCCTCCCTCCCCAGAGTTGATGAGCACAAGACTATGGGATTTCTACCCAGAGTGACCTCACACTCCTTTTCACTGAATCGAAATCGAAATTTTCTGTTTAAAACCGCATCCCAAACAAAATTTGGCTAAATAAAATAAACCTAGAAAGATGTTGCCCACAACACTCGCCTGAGTTGCAGAATATACATGTACCAGGACTTAGATTTTACTAGCAGGCAAGATTTTGCATTGGCGTTTTACTAAGCACCTGATCTCACTTCTGGTTCGTGAATTTGTCCTGTTCACGATTGGTAGTCTTGAATGGATTTGAAATTGATCACTGTTTGATATTTTCACCTTTAACATTTAGCAACACCAGCAAGCATTTCAATAGAACTCCTGGAAAAGGAATGAATATTTTGTAAGTATTACGGTATGCTTTTTATTCATTTCCTATATAAAGGAATTTTGTCTCTTTCGAATAAGATGGATGCATTTAAAAAAATAGAGAACGCCCATTGGGAGGGATCTTTATTGTGCCAACGCCTGCCGTGACACGGGGCCTCGGTTTTTAGGTCTCATCCGAAGGACCCGCAACTTTCACTTCAAAGTGCCGAGCGCATGGCGAAGGATCAGTTGCTACCCATTTTCTATCGACTTAGGTCTGTCGCGGCCGAGATTCGAACTCACGACCTCCCGATCACGGACCGAGCGCTCTACCGACTGAACTACCGTGAACAGTCAGATTTGTTAGAAGGGGAAAAGGGGTGCTGTCATTTATGAAGAATTCCACTGGGGCAGATTTTCGATGGGGGAAAATGATCCCGCATTGATTCTTCCTCTGGGAAGTTCCATGTCTAGTCCATTTTTATGACGTCGAGCTCTTGGAGCTCGAACGTCATCTAGCAAGCGCCCAGTTGACATCGCGACCGGATATGTACGCGACCGAATGTGTCAGTCAATGCATCCGCAATAGCAATAGCTCTAAACCAATTTCTTTGAAAACGCTCAAAATGAATAATAGTTTGAAAATAAAATTGCATCAACTATAAATGCAATTAATTCTACTGCAAAACAACAATATTATGTTTTATTCTCACACAAGAAAAATGTGATGGTTGTTGCGGATGAATTTCTACAGAAAGGGTGCGTTGAATGACACGAATAACATTTCGGAACGATAACCGTGTAACATAACACAACAGGAGGTAAAATAATTACAAAATTACATAAACACGAATACTACAAGACTAAAAAGATTGAATTTCTAAATCTTAGCTTTACTTATAAAATCTTCTAACCAACTCTATCCTAAAAGCCGATGATATTGACCAGTATTACTGTATTTCTCCATTTCCTCCATTTCCCAGTATACCGTATACCACGCCCGATCGTAACTCGATCGTAATTGTAACAGAACAGAGTCTTGGTTGTAGTTTAGATGCAATCACTAATACAACGCTTTGACATTTGCAATTAGAAAAAATATTATATAAATTCATGAAATCCTTCATAGTTCTTCAACTGACTGAAAAGAATTTAGCATGAACATGTTCAACGGTGTCTGGTCAATTCGAACCCTGCTCCATTCGGACCATGACATAAGGCCCCAGACTGTAATTGTGATATTTTGTTTAAAACTATTTTTTTTATTATGTCTCCTGAGTCACTCACTTGACTTATTGCTATCTTCAAATTCAAAATGATCTTTTGAAATTGTTTTTCTTCTTCGACGTCATTGAAGCCTTTCAGGCTTTTAATTTTTTTTTTTGCATTGAGGGATTCTCTAACCTAGGTACGTTTTTCCTGGGGAAAACCTACACCGGAGGAAAGTCTATGCTACAACAACGGATGACGCACATCGGACAAAATGATCATATAGTTATTGATACCTGAGTGGCATATGCAAGTGATAATGGAATACTGTATACAGGATTATTCTCACCCTATCATGATGGCAAGCGATTGAAAGAACTATATGCAGTATATGCTTATAATTGCCCTCATACAAGAGGCCCAAGGGCCTTAACGGTCACCTGAGTATAACGTAGGTAACGATCCTTAGATGAAAACAAAACAAGAAGTCTGTGAGCCAATGCTCACTTATAATACCCCCGCTCTGATGTGAATATACAAGTTCAGTTATGGACAGACACAGTGATAATCAGGAAGTGGACATTTACAAAAATGAAATCCCAACATATGGCATGCTTAAACAAAGGGTGTGCTAAAATTTCAAGCATCTGTGATGAGTAGTTGCTGAGAAAACTGCGACCAAAATTTGTTATGTATGGTACGGACAGACACACGGATAAACAGGAAGTTGACATCGGATTCGTACAAAGATGAATCCCAACATATGGCATGCCTAAACAAAGAGTGTGCTAAAATTTCAAGCTACTGCGATGAGTAGTTGCTGAGAAAACTGCGACCAAAATTTATGTTTGGTTCGGACAGACACACGGATAAACAGGAATTTGACATCGGATTCGTACAAAAATGAATCCCACCATATGGCATGCCTAAACAATGAGTGTGCTAAAATTTCAAGCATCTGCGATGAGTAGTTGCTGAGAAAACTGCGACCAAAATTTGTTATGTATGGAACGGACAGACGCACTGATAAACAGGAAGTTGACATCGGATTCGTACAAAAATGTCTCCCAACATATGGCATGCCTAAACAAAGAGTGTGCTAAAATTTCAAGCATCTGCGATGAGTAGTTGCTGAGAAAACTGTGACCAAAATTTGTTACGGACAGACACACAGACGGACAGACACACAAGGGTAAAACAGTATACCCCCCTCTCCTTCGGAGCTGGGGTATAATAGGCTGATAAATAAATCTATGTTGCCCAAAAGCACGAGAAATAGGATGATCAGGGATCAGCAAAATATTAACGTAGTACTCAATAACAAATCTTAAAGTTGATCTATTTATTGCCTATACTTTCCCCCATTTGTCACTATCCTCGTACGAACTAAACAAAACAAAAGTTCTAGAGCACTATTAGTTAACACATTTCATTCCCCCTCACATTGGCCTCCTAGTCTTTGAAGATTAGATATTGTACAAAGATATGTTATTTTTGTCCCATTTTCATTTATCTATTAGTTTACCTGACCAATAAAATTATGAAAATAGTTTTGTATTAATTATTATAAAATTTCTTGTTCAATTTTGTTATTCAATTGACCTTTTAAGTTACATTATTTACAGTAATTAACTAATATTGGTGAATAACAAAGGGGAATAACTTTTTCAGTACAAATTAAAGAACCAGAAGTCTCTGACGAGACTGGTTGTATTTATAAAGGAAGATAAAAGTAGCACTTGGACTTGAAACTTTGCAACAGCAATAAACAGAATAATGATCCTTGGTTTAGTCTCTTTTGTGGCAAGATTTATTATAATATCAGACTAAAACTGTAGGAGGAGTAGCCTTTTAAAACAATTTTACAGAAATTTTGATTTAAGTTACCATGGCAACATCATTCAACAAAATCAAAAAACAATAACACCAATTATGTATCTCTGTAGTCTACTTGTATGCCACATTATACTGAAATCAGACAAAAAGTGTAGGAGGAGTAGCGTTTTGAAAGTATTTCAAGAAAATTTCTATTTTTAGTAACCATGGCAACACTGTTCATCGAAATCCGAAACTGGTACAGAGAATTATGTATCTCAGTGTAGTCTACTTGTGTGCTAATTAGTATTACTAAAATCAGACCAGAACTGTAGGGGTAGCATTTTGAAGGTATTTCAAGGAAATTTCTATTTTTAGTAACCATGGCAACAATGTTCATCGAAATCAGAAAATCAATATAAAGAATTATGTATCTTAGTGTAGTCTACTTGTGTGCCAAGTTATATTGAAATCAGATCAAAACTGTAGGAGGAGTAGCATTTTGAAAGTATTTCACAGAAATTTCTATTTTTAGTAACCATGGCAACAACGTTCATCGAAATCAAAAACCGATACACAGAAATATGTATCTTAGTATAGTCTACTTGTGTGCCAAGTTATATTGAAATCAGATCAAAACTGTAGGAGGAGTAGCATTTTGAATGTTTTTCACAGAAATTTCTATTTTTAGTAACCATGGCAACACCGTTCATCGAAATCAAAAACCGATACACAGAATTATGTATCTTAGTGTAGTCTACTTGTGTGCCAAGTTATACTGAAATCAAATCAAAACTGTAGGAGGAGTAGCATTTTGAAAGTATTTCATAGAAATTTCTATTTTTAGTAACCATGGCAAACACCGTTCATCGAAATCAAAAACCGATACACAGAAATATGTATCTTAGTATAGTCTACTTGTGTGCCAAGTTATATTGAAATCAGATCAAAACTGTAGGAGGAGTAGCATTTTGAATGTTTCTCACAGAAATTTCTATTTTTAGTAACCATGGCAACACCGTTCATCGAAATCAAAAACCGATACACAGAAATATGTATCTTAGTATAGTCTACTTCTGTGCCAAGTTATACTGAAATCAGACCAAAGCTGTAGGAGGAGTAGCATTTTGAAAAATTGTTTACAGACGGACAGACAGACAGACAGACGGACGGACACCTTACTATCGCATAAGCTCTTCTGGTCTCTGACCAGTAGAGCTAAAAACTGACCAAAAGGTACAGAATTTCAAATCTGGTAAAACACACTTACTTATTACAACTTTACATACTCTATTTGCCTCCTAGATGCCCAGGAGCAGAGAAGATTTTCCAGAAAATAATCCATTTTCACTATTTAGTAAAAGGCACTCTCGCTCATCATAACCATGCACTTGGTATGTTTCCTTAAGAACAATGTAGTAGAGAAGAAGATTTTCCAAGAAATAATGCATTTGTACTAAATATTCAAAAGAGCCTCACCCAAACACCAAAATCTCTGTCCTCGGGGTTATGAATTTCAAACTTTTCGAAAAAATTTCCTAGCTTGTCATAACCATGCAGTTAGTTTTTTCTGTTAAATACCCAAATGAAGAGAAGAACATTTTCAAAAAAAAAAAAAAATGAATTTCGACTATATATTAAATAGACCCCCCCCCCCCCGATATGAACCCCTGACCTGGGGCCACAAATTTCACAATTTTGGAAGAGGCACGGTTGATCATCATAACCATGAACTAAGTATATCTGCAAAATACCAAGGAGCAGAGAAGATTTTCAAAGAATTAATGCACATTTCAGTATGAAATATAGTCGCCCGCGTGGCGCAATGGTTAGAGCGTCTGCTCTAGAGTCGCGGAGTAAGGAGTTGATCATTACGTCGTGGGTTCGAATCCCATTGCGGGACGTGGACACCGGTCCTTCGAATGAGACCGTATAAACCGAGGTCCCGTGTTGCAGAAAGTGCGAAAAAGATCACTCACTGCTCAATGACCCTGAGTGCCGAGTATAGGCCAAAATTTGTAGCCCTCCACCGGCAAGTGCTGGCTTCTCCATATGAGTGAAAAATTCTCGAGAGGGACGCTAAACAACGAACTATGAAATATATGGAGATAACGAACAGTATTCAAGCTCAAAAGTCCATTAAACATTACAAAATAGGAGCAGAGCAACCACGGACCTCCAAAACATTAGAGGTGGGATCAGGTGCCATGGAGGAGTGAGCATCCCCTGCAACCGGTCACATCCGCCGTGTGCTCCTCGTCATGATCGGGAAATAACGGAAAAAATCCGCCGACAATTCAGTGTGTAAATAATGGCCTAACAATTAGTATGAAAAACGTCAGTCAGCATATGACTCAATGATAAATTGAATTTGCTGACAAGGTCATCGTAACGACCATAGAACTTACGAAATGATGACTTTAAACGAGACTGTTGATATTCTTGTTTTATCAACTTGTTTGTCAATAATTTACCTCGTTTTAGAAATTGTACATACGTAGAGCACGCTCTTGCGTATCGAATCAACTGAGAGATATAAACCCCGTATACAGGTGATGAAGGTATATTTTACTGCATAAGTAAGAGAAGTTGACGATTGAAAAGTTAAAGTCATCAAATTTATCATAAAGCTTGGTTGTTAGGTTACCATTAACGTCTTTTTCAAGTAAAATATCCAAATATGAAACATATGTGTCAAACTCTGTGGTATCTTTTATCTCAAGCTCACCGGGATATATCGTATCGACATAAGAATGTAAATAACCATTGTTAATTGACAATACCTCGTCGATATATCTAAATGTCGAGTTGAAGGCCACAGCAACTAAGTGTTTTCTTCCTTTCACGAGTAAGATTTTGGACAAATTCTGCTTCATATGAATACAAAAAAAGGTCTGCTAATAACGGGGCGCAATTGATACCCCTGGAAATTCCAATAAATTGTTGGAAGACCTGGTCTCCAAAAACCACATAGATATTGTCATTCAGAAAATTCAAGCATCTTTTTAATATCAACTTCAGAGTACTTGTGTACAATCAGAATGTTTTTTAACAAAATAATTTTGCAAATGACCAATGACACGGTAAGTAAATTTACGAGTTCCATTTTTATTGAACTATATAATCAATATAGCCCCCCTCCCCTCTCCTGCAGAACCCCCACCCTTGGGCCACAAATTTTACAGTTTTGAAAGCTAGAGGCACCCTTGATCATCATAACCAGGCACTAAGTTTATCTTCTTCATATACAGGAGAGAGAAGAATTTCAACAAATTTAAGCATTTTCACATGATGAATAGAGCCACGCCCTAACATCAGAACCCCTGACCCAGGGGCCAAGATATTCATAATTTTAGAAGAGGTGTCCTTGCTCATCATAACTATATACTTAGTTTATTTGCTATTAGCTAGGGGCAGAAAAAAAAAATCAAAGAAATAATGCACTTTCACTATATAATCAAAAGGACCTCTCACCCTTGGGCCACAAATTTAACAATTTTGGAAGAGGCAACCTTGATCATAATAACCATGCACCTTGTTTATCTGCTTCATATATAGGGAGGGAAAAGTTTTTTAAAAGAATTTATGCATCTTCACTAAATGATCAACACAGTTCACCCTAATTAAAGAACCCCTAACCCTGGGGCCATGAATTTCACAATTTCGGAAGAGAGCTCAATGCTTATTACAATCATGCCAACAGTTTGACTGCTTGATGTCCGGGAGTAAAGGAGAAGATTTTTAAAGATAGTACTAATTTTGATGGTGTTTGTCCCATTCCTCAGGCCCCGGGGAAGGGGACAGAGACCATGAAATTCACAAATTTTGTTCCCCTTCACCTTTATGCAAAGTTGAATAACTCTCCTCAATATGTATCTGCATATGAGGTGTGATATGAGCAATGAGGGTTCTTTATCGTGCCAACGCCTACCGTGACCTCGGTTTTTAAGGTCTCAACCGAGGGAATGTGACTTTCACTTCTAGTGCCGGGCGCCTGGCGAAGAACAGTCACTACCTGTGTCTTACGTTTGACGCGGCGCGACGAACGATAATTGAATCCAGGCCTTTCCTTCCCATCACGAAGCCCTACCACTAGACTACCCTGACCGATGTGTCTACTTTTGTTTGTTTAACATCCCTTCGAGAATTTTTCACTCATATTGAAACGCCGTCACTTGCCAGTGGAAGGTTGCAAATTTAGACCTGTACTCGGTACTTACAACCTTAAAGCAGTGAGGGATCTTTTACGTGCCAGCACCTACTGCTTCGGAGACACACTACCAATATTTCAAAAGATCCAAATTCGTAATAAAATGATTTCCCTTTTTATTCGCTTTATTATCTTTCAATTTTGTTTTTCATCATTTAAAATATTATTTTTAAGTAAAAAATAAATAAAAATGCAATAAATGAATGGGAAGAACCCTTTATTTATTTTTTGTAATTAATTTAGGGACAGGGATTGAAAGATGAAAATAACATGACATTTACCATTAAACTGTATTGAAGTTATTTTCAGAACACATTTTTAAAATTATTTTTTTATGCAGATGGTAGTTTATTTTTCTCGAACGAAGCCCAAGAAAATCCACACAAACCAATAAAAAAAAGCGCAATTTTGCTGCTAAGAAAAAACACACAAGTTTTTTAAACAAGTATTATACATGTAGTGGGCAATTCAAAGGTGCTGGGATTATTCCACTAGATAGATATGCTGTGTCTTACTCTGTAAGCTCAGTAAATTCTCTTACTTTCATAAGCTCTCCAGTCAAGGACAATGTACCAAACTCTGACTTTGGCAAGGTGCATGTTAATGAAGATAAAAGGTGTCAGATTGCTTCTGATGCTTATAACTTTGCAATTTCAACACCCGTTAGAGATAATTGTGAGAGAAGAGAAGCAGAAGGATATGACATTGAGGGGGTGTCTCCTGGGTATGATGTATACAAGAAATTAAAGAGAAATCAAATTTTGAGAAAGTTTATGTGCATCATAAGGGTTCTATGGAAACAAAAGATGATACTGGGCCAAAGAGTATCATGAGATATAATCAGCATCACGAGGACCAGGAAATATCCTAACGTCGCGGGCTCGAATCCCACTGCGGGACGTAGACATCAGTCCTTCGAATAAGACCGTATAAACTAAGGTCCCGTGTCGCAGTAGGTGAAGGCATAAAACGATGCCTCACAGCTCAATGCCCCGAGTACCGAGTATAGGTCTAAATTTGAAGCCCCCCACCGGCAAGTTGTGGCGTCTCCATGTGAATGAAAAAATATCGAGAGGAACGTTCAACAACAAACAGACCAGGAAATATCTGGTCTGTAGATTTTAGCAGATGCAGCTGCTTCGCAGTTTGAGAAGTGTTGATACATCGACAAAAATTGCTGGGACCAGTACAGGTGTTCATGGTCTCTCATCATATCTCTTACAGGGGCGTAGCTGCCTATACGCCAGCACGGCATGGCGTGCACATCTTTTAGTCCAAAAAAAAATTACTGTGCATTTTTATAAAATTTATTATTAAAAAAATGATTATATCGTCATATAAAAAATTAAATTCCTAAAAGATTCCGTGTAAACTTACTATGCCTGCAGGCCTAACGTTATATATGTAATACCTATAGTTAATCCGGATTTACAAACTCTTTTCATAAAAATTCCAATTTAAATGCGCGTAACTGTATTTCCGATAATGAAATGACTGGCATGGTACGTATTATACAAACTAATCAATAATGTCAAAAACACCCGAAACGAAACCCAAATCAAAGCAGTCGAATCAAACTATAGACCGGTTTTTCAGTAAGGTTACGAAACCGGTTTCAACACCAGACAAATCTGAGCAAAATACATGTATCCCCGATAATGATTCAGGGGCATCAACCCCTTCGAAGGAATCACCTCCATCATGTTCATCTTCGACGATTTCTGCAAGCCTCCCACCCTACCCAGATATTGCCACGTTAGACGACCCCGAACTGCTTGTGAAGGAAACAAAAATGAATATTTTGACATGTAAATGGGAAAATCCCCACACTTTCGACTTTCCTGCAAGGTAAATATTAAACAAATAATGAAAGAGATTTCTTGACAGTTGTAGGGAAATAAAAAGGAAATTAAAGATTGTTGACATTATAGTACATGTAACCTGAATATCTTCGTCATTCATTTTTATGACATTTCTAAAATAAGCATCTACGTTATGGTACTAAGAAATCCAATGCCAGTGTGATTTTTTGTTATTGCTTCCATATAGGGACTTTGGAAATCGTCGACGCCGTTTATCTGCTAAATGGCTTCTAGATCACCCTTGGTTACGATACAGCATTCAAGATGATGCCCTATACTGTGGTCCATGTGTTTTGTTTGGCCGAAAAGAATGCAAAGAAAAACTTTTCATAAATAAAGTTACAGATTGGTCAAACTTACCTGGTTTCATCAAACGTCACCTTAGGGAAAATTCACCACATTACACATACCAAACAATGGCCGAGGAATTCATACGAATTTACTCTAAAGATGGCGATGAAGAGCCCATCTTGTATAAATTATCAACATTTAGAAAGGCCCAAGTTTCAAAAAATCGTCATATTTTGAAGAAAATTATGGAAGTACTTCTGCTTTGTGGAAAGCAAAATATACCCATCCGTGGACACGTTCCGGAACGCAGTAATTTCATAGCAATATTGCATTCTATTGCGCAGGGAGATGAAATACTTGCTGAACATCTTTCAGGGAATCGCAAAACTCTCTACACATCCCCTGACATTCAAAATGAAATTATAAATTTGCTAGCAAACCAAATCCGAACTGCCATTGTTGCTGATTGCAACAAGAGTAAATGTTTTGCGCTCATAGCTGATGAAACCACAGATACTGCGACTCGAGAACAGCTTTCTGTTTGCCTACGTTACTTGGTTCGGGATCAAGTGAGCAATGAAATATCTATTAAAGAGGATTTTTTTGACTTTGTTATGGCACGTAGCACAAAAGGTGAACATCTAGCCGAACGTTTGATTCAAACTCTTCAAGGGCTGGTATAGATATTGCAAAAATGAGAGCTCAGGGGTATGATGGAGCAGCAAATATGTCTGGAAAGTACAGTGGGGTACAGGCAAGAATACGGCAGGTTGTACCAGGTGCGCTATATGTACATTGCAAATCCCACTGTCTGAACTTAGCCGTTGTGCACAGTTGCAGTAACAAGTCGATTCGCAGCGTAATGACCACCGTTCAAGAAATTGCATTTTCTTTTGATTATTCATCAAAGAAGCTACAGGCTTTCTTTGATGAATTGGAAGCAGACGAGGCAACGAAAGAAAAAATGGAAAAGAGAACTAAGCTTCGGACTTTATGTGAGACAAGATGGACAAGTCGTGCGGATGCTTTGTTCACTTTAAAGACATCTTTTCCGGTAGTTGTACATGCGCTTGAGAGTTTGCACGACCAAGGTGATGATAAAGCAGGACAGCAGGTTAACGCAGTTACGAGATTTGATTTTATCATTGGTCTAGTTGTTGCCGAGCACGTCCTACAAAGCACTGTTCACCTTTCTCTTTTCTTACAGGGAGTCGAATGCGATCTACTTGAGGCAGTCAAGGAGTGTAGAGTTGTTGTTGAGATGCTGAGGCAGGAAAGGGAAGATGATTCAGTTTGGGACGAGTTGTATCAGGTGGCATTAGATTTAGCTGCACCGCTACAAGTGGATGAAAGTATGCCAAGACGGTGTGGAAGACAGACAGGGAGAGCCAATCACCCAGCTGATACTCCCCGACAGTATTGGCGCATTTCATTGTATTATCCATTTGTGGATCACGTTATTATGGAACTCGATTCGCGACTACTTAAATCCGAGGATCGTTTCATGGCGCAACACCTTCTTCCCATATATTTAGAAAATATTACCAATGAACATATTGCAGCCATATACAATGCCTTTCAGGACGATATCATATTGTCTTTGGAAGAGTTTAGGAGAGAAGTTGCCCGTTGGCGCACAAGATGGAGATTGACGGCGCAAGATGAGAAACCGCGCACACTTTGCAGTACATTAGATTCTATTAATTCAGCGCTATATCCAACAATAGAGTCCATTTTATTCATATTGCTAACCATGCCGGTAGCAAGCGCAACTGCAGAGAGGTCCTTCAGCGTTTTGCGGCGACTGAAAACGTACGTCCGTTCCACTATGAGAAATGACAGATTGTCATCGCTTGGACTTCTACATATTCACAGAGATTTTAAAATTGATATAGAAAAAGCAATGGAACAATTTGTTAATGCTAAATCCAGAAAAATGGATTTTGGAGAATTTTAGGTAAAGGCTAAACGATAAAACACGAAACATGACGCCGCACGTTTTGGGGAAATTAAATTTGCTGGATTGAAATTGTTTTGTTTTATTTTCATTATTTAAAAATTAGACAAAAAATGGAACTAAAAATACCTTTTTAAAAGTAATCACAAAAATTCAGACAATGCACTTGATTTTATAAAAAAAAAAAAAAAAAACAAATATTTTTTAAATATTAATAGATCTATTATTTTTTGGTGTCATAAATCAAAATATCGCGAAGTTGACTTCATCTCGTAGCATACGTTATATATTTAAAAATACCGTAAATTTTGTTCAGTCTAAACGTGAAAACCCAGGAGTTTCCGGGGGCTTCGCCCCTTGGGCCCCCATCAGGGCTTCGCCCTGGACCCACTGGGGGCCTCAAGGCGGCCCCCAGACCCCCTGCCTTTTTTGGCGTGCACATCATTTTCGTCTAGCTACGCCCCTGTCTTAAGCTTCCTTCAGCCACCAAAGGTCCAACTAGCCAAAGGAAAGTTAATTAGATCATCAGTCCGCAGTAAGGCACTTAACCAGCTGAAGTTTGCCAGACAGTAAGCATAGAGAAAAATTAAAGCTAAAGCCAAATTTCAGTTAAAACACGAGAAATCTTAGACATCATTGGTACCAGACATCGACAAAAGAGAAAAAAAAATTCCCCTGCTGAAACCCTCTGCTTTGTTTGTCTGGGCTCTTTTGAAGAGGAGGCAGCGAATTCAATCAATACCACATACAATGGATTCATAGAGATTGTATTCCTCTAAAATTTATATTCTGATGTTTTTTGAAAGATGATGACATTCAATACCTTTGCCTTATCTGCTCATATCTGTTACAAGAAATGATTAATATCAATCTATACTTATAAATAAATTTTGCAAACAAACTCCGAACGGGTTGCACCAGAGTTCTTATTAATTCCTCTAAGAATACACTAGATACAAGATGATGTCCGTAAACTATATTCAGATTTCACTCGCATGGTAAGTATCGTACATTAAATTAAAGGTCTACTTTCATTTTCTATAAACAGGCATGAAATTTCAAAATCGTGAGTACGGAGGCGGTTCCGGTTGGCGGATCTAAGTTACTGGCGATTTTTAATGAAACTGACAACAAGCAATCGTTTATTTATTTCATAAAATGTCATCACTGAATTATTCAATCAAAATTTGATTCCAATGATATACAAGAAGTAAGTTGTGATAACCGATTAAAAAGGAAAATGGGAAAATTATTTTCGTCATTCAACGATCTTAATATTGAAGGAAACTTCTAGAACATCATAAAGCATCGAGCCCGATGTTAAAAAGAAAAACGAGGCGATTACAGCTGCATGAACATAAAAAAGCTTTTGTGTGTTTTCCTAATAAATTTATCGGTAAAATTTGTATATTCTTCACTGAGAGCGACAAGTGCGCAAGTGCGAGAGCGAGAGTGGCAACGAACCCGAAATACAATTTGTACTTCGAAAAAAATTGCTTACATGAAAAACCCGAAGTACAGTTTGTACTTCGTAATAAATTTGCTTACATGAAAACAGAAAATTAATGAATAAGGTATTGTTCAAATACATAAAAAGCTGTCAAAATGTTGTGCTTTAATCAGTACATTTCATTTTTTTCCCTGATAACAGTCTTTTGTATGAAATACTTGGCCTATTAATAGGGCGTTAAAAGCTAATGTTTACAAAACCAAAAGTCTCTGATGAGACTGTAGCTCTACTGGTTATACTTATGAAGGAAGATAAAAGTAGCACTGGGACTTGAAACTTTGCAACAACAATAAATAGAATAATGATCCTTGGTTTTGTTTCATTTTTGTGGCAAGATTTATTGCAATCAGACTAAAACTTTAGGATGGGTAGCCTTTTAAAACAATTTTACAGAAATTTTGATTTAAGTTACCATGGTAACATCATTCAACAAAATCAAAAAAAAAAAAAAAAAAAAAAAAAACAACAACAATTATGTATCTCAGTGTGGTCTACTTGTATGCCAAGTTACAATGAAATCAGACAAAAAGTGTAGGAGGAGTAGCGTTTTGAAAGTATTTCAAGAAAATTTCTATTTTTAGTAACAATGGCAACACTATTTACCGAAATCCAAAACTGGTATAGAGAATTATGTATTTTAGTGTAGTCTTCTTGTGTGCCAAGTTATACTAAAATCAGACCAAAACTGTAGGAAGAATAGCGTTTTGAAAGTATTTCAAGGAAATTTATATTTTTAGAAACCATGGCAACACCGTTCATTGAAATCAAAAACAGATATACATAATTATGTATCTTATTATAGTCTACTTGTGTGCCAAGTTATATTGAAATCAGATCAAAACTGTAGGAGGAGTTTTTCACAGAAATTTCTATTTTTAGTAACCAAGGCAACACCGTTCATTAAAATCAAAAACCGATACACAGACTTTTGTACCTTTGTATAGTCTACTTGTGTGCCAAGTTATATTGAAATCGGACCAAATCAGTAGGAGGAGTAGCGTTTTGAAAGTATTTCATAGAAATTGCTATTTTTAGTAACCATGGCAACACCGTTCATTGAAATCAAAAACCGATAAGCAGAATTATGTATCTTAGTGTAGTCTACTTGTGTGAAATCAGACCAATACTGTAGGAGGAGTAGCGTTTTGAGAAATTGTTTACAGACAGGCGAACAGACCGACCGACGGACACCATGTTAATTAAAAACTCTACGTGATCGGAAGGTCGTGAGTTCGAATCACGGCCGCGACTGACCCAAGTCGATAAAAAATAGGTAGCAACTGTTCCTTCACCAAGCGCTCGTCATTTGAAGTAAAGTTGTGGGTTCTTCAGATGAGACCTTAAAAACAGAGGCCCCGTGTCACGATAGGCGTTGGCACAATAAAGAAACCTCACTACTCAATGGCCCCGAGTGCCGAGTAAAGGTCTATATTTGAAGCCCTTCACCGGTATATGGTGACGTCTCTATATTAGTGAAAAATTCTCGAACGGGATGTAAAACAACATTCAATCAATCAATTATAAATTCAGTGGTACATACACCTTTCATCAGTTTTTGGTTAAAGAATATCATATTTCATGCGAACCTATACGAATGCCATATCCTAGCTTTTCCCCATGTACCCCAGTACAAGAAAAATGGCAGTGATGTTCTTTTGTAAAGGAAACGTTGCATTTGGCACTTAGCCAAATGAACTAAAAATACTGGTATATATTGAGTTGACATAGGGCCGTCAATAAATATTGTTAATCGATAAAACGTTGTCTATATCGAAATATTGAATTACTGGCTCGGACTATTTTCTCCATTCCCATCTTTCCGACCGAAATTCCTCCAACTTTTTTAATCAAACATCGGACATGTTTCTTGTGCTTTTTCAACATCTTTTGAGCTCGAATACTGTTCGTTATCCCCACATATTTCACCTAAAAATATGCCCTTGGATGTAGCTTATGTACCGTGCTCTTGAACACCGAGGTGTAAACTCTACTAAATTGAGCTTATACCGATGTTAAAATAGTAGCAAACTAGTGGGTATTCGTTTTTTTTACAAAAAAAACCATGTCTCCCCTTCTTTACCAACATTAACGAATGCAAATATATGATCAGGGTCAAAAATAATAATGCAGTGCATCTCAACTCAAATTCTGTGTACAAAATCTCAAGTCTTCATGTCAAACGGATCTCAAGTAATGCTCTGGTCGTGTTTTTCTTAAGTTGACCTTGAAGAAAGTGGTCAAGGTCAAATATTTTGATGCAGTGCATTTAGTCTCAATGTTGTCTTTCCTTGTTCCAAGTTTGAAACCCTAACGTTAAAAAGTTGTCAAGTTATGACCTAGACTATATTTTCATGTAAACGATTGACCTTGAATTTATTAATAGGTCAAGGTGAAAAAAAATGTTGGCATTCACCCTTCCTCTATACCACCTCTCCATGTTCCAAGTTTGAAGTCTTAATGACAGGGTTCTCAAGTTATGGTCTAGTCATGTTTTCTCTATTTGACCTTGCAGAAAGGGGTCAAGGTCAAAATTTTGAAGCGCTGCATCTTGTAACAATGTCTTTTTTCTATATTACAAGTTTGAAGTCCTAATATCAAAGAGTACTCAAGCTAAGGCCTGGACTCTATTTTGATGTAAAAGATTGACCTTGACATTATAATAATTGGATCAAGGTCAAAAATTTTGGTGGCATGCATCCCTCCTTCATACCACTTCTGCATGTTCCATGTCTGAAGTCTTTATAACAAAAGATTCCTAAGTAATGGTCTAATCAAGTTTTTTTCCCTATTTGACCTTGAGGAAGAAAAGAGGTCAAGGTCAAAAATTATGGTGTGTTGCATCTTGAATCAATTTCTTCTTTCTCTGTTACAAGTTTGAAGTCCTAATATCAAAAGGTACTCAAGCTATGGCTTGGACTATATTTTGATGTAAAAGATTGACCTTGACCTTATAATAAGTGAATCAAGGTCAAAAATTTTGGTGGCATGCATCCCTCCTTTATGCCACCTCTACATGTTCAAAGTTTGAAGTCTTAATGTCAAAAGGTTCTCAAAATATGGTCAGATCGTGTTTTTTTCCCTATTTGACCTTGAAAGCAGAAAGGGGTCAAGGTCAAAATTCTAATGCAGTGCATTTTATCTTAAGGTCTTCTTCCTATGTTACAAGTTTGAAGTCTTAATATCAAAGGGATCTCAAGTTATGGGCTGAACTCTATTTTGATGTAAAAGATTGACCTTGACCTTATATATAAGTCAAGGTCAAAAATGTTGGTGGCGTGCACTCCTTCTCAATGTCATCTATCTATGTTCCAAGTTTGAAGTCTTAATGTCAAAGGGTATTTAAGTTACGGCCTGGACAAAATTTGGATGAAGAAGAAGAAGAAGAAAATCGACAAAAACAATATGTCTCCCCTGGAAGGGGAGACATAATAAATATTGCCTAGAATACCGGCCGTGCCAAGCACTCCACCAAACCACACTCCTTAAGGTCCTATGAAAAAATATGTAGTTCTCCCTAGACTTTGTAAGGAAAATTTCCTTGGGTAGAACTCATAGTGTCGAAAATATCGGTCTTGCATTGTAGATTTATTCACTAAATGGATACACTGATGCTTTTGCTGTACCAAATACTGTGGCAAAAACAGAACCGAAAATATTTCTCTATGAATTCATTCGTAGGTTCTGGTATTTCCCTTCAAGTTAATACTGACCAACGTTAAACAATTTTGGCGAAAGTTAATTTAAGAGATAAAAATAGAAATCGAAAAAGTGGTAATTATCTACTTAAACGAGTGAGGAAGCTTATATCTTAATTCATTCATTTAGCGAACCGGTGTACAAAATACAAAGCAATCACAATAATCTCATGAATGCAGGACCGATGGTTTCGGAAGGAAGTTTGATACTAGTACACATTGCTAAATACATTATTCCAAAAGAGCAGACCTTATCAGCTTCGTAACTATCTTCGAACATTTCTCATGATCCATGGCGTTCCAGGCACAAAGTCAGCAATATGCCTCCTCTTTTTCACAGGCTTCTAACTTCACGCCGCTCTAAGAGGAAGATCCTACGCCACTGACACCCAAAAGTGCGGATGTCTTTCTACAACCTGTTGAAATTACCACCTGTACATGTCCAAGAATTCAAGATCGTTGAACCTCTAAGGAAGGTGATAGCAAAGGATAGAAAACTTAAACCTCCACCTCTGAATGTAGGAGTTCGGCGCTCCAAAGACATGGACCGGTGGAATTCCAGACTCAAACAGTGTTAAATACAATTTTAATTTCCAGTTTTCTACTAAATTATGATATTCACGGAGTAAGGAGTTGATTATTACGTCGCAAGTTCGAAACTCACTGTGGGACGTGGACACAGGTCCTTCGGATGAGACCGTATAAACCGAGGTCCCGTGTCGCAGTAGGTACTGGCACGAAAAAGATCCCTCACTGCTCAATGCCCCGAGTGCCGAGCATAGGTCAAAATTTGCCGCTCTCCACCGGCAAGTGGTTGCGTCTCCATATGAGTGAAAAATTCTCGAGAGGGACATTAAACAACAAAAAAATGAACCCATTCATTAAACAAATCCCATCTTCTGGGTTCGCTGGGACTGGTTTTTTTTTTGTCTTTTTTTTTTGAAGTTACCTAGATTGTGATAAAATCTGTGATTGCTCTTGAATGCGAAATTTTCACTTACTAAATTTTCTGTTGCCCTTGTGGCGCAGTGGTTAAAGCTGAGGTCTTGCTTCGCTTTAGATCAGTTAATCTTAAAATGCGGCCTTCCACTGGCAATGGGAGGCGTCCTCAGATGAGAGCATGTTCTCGAAAGAAAGAAAGCAAGCAAACAAACAAAAATACAAATTTTCCGAGTATATTACCAATAGCATTTTGAAATTCTTTCTATAACATGTATTAGTAAGTACGTGTATATAAAAATAACTAAGCAGTTTGTGTCATTTTGTCTGCGCTTGTAGGAGAAAAGAATTTCAATAAGGTTGTGCATTTTAGTATATGATCAATTAAACCGTGGCCCGAATCCAGTAGGCATCCAGTAGACAAGGATATTTGAAAGAGGTGTCATTTTTGTTTTCATGAGGCAAAAGCTCTAATAAGTAGATTTTAAATTATATGAATTTGCTGCTTTTGACCTCACCAGGCCTCAGTTTACTGGAATCCATGACACACCTCCCAACTTCTCCTGGATGCTTCATTCCAAATTTGGTAACAATAATTAGCAGTTTTATAAAAAAAAAACTGTTAAAAAGCTGAAAAAGTTCAATAAATTACGGCCAAATTTTCCCCCTATGTTTACATATAAACTAATAACAGTAAAAAGTAAACATAAGCATGTATCAGTTTATCTTCCAGCCAGCAAAGGATGACTTTCCGTGATAATCACTGCCGATGTTTCCGATATTAGCGTCACCCTGAGTGCGTACAAACACGTCATCACCCTGATTGGCGTGAGCGACAACTACTCCCGTAACACTGTGGTCGTCAGTCACGGCATGCAAGAATACCGAACCCAAACTGATTTTGTTTACCATCAGTTCCGTGCCGTGTGTCGCATGATTCCACAACCTCATAACCCATGTAAAGACGTAGAGACCAGACTCTGGGACGATAAAAACTCCTGTATTTGGATGGTAACCATTGCCATCGTTTGTGATGACCGTGTCAAAGATCAGGGTGTGATAACTGCTAGGATTTACCAGGCTGGTGGACATGTAGGCATAGAAAGCGACATTACCCTCCGATGGAGCTTGTGTTGGTCCAAGTAATCTCTCTTTGAAGAAAGAAAACGAAATTCTTATTTAAATTATCCTTTTGTATGGGTTTTGGTAATGAATGCAAATAGATGTTGTACTATGAATTCAAATTGAATGTCTAGTGAATTCAGATTCTAAAATATAAATTTGTAGCTAGTGAATGATTTCACGCAGAATAAGTAAAGTCTGGAAAGAACAACATCAAAGCTTAATCAATGCTTTACATTAACATAAAAAAACATATTCAGTTGTATTACTCCGCCACTTTATAGACCGGAATTAAAAGGCCATTTACA
The DNA here is from genome assembly GCF_033153115.1 of Saccostrea echinata. Classification (NCBI taxonomy): domain Eukaryota; kingdom Metazoa; phylum Mollusca; class Bivalvia; order Ostreida; family Ostreidae; genus Saccostrea; species Saccostrea echinata. Next base: position 55,786,406 of record NW_026889803.1, on the reverse strand, counting down.
ATTTTACATGCATCACATCCTCTTGAGGGAAGGTTTTGTCTACCTTAATTTTCATTTTGACAACGCAAAGATTTCTGAATTTAATATGCCTACTTCTTAAAACAGATGTGCCGTCTTGTAGTGTTCTGTTGTACTGAATCTTTTGAATTGCGTCCTCAAGACTTTTAATCCGCGCGGTATCCTCTTTTTGAAGCTCCAAGCAGGAGACAACTGTTCGCTTCAGTTCCGAAATGTTAGTGATATATTCAAGATTAGCATGTTCTAGTTTGAAGGTCCTTTTTTCCATTTCTTCAATGCGATCATTTTGGATACGGATGACTTCACGAAGCTCGTCAACTAAGTTATGAAAAGATTTCAGATCTTCTTCTAGCTTCAGGATCCTTTTGTCTTCTGTTGATTGTCCATTTATTGAAAGAAAACGAAAGGACAGAGTCAATAAACAATAAAGAGTCCACATAGTAAAGAATCTACATGTATATGGTTCTGTGATCTGTAGTCCTCAATTAAAATTGATAAGACGAGTCAATGCGCAATAAGTGGTTGTTTATCAGAACATTTTCCGGTCAGTTAGATGTTAACTGGGTTATCAATAAATACATACCTAACATTCTATAAAGCACTATCGTGCTGTAAACTGACCGAACACTAGAGGAAAGACTTTTCATCAAATTGCTATACTGAGTGTATTGAAAATATAGTTCCGTTTCCGTAGCAGGTACATGCTTACGTTGCTGGTTTCAACTAAACTAGCAATTGCAAAGCTTGCCAAAACAGGTCCCCAAATCATATTAGTCCAGCACATTTTTTATGCAGACTGATCAAGGTTTAATGATGAAAAGGTTTATGAACAATGATGTAAATAATATAGATCGTGAATGGAGCAAAACACAGATCCATGAAAACACCAGACGTGGGACCAAATGCCTAAGAGGAGCGTGCATCCCATGTCGATGGTCACAATCGCCTTGAGCCTTCTGTATTGATCAGGTTAACAGGGTAATTCACAGTCTAAATGAGTTTGAAAGATTAGTTAGATTGGAAAGATTAATTCGATTTTGATTAGTTTGATTACAATGGCCTAGCAATTGGTATGAAACGTGCGTGTCAAATTCAACACAAAGATAGGTTGTATTTGCAAACAAGATCATTATAACGATTACGAATTTGCAAAATGTTGACTTTAATTTATGCTAGCTGTTGGAAGCTCTGTAACATTGGATTATCAACTTATTTGTCATTAGCCTGTGTCAATTTATTAATTGGTCGTACTCAGAACATAATCTTGTATACCAAATCAGTTGGGAGACATAAACAAGCATATGCAGGTGATAGTGGAATATTACTACAAAACTGAGAAAGTTGACGATGGAAAATCGGGAGTCATCTCCTTTGTTATATAGTTTGTCATTAATGTCTTTATTAAGTAAAACATGAATACGAGGGGTGATCAAAAAGTTCGCGAACTATCTCTATATTTAAAAAACCACAATTCAGATCAGAATGAAATTAGGCACATACATAGTCATACACATGTTCTATAAATAGCAGATGTTAAATATTGGGCGCGTTTGATTTACTTACACCGCTTACACCGTGTACATCTTTCTTAATCAAGTGCATGGGTGTAGACTTTTAGTGTACACTTTCTTACACCAAATTTAGGGCATGTGTTGAAAAGTGTACACTGAATCCAATATGGCGGAGAATGGTACTATTGAAAATTTAAGAAATGATTTTATGTAATATAAAGGATAAGAAATCACATTCAAGTTGTCTTTTGTGTGTAAGTGATGACATTGAAATTATTTTTTAATCATTTTATATCATTTAGTCAATTCTTATTGTATTTTAATTTTCTTTTCACTTTAAACCAAAACGTTTTAGCCCCACACTGGCGAGATGCAAAACATATACTACACCATATACACTACACTTCGTAAAATGCACTTGATTATACACCACCACCTTTCACACCGGTGTACACCAAGTTAAGTTAAATCAAGCACGCCCAATGTTTTGCTTCATGTTTGTGACGTCAGTATGTAGGTCACTTGTGACAAAAAAATGGTTGACTCAGTCGTACTCGAGCAACGAACGACTGTAAAGTTTAACATATATCTCGGAATTCCTTTGCAGTAGAATATGATAATTTGTACAAGGTTTATGAAGACAAAAGACTTACCAGAAGTTCAATCATTAATTGGATTGAATTTTTTAGTGAAGGCAGGGATATGGTTAAAAATGATGTTTATTCTGTTGCCCAGCGAAAGCAAGACGGTAAAAAGATATGTCCTTAGATGAGCAATTTGTTTTAAAAGATCGACGAGTTACAGTAAGAAAAATAGTTGAATATCTGAGCAATAATATACAGGTAAACTTCGTTATCTCGACATCGACGGGACCATCGGAAAATGTCGAGATATCCGAGGTGTCGAGATATCAGAGTTGAGACTTGACGTCCAAGATTTCACTGCATAACCAAACACATACATGTGTATAAGCTTATACGTACATGACTTCAATATAGACTGTAGGTCAACTTATTTCAGCAATCCCTCTATTTTTATTAAAAATCTAAGAAGTTATTTTTAAAAATCTTATTTATAAAATTTGTTCTTTCTCTTTATCGAAATCGTTCTAAATTTTTGTAGTTTTCCTTCCAACATTCGCGTGTTACTTGCTTTTTTGTCAGAACAGGATACGAAATGCGCTCTATAAACTTCGAACCGAACCGTATAAACATGATAAAGTCGACATCTGAGATTCGAAAACATATTAAATGCGTAATTTTTTTTTCTTATTTCATTCAGGAGAATGTGCATTAATATTTTTTAAGAGATTTGTGTATCTAAAGTAACGTAGTGATATTACAGATGCATGAATTACGGATGATTCGGTTAATCGTGTCGTTAATCGGATTATTTCCTGTTGAATGCATTTTAACTACAAAATATTATTAGAACATCGTTTAATTCTTTAGTTTGAATTTATTCAATATGTTTATTAGTCTTTGTAATTTAGTAATCTTTTTCAATTTTAAAAGTTATGTTAGGTTTCGACATAAATAAACACCTGTAAATTTAAGCAGAATCGTGTAGATTTATCAGTGATATTACCCAAGCTAAATATTAAGCAATTAACGTTTCAAAGACGCCGAGGGGGCTTTGGATTCACCTACAAACACAGTCTATAGAATTAATTAAGCAGCGTGCAGTCAAAACATGGGTGTGAAAGGTGTGAATTTTTGACGACGTCGAGATACCCGAAGCCGTCCGTGCGTGACGAGCGACCCTATCTGACAAACAGTTACGTTCAGTGGAGCAGAAAATTGCTGATGTCGACATATACCAGGTAAATTTTGCTCTTGGGACTGTGAATATACGTCGAGATAACCAGGGTTGTCGAGATTACCGATGTCGACATATCAGAGTTTTTGCAAATCATTTATATAGTAAATACTGCCGGGACCGCGGACGGACGTCGACATATCCCAAGTTGTCGACATATCCGATGTCGAGATACCGAAGTTTACCTGTAGTTATCATATCCCTAAATTTATCGTTTACTTTAGACATTAAACATATGAGATATGAAAAAAGAAGACGCCGATACTTTTTCCACATTGGATAAACGACGCTCCCGAGACAGAGGACTCGGGTTGTGATGGTCACCATGCTAATTCTTGGAAGGGATATCTTTATCCACCTATCATATTGCCGAGATTTGGCCATTTCTGACAGATGGTCTGCTCTTGTTATAAAAGATTACTTGCATGGTAAGAAATATAAGATTCGGAAAAATCTCTTAGCTTCTGTGAACAGACCGCTATGAAGCATGTCACGTGACCGCCTGGATCACGTGATTCGCGCATGGGCAGGACAATGGCAGATGTGCATTAAAATCGGAGAGGACAACTTTAAAAAATAATGAACACTGAAACCTCATTTCATTTCTTTTAAGGAAGTAATTTAATTAGTTCGCGAACTTTTTGATCACCCCTCGTATATGAAAAATATGAAATATATTTGGCAAATCATGTGATGTCTGTTATTTCAGCAGAAGATCTCCGCAGAAGAATCAATAATCAGCGTTCGACCATTTAGACAAAGAAAGTTAATTAACAGTTGGAGAACATTTCAACCTCGAAGATCACAAGGGGAAACATGACAGTATTGGTTATTGTTCATAACCCAAGATGTACAGACGCTCAGAGAAAAAAAACAAAGAAAAGTTCGGGATGCCCAGAATGAATTCATTCCGTCCTAATGGATATACAAACTACTTTATAAATGACTTCACCAGGATGAACGTCAACTAGACCTAATTCCTGATTTTGACAAACAAGACTATTCTCTCTAAATAGTTTTAACGAAAATTCCCGAGTTCCATTTCTAATGAAGAAGCAGTTGTCTATAAATAAAAAAGGACAAGTTTTAATTTTTTCGTTAGAAATGCTTATAAACTCTTTAAAAATTTTACGTTTTGATGCTAGGGATTTTCCAAACTTTTTATGATTTAAAATTTTCTAAAAATTCTATGGAGTTTTTTTTGAGAATCTACATTTGATTTTCACCACTTCTTTAGTTTGTAGCGTATGCTCTTGCTCCAATGCAAGCTCCTAGCATTTGTCTTCAGTTCACGTGCCTAGTGTATTTTTGGTCACATCCTCTTTCTTAAAACTTGGGACTTCCATGACTGGCTTGGCTAGTGATGTTACTATGAAGTGTGCCGATAGTATGTCTAAATCATCCAAATGATATTAATTATCTGCGATCTAAGATTTATGTTGCTCAAATTTGAACTCAGGTATGTTGTTTGAATGTGTGTCATTCAAGAGAAAGACTAATTTCACTTGCCGACACTAAGTACAGAACCATTTGCTAAATTGGGGTATGTACTTGAAAGGTATATTCTATACTTGTGGCCTTTGTAATGAGACAGAATGTACACAACAGTCGATTACCGAATAAAATTTATTGATGAACGAATAAACTTTACTCTGAAGGAAAAGGGGTGCACTTCTGTTTCGGAAGTAAATTAAATTCTTGCGCATATAGAGAAAACTCAAGTCTATTCACAATTTAACTGTATAAATGTTTGCATCTCAAAGTAAATGCATTAAAAACCTTCTTAGTACTTAATATGTTATGATAAATTTACATAAAGCTGTCAGTGCATAGTAAGACATACATGTAGTTAACAAAGTAGTCATGTGTGCGCACAAGGTTACATTTGCCGGATGCCTCACATGAAATCAACTGTGATCGGCCGAAGCCGGTCACAATAATCTTATGAGCTAGTTAAACACTGCATTAAATACTCCTTGTTTCATAGTCCATGTTATTACCTTACCTACTATATAAATTATATTTAGGCATTTTGAACTGTTTCCTGATTCATTTTAACTTTTTTGCACATCATGAAAAATTTACCCGGTCACAGAATGAATTGATACACCCCTACTAAACAGTCCCTATATAATTTCGTACTTAAAAAAGTCAAACAGTTCCAAGTGTTTTCGCCGACTGTCGGTCCAGGAACTGTTAAAATACACTGTTAAAAAAGACTGTTGCCCGCTGACGTCAAATGGCGCTAAATTGAGTTATCAACACCTCATTCGGCATACCTCGGCCGATTCGAGTAACCGTGAGTTAAATGTAATCAGTCGAGGAGTGCCGAGTAATTAAAACCTGTCGTTAAAATAAACAGAAATGGCCGATGCTCGTTTTGCTGCGGCGAACGAGGATGAAATTCAGGCGATACTTGAAAGTAGGGACAGTACAAATACGAAAAATGTTGTGAAAACGGCTGAAAATATTCTCAGCGAACATCTGGTGACTCTGGACTTATCGCTACCTCTTCTTCGAGATAAATCGTGCGAAGAATTGATTTAGTCCTGTATACAAGAATGATTTAAAGTTTTTATTATATGGGTATTACAAAACAGTTGTTAGTGAAAACTGTATACTGTTGCATGGCTGAACTAATTCATTATGACGTCATTATTAATTTCCTGTACTTTACAGCTATAATATTGAATTATGTATAATTAAATTGAAGCATTTTCATAACAATAAATTTGAAATTTTCATTTGAAGAGTAATCCTGATACCCATATAAATGTATATTCAATTTAATATCATTTGAAAGAAGAGAGGCCAAGAACACCTTTTCTGAGAGTAATTTTTGGAAAAATGTAGGCCCCCTTCTTTTAAAACGCCCGACTCAGCGTGTTATATTCAAACCTTTAAGTCATCTTATGTTTTTATTAAATAATACATGTATACTTCAATATTTATTAGGGCATGATACATGTAGCACTAAGAAATAATGCAAATTTTTGTCGATGTGTCTATATCATTACTTTAAGAAATATACTAAGTTAGGTAATAAAACACTTACTTCATGAAAACTCAGGAAACAGTCGAACTGTTGTCCCTCGATAATGGGAAAGACCTGTGAAACTGTTGCCCTCAGCCTTCGGCCTCGGGCAACAGTTTCCCAGGTCTTCCCCATTACTCGGGACAACAGTTTGATTGTTCCCCTCGTAGTCATGAAATAAATGTATACTGATCTAATTTTCATAGTTCCGTTTTACATGTATCTAGGAATGGAATTCAAAGAAACGGGGGGGGGGGGGGGGGGGGTATCCGTGCCAGATGCTCCCGTCTGTATTGTGGCTTTGCTAGTATATTAGAAATTTTATAGTCCTAAGATTTACTCAGGCATTTAAGCTGTGTACAGTACTGTCCAAATCTACATTACGAACTTACCTTTATTGTTACAATATGTTTAACGGATAGCGCCTTTCATATTGTATATTGAGTGTATCGAGTTTACTGTATTGTGCAGATTTTTTATATGTGCTTGTATATATTCAAGGAAATTAGAACGCATTTGGTGCTAAAGCACTTGCAATAAATATAATTAAAATTGGAATATGTGTATTTCAATATTTATTTATCTTGTACAGGTCATTCTCCTAAGAAATTATAATTATGCACGTATATAAAGTTCAAGACAGACTGAGTGGGTACTGCGCTGGATAAAGCTAGCTCTTCCATGGGCTACAGCTTGGTCATGAACCTTTAGCGAGTTGTCAGACTGAGAGTTGACTGCAGAGTAGTAGTTGCCTGATTAACTAATTGGAGCTGGTGATTATGGTCTGGCTGGGTTAATTGCTGTGTTTGAGCCGTTGGCTGTTGGGTTAATGCTAATTGCTGCGATTGAGTCCCTTCCTGCACTGATGCTACCAGCTGCTGCTGGTGGTAGACCCCCATTTGCACTGGTGCTTGATGATGCATGTGGACAAATTGCTGCACTTGTGCATCTCGCTGCTGTGCTAGTAATGGGGCAGGGACTGACTGTTGTCTTGACCCTTGGGCTGTGATTGCTGTTTGGATGTAGCATAGGTTTACCTTCCTGGACCTGTTGACCTAGATCTAGCAGGAGCTTCCCTTGGTTCATACCTCTTTGGGATATTGGTTTCTCTTTTGGCGCGAGGCATCTCCGGAAAATAATTATTAAAAACCGAAAGTAGAGCTTTAGCAACAATAACACCACACAACAAAAGGATGCTTACTACAATAGCGCCCCCTCTTATTCTGGTCAAGGAAGATCACTCTCTGAATGCGAAAGCAGTGTTTACAAGCAGCCTAGAGTGCATTCCCTTCGGGAAAAAAACATTTAATACATAATGCATTAGCTGCTAAAATATGATTATTACCACATGGAATAATTATCTTGTATATATATATATATATATATATATATATATATATATATATATATATATATATACATGTATATATATATATATATATATATATATATATATATATATATATATATATATATACTAAGTCAAGAACTGTAGCATGTTTTGTTTATTTTCTTCTGAATCATCATCATTGCCCTTCTGGTATTCTCCAGCACCATCAGCGTTTGATAGATATCTTTCCTTCTCGATTTTGTTGCTTTGGTGACTATAACAACCCAAATACCAGATTACATTGCAGACATGTGCACAATACCCCAAATTTCGAGCACCACACTTACACCAAGAGTACCAATATGTCACAGCGATGATACTGTGAACGATGATACTGTGAACCTAATCCAAAAGTTTTAAGGAGTGCTGTTGGTGTTTCTGGACTGTATTCTGCAGTGAGTCAAGTCAGATTCCACCTGTGACATATCAATTGCGTATCGGCCAGTTTCGTCAATATTTTCTCTAATATAAAAATTAGATTGACGGATTAAGAAGGATATGTTCCAAATGTTAGCTACCTAAGATCTTCCTCGTAGAGGACGGGGAAGTCGATCGCAACATCATGTGCGTCAATATCCTTCCAGAATTTGTCCTGTTTCTGCAAATGAATTCTTTTGTACAAAGATATTTCAAGACACTTATATTCTTTTTGGCCGTCATAAACATATTGAAACCATTGCCGAAATCGTTCACATCATTCGTCTTTAAAAGATGGTCGGTATTTGTTTATCAAATAGTAAACGATTCTTATATAGTCACCTACATAATTGAAGGAATGTGTGGGTTGCAAACCACATTATCGAAAAATCGCCATTTTTTAAGTCTGTCGTTTGCAGCTTCGACTACCCATCGAACTTTAGAAACCATTCTTGATGTATTTGCTTCGATAATACGTGTTGTTTGCAATATTTTGGAAGAACGACTGGCATCTGTGTTTGAAATTTGCATTCATTTAGAAAATCTATCGAGTCACAAAATCCTGTCTATCACAATTAAGCAGCACATCATTCGTTTTTTGGTGAGAAAATGCATAATATTGCCTTTGGTTTCATTAAAGTCTTTTACATGCAGGCGTCATTCGATCTTTGCTAATTAAGGTCCAAAGACCTCTACAATGAGCCACTGACGGCCCATACATCATAAATGTATTTACCAAAGGTATCCCTTTGTCTGTAGAATATGGGAGTCGTTGGTATTTGTACGACGAACTTTTCTATATATATGTGCAAGTACCATCTAGTACCAAGATGATAGTATTTAAAATAGGATCGGAAAAGAGCTGTTGTGAGATATCTGTCGTTTGATTTAATTTCTATGATACTTTCTCCGGATATATGGTCAAAACCAAAATTACAGGGTTCGAAATCTTTCACGGCTGCTATTTGAGCACTTTCAACGATTTCAGCCACTTGTCGCCTGCATCTAAATTCACAGAGTAGCTAGCAATTCATTTTGATAATCTAGATTTCAACTTGAATAGGACACCAACTTTATTTCTTATTGTTCAGATTTTCTTATTTCTGATAGATGTTACATTTGTGACCAAGTCATCGAAATTGGCTGTAGAAATTCCTACTAGTGAATAATAATCTTCATCATTGGAGAGTTTATCAAAATTAGATATAAGACTTACCGTCAAAAGAATTCAACGCTTTTAAACAAATTCGTTCAAGCAAATTTACTTAATTTTTGTGATAATAACTCTGAATATTGTCTCTTATATCAGTACTTATGTTACATTAAAAGTTTAAATCTGAAATTGAAATAAAATTATAACTATCTAGTTAAAGATAAGTTTAAACTTCAGATTTGAACTTTTAATGTAACACTTGGACGTTTCCTAAGTAAATGCTTACGACAGCATCTGAATCCGACAGGTACCAGTAATCGGAAATGAATGAAGGCATCTGTCCTGGTCTCTTTTGGTACAACTACTATGCCTTTTCTTGCATTACCAAATACATACATTCAGTCACCCGCGTGGCGCAGTGGTTAGAGCGTTTGTTCTAGAGTCGCGGAGTAAGGAGTTGATCCTTACGTCGCGGGTTCGAATCCCACTGTAGAACGTGAAGACCGGTCCTTCGGATGAGGCCGTATAAACCGAGGTCCCGTGTCGCAGTAGGTGCCGGCACGAAAAAGGTCCCTCACTGCTTAATGGCCGTTAAGTGCCGAGTATAGGTCAAAATTTGCATCTCTCCACCGGTAAGTGGTGGCCACTCCATATGAGTGAAAAATTCTAGAGAGGGACGTTATTAAACCACCAAATACATATTGATAATGCAATTCCTGTCGATTCAAATGGAAGTGATATACATGTGGATCTACTTGTAGAATTATCTTTAAGTGCACATTTTTCTTTACTTTGCAGTATTTCTGTATTTGGTACAGATTTGACTTTTTTCCATCTAATTTACATCCCTGTTGTAATGAAGAGATTTTCAAGGATTTGGAGATGGAGCGTTTTGCCTTGCCTTTTAGCTATTTCTTGCATAAAGAACAGGCATCTCGTGAAGGTCGGCCCATGATTGTTTACATATAAATCTTGTTCTGGAACAGAATATGTACATTTAAAAAAATATTTTAAAAACATCCATGTAACGAGAAGCATACCGGGTATTAAGTAATTAAATGAGTTCTTTATGGCTTTCATATTTCTCACGAGTTTGACACATTTGACCTTTTGATCTTGGAGTTAGACCCACTATTGCCAATTTTACCAAACTATAACCTTGACATAACTTTTGAACAAACGGTGCTAGGGCATTCAAACGTGTCTTCCTCGTGACAAGACCTTTCCTTGGATACCAATCCTTTTTATCTCTTGACCTTGGAGATAGACCTACTTTGAAAACTTGAACCTTGGCATAACTTTTGAAAAGTTGGTTTTGTATGTAGTTTAACGTCCCTCTCGAGAATTTTTCACTCATATGGAGACGCCAAACTTGCCGGTGGAGAGCTGCAAATTTTGTCCTAAACTCGGCACTTACGGCAATTGAGCAGTGAGGGATCTTTTTCGTGCCAGCACCTACTGCGACACGGGACCTCGGTTTATACAGTCTCATCCGAAGGACCGGTCTCCACGTCCCACAGTGGGATTGGAACCCGCGACGTAAGGGTCAACTCCTTACTTCGCGACTCTTAGAGCAGACGCTCTAACCACTGCGCCACGCGAGCGACTTGAAAGGTTCGTAAAAGGGCTTTCATATTTCATATGTGTATTCCTTTTGACATGTGTTTCCCTTTTGTACCAACATTTGTGATCACCTTTTGACCTTGGAGTTTGAAAAACTTTAACCTTGGCCCTGGTTGGTGCTATGGCTGTCATATTTCACATGTATCTTCCTTGTGTCCTCGTGACAAGAACTTCCTTCGGGTACCAACATTTTTTACCTCTTGACTTGACCTTGGAGTTTGACTTGAATTTGAGAATTTTTAACCTTGGCCATATCTGTCATACGGGGGCATCAGTGTTTCACAAACATCTTGTTGGTAAAATGTTATAAGATTTAACCTTCTATTACTTTCATTATGCGTTTACAAAAAATGGAGTGATTACCCACTCTATTATAAAAAAAAATTAGTGTTAACACTCTATTTAAGATAATTTTAGTGTTACTTTTCCGTGTTGTCATTTTGATGGGTTATTTACAATAAATTTCTTAGTCACTATTCAGTTATTGTCAACATTGTATGCATATGACTGTAAATATTTCATTTATTTTATAAGAAGTGGAATTTGTGAGAAATTTCTTTCTTTGATTTTTATCTGTCATTACATAGGCATGTGACTCGGCTTATTCCCCCAGTTTCTTTGACTCAAAAAAGTTTCTTGTGAGACTTAAGGTCAGCTTCTCTTAACTTAATAATGATGTTCATGCAGGAAAAAATTGCACTTAAAGTTGAAACATTTATTTATGGATTTTTTTAGAATAGAATAATATATACCGGGTATTGAGGGACGGTTTCCTTTAAGGAAAGGGGTGCAAAAAAGTGCCTACAATTAACTTTGACAAGCTAAAATAACATAACAAAAATAAGTAGACAAAACAACAATAAAAAAGTAGAACGTATACTATTATCTTGTATTGAAAACCCTTGGAGGAGCAGCATTTTGAAACTTAAATAATTTTAGTTTTTTACAAATTCTGACAGCACCTTAATCGACACTAAAAACCGATGTACAGAATTACATGTATTTATTTAATGGAGTTTACATATATACCATGCTTAATTTAAATATCTAAGTTTTGAAGGTGGAATATTTTAGAATTCTAACACAGCATAAAAGACATTACGGAGATGGCAAACTGTGAAGAAAAACCCCTTTTTGAAAAGTCCAAAGACAGTGTGGCAAACCAACAAACAAGAGACAATGTTTCTGAATTATCGGCAAAGAATATCCCAAGTTATAAATTGAATCACACCCGCAGAAGGTAATGGAGGTGGAACTTGCACACAAAAAGCGCGTTGTCCATTCCCGAAAAATTATGAAACTCGATCAAAAGTGTGACCCACAAGTGGATTTTGAACCATACAGCTGGTGATTGCAAATCAACATCCGAAATTAAGACATATTCATTATTGAATAAAACCCACAAAGAATCTTAAAATACTAAAACATCTAAAAAGCAAAACAATTACATGTAAGCATCTTAGATCGAGGATCTCAAAGCCATCATCCGTTTGGTTTTGTTTGTTTGTTTATTGTTTAACTTCCCTCTCGATAGTTTTTCACTCATATGGAGACGCCTCATCTGTTTGGTAATATCACGTGAAAATTATTATACTTCAGCACTCTCAAATTGATCAATGGGATCTTTTCTCCTGTTTAAATGAGAAATACCTATATATTCACACATATGTTCTTGGGCAAAGTGTGTGCTAGAAACTTATAAATCACGAGTTTTTACTTTTAAATAAATCCAGGTCAAAACAGGTTAAATCCTTGTTCAAAGCATATTCTTTCTTTCGTCCCAAGGTAGCTGAGTAGGTAGAGCACTCGCTCCTTGATCGGAAGGTTGTGGGCCCGATCCCCGGCCGCGACTGACCTAAGTCGACAAAAAATAGGTAGCAACTGTTCCGTTCAACTTTACAGCCGTACAGTTCTCCAGTACGACTGAGTCAGCCATTTTTTGTCCCAAGTCACGTACATATTGACATCATTTTCACCTTGTGACGTCACACACATAGAGAAAAACATTACATAACAGATGATATTTATAGAACATGGGTATGACTATATGTGTGCCAAATTGCATTCTTATCTGAATTGTGGTTTTGTAAATAAAGAAATAGTTTGCGAACCTTTTGATCACCCTTCGTATACAGAAAAATGTATATCTTTGCGTATTCTACTATTGTACCGAATCCTTAATCCAAATTACTCTACGCGTAAAATGTGAGCCTCACTTGTTCAAAGGCGAAAATGATACACTTCAGACAAGTTTTTTTTTAAATAAAGATATACTTCGATCTAAAACTTTGCTTTAGATCTCTGCTTGCACGTCTTTAATCAAAAGCACTCGTCAAAGCTAGGTTGGACCAAGGGAAGAGAATATATTCTTTACAAGGAGTATAAGCCAAGCTGGTTCGAGAATATAAAATATGTACTTCTGACAAGGATTGAAATAGAAGTGCTCAACATGGATCTCTGACCTTGAAATTATTACAAGGTCAATAAAGGGGACTTAATAGCGTAAGTATAAGCTACATTGGAACGATTATTTGATTGTATGTTGTTTTACGTCCCATTCGAGAATTTTTTTTCACTCATATACCAGTGAAGAGCTTCAAATTTATACCTTTACTCGGCACTTAGGGTCATTGAGCAGTAAGGGATCAACGCCTGCCGTGACACGGGACCTCGGTTTTAAGGTCTCCTCTGAAGGACCCCCCCCCCCCCCACCTTCACTTAAAAGTGCCGAGCGCTTGGCGAAGGAACAGTTGCTACCTATTTTTTTTTTTATCGACTTAGGTCAGTCGCGGCCGTAATTCGAAAACACGACCTTCCGATCATGGAGCGAGCGCTCTGCCGACTGAGCTACCGTGACGGCTTACGTTTGTTTGATAGCATAGAGGGTACACCTATTTATCATTTCATCATTTACGAAATTAGATTTTGGTCATCTATGATGTCACTAATAATTTCTTCAGTTTTTTTTAGTCCTATTTCAACTCATCTTAGTAAATACGTAAGTAGACTTCACCAAAATACATAAAACTTTGTAAGAAACCAACATCGAGAAATGTATTTGAATGCTACATGTATTACTATTGTTACTAAAAATAGAACTGAAATTATTTCAATGTGAAGATTGAAGATAACGAACAGTGATCAATCTCATCAATCCAATAAACAAAACGAATCGTGAACAGGGCAAAAACACGGAACCCTGGAAACACCACAGGCACCTGAATTTTCATCAATCAGTCGCTCAATAAGCCAAATATTCTACCCTCTCTATATATAAATACAAGTACACAAGGTTTGCAACGCCAGTTTCAGTTTGACCCCCTCGTCGATTCAGGCTTCAATTTACCACTTAAATCGGATATGCCTACCATTTTTCGTGTAGCATTGGGTTCAAATATGATATTTCTCACTATACATTTCCTCCTAAAGTTTAAATCCAACGCATTGATAATGCTATCAACTAAATTCATGTAAACTTCGAATTTCGTCCCGAGGCTTGATCGCCATTAGCTGATGTCACGAAATCTCCGCACTGAATTCTTTCATAAAAATGAAACCGAAAGTTAGAGATAGCAAATTCCGGAATATTTCGCGGCATATGCCAAGATGGAGAATTTGGCGGAAAACGGACACAGTTGACTATTAACTGGACAATGTGGAACAGGGAAGACATATGTGATGAGGTATAATTTTGTTGTAACCACTACATTTAATATTCATTGATTTCTATCAACAAACAAGGCATAGATGTAACGTGGGGAGGGGGACTTTTTTGGGCATATACCAGTAGTACTTTTTACCCAACACCCACCCTCACCCTCACTTTTGAAATATTCAAGCTTGCAACAGTTCCCCCCTGTAAATAATAATGAATTTCTGCAAGCCCCCCCCCCCCCACTACTACATCTCTGCCTAGCACAGTTATTTCTTGTTAAGATAACACATGCTTTTATGAAGATGAGAACCCAAGGTAGCTGATTCTTCCCATTTAAATAGAAATATTTAAGAAATTCCTAACAGTGAGGAATCCTGAAATTTCAGAAAGGTACAAGGTCTTGGGTCTATGGGCTGCATTGAAGTCCCCACTGGCTTGGAGTGAAAGTTGAAAAAAAAAATCAAATGGAGGGGGGAGGTAGGGGTGTCCACGCCTGATGCACAGATTATCATATATAAATATTAACTAAGTTTGCATGCAGATTATGATTACCTCAGGCTCTTGAAGCTATATTCTCATTCCCTTCATCTTCTTTGACTTGTTACGAGTAGGGTTCATCTCTCTTGCTCGTCGCCGTGAAGTAGGTAGCTGAATTTTCAGAGTTGGACTTGCTGGACACAGTAGATTGGCCAAGAATGATAGATGTGTTAACAGGTCCATACTGAGACAAGGTTGGATTTGTGTTCAGGCCATTCCTCTCTACTGACAGAAGAAATTTTCGACTAATGTCAGAATTGATATACCCCGGATTAATGCTGTTTCTTGAGGTAAGGTGCAGCTGACACAGCGATAAAACTCCTACTAGGGATGACTGTAAGTCTTCCACTGTTTCTCGAGTCAGGAAATGTTTGCTGGTCACCTGGAAAGGGGATTCTTCCATAGTTCTCTTCCAGGATCCAAAGAACTGGTTAGCTGCCCTTTTTCTCAGCAAGTCTTGGGTCGGTCAGCTTTGAAATGGGCCCATTTCTGTTGCTAAATACATCTTTCAGCACCAATGTATGTTTGAGCAGCACAATGGAAGAAGCCAGAGAGTCAGGGTTCTCCAATGTCTGCTGGTATGCCTTCAGAAGGTAAAACATGTCTTTACCCAATATTTCGGTGGCTAACTTGTTTCTCATGTTTGATACAGGAGTTAGCTCTAGATGTTCCTTAGTGAAATGGCGATGTATTCTGAAACCACTCTGGCAACTGAAGCGAAAGCAAGCCTTCCAGTGATCCCATATAATGGGTCTCTCATTCAGTGTCAGATATCTTTTTGGGGCCGCCTGTGCTCATCTTTGCTGGACTCGATGTTATTTCGCAGTTTTTTCATGCAATGCATAATGTCTTGGATAGCACACATGTGGTGATGTCTGTCAAAAACATCATGGAATTTCCAGTAACTCTCAGCAGGATGACTATCGAAGAACATGCCGGTGAATGTTCGGTTGGTAGAGGCACCATCCAATATAACATAGTTTATGGTAAAACCCCTTTCACAATAGCACAACCTCACATTTCCAAAATGTTGTATAGAGTTGGTGAGCCGTGGCAGGGTTCGAACCAAAATATGCAACAGGCCATCTGCAAAATAAATGTTTCCATTCTTATACATGCACTCGTGTATTGCAAATGAATATAGAACAAATAACTAAATTAAACTTATTTGTATATATATTCCATAACTGCCTGAAGAGCCAGGAATGGCGAAAACGTTTGCAGTGAATATGATTGAATTGTATTTTATTTTGGATATTTACTTTTTTAAAATTATTTTCTTATTTTTTTGTTTTAATGGAAAAATATTCTATAGGATTTATGCAATATTAAAAAACCATTATTCTTTAATAAGACAAGAACTTGGTTTCATTTTATAATTTTTCTTTTACAGCTTTGATACAGGTAGTTAGACACTCACCTTAACCCGGTAAAGCCATGGAAGACAAACTGTAGCGCATGGGTCTACTTTCTTATCTTTCTTGCCTATAACTGAGATGTTGTTTTTAGTTTCGCCCATGTCTACCATTCTAACTAGCTTCCATGCGCCCCCTGCTTTCTCTGTTACTAGGTCATCTTGTATGGCCATCTCATCAATGATCAGACCACCACGTTTCCCAAAGTCTGGAACGGATTGTCTGCTACACTCCATTTCCATCCACTGTAGGTTATCAGCACTGATGCCAACGGGTTGCTTCACTGAATTCTTATAATACTGCAGCTATCTCTTTGATGGGAGGACGAGGATGTTCGTTTTCTTTAGCATTTCATATGCACTTGGTGACTTTAGATACAAGCCTAAGGCAACACTTATATGATTTCCGGGTCCCATCTTCTTTGGTGAACATCCATGTTTTGCGAGTCTCTTAATTGGTTCTCCATTAAAACATGAAGGTGAGCAGGAACTTCATTTAAAATGGCTTTCATGTCAGTCTAATCGGATTTGTCAAGAGCTATGGACATATCTTGAGATTTTCCGTTATGTGTTTGGGCACTGTCGCCGTGAGGGTCAGTATCCAACTTTTTGTCCTTTGCTGTATCGAGATACTTTTTCTTTGCTTTTTTATTTGCAGTGGTTGAGTTGGAAATCTTTCCCTTGTTCCTTTACAAAATGGTAAGACTTAGAAAATTTAGGACACTGTCAATGCTGTGCTGTGTAACAGGAACAAAAAATCCACTCCTCAAGGCAAGTCCCATAATTGAGAGTTCAAAATAATTCTGTAAGAACTTAACATTACAATATACTTGTTTCCCATTAATGCAGGTTGTTAGTTGGCACTTCAACTGTAACTCCGGTGAAACAGTGTAAGAAATGGCACAGTAAGGTGGAATTTCTAGGTTCGTACTCTGTGTTGGAAGATCCACTTTAGTTTCCTCAAGGTTTTCAAATGCTGTGTACTGCAGACTTTGTTCATACACAAATTACCTGCTGGTCTGAAACAGACCTGGTACGAGTTTTGAAATAACTGCTTTGTTAGGCACCGGAATGTAATGCTCATTAAAAAAAACACTTAATTTGCGGCAGATGCTGTCCAGTTTTATACGACCCGTAGGAGAGTGTCTGTAGTTAAGGGAGAGCCTGAAATAAAAAAAAAAGTTATGACCATATTATTCAAGAACTGTTGTAAACACATGTATAGTAAAAAATATTGTATTATCAATTTTCAGGAAATTCATAAAGTTTATGTCTACAAGAAAGAACATTGCTGTGACAGCAACAACGGGTATGGCAAGCACCCAGCTGGGGATGTGGGCCACCACTCTACACACCTGGTGTGGTATAATGGATTGTAGGTACAGTCATGAGAGGCTTCATGAACCTGTGAGAAGTGACGACCAATTTGCATCAGCCAAAGGTAGAATACAGAAGGCAAAAGTTCTTTTCATTGACGAAATTGGTATGCTGTCGAAGAAAGTGTTTGAAGCTGTTGAATCTGTTTGCAGATTTGTTCGTGGGAATGCCTACACATTTAGTGCATTGCAGGTTATTAGCGTATATCTTTCTTTTTTTTTTAAATATAATGTATGTTATTGTGATATAATTTGTGCTTTGCAAATTAGTACATAAAAATTCAATATACATGTATTTTAAGGTTATAGCAAGTGGTGATTTCAAGCAGCTACCCCCTGTTCCAAATCATCTATATGGGACGAAGGATCATACTGCTTCACAAGTCCAATTTTTCAGACTTTTCCACATCAGATTAACTTGAAAGAGGTAAGTAATGCTTCACAGTGTTAAAGATTATACTGAGTATATATACAGTATGTTTGCAATGTGTCTTACACTTTGGTCCATGTAAATGTCGCCATGACATGTAATACTCATGCTTGATTACCCGGTAAATGTGTGAAAAATAGAAATAATTATATTGCATTTTCTGTGTTGAACATGGATACTATTTTTTGTAGGTTATCAGGCAGTCTGTGCCTGATTTGATATTAGCAGTAAATGAGTTGTGTGAGTTGTGTGCTGGATCGCATTCAGCAGAGACTGTAGCCCTTATGAGAAGTTTGGACAGGCCTCTTCCATACAATTCTTCTCAACTTTCCTGTTTGGCACAAGATTTGATGTTGCCTTCATTAACCAGGAAATGATAGAAGACATGTGCAGTGTGCTTTAAAGGACTTATCGCATGTTTCTAAATTATCTAAATTAAAAGCGTAAAACGTTCCTTATGACCACAGTTTATAAATTTTGTGTTTTTACTGCGGATAAACCGCGGTAATTAACCAATTATTGATTCAAATGAAAACCCTTGAATTAAAAATCTAAGTTAATTAGATAGCGATCACGTGACCCTGTGACGTCAAAGGCGACAGTGGCTGATCAGCTCTTCGCGTAAATCTTACTAAAATATGCGCGATACAATCTGAATTTTCTGCGTTATGGACGACCAAATCACTGATTTTATCGATATGAAATTTAATATCCAACCTTATATTTTAGAATTGTCAGCAAGAAATAATCTGAAAAATCCGTTAATATTGTAAAAATAGAAGCGACAAAGAAGACAAAGAAACTCGCCATAACAATACAATTTGATTTGTCATTTTATCACATGTATTAACTTATTTGATTCACAAATTTAAATTACATAACTTTGTTATTTTTCGTTTTTAACATAAAATTTAATTTATGCAAGTATGCCTTCATATGTTTTGTAAAGGATCGCGGTCTTGGAAAAATAATTTTCCGATCACGAAACATTGCCTTAATCAGACCTACAGATTCTAAATGTTTCGAATAAAAAACGAAAATATCTCAATATTCTTACACCTTAGAACTAGTTAATGTTTCTATAGTAATTGAAAATCACATTAGGAATTAATTTTTTCAGCATTTTTCATAATTAAGCTGCATTTGTCGTTGATAACTCCGTAAATAGTGTGCAACTTCTCATCTCTCTATCACTGAATCGTCGCCTATGACGTCAGAGCAGTATTTCGCCGAAATCCGACTGAAATATGCATATTGCCGTATTTGAATTTCAACTCTCAATATCTCTTAAAATACGCTTTCAACAACGTTTATTGTATTCAGAATTTTAATAAACAAGGTTGTAGATAATATTTTTCATAAAATTAAGATTTTTAAAAAAAATCATGCGATAAGTCCTTTAAGTCCAAAGATGAAGGTATAACAATGCTTATCATTTATATACTTTGTTCAACGCTAATTTTCATAAAACATTTTCCCCGAGATATTTAACAGAGGTTAATTTTTTTCTATAACTTTCAATAGTGATATATATTGTAAATGCAAAACTTCTGCTCTTCTCTTAAAAGCAAGGTGCTCAGGTTAGGGATGTGGCCCATGGACCTTATAGTGTATATTTGTATATATAGTGTATATTTGCTATTCAAACTAAAATGATGTTTTATAGGTGACAAAAGGCATCTATTCCGATGTGATGCACCCAAGGTCCTTATTTTAAAAGAAGGGGCTCCTGTTATCATCACCATGAACCTTTGCGGAGGAGTCTTCAATGGGACAAGGGGCACAGTTCTTTCGGACGAGACCTTAAAATCCGAGGACCCGTGTCACGGTGGGCGTTGGCACGATAAAGAACCCTCGCTGTTCAATGGCCCTGAGTGCAGAGTATAGGTCTAAATTTGAAACTCTTCGCCGGCATACGGTGACGTCTTTCTATGAGTGAAAAATTCTCGAATGAGACGTTAAACATACAATCAATCATTTACTCTTTCTTTACATGTAATGAAAGCGGTACCCTTTAAGATGGTCACCATCTCCATGATATCTAGTTAAGCATGATGTAAGCTTATTCTGTATCAAGATAATAAAGAAGGTGAAATGTGCAGGATAAGGAACACTAGTAAGAATCAAATGGAAAATATTTTCTAAAGTATTACCAAAATTCAACAAAAGTGAAGGAGAAACATTTGGAAGAATTAGTTCAGAGAGTGACAGATAGACGGACGGTCAAAGGACACATCTTTGACCCGTGGAGCGATTTTTTTATATGCAATTTTAAGTCAGTAAATATTGGTTTGCTTCTCAGTCTGTTGATAGATTGTCTTTTGTTTTCTATCTGTTTATCTCAGAGTTAATGGACCATATTCTGGCACTGCTGCCATAACAAATTCTTCCTCTGTCCGTATGTATAGAATATGTGCTTCTTTCTATACACATTACTGTTTCTTTTTGTTTTGAATATTTTCTTGTTTTCTCCAAACTCATGTAACTTCGCAGATTTTTGCAAAATCTTTTATTAATCAAATCATGACACGTAGAATTATATTTTTCTTTCAAATGAAAAAAAAAAAGTTTAATTGCGTATTAATGGTGAAAAGGGCAATAACTTTCTTTTTTCCTTTATATTATATTTTCATTTATAATGGTTTCCCTGAAAATATACGGGAATATATATATATATATATATATATATATATATATATATATATATATAAATAAATATATATATATATATATATATATATATATATATATATATATATATATATATATATATATATATATATATAAAACTTATTCAAATCACGTCATGTTTACCAATTTTTGTTTTTTGGGTGCCTTTTTGAAAATACCAAAGATGTGATTTTTTTTTTTTGGACGATTACATGCGTATTCTGACATCTTTAAAAAAGTACAAAAATATATATTTCTATGATTATTCATGATATCAACTGTATTAAGTGGAAATTGAAGCATGAAAGTGTGAGAGTGAAGGCACCTTAAATGCTTATTGTCATGATAGCTGCACGAGATTAGTTTCCAATGAAGAAAGAGAGGTAACTTTTACTGAAAAAAATGTGCTTTACGAATTATACTTTCATCATTCAATACTTAAAGGAAAAAATAAAATTGATATGCACATGAGGAATGTATCGACGAGTATTTGATTAGGACATTTCAACTTCAAGGAACGTCAAAATTTAAGTATTTAAAGGTTTTAAAATTTATGCATGGATAAGAATATATTTTTGGACTTTTAACTGATTATATGACTATATTGTTTATTTCTCCTTTCATTTTTCTTTAAAATACTTGTCTAATTTTTGACCCTTGACTATAATTTTTGTGTTTATATATGTACCTCTTGTACCAGTGATCTGGTTTAGAGAGAAATAAAGAACTGACTTATTTTGGTTGTAATTGATGTTTATATCAACAAATGATGTTAGTATCAACATTTACATTATTAGATTCAATTAAAAATGATTATTTGTAGCAAGTTTTAATTTTTATACATTTATCTAAAATATTGAATTAATAACTTTCTAATGATACATGTAGTTTTCATAGATAACCTCCCATTTCTTTTATATACTTTCTGTTGTCTGCTGATGTTCAAAGTTACTGCTATTAAATACAGAAAGCCCATTTTAGCTTTGTATAAGTAAGGGATTGTCAAATCTGGTAATGTTTCTGAAACACCGAGTATTTCACCATATACTTTGAATTGTGTGGTACAAAATATTAAAAGAAGAGGAATTCAGTTAAAAGAGTTTGCCAAAAATTCCTTTCCATTTTTCAATATTTTTTCCCACGTGAATCAATAGTAGACAGTGAAATACTTAGTGTTTCAGAAGTATCTAGTTTTGCATTTTTTAAATGATAAATATCTACAATAGGCATTATTTTTTTCACAAAAGCACTCATTTTGAACATTGACAATCGATCGGAAGTATACTGCATATAAAATAAGAAAGTAGCAAGTATAGTCATTTGATAAAAAACTGATTTCAAAATACATGTAGAAATATTTTATTTTATATATATATATATATATATATATATATATATATATATATATATATATATATATATATATATATATATATATATATATTAAACATACCTTGATTATTATTTGTGAACGGTGGATAGGAATTAAAAATGTTAACTACTGTTTTACTGCTACAAGGAAAGCACACTTCAAACTAACTGCCGGTATCTGAGAACGAGATTAATCATCTTTTAACATATTAAACAATAAGTTAACTAGCAATAATTCTCTTGATAAAGAAAAGCAATGGCGCATAAAAAGTAGAGGAACCAGTCAGCATAACCTGCTGAGAAGGCACGTATACGTAAGGGTAGCTTTTAAGAACTGATTATACAAACTTAAAAAAAAAACCCTGAAAATAACAACTAAATATATGTTTATAGAAGTAAAGTGCATAAGTGTAGCGGCATAAAGTTTCATTTTTCATTCAAAGTTTCTCAATAATACCCAATGAAGTGATTTAAAAAAAAATGTATATAGATTTATGAAGGTGATGACAAAAAGGAAAAAATTGAACATCATAGAAAATTTACAATTTCTTTATATTTTTGAAATTTGATATATATGTATCATTAACCACCAAAACAAGGCTGTATATATATTTCATTTGTATCATGTGTCACTAAACTTAATTATTCGACAGATCGCCGTGAGTTTCTTCTGTCGAGATCAATCCTATTTAGAACCGTTCTAAAACAACAATCTTTGATTTCAATGAATACACACCAAGTATGATGCTAATATCTAGTGGGTATGAATGTTGAATAACATAACGGATTTTGGATTTTATATATTTTTTGTGAAATGATTCCGGAAAGCTTCGCTACAAATATTGCAATACAGTTTCCAGATCTCATTATGATCACAAAAACTTTCTCTTTTGACTGTATAGGAATTTGATATCATTCATGTATACCAAATCTAAACCACAACCAAACTACAGATGACACTTCTATAAGTTTGCAAATGTATGATATCAATGATTTAGGCATTACATTATATTTTGAAATGCAATGAGTGACGTTTTAAATCCCTGGGAAGGATCTAACGAAGCGACAGATGTCAAACAAGGTAACCACTGCGTGAATCTCTGCGAAGAATCAGCGAGAATGGCAGGGATGTATACAAGATTATACTAAAAGTGTTCGCCACCGAAAAACGTCAAATTAATCGAAATCCGATCATCTCCTGTCGGTTCTCATTAAGATTCCGAACTCGGGGAAGATGAGGCCAACGTTTTTGTCTGTAATTAACACGTCTTAGCGGCAAAGACTGCGAGGATTCTGGCGAACTCTGAAGATGAGGGTGTAATGTAAGCCAGGCCTTTGGTGGCGGGGAAGATGGGGAAATGTATCGGGTCCGGGGATTGAGTGACGGCCTTTTCTGTAGGTGATGACGTGTGAATTAGGGAAAGTCAGCGGGACCTCGACAGACTACCATTGCAGCCCTAAGAGGAAAATAAGCCGTCATGTTAAAAAGTAAATCATCTGTTGAAACTTCTAGATGAAAACGTGTACGTATTAGAGGGATGATAGTTTACTTCGTGTTTTGCATTGTTTTCTATGCTAGTTCTAGCACGGTACGGTCGCAAACGGATACAGAAGTTGTTTATTTAAACTCTATCAGACAGTCAAGTACAGGATAACCGAAGGCCACACAAAGCCAAAACTCGCACCTGTCGGAGAGGCTTCCGTGACGTTTCTGCCGGTGTTTCCTCGTGGATCCCTTAAGAGTTGTTCACTGTTTGGGTGGTATTTAACTTTCGTATTTATCTGCGCTAAATCTTTTTATCTATCCGTAATTGCCCTGTTCTTTTTGAAAGATGAATGATGTTTCAAATATTTAGCTATTTGGCGACTTGATTTCAAAGTTATCTCGCTTTAAACGAGCTAGTTTCCAAATTTTGTTAGAAAGGCAATGCAGAATTCTTATCACATTTGATTAGCAAAGCGCCGTAAGTTAGGTCCGAATGTCATTGCTCCGACGATATCAAGTTTACCTCTCTTTATCAAAACCAATGAAGCTCTTTGCCGCTTTATATTTTATGCACGTGCATGTACCAATGGCTTGATTAATCCAATTTACTTCTTCCCTCAGAAGCTGTGGCATGTCTTGATCAGAGGTAGTCAGCAACTGTTCACATGTATTTTAAGATTCAAAAATGATAACATGTGTTACTTAATACGCTAATCAAAGGCCCCTCTCTGAGCTCAGGGCTCACAAGCGCACAGACCGTTCTCCCGTTTGAGGCTAATTTGGATTATGGTTATAATTTTTCAATAAAAATGTATAGATATCTTTTTGACAGTTGATGGTTTAGACTGGAATTATCAGTGAATTGGAAACCTGACAGTTTGTTAAATTCAGCACGTGACGCCACGAAATTAGCTGAAGAAACGGTTCTTTTCAGAATATATACAACGACGTATCTACATTTTATGTCATGCTCGTAACACTAATACCAAACTCTCTAATAATAAACAATATATAGGGATTATTTTGTCAAAGTTCTGGCAGCATTAACGAGAGACATGACTAGTGTCAATATGATTATTACAAGTAGACGTCTAGAAATAAGAACTGTTTGTTAATGAGTGATAGAAAATTCTGTTCTGATAGGCAAAGATGAATAAAAGAAATAAATCTGATTATTTGAAAAGATCCCCATTGTTAAAGGTGTTTACGTGTATGAAAACAAAATGGATGCATCTGTTCTTTGAAAACTAGGTTTTTGTAAGGTTAGACTTTCTATTTCTACCGCAATAAATAATTACAGGTTTTTATTAGTGATGATATAATTGGAAAGAGTAGGAATTTCTTTAAGGGATGTGAATAAATATATATTTACACTGGTACTCTCATGAACAAAAAAGGAAGAACTTTTAAATACATGTCAATACAAAGGAAACTCGATGTTGTACATTATCATGATAATACATAGATTATAGAATAAGCAAATTAAAGTTATTTGTGTGGGAAAAGAAGCCTTTTTCTTCAGAATATTATTTACATCAAAGAAAAGGCAGAGGAATCCGTTGAGTGATAGGTAGACGATTCAGAAGGGGGATCAACCTGAAATAATGTAATGTTGATGTGACAGGTTTTCAAAACATTGCAAACTGCCATCAGCGCGAAAGGAATAGCTAATTTTACCTTGAGTAACACCGAGCTAAAGGTCTGCATATAGAATATCAAAAACTATTGGCAGACCCCAGGGGTGCTGCTGGGAAATCTCTCTCTCTCTCTCTCTCTCTCTCCACAAAATAGAAGTGCTACATATTTTCAATAATGTACAAATATTATTAATCGACACAAAACTGTCATTTTGGAACTTTTCTGGTGGGGACGCATTACCTGTGTTGCGGGGACACATTGCCTGTGTCCAATTTCTTTTCAGAGACTTCTCCTCATTTAATTAAATTCAGCCGAATTACGATTATTTTAATGGTACTCATGTAATGTTCTTTGTGTGTTTAACCAGTGTTAAAAAATACATTTAAAAAGATAAAAATAATTATAAGTAAATAAAAATAAAATCACGAAATATAGAATTTATAACTTTTACCGATCATTTTGCCAAAGATAGTCTTATTTTTGTTATGAAGCTGTTGAAGATGAGCGTTTTTGAGCCGTCATTTGGGTGGCACTACAATTAGCTTTTATAGACTTTATCGACAATCCAACTTTAAAGCAAAGCGATTTTTATTCGAGGTGTGTTTTCAAAATAAACTCTTAAAGTTATTGTTAGATATAATGAACATATTAAACAGAGTTTAAGTTTCCTTAAAGTCAACAAACTCGTCGCAATAGATCTTTGAAAGAACATTAAATGTACAAGCTTTCTTGTGTTCTGTAACATTTAGTAGCATTACGCGCATGTAAAACAGATTTTTTCCCCAAATAATATAAAATGCAGTGCTTACCAGTGTAAATGCAATAAGAAATGTCAGGGAAAAAACTAATGGAAAGAGAGAAGAGTGCTAAATATAGACAAGCCTCATTGTAAAAATTTATGATGCAGTAATATTCGTTCTCTAATTTATGAAAAATTATATATGATGGTACTAGACACAGTATCGGAGCTTTCAATATCAACAAGAAAAATTTAAGTGCAGTCCAAGAATGTGAAGGGATTGACCAGTGGAAAGTACATTATTCCCTTATCTGATCAATGTCAATTACCCCAAAATTATAAAGTACATTAATTTAGTAGATCCTGGGAAAATAACATTTGTCCTCGCGCACCTGGTAAGGATATTTGTGGTAGTTTGTTTCAAATTATTTTTGGTATGTAAAATTTGATTAAAGTTATACAGAAACTTGTGTGGATTTCGGGATGAGGGGGTTCGGGCGATGATTAAACTTTTTAAATTGTTTAATGACCCTTCCTACACAGTTATACTTCATGAGCTGATTACGATGTGTATGAATGAACAACCATCGTATCATTTTCGAGCCTGAAGGCGGAGTACTACACACTGACACAGCCCGGAGAAAAATAGTTCGTATTGTCCAGCGATCAAGTCCAATCGGGATGTATTACACGGACAAGAGGGTTTGAGTCTGGACTTTATACTGTAACAAAAGATGTTATTACTGACCACTGAAATCTGGGGTTTGCTGTCAGTGTCACTCAGGCCTCCATTACGCTCACCGGAACCTCGCACCATGGCGGTGAGATACACAATGTCGCCCACCGTGGTCCGATCCCGATGTGAGATAATTTAATTTGTGTCACCCTTTGATACATTGTAAGAATTTTAATAATTTTATTTGCGGGTCACGGTTTAAATTTGTAAGTGGTGACCCGCAGCATGAATTGACAAGATTTAACTGGATACGGTGTAACGGTTGTTTAAACCCGAGAAAATATACAAATTGCTTTATATTTAGTTAATTGACAAAAGAATATAAATTGTGTTGTAATGAATTATATGAAGTTAACTCGAATACTTAAAATTTACATATCCTCCCGAGACCAAAAAAAAAAATAGAATAGTTAATTACATGTAATATGAATGAAATGACGATCAAATGCTGGGGTATACAATTAAATTTATTTATTGCTAAGGATAACAATCTTATGGCTTACTAGTATTACAATTTGTACAATTATATATATACATAAGAAAGGAACGGTTGCACATATATTATAAAACTTATAAAACAACAATATATATATATATATATATATATATATATATATATATATATATATATATATATATATATATATATATATATATATATATATATATATATATATAGTAATATTAATTACAAATATACTTGGTAAAATATACCGTATATATTGTAGACATTTTTATTGTTGACATTTCACATTTCGAAGACTTTTCAAATTTATTTTGGTAAAATACATTTTTTTTTACATCATGAACACTGAGAAACTGTATAAATTTAAATACAGAAGAGTTGCTCCAATAATATTTCCTGAAAAATTTCTTTCTTGTTATTGAACACAGGGCATATAAGTATAAAGTGGTCCTGATCTTCATGTCTGTGTGTGATTTATAGATTGGACAGAACCTTTGACCTCTTGGGATATTTTTGTACCTGCCAGTGTCAATTAAAACTGTGTGAGGATATACGAAATATAGATAGATATCTTATACATTTTTGGAATCGGATTCTGTATATGTAGTGTTGTAAAAAGAAGTTACTTACCAAATATGCAGTAACATTTAAGCAATTTCCCCTTATTATTTTTTTCTGTTGAAATCCTATCATCAAATGAAACAGAATATTCATGCCATTTTTGATAAATTTTACAAAATCTTTTAAGTCGGATGATCCAACAGCGACGATTCTTAATGTATATTCTTGTATATAGGCTTCTTAATATAAATTTTTAATAATTAGGTTTGGATGTGAACCCACACAATATACATATACATGTAGTTACTAGTATATATACTGTATTCCTCGGTATAAAAAAGTTTGACATGCTCTAAACATATTTTCTGTACGGCAAATTTTAGAATGAATGAATGAATAAATAAATAAATAAATAAAATAATGAAAATTCAATGGCTATGGATAATCATATAATAAATTTCTTGTAAGAGTATTACGTTTTCAGTATCATCTCATTCGACCGAAAAGAAAAGAAAATTTAAAAGCGAAATTGTCCTTAAAATTTGTTAATGCTGATTTCTGATATAATTATATATGATGTAATTCTGGTGAATATGTAAATCTGATGTAATTCTGGTGAGATTAAAATAAAATAAAATGAAATTAAACAACCAAACATACCTGTATTTTGAAGAAATAAATTGAGGACCAAATTAGGATTGGAAGCACTAACTATATGAAATTGCAGAAGCTTAATTGAAGTTTTGCGAAAATGTAGCCTTTGAATGCGAAAACGTGAAACACCAACAAATCTCGATTTTTTTTTCCAGTCTTAAGAATTATCTGTAACTGTGATGTTTGAAATGATACAAAATTGCACTGAGAGCAGATTCTTTGATTTCTCTCACCTTGTGTTCCTGAAAAGTTCTGCCAAATTATACTTTCTTTCACGTGTTAGCAAGAGGGTAAGGGTATACAAAAAATCTGACAAGTGGTAGAAATTAAGTGAAATGTAAGAAAAGCCGTCGTAAATCAAGGCTTGATCACCCTGAGAGCTACACTGCAGTGATTGTCTTTGAAATCTATCAAATAAAAGAATTTTCAAGAATTGCCACACACGATTGCGCCATTTGTCAGCAGACCAAATTACACTCCATTCCGTCAAATCAGGAACGTATCAGCACTAGTTCTGCTTTCTTCCACACATTTTTGCAAGTTCTCAACTTCCTTCCGAGAAACTGACAATCATCCTGAAACTAACAAAAGTCAGATGTTCCCTAAAACAGGTGGGCTAAGTCACGGCCATCATCACTCAACCAAAATGCAATGACATTGCTGAGTTTTT
This sequence comes from Saccostrea echinata, assembly GCF_033153115.1. Classification (NCBI taxonomy): domain Eukaryota; kingdom Metazoa; phylum Mollusca; class Bivalvia; order Ostreida; family Ostreidae; genus Saccostrea; species Saccostrea echinata. The sequence goes on along the minus strand of NW_026889803.1, from coordinate 55,757,039 downwards.
TTCTTCTCCAACCTTTTTTGTTGACTCTATAATGAACATCATGCTGCATTCAAAAGAGTTACAGATATTAAATTTTAAATCTTATTTTATGAAAGCAAGCTTATATTATAATCTTTTTTTCTCACAACTATTCAATGAAAGTGACAATTATTCAAAAGTTGTTTTTTTTTCCTAATTACCCAAATGATAATTATTCCCTCTCCACACCCTCTCGATATCTTGTGAATTATATGCGGTTCTATTTGTTTTCCTTTCGTGTCTAATGGGACGAGAACATTGAAATCTTCATTGGGCGCTTACCTCTTGATTTACCGTTTATTTTCTCGCTGATAACACGCCTTTTGATATCATCCCTAGGGAACTATAGATGCTGATAGCAGAGAGAGAAGGGGAGAAACTCTAAAAGAAATTGTGACGTTTTGGTTGACAGTTTAGACCGCATGCTGCTCCCTCGGGATCGTGTAAAATCATTCTGCTCGTTAGATTACATGTTGTAATTATTAGGGAGCAACGTCGTGAAATTGTAGCGCGGAAAATCTCCTTATTTTTTCCCCATTGTATTATCTCTGTTGAAATAAAAAAAAAATTAAATTAAATACTGCTCATGAAGAGGATATTTTTCGGGTTATATATATATATATATATATATATATATATATATATATATATATATATATATATATATATATATATATATATATATATATATATATATCTTACGTTAAAGAAAATTATTACATATCAAATGATTATTTATTGTAGATGTTTATCTATTTAAAAAAAAAAACTAATCTAAATAACATTTTTGAATTTAAATAATGTCTATTTAGAAGATTTAATTCGAATAGCTTATAACATTTAGAATTTAAGCTGAAATGTATTTACGAATATAATTTTGGGGGGAAGCAAGTGACATTTTCTTTTTTAATGTTTAATGAGAGAAGTATAATGATTCCGAATCCAATGAAAAAAATAAATAAATAAAAAAGAAGGGGAAAAAAGAAAGAAAAAAAATTACGATATTATTATACGATATTAAATTACGATAAAAAATATTTTTTTAAACTTACAAATATATTAGAATATATAAGTATGCCCCTTGTTACTTTTGAAATTCACCATATATAGCAACATTTATACTTAAATAAATGAGTAAATCGTTAAAAGAAATGAAACATCGACATTCAAACAAAATTTGAAATCTGAAGGCGAATTTACCTTAACATGTCGATGACAATCTTAAATCAGAGATTTGTACGAATCTGTTTTCAAGTGTTTTTAATATTTATCTAATTTATGGAGAACCAGATGGCAGGGAGGGGAAAAATTGAATCCACTATGAACCAAGAGAAAGGCTATTTATTTTAGATTATGAACATCGGGAAAACGTCTTAAACGTTTATACATGTATGAATTACATGAATTCCTGAATTGAAAAAATAGTTTACTCAGCAAGACACAATGAAACATTGGATGAAAAACGCACTTTGAAATTAAGTCATACAAGAAATCTTTCGCGTCTCTCGCTCGTGCGTGGCAGAATCCGGGAAAAAGAAAATATTTACTCTCATATCAGTGACTATCTTTGTACATACAAACAGAGAAAATTGAAACATATGTTTTGTTGTATTTATTTGTTTTTGACTTAGGCGCAGTGAGAATAGAACCGATGTCTTAAACAGTTGTAATTTAAGTCTGATATAATGAATTTTTATTTCGGTTCACTAACTAACAAGAACGTAGGACCAAGGAATAATCGCGTTCCCAGACCCCAAATCCTCATCTCAAATTCTTAAATCAATAGAGGACCTTTACTGATGGAATTCGTTTGAAAATCCAAAGGACTATTGGGAACATAACGTTCATGATCTGTCGATCTACAGTCTAGCTATAGCAGTTTTTTTTTTCGTCTTGGTATTAGATATAAAGTGTTACGTTTTTTTTTCTTTTCATAGAACCTATAATAATCACAAGAAATTATCTCTTTTTTCCGAAATTTTATTGCATATTTTTGCTTGCATCGAGTGTATTCCTGAAGTATATTTCTCATTTTAATACATATATGCAACATGCCACAAAATTTCCATCTCTTTCGATGATTAATCTTCCCTTATCTGCTAAGATTTTTTTTTTTTTTACTTCCGTCGAGATTTCATTTAAATGGACAACGTCCACCCAATACCCCACAACTCCAAGCCCATACGAAAATGATTAATAGTTTCTTTACTTTCTTATGGTTTTAGTGTCATGATTCTTGAATTATAAAATTTTCCAAGGTTTCTCTCAAAATAAGACAATCTGTTTACGATATTTAGAAAAGAAACATGGGTGAAATATAAGACAGAGCTAGATAATGAAACAGGGCTATCGCCGTCTGTATTATTTGTCAACAGTAATGCAGGTTTGATATGCCCCATCAACTCCGAGCTGTTTCTACAATACTCTGTGATTCGATAATATCTGAACTAATAACGGTCACACAATAACCCCATCCCTTCGGCTCCGAGTCGTCCCACCCGCCATTCTTACTTTTACCAGTTCTAATGTATCAAAATGTGATTTTATCGTGTTGGATTGAAAATTCATGTTCTCTTTTGTGTGGGTTGATCAGTTATGCTTGTTTTCATTAAAATATTTATCTGTATCCTCGATATATTTCCAAGAAACTTTCCTGATCGACTCTAAATATTTTATATTTATGGGGTTTGAGTATAATTTATTTTTTAAAAAATATGAATATTATACAGAAGGAATTGGGGTGGGGTGTCTCTCAACCATCAATTTTCTCTCAAATGTATTTTAACCCATATTCAAGTATTTTTAATTTTTTTTTTTTTTTTTTTTTACATATGTACATAAAAAATGTGTGTGAAATATATAATTATAATTTGAACATACTTTACTGTGATACACAAAAGGACTAGAAACAAGTTCTGACAACTCACAAGTTTCTCTTCTCGTATTAGTTAATACAGTTAATACAATTGTTATGATAATATTTACATAATAATATTTGTAAATGGTATTCAATAAATTGACATATTAATCAAATCTTTCAGATTCATTTATAAATTTATGAACTGCTGAAAAAAATAAAGCAGTTTATAGCATAATTCAAATTTAACTACCCCAAAGCAACAGATGTATGTATATTTCAGATTGTTTCTTCCAGTCTAAAAAGTTTGTCAAAAAATTAAAGATTTTATCTTGCATTTATTTATCTCTTACATACAAAAAAAAAAGATAAATCTCCTCATTCTGACCACAAGTACAATCAGGAGAAGCAATAACATTATAAAAGACCGACATCTTACGAACAGAGTTAAAAATCAAATAAAAGTGAATACTGGTAGTCCATGGATTTCAGTTTCGTCAAAGCACATAAAGATATTTCTGAATTTCATTATCTTATTTATTTTTGGTAGCTTTTATCTTTTATCCTTTTGAAAAAATATGTTTTCCTTCCATTGTTTGAAGAAGACGAAAACTCTTTATGGCTAGTGCTCTTCTACACTTTAGCAAATTCAATTGAAAAATAATTCATATTACCCTAACACATTCAATTTAATTTGTTTAATTACATGAATAGAAAAAAATCTGCGACATTTTATACGTTGAGCGTTTTCATTCTTATCCGCATACTATTTTTTCTTAACTGGGTTTTCTGCGTATAAAAGATCTTCTAAAACTGAAACGTCTTTTACGCATAAAGTAATGTATTACCAATGATGGCTAATTAAAAATAATGGAAAAGTACAATTAGTTCCACATCTCTAACTACTGTCTTTATGTGCGTGTTTAAATAAACTTCACATATGTACTTTTTTTTTCAAAATAAATCTAAATTAAAAGGAAGAAAGTGAACATTGCCATTCACTATCGTGTATATAACCTTATGTCTATATCTCATTTTATAGTAAACCCATTTCAAAAAATATTAATATGTTTTTTCTACATGTTTCCTCAGTTAGTAATTATTTGCCACGTGTGTCAGATGAAGAAACCTACAGCGTCCTATAATTCATAACTAAGGTGTCAAGCCGCATAACTGAGGAGCGTGAAATACGAACATAGAAAAGACGTGGAGTCCGGGTATATAGGCTCCGATGATATCACGTTAACATAATAAAAGGCGGGTGTAGCCCCCAGCGGAAATCGGAGTGACAAGACCTGCATTTACACTGTCCCCAGATGGTCAGAGTCGGGTTACAGCCTTCAGCGTAAGGAATGTAACAAGATAGTGTAATAAACATTTCACAGTGGTCAAGGTTTCCCTTAAAAATATATAAACAAAATGTTAAAGTGAGTGTCCTTTCCTAATTCATTTCTCTGACAAATAGCTACTAAATTGCAATTCATTCTTTACCAATGAATATTAATTTCTTTGTTATCTTTGACTTATTGCACTTATTGCACAAACATATAGATATATTTTGAACAAACAAAGTTTGTAAAATTGGTCAACACAAAGGAAAAATATTGAAATAATATTCTGTACACTGGCACATGTGTTTACAAGCAAACCATACAATAAATTTGCATTGAAAATTACGCCAATGGTCCGTAAAACAGTGACTGTCGTGTTTACCGTCAATTTGCATTCATAACGAAAGTGCTGACGTTTAAAAAAAATGTAATAAATTGTAATTCCTTGTGGCATCCTGATCGCCGATGTAAGCTTGATAAATGGAAACAATTTCTTGATCAGAAAAGCGCACGTGCTTTGGCTCTTGCCCCACCTCAAACATGTACTGGCATACTTTTTTGAAATAATGGAAACACGATTTCTCTCGTGAGATTTGGCGGATTCCGGACAACATATAGGAATGTAGTAAATTAATGCACTAATTGTTCCGTGCAGACAGAAATCATTTCACATTTGTATGTAATCAGCCTCTCTATCCAAGACTGGCATTGCAGTACACAAAAATTCTCCCCATTCCTCGTCAAATGACCATCCAGTTGTCAACCAATTTCTTAACGAACTTTCCAGATCCGACATCGTTAAACTCATCTGACCACTTGCTTCAAGAAATTTGTACTTGAAACCATCCGCAAATTATTCTTTCTTGTCCGAAAGAGATGTTTTTTAAATGATAAGCATAAAAGACATGGTTTTACGTTTTCACTTTCTCTATGATGTTAGAGTACATGCAGAGCTGCTCTTTTAAAATAGTTAAACAGGCCGTTATAGATATGTTTAGCTCTCCCGTCGATTCGAGAAAACATTTTCATTGTATTTTAATGACTACTACCGAGCTGGGTAAATAGATCTGTAGCAGGAATATTTTCTGAAACAGCACAGAAATCACAACAAAAATACCTTTGAACAAACACCTTTGTTGTGAGAAAACATAATCTTTATTTGTATCGCTCGGAATGATTCCCGAAAGTTGGTAAAGGATCACAGTGATCGATACACAATCACTAATTGTGATTATGGGGAGTCAATTAGCGCGGGAATGTCAATATTGCCCCTGGGGAGAGGTAAGAACCCTTGTTGGTGTTCCCGCACACCGATTATATCGGTTAAATCGCGGTCTTCTTCTCGTGGCTCTAGACTTCTTTGCCAAATTCCCCGCTAAGATGTTCAGACGGTTATCGCAGGTTTACAAAGTCAAAATTATCTGTCGATATCCTTACGGGTTCTTCCCAGAACTAATTAACATATCAGTTTAATAGAATGGCAGGCTTATTAGTGCATGTCCAGTCTTCTGATTTAGACTGTCGGTATTGTGGAATTGTACATTCCTGAAACTTTGAGAGCTCGAAGACGAACGGCAGCAAAACTCTTCCAGTATAATCTCTGTTACCCATTGGCCTTCCCAACCCTGCTTCCCTCTCTTCTCCTTCAATCGTCTGTCATTTCATCTACCAAATTTAACAAACTCGATTGCATAATACAATATAGTTAACTGTGATTGGAGTATATAACTAATTAAACTTTCTGCCGACGTATTTTACTTCCGTTGTTGAGTGAAAATAATTGTTTCAAAAAATGCAGAACACATCTAAACATTTCCCCTTTATTCTACAGTGTTCTGGAGACATGGACTTCTTCCAATATGTCAGTGGTATCGGTTTAGATTAATTTAATTAATAAATTGAATTAATACGTAAGTGCAAGACAATTAAGACCGCGGAACATTAACTGGCAAAATTGGAAATATACAGCTTACGTCTTTTCCATCTGTAACAGTCGTGTCCTCGCAATTTTTTTTATAGGGGAATTTTGTATTTCTTGGCAATGGTAATTGCAGATCACGTTGCAATAGTAATATTTTGACCCATGAGAAACACCCCACCCACCCCAAATCAGAAGTTACACACCTAACAGCTAATTATGCATCCGTCAATGAAGTAAGAAAGGTGATAATTTTTCATAACGTGGATTAATTAATGAAGACATTGTTGCAACAATTCACCGTTTTCTTGATTAGAATGTATTACATCTTTCATCCTTCACGCAGACAACCCGATGTTTGGATGACCGTTATATGAGTTCACATCGACCTTCACTCTCTCTCTCTCTATGTACGTCTTACTTGGAAATATGTATACAATGATAGTTACATTACAAAACAAAATGAAATTGCTTTGATTATAAGACGCTAGTTCTTCTCTGTCCTTAAGGATGTGGGTCCCTCAGCCAGGAAAAAAAATCTCTTAAAATTATCATTTATTTGAAAAAGTTTCAAAAAATGAAGCTTGAAATTGTTTTTTTTTATGTCAAGTTTCTTAATTTGGTCCAAGGTACTTTGAAGTCTTTGAAACGGTACTGTGAAAAGTAGATATATGTACCTTATAAAAGGACAAACAATATGCATTTTAGAGAAACTGGCCTAATAAAATAAAATGAAATTCAAAGTAATTTGTGATATCCTGCAATTATATCAATATGCCCGCGTAAGGCGGGTTATGTAAATTTTTCTACAATGGTTGCAACCATTAATTCAAACAATTGTATTTTATTGTTTATGTCCGTATAAACAATCCTATAAAGTACATGTAGGTTCAGTATGTACAATATTTAATTATTGATCTGTACATCATGGCATGTTTCATTGATGGAAGAGCCCTCTTCTGAAAGGTAAATATGGGCTAAAAATAAAAGTACGAATTTAATGCAGATATTTGCTATATATATGTTAAAATTAGATTTTTCACCAATTTTGAACTCCAATTACCTCACGTTTCTTTAGTTAAATTGACTTTATTGCTGTAATTCTGTTGAATATTAACAAGATCCGCCAAGTGCATGACTGTGGGAAAATACAGGTGGAAGAAGAGGTACATGTATAAGTGTGCATGATATTACTTTCTTTTTACTGCTCTCTCTGCCTCGTCTGTCAAACTGCTTGTGTCCGTTTGCATACCTCTCTTTTTCACTGACGCCATTGTTAATTGTCTAAATACATTATTATTTCAATATTTATATTTATTGCTTAAAACATACATCTTATTGCATTTTAACCCCCCCCCCCAAAAAAAAAAACAACAACAAAAAACAAACAAACAAATCAAACAAACAAAAACAAAACAAAAAACAACAAAAAACAAAACAAACAAAAAAGTTGATCGCGAGTTATTCAAATCTCTATTATTTTATGGTGTCGGTAAAAAAAAATCTGTATAAATTGTTTTAAAATTTTTGATATCTTTATAACGCCACTAACCTAAATTGTGTAATTTACAGAAAAGTCCTATCTTTATATAAAGTAATGAAACAAATAAAAAGATCTTATTGGTATTAAAAAAAGACGCCATCTACATCTACATTGTACGGCGTTCCATCAAACTTGATGATTATATACGTCGGGGTTGCGCAAACGGACCACTTAATAAATATAAACCAAAAAGTGCTGAGAATTAACATGAACATTGTGCAAATTTAAAAAAAAAGTGTTAAGATGATACTTTGTAGGGTGTAAGAATTAAGGAATGTAGCTTTGGACCAGTGTTTTAAACTGGCCCAAAGAAGCTGCTGACACCAGGGAGTTTGGGAGAAAATTCCAAAAACGTCACTATGGAGAAAGGTCGTTCAAGTACTAAAGGTCTAAAGTGATGAGGGCTTGTGCTGTATGTGTTGGTCAATCGACAACCCTTGGCTGACTTCGCTATGCTCCATACAAACTTAAGATGTGAGTGGTGGAGGAATATGCATCAAATCGATGCATTTCTCCGCCGGGACTGCATTTTAACTCATTTCATATTTCGCACTGCATGAAGTTCACTGAAAGAGTTTCCAATTTTGTCTAATTCTTCCTTGTATATTGGTTTTGATTACAACATTCTGTTAGTAGTCATTGAAAGCAGAAACATGGTGTTGGTGTGCCACAAAGTCAGTGTCAGTCAGTCTGTCACGAAAACTTTAACCTTGGTCATAGCTGCAGATCTGTAGCTCGCTGGTCTGAAAAAAAAAATTGGGATGGACGACAAGAGAGCTACAGTGCCACCCAATGAAAAAAGTGTATATTTATTGCCCATAAAAAGTGCACTGTTTTCTCGATTTATTTTTCCATTTATTTATGCTGCCATCTCAAAGTTTTACTAACCGTGTGTTCCTAATATAATCTTTTTCTACTTTCACAACAAAACATTTCCCAAAACCGTTGTTTATAGCCCATCTGGACCTGAAATTGAGACCATCGAAAATTTTGCTTGTTAGGTGGCAAGATAATTCGGCCCATTGCATTTCGTGTATGACTTGTACATGCAGTTTTGTTGTGGAATAATAAAAGAAAATGTTAGAAATACAAGGTTAGTAATATTTTGAAATATATGGTGAAAAAAATCGAGAAACGTTGCACTTTTTGATCAAGCTACCTTGGTCATAACTTTTGAATGAGAAGAGATAGGGCTTTCATATTTCACATGTACATTACCTGTGACAAGACCTTTTCAATTTTTTTTTTTGACCCTGTGACTGTGACCTTGAAGTTTGAACTATTTTTCAAAAATGTTAACATTACTTTAAATTGGTCATAACTTTTGATTGAGAAAAGATAAGGCTCCCATATTACACATGTATATTAATTACTTGAGACACGACCTTTCTAAATATACTATGACTTTTGACCCCATGACCTTGAAGTTTGACCTACTTTTAAAAAAAAATTATCTTTGCTTATAACTTTAGATTGAGAAGAAGTAAGGCTTTCATATTTCACATGTACATTACCTGTGACAAGACCTTTCCAAATATACTACGCTTTTTATGGCCCTTTGACCCTGACCTTGAAGTTTGACCTACTTTTTAAAAATATTAGCATTTTAAATTGGTCATAAAATTTGAATGAAAAAATAAAGGGCTTTTTTATCATACACTGTACATGTATATTACCTGCGACAAGACCTTTCTAAATATACTATGACTTTTGATCCTATAAGCGTGACCTTGAAGTTTGAACTACTTTTCAAAACTTTTATCTCTGCTCATAACTTTTGATGGAAAAAAAGATAGGACTTTCATTTTTGACATGTGCATTATTTGTGACAAGACGTTTCCGAGCATGTTATGAGTTTTGACTCCTTGACCTTGACCTTTATGTTTGACCTAATTTTCAACTTTGCTGAATACTTTTGATTGGCGTATGATTATGCGTTCATATTTGACAAGTGCATTACCTGTGGCAAAATGTTTCCGAATGTGCTATGATATTTAACCCCGTGACCTTGACCTTATTTCAAACATCCTATCAATGTTGCTATCTTTTGAAGGAGCGAAGATAGGACATTCTTATTTGACACGTGCATTACCTGTGACACGCATTTCTTCAAATGTTTTATGATTTCTTAACCCCATGACCTTGACATAATTTTCTAAAATTTTAACATTGCTGATAAATTTTGATTGAGAGTAGATATGGCATTTACATGTTTCTACATGTACATTACCTATGACAACACCTTTTAGAAAAGTATATAATTTTTTACTTCACGACCTTGACCTAGAAACCTAGAAGTTTGAGCTACTTATAACAATTTTTACCTTGACCATAACCTTTATGCTCCATAAAAGACAGGGCTTTCATAATTTTTTTCCACATATGCATTACTTGTGACAAGACCTTTCTTATGATATTTGACTTCATGACCTTGATCTTGAAGTTTGATGTAGTTTTGAGAAGCTATTATCTTTGCCATAACTGTTATTAATTCAGTAATTTGTGTCTTTTTTGTATGAAGACAAGACACACAAGCAAGACAGTTAAATATGCCATAAATAATGGCATAACATCCACTAAGACACCGAAATCGGGGGACCGCAATTCTTTAAAATTGCTTGTTTGCTTGATGCCCATCTGTAGGTATCTCCCCCGTGCCAGTGTCATGTTAAAAATGTTTACAAAATGTGTAGCAAATTCAGGTGTGTATTGCTTCAGAATGTGAGCAGGAGTTTCATCTGGTCCTGTGTTTTTACTAGGATCCAAGTTTTGAAGTAGTTTTTGTGTGGCATTTACAGTGATATGTATTTCTTGCATGGATGGATAATTGTCATTTAAGTGTTGTATCTTTTCATTTTCAGGTGTGAAGACTGAGTGGTATTGTTTGTTCTTCTTTATGTTTAATGTCATCAACAAGTATCCCTTCAGATCTTAGAGGTGCTACTCCTGTCTTTTTTGGTTACTATTGTAATTTCAAAACTTTTTCTGTGATGTTTCTATATACTCGTCATCTCCAGATATTTCCAATATGCTTTCCTTGTTTCCCTTTGTAAATACACATGTAATGTTTGATATCTTTATATCTCTTGGTACTTGTGCTGCTGTTTGTATGTTCTTTTAAAGATTTTGTTTCTTTTTCTAGGTAGTGATTTTATTTTCTTGTTTATCCAAGGCAATCACTTTTTTTTTAAATAATTGTTTATCGTTTTTGTTGGTATGTTTTCATTCATGATATATAGAACTTTACTTGTAAATTGACCCCACAGAAAATCTTATACCTTGTTATAGATTCTGGCTGTTTATGTCCATGTTTCGTATAAAATCATATATACCTACCTGTAAAAATTCTTTCTTACAGGTGCCTTTAAAAAATGGTTTGAACTTAAGTTAATAGGTTGATAAATAGAAGTGGTTTTCATAAAGAATAAAGGAGAAAATTTTCAGCGGATGTAAATAAAAGCTGATAACTCTTTTTAACTAAGGAAAGACCCCGATTAATTTTTAGGTCAAAAGGTCAAAGTCACAGAATGAAATGGTATTGGTTAGTTTCCGGATGATATCTCTGAAAGTATTTAGTTGTTGCAATGAAATCTCATATAAACTCCTACTAATAAAGGGAAAGACCCCTATTAATTTTAGGTCAAAGGGTCAAGGTAATAAATTCATATATTACATAAAATTATTTTCAGATGATAATTTTAATTGTCTTTGAGCGTTTGAAATGAAACTTAAGATGTTGACTCTTTTTACCTTAAGAAAGACCTCTATTGCTTTTGAGGTCACAAGGTCTAAGATCAAGGTCACAATTTCAAATTGATTCTGAGGTTAAAGGATCAAAGGTCAAGGTCACAAACTTGAATATTGTTACAAATTATTAAGGGCATATTTTCCTTGAATTAGCTTGTTTGTTTATTACTCAGTGAAATAACGAGTACTAATATGTCGTTGCTTAAAAATATCTATCAATAACGTTTATGGTTTTTAGCATTCTTTACATAACCAGTGCTAGTATCATGATTTTTCATTCATGTTTATAGACTTTATTTCTGTGACGTTTTCATGACGTGGTACATATACCACTGTGATCATCCTTCTTTTTTATTTTCTTGTTATATCTTTCCATGAATGAAAACCTTCCCCCTGTATCTGTTTTTGCACTTAATCCACTGACAGATATCGGGTGTCTTGGTTACAAAACAGGATATTGATTATATAAAATTTCACATGGATTGTGTACTATTGTAAGTGTTCTTGCTTAGGGACGGTTGTGAATTCTTAGTCATTGATTGTTTTCTGAACGTAATCTTTTACTGTTTATGTGGTATGAAAATGTTTATATATCCCCCCCCCCCCACTTTTTGTAGTACTGAGAGTCAAATCCTCCCGTATTAATGTATTCAAAAGGATTTCTTTGGACTTCTTTTCGATAGCATCTTTAGACCCGAAGAAAGGGGGGGGGGGGATACGGGGAAATTTGGCTCAAATCCAAGAAATATTAAGTATAGGGGCTCAAATCACAACTCAGTGACAAGCAAATAAGCTGGACAATCAAAAATCTGATGAAAAATTTTGCATAATTGTACAATTGACACTAAAACGTTTGGGTAGGAGTTGCACCTAACCCCCTGAAATTATGGACTGGAGGCTATTATAAGGTTACCCTTCACACTCAAAATCTCTGGAATTCACGAACTTTTATTAGCTTTGCCCCCTGGTCCCTCTCCAGGGATTCGCCCTATAGACCTTCCCCGGGCCTTAAGGCGATCCCCTTACCCCTGCCTCTGAAATATTTTCCATCCACCCCTAACATAAATACCTGAATCCGCCCCTGAAAGTGCAACCGGGTGTTTTTAGACCTCAGTGGCCTTCAGAATCAATAAATATTTGATTTCCGCACAAATATGGTGCAGCTTATTTTAATGTGAAAGCAATTTAAATTTTGCGAATTCAATAAACACCTTTTTTCTATGGGTATAGATAATTAGAAAATGCATATTGGTAAATAAAAAAAAATCCTCGTAAATTTGAAAAACTTCAATCAAACGTTGTACGTATATGAAGCGTTGAGTTTATTCAATGGTAAATTTATGGGGTCGCCATGAGAGGGAAGATAAAAATAAAGAAAACATCCGAGTAACATCATGTCAGAAGCTTAATTTGCAAATCCCATGTGTCATTTCCAAGAAACAAACTAGAAGAAAAAAATATTTTTCGGTATCGAAATGGATTTTTCTGAAATTCAAAGGTTACAACGTATTGCAAACCCGAGGCAAATAGAAGATAGGAAAGGGGGGGGGGTCCGAGTAACCTTTAAGTCGCTTCTCACCAATGCGACCCGGGTTTGATCCCTGGATGGAAGGTGGTCGCATGCGATTGGGATCACGTGCACCCTTTCACAACGTGGGTTTTTTTCGTGTACTCCGGCTTCCTTCCACACATTATAAGTAGATTACCAAGATCAATATAGGACAACATTATAAACCTCAATTAAAAATAATAATTTCATCATTGTTAATAATAACATCATTGTTAATTTTTTCATTCAGTTTTTTTCACCAGGATCACACAGTAATTTTCAATCATACTTTATATAAATATTAATTATCTTTTGATTGAAGGTGTTTTCAATAGTTTGAATTCAAGGGTCATACTACTTTACGAAAGATGATTGATAAATTTTAATGATCTGTTACTAAAAAAATCTTTTCTATAATCTTTATTTCAATTTTTGGCAAACAAGGTATGAATTAACTGGGTATATTGATATAATTTTGTGAAATACTATACACACTTCTTTTTTTTTTTTTTTTTTTTTTTTTACATAAACACATTTTAAAGTAGCAAAAAATAAGAAGGATATTTCAAAATTCCAATCTAACTACTGTACAATATCAAAAAGCCAAAATTAGAGGAAACATCTGTTTTGTGTGGAAATCATACCTTTTGACAAAAGGAGAAACTAATGAATATGTGGTCATTCAGAGGCCTTCATTAGAACTACTGTCATTTTAAACAGCACTGGATACAAACAATCATAGATGTCCTTTCACTAAGGAAACGTCTTGGATGAAAAAAGAAATGGGAGACAATTCTTACGTTTTTATTGTGTGAAAATAATGTCCCTTTATTCATGGTTGTCAAAAGTTTTGCACAGACACATATGGTAGAAAAACGTTTAAAGACCTTCTTTTAAGATCTAGAAGTAGTGGGGATACAGAGTTAGACCGTGACGTCATCTAAATGTCAAGTTTTTGAACATCAGTTTATACAATTTTATGCCATGTATGTACTAGTTTATATACCAATTCACAACTGAAAAAAAAACTTTTTTAAAAAGATTTAGATAAAAATTCAAATATTTTAATATTTTAATGTGATTTATATCTCATTAAATGCAATTGCTGAAGACAATCACGTGATCGCCCGTCACGACTTCACCCACCTTCAGCCCCTCCCACTCCGGTATCCATCAGGGTAGAGGAACACCAAGGAAGAAATACTTAGTTCTCACGTCAGTAAAACACTTATCATTGGAACACGTGCAAGCCAAACTACAGGGTGTTTGTAAAGCCATCACAGTGGCAGGTGATGTGCTTTGATTGGTGATTGCAAGAATTTTAATTTGTTTATCTTGGAAACCAATGACCTATATATCTTGCATCTTTGGGCACCCCTCGAGATGGACGCTGAAGCAGGTGAATTCTGACGTACGGATTTGTAATCGGGTCTTGACATAAAGTCATATTCCCACCACTCCCGGTCTAGGTCTGTTCTGAATTATATCACATTCATACCCCGAATTCTCTCTTTATTCAGCACCAAGAATTACATGTAATTCATACGCAACATGCTGTATTGTTTGCAATGCAAAAATAGTACAAAGGTGTACATCATGCTTTAATATGTAGATGTATGCGATGCTGCTCTTGGAAACTGTATACAACAATACTGTATGGTAAGGTGGAAACAAATTCTTTTCTGAAAAAGTAAAAAAAGGAATACAAAAAAAAAAAAAAATTCAAAAGAGATGCACTGACCGATAGATTACATTCAAAATCAGTAACAATTTAAAAACAGGCTTCCCAGTAGGGATTGGGAATGAAAATAACATTGAGCTATTTCTTACAAAAATTAAGAAATTTGATTTGTTACTATTAAAAGTTATTTTTTTTTCTCCTTGGTATTCATAACATTTAAATTAATCAAATTAAATTTGAATGCACTAAGACAGAAATGGCCTCGTTCATAGCTTTGCAATATTTGACAAAGAAATATAAGAGGACAACTGGTGTCATCTGATAATCCTTACGTAACGCCTATCCGCTCCATCTAGTTACAGAATGCTTTCTAAGATAAAGACGAATTCTTTGTCAAATTGTTTACATGCAACGTCATTCAATTTTCACCTTCGATTCCGATACGGATCGCTCGATCGCGCTAGCTCTGCATTACAAAACCTATCTGATAAAACCAAATTAAATTTTGCATCAAGTTTTCGTCGCTTGTTTAATTTTGTGTTGGTGGCGAGTTATGAAATAAAAGAAACAGAAGGTATTATCATGGATTGTGTGGCGGAATATCTTCCATTCTTTCATCATCTGTTTAATAACATCGGATTTAGCACTCCATATGTCTTGTACTTCACGATCATGGTCCATGTCGGCTACAAAAAAGTGCAATTGATCAGATCAAAATTGTCAGTTATATTTTCTTGTCATGAAATAGTTTAAATTTTTAAGTTCTGAACTAATCCAAATCACTATTCTTTTTAAAATTATAGATACAAATCACCATAGATCATTACAAAGTTCGGATGCAAATTGCTTATTTAACATGGGTGTCTTTTCTACATACAAACTATTTAGAGTGACTCTATTTAACGTCTTTCAGTATTTATGCTATTTTACAAAGAACAGTTTTTCGAAAGTGTTAGAATGGAGAACTGAGGAATATATATAGGATTCTTCACCATCTGCTTCCCCGACCCTCCACACGCCATGTAATTACCCAGGCTTTCCCCGAATACTTACAGAACCCATGTGCTATTTCTGTCACTGAATTAAATTGTTTTATTTCCTAAATTATTTAATTTACATTTAAATTGAAATGTATATTTGCTTGTTTATTCAGTAAATCTAAATTGTGGATGGAATAAATATAACAAAGGCTTAAAACATTAAAAAAATCGTCGGGGAGACATGATTTTGGGGGACATTTTACAGTGCTATAGAATAATTTTTCCGTGGTTGTTGTTTTGTCTGTTTGTTTGTTTGTTTTTGTTTTAAATACAATTGCACTGAGCAGCATAAATATATGTGTGTTGTATTTTAAACAATGGAAATAAAATAGTCATTTTACATACACTTCAAACAGGGACAATCAAAGAAAAAGATGTCACCACTTTGTCAAACGAATAACCATTCCGATATCATCTCAACCAACACGGCAACAAATTAGCCATGTCAACCGATGATTATCTGACGTCATCAAATCATCGACTCTTTGAAGAGAGCTCATCTTCCTGAAATTTAGTCTCCACGGCCAGGGGAGTGTGAAATCCTCCATCTCTGGGGGCTAGTTACCGTTTGAAGCCCCGATTACACATGGGTCACTTTTGCTTGGCTTTGCTTTTGCAGGTGTCCGAGATTCCTTTGAAAATCGCTTATTTTGGTAAGCTGTTAAATTAAAACCTCAGCAAATGTTTGGATTTATGCCAAAGACAGACGAGATGAATTAGTTAGGTGGACAAAATTTCAATTTATTTGAAAAACTTTTTTAAAAAAATGGCAAATTGCAGCGCAAAAAAAAAAAATCAAATTACTTTCCTGAAAAATATATGTTGAAGGGTTTTACAATATGTATATGTTCAAACTGACACAGAAAACATGTATTTGAAAATACTACGAAATAAATATACAATATATATTTGTTAATAAATAAGCAGCATGAGGAATAACCTAGTCAATATAAATGATAAGTAACTTTTATATTAAGAAACACCTCTGTCAGTGAAGTTATGAATGAAATGACTGTAAAGAAATATTAATATATGCAGAACACGAACCTGCAGATCTGGGCATTGCTTTAGAGGTTGATTTGAAGATAGCAATCTACAACGGCCGTCTACACATGGAGAATTTAAAAAAAAAAATGGCCAAAGTCTCAGGAGTTCCAACAGTGTTTGAAACCTAAGAAATTTTGTTTTGACGTTCATGAATCATTATTTACTGTAAAGCCTGGGAATTATCGGGTCCAATCTGCGATAGATCGCGTTAGATCGCATCAAGTGAGCGCAAAAAGCCTACTGTATATAGGAACGCTACATCTGCAGAGGTTTCTCAGTGTGAGTGAGACAGGATTCCCCAATTCAGAACCACTTAAAACACCTCACAAAACGACTCTATCCAATACAACAGACTTAACTTCATATGTTTGAAAGGCAAATTAATTTGTTTATTATAAACATGGGTTATTGTTTTTCAAAACATGTAAAGTGAAATCTATTAAGTTTATTACATGTTGATACTCCAGCGATAGGAAGTTGATTTGTCTTTCAACATTTTTGCTGTCTGTTTTTATGAGTTTGAAAATTCGTCCCTTCTTTTTGTGGCAATATTTTTCTTCAAACATTTAAAGAGTAGGAACTTTATTTTTCAATCGCACGTTAAATTACATTAAGTACACAAGACATTTCTATGCGCCAACTGGAAAATGTCCGTGGATGATTTTGTTTTTCTAAATGAAAGCAAGCATTGAGGCAGAAAAAGAAATTTTCGTCCATTCTCCGCCTAGAAAAACATTGGACCTAATCTGTAGGGCCGACCAGCAAGGATTTCGATTGAACTTGCAACAATGGAAGCAATAAAGCATAGACCCTGTTTTGTGTTTTTTATTTTCTTATATTTATACTTAATTTAAGAACATAATGCTTTTCCAAACATCGTCGGATATTTGGGAACCGTCCGCTGATAGAAAGCATCCGCCGCCGTGACGTAGCAGTAATCACACGTTTTATTATCTATTTCAACTGCGCGTAAAGCCCTCGTTAGAGTCTGACAAATTTACCGGCTAGTTCTGTCAGATTCTACAACAATATTCAGATCGATCTTTATCGCGCTGTCTGACAAATTCTCAGATTAATATATAATATAAAGACCAAGATGTCATGACAGAAAATGCAGGGGAGGGTTTTATTCAAGACATTTATAAATACCCTCATATCATACAGATTTATTTGGGGGAAAAAAGATATTTATGAAGATTGAGTCTTCCAATGTAGTGAAAACTTCAATAATTTTCAGATTATATTATAAAATAAAAAATATATTTCAAAAATATTTTTCAATGTCAAAAAAGAAGTAAATAAATAAAAATCACAGCATTATTTTCGTATACTTTAAAATATACTGTACTGCTGTAAATATGAAATCGATAATATGTCATGTCATTTACATAATTTTTCATGTCTTATCTTGATATATGTTGGTATTCGACATTCCACGTAATTGTATGTTTAATCCAATAAAAAGGAATATCTAGAGAATCTTTCTATTTTGTGTGTGTGTTTTCTTTGTTTTTAAACTACATGTACTAATAATTGAAATTTAATGCATTCATTTTGCATGTATGTTCGAATAAATTAATAAAGAGAGTTCTAGATAAATAAATATAAATGACAAAGATATATGACTGGAAATGCACTGAAATAATCAATCATATTGCTGTAAATCTACATGAAATTTTATTTTAGTTTTATTTTCTCTTGAAACAAACTGTGTGCATGTTAACTCCATGAAAACTCTACAGGCAAAAGTACATTTGTATGCGAAATTCGAGACAGGTCAAGAAAAAAGAGCGGGGTTTGAAAACTGTTTCGGAACAAAGTGACCAATGTCAAGTTGAATCCCACCTGGTTAAGTCTTGTACAGGAATGCTGAGGGGGGAATCTGTAGATAATTACCACCAAGAGTAACCAGTTATAACCAAGGGCGAAAGAAAACAAGCCGCGATTCAGGCCCCCGTTGGAAGCAGCATACTAACCAAACATCCTCCGGAACTTTTCTTATGATTCGCAGAAGTTGGGACGCTTATGGCAGGGACCGTTCAGAATGTAAAACTGACAGGTCGAAAAAGTGGCAGATTGTGACGCACTCAGTATATGACAGTCTTATAATATTTGAAACCCAGCGAAAAATCGGCCTCTATCGGGTTACAGTTTTCAATTTGGTCCGTTTGGTGGACACGAGAGGCCGTACCATTGGGGCAGATTCCGCGAAGTCGGAGCCGAGTCGGACGGAGACAATATGGTCTCCATTTCACTACACCTGTATCTATGAACGTTCTATAGAACAGAATCTGACACTTATTATTCAATTAAAACTGGCCGGTAAATACCTCTGTTATCTACCTTTATGACGACTGGACGAAGTCTGGGAAGGACATCCATCAAACTCTCGGATTTCCTAACTTACTCGCGGACAGTTCCTTTAGTCAACATTTTACTAATAATTAGACTTCATTCAGCGCCTTCTGTTAAATACATGATTTATTTTTTCTTTCTGTCCGCGATACAAATTTATTATGTCATGTTCCATGAATAAAATGATTGTTCTAAATTGGAAGTGCTTTTCAACGCTTTGCCTTGGAAATCTGCAGTTTCTCATGGGATTTTCTATCAATTTATTTTATGATATTATATAATTTTGATGATTGACAAATGCTAAACATGTAGCTTTATAACTGGTTAATTAGCATAGAAAACGCTACTACGTGAATGTTGAATATTTAGTGATTTGCTTCCGCCAGACAAAAATAATAATAGTATATGCCTTACTAAGCAATGGACAAACGTATTTTAAGTACATCTTTTTTA